>NC_136063.1:439523579-440194202 GCF_964261635.1 Lissotriton helveticus
GTGATAGCTGGGAGGTGGCATTCCCCATTATGTAATTTGAGCGGGTGTAGGCTGTCAGGCGCGTTAGGAGCTGCCGGTGGCGTCGGCGGGCGGAGGTGCGCTGCGATATAACTGCAGCAGTGTTGGCCTCCATGGCCGCCGCCATGCGCTCAATACTATCACCCACATTGGCCACATTGCGGCCAATTTTATGTAGTTGCAGCTGGATGGCCGCTTGCCGTCGTGCCTGCTGTTGGTGAATGCGTAGCATCCGGCGCTCAGTGCTCATGCCTGGCTTGCGCACAGCCATCCCCCTCCTGCTGCTGTGTGATGTGTCATGGTGGGAAGCCCTGACATGGCTGCTCTGCTGGCTGTCCACAGTGGGTGTGTGCACAGTCACCGCAGTTGATGCACCAGGAGTAGATGGTGCCACGGGTGGTGGAGTTGTGCTTGGCAAAGGTGCAGCACCTGATGGTGCTGAAGCTGTTGGTCTGGCCCTGCCTGCAGGGTTAGGTGCAGCGCCGGATGTTGCTGGCACTGTTGGTCTGGCCCTGGCTGCAGGGTTAGGTGCAGCGCCGGATGTTGCAGGCACTGTTGGTCTGGCCCTGGCTGCAGGGTTAGGTGCAGCGCCGGATGTTGCTGGCGCTGTAGGTCTGGCCCTGGCTGCAGGGTTAGGTGCAGCGCCGGATGTTGCTGGCGCTGTAGGTCTGGCCCTGGCTGCAGGGTTAGGTGCAGCGCCGGATGTTGCTGGCGCTGTATGTCTTGCCCTGGCTGCAGGGATTGGTGCTGCCAATGATGGTGCTGGACCTGTTGGTGTTGGCCTGGCTGCGGTGTGTGGGGCTACGCCTGATGGTGCATGAGGTGTTGGTGTTGGCACCTCCTCCGCATCCTCTTCTGACTCAGCGATCTGCAGCATGTCGCTGTCGCTGCTGTAGTCGCCGCCACCTGTGAGGGGAATTGGACTTACATTAATGCCATGTATCTGTCACACGTACAGCTTAGCGATAGCTCATTTTGGGTTACGTCTGGCTGCTTTGGGGTTATTTTACATTTTTATTTTACATTATGGGCAGTGTACATGTCCGACATTGCTTGTGGCCATGATCTCATGTGCATTGTTTGTATGACTTGGAATGCATATGGGAGGCTATAGGGCCATGGCCATTGGTAGGGGACAGGGTCGCAGTCGCATGCCACTTACCTTGGCTGTCTTGGCTGGGTCGGGATGAGTCCAGGTTGGTGACACCTATGCATGCCTCTGTCTCGAGGGTGTCCTCCACGCGGTCCTCCATGGGGGTATTGGGAGGGACAGTAGGGTCTCCGCCCCCAGTACCAGATGTCTCGCCCAGCCTCTCTGCCACCCTTTCCTTGGCACGACCTCGGAGGTCGTACCACCTCTTCTTTAATTCGTCCAGTGACCTGTGTGTCACGCCCACAGCGTTCACTTTGGCAGAAATTCCTAGCCAGATGCGACGTCTCTCCATCTCTGGCACCCTCCGGGAGTCCTTTCCGAAGAGTTTAGCGTGGTTTTCAACCACTCCCTCGATGAGGTGCTCCAACTTCGGCTCGGTAAACTTGAGCTTTCTCTTGCGCCCGCTGTCACTGGGCCCGGGTGCAGTCTCCTCTGTCATTGCTACTGTCGCTAAAGGGTGACTAGCGCTACTTTGGAGGTGTCCCGGTAGGAGCTCTCAGTTTCGCTGCAGACTCGCGGTCAGCCTCGCAGTTCAGAATGGGTGTGGCAACTGGCTGCTTCCTGGTTGCGACGTCATCACGGCGCTCGTAAAGCGACTTCCCGTTGGTGAGTTCTCGCTACTGGCGAGATGTCGCAAATGTGGATTTGCGTGGCGCTAAATAGAGACGGAATATCTGGGTTTTTGCGACTTTTTCGGCGATTTCATTTTCTCGCTATCGATTTTAGCGCCCGTGTGCGAATCGCTTAGATTACTCGCTATCTATGATGAATTCCGATCTGCGCCTTTCCATTTGCGATTCGCTGTGATTCGCTAGTTGAGAGTCGCTGTTTCCTTTCTTAATGAATCAGGCTGTTAGTCCTGTAATGGCTGCCAGCAAACTTTTTCTCATGTTGCTGGCAGCCAAAGAGTGTTGTCACTCACACTGGAGTCTGATTCCCGGGGGACCAAATTGGCCAAAGGAAAAAAGCTCCCTGACCAATCAGAACTCTCTATTTTTAAAAAATGCGTTTGAGGGATTCTCGCGAGAGTCCCCCAAACCCAAACATCCAGACATCTATATTTTTTTTTCAGCTTAATATCTCAAAAACTACTCAACGGATTTACACCAAATCACAAAAAGTACATCTGCATACCAAAATCTAGCTTCCTCACAAATTTGGTGTAATTCCGTTTAGCAATTTTTGCTGTAGCCTTGTCTAAAGAAGTCTATGGAAAATGCTTGGGGATTTTGCATTTTGGGATCCCTGTTTTTTCTCGGTGCCCGCTTGATGCATCACCCCGAAACTCTCCATGTACAAACTAGCCAAAAAGCAGCAATTTTTTGAAAGGGATTGAGGAGATTTGTCAAACGGTGCCAAAGTTAATAAATATATATATGTTTAGTCAAAAAAAGTGCAAAGACATTCTTAAACCACCCATGTGTGTCATTGTACATCCATGAAGGCTTTCAAGGAGGAAGGGAAATCATTCCTTAACCATGCTTAAGAAAAGGTGGCACAAGATCCGATGCTTGAAAAGAAACTAGGGAGGGCACCATAAGTCACCTACAGAAAAAATCTGCCCTTGAAGGACATACTGTTCAATAGTCATCTACAAACCAGCAAGAAAACTTGGCTGAAACAAAGTGGAGGTTTTCATAAATGCAATAAGTGCAAAGCCTGCAGTCATAGTGAGAATGTCAGAGAAGTTACACGTCAAAGGTCCAAGAAACAATGGAAGATCCCTAGACCCATTAACTGTGGAACTGAGTTCGTAGTGTATGCCATTACATGCCCCTGTGGGAAGTGGTATGTCGGTTCGACAACCTTCCCAATAAAGAAGCACATTCTCGAGCACCTGCGAGCCATAACTTATTGAAACTTTATCTACAGCACAGCACAACACTTCAACAAAGCCTATAATAGTGACTGGACAAAGGGCAAATATTTTGGTCTAGACACCATACTGAAACACCCAAGAGGAAGTAATTGAATACAAACCTTACGCAGACTAGAATCACAATTAATTTTTCAGGCAGGCAGCATGTTCCCCACAGGGATGAATAATGATGAGGAACATCATGCACATTTGTAATCCATGATGTTCTTCCTGTACCTGACTGCATTAGTTCCACTTAGTGGGAAATTGAAAGTTTTAAATTTATCACTTGTTTATATTTAATCGTTTCATGTTGTACCCCGCCCGATTTGTGATCTGAATTATTCACCCCATCTTGAGCCACAAGTATATCTCAAAGAATGACAAGCAATCGTTGACACCATGCATACATGTTGTATTATACTAGTACTTGAAATGTGAGTTGATGTTTAGAGTTCTAGGGAACTTGTAATATTTACTGTTTCTCCTGACAGAGCACTCAGGCAGAACAGAAGGAGAGTAGCCACCATGAAACTGTTAAGAGCACCGGAGATTGTAGGACATTCTCCCGAACTGTCATCTCTCCATTAGCGCCAATTATGGATAGAAGTAGGTTGCACTCACGACCACTATAGTTATCTGTTTGACAGTATCACTGGAGTATGACACTGTAAAAAGGTTTGCACCTATACAACATCAGCAGCTAGTCACGCATGAATAATAGGTGCAATCAATTGATCAAGAGACACACTGCAAAGACTTTACAGGGATACTAAAGCAGTGAATCCGTTCCATCTGATTCCCTCCCTATACACACAGTCATCAATGTTAAATTATGTATGGTATCTGGAGTAAATGACAGCCCAATATACAGTTATCAAGTCAATACATGTACTAGATTAAAAACAAGGGTACTAGACCTAAACTAACTGATAACCCTCAGAGCGATCACCACTAGTTTAGTAGATAATCCTACTGTACTAGAATGCAACACTTGGGATCTAATCTACCTACAACTGAGGATAATAGAGTAATAATAACCAAATTATGTAGTATTAGGCGGAGAGGTCAGCAAATGTAAACGCCACTTTTATGATTTAAAAATCTTATAGCATTACTGAAGTATTTTGTTTATGTCTCTGCAGCCCCCTGCATTGCACCTACCACTATCCCTTTAAATGTATTTGGAACTTTGTACATGGTCATGTGACCAAGACCCCAAGAGAGGTCCAAAAGCGTCTGTTCCCCAAGGTACTTTTGTCGTGAGTGGTTTTATTGTCATATGTGAAATTGTGCACTGCTGAAACCTTTTTTAATCATTTTTGGCGACTGTTGCGCCATTTTTATGCGCTTTACACTTTGAAGCAGTTTGCTTCTGTGTAACGGAGGGTGCTCAGCGCTGATTGGCTGTCACGGGCCAATCAGGCACCATTCGGGAGGAGTCTGTTGTTGCCCACCGGCTACTTAGCACCTATTAAATGCTGACGCGCATCGGGCACGCTGGTGACGCGCCGAAGGCATGCCAAAAGCAAGCCCATCTGCGCTCGTCCGCGCCCGGGCTGCCACCAGATACCAGACCCTCTGCTCAATCTACAGTTGCCTCACTCAAGTATTCATGCACTGAGCTTTTGTCTTTGGACACTAAATGCTCTACTTTTGCCTGGGTTCCCCCGGCTGGTTCCTTTAAGTGCAAGCAATGCCCTTTTCAAATCCAAATAGATGGGTCAGGTTCACTTCCTCCTGAATTTGTTGAGTTTAAGTTTCTAATCCTTAATTGCCAGTTGTTTGCTAAGCATCATGCTGAGGTCTTCGACTTACTAATAGATGAGTCTCCAGATGTTTTATTCTTAACGGAGACCTTGCTTACGCAGGACTCCGTTCAGAATCTTGGTTGGCTCTCCCTCAAGGTTATATCATGAATCAAGTTAACAGATCAGGAAATAGAGGGGGTGGATCACTGCAGTTATATAAAGGAGGACATCCCTGACTGCAAAAGCGTCTTTTTCAAAATAACTTTAAACCACAATCTTACTGTCAATGGCCTTCTTATTTATCGACCCCCAGGGCCATCTAAAGTGTTTAGGGAAGATCTGATGAAAAATGTTATCTTCTTTGCCAGCAAAGCGGCAAATTTGACTATTTTAGGTGACCTCAATTTACATCTTGAATACAATGGCAAGTCGGACATTGCCAGTTTTCTGGCAGATTTAGAGGCCTGTCAGTTGGCTCAATGTGTTTCCAATAGCACATATGTAGCAGGCCACCTGTTGGACCCACATTTTCTACATTAGGTTCCTTAAAGGTTCTTTCGCTGATCCCTGTGGTCTGGACAGACCATTTTCTTATCCCTTTTTCCCTGCGGTGGCAAGGAAAGCCTGCTTTGAACTCCTCCTTACCAGTCTTAAAAACACCTTGGCACAAGTTAGACATAAATCATTTCTTAGATTCACTGTTAAGCCACAAGCCTCAGCATAAACCTGATATTGATGATGGAAATACGGTTTTTATGACTGGCTGACGCAAATTTTGGACAGTTGCATCCCTGCCAAATTGAGTGTTAAAAAAAGAGGGCAATCTAATCCCTGCTTTAATAAATCTCTGATTAAAGCTAACAAACACTGCAAACAACCTGAGCGTGTCTAGAGGTGCACTTATGATGCTGAAGCAAAAAATAAATACCAAACGTCTATCAAGCTCTATCATAAACTGGCCCGGAGAGCCAGAGCAGAGTTTATAGCCGGTAAAATCTCTGTGAGTAATAATCCTTCTAAAACAATCTTCACCCTGCTCAAGTTTATGAAGAGTTCTGGGTTGAAGATTGACTCACCCATCACCTCAAATCACCAGTGTGACTGTGTGGCCAGTTACTTTGTGAATACAGTGGAAAAGATATATAAGAGTCTTCCACCGGTCACTGGTATTACTTACCTTGTGGAAAGGCATGGGATATTATAGCCACTATGGTCAGAGCACTTTCGTCTTTCCCCCTGTTGTCACTAACTAAATTTGAGTCCCTATGTCCGAAAATTAAATCAGGCTCCCCAGCCGAACCTTTGAAACCCGATCACTTTCATCAGTCTCATACCCGTATTACACCAGTGAGTAGGGAATTGGTCAATCTATCTTTGACCTCAGTGTCTTTACCATCTGCGTGGAAGCATGCTAAAGTAATACCTCTCCTGAAGAAACCGTCACTGGATCCATCTGAGCCGGGTAATTACTGTCTTATATCCCAGCTTCCATTCCTGGCAAAGCCGGTAGAATCTCATGTAAAATGCTATTCTTACAGAGTTTATCGAGTGAAATGAAATATTAGATACCTCGCAAAACGGTTTCAGATCTCGCCACAGTACCGAATCTGCTTTGTTGGCAGTGTCGGCAGAAATCCTTGGTTGCCTAGATGTCGGACATTCTGCAGCCTTAGTTCTTTTGGATTTAAGTACAGCTTTCTACTCTGTCTCCCACGTGATACTTTTAAAACATCTTCAGGAGATAGGAATTAGGGGGTCAGCCCTGGCCTCTTTTCGATCTTTCTTGGAGGGTAGATCCTTCCAGGTCATGGTGCCACCTTTCCACTGTCGGGAGTATGCCCTGCAACTGGGGGTGCCACAAGGCTCAATATTGAGCCCCTTATTTTTTAACATTTACGTACAACCCTTGGCTGTTGTGGCTAAAAGTAGAGGGTTGTCGGTGGTGTCGTACGCTGACGACACCCAATTGGTTATTGCCTTTTCTAAGAAATGTAACCACAACCTTGTGAAATTCAAGGAGGACTTGTTGGTGATCGCGGACTGGATGGCCTCAAATTGCTTGCAGCTGAATGCTAGTACGCCAGAAATTCTGTTGTTCGGGAGAAACCGTGACTTGTGGTCGTGGCAATATTCGCCAGACCAACTAAAACCAGCACCCCTGCCTAAAGAGGCAGTTAAGAATCTAGGCGTTTGAATTGACAGTGGTCTCTCCTTTGATATTCAATCCAAATCAGTAGCAGGGACCTGCTTTGGGCTCCTGCGAGGATTAAAACCTCTATTTGGTTTCTTTGATTCACAAATCCGTCAGACCATTATTCAATCCATCATTTTATCTAGACTAGACTATGGCAACTCTCTATACTTAGGCACCAATAAGTCCAGTAACCGGCATCTGCAGAGAATACAGAATGCAGCAGCCCCTACTCTTCTGGCTCTACTGAAATCTTGCTCAGTGTCCAAGCTTTCTTGTGCAAGGTTTTACTCAATTGCAACGCATTTTGGCAGCAGAAACTGCCTTGTTCACACAATGAGTAGATACTGAAGGTGCATTACATAGAAGTGAAATTAAGGACTTCTGGCACATGTTGCAGCATAGCATGGGAAAAAGTGGCAGCCATTTTACCGAGAGTTCATAAACATGTATAGCCCGCAAAATGCACGGTATGGATAAATAGCCCAGTACCTCAGATGCTGTAAAAATAAATCATTGTAACTGTAAAGGATTCCTAATACAAATCGCAGCATATGGAAACATGAATAGAACTGGTGTTGTACATAAATATTATACAAATGTAAACAATAATATCATATCCATTGTGCATTCCAATGTGGCCCCCGTATGTATGGGCAACATGAGCAATGAAGGTAAAGAAAGAGCGCCAAGTGGCTGTAATTCATATCACCCCATCAGTAACTTATAGATAAAACTGTAGTCCTCGCCAATTGGCGGGATACACCAAGTGACGCACAAGGGTTGAGGACTGGGGGGGGGCAGCCTGTGCATCAGAGTAAGGGCAAACTGGGAATGTAGGAACATAAATTTGCACCGAGTGGCAATAAACCATACCCCAAGCATGCGCAAGATAGCACGCGGGTAAGCCTAAATCACACCAAGTGGTAGATGGTCCCCCATAGGATGTGACATAGGTCACATGCCCCATGGTTGGGTATGGAAGGGGACAAAGTAGCGAAAAGAAATGCTTTCGGCACAAGGAAATGTTAATCGCCTAGTGGCTGGCCTGAACTGGCCCCATGCAAAATGTATATGGATGCAAATCGCCAAGTGACAAAGAATGAGGAAAGAAGTCCAAAATACCACATAAAACCAAGTGATGAGAAATTACTTCTCTAGGACGGTGTGCCCACCCGGAACCGGGGAAGCAAAGGTTGTGGACCCGTGTAGTAACCGTCAGCATGCAGGGGTCCCTTCCTTTCCACCTGTGAAAAAGGACATAAAAAGACATGTAAATACCTTGAAAACATGTGTACCAAATATACAAGTGAAGTTAAAATTACTCAAACAGGTAGCTCCATATTATGTTACAGAGCACACAGATGAAGTGTCAAAAGATCGTCTCGACTCATGAATAAGAACACTAAACCTTATGTAAATGGGTTGCTAGTTCTTCGTCCAAATTATGCCCCACTAGGAGTTTTGTCTCAAGCTCTAGTATCCATTTGGATTATTTTGTGCGCAATGCTAATACCCTATTGCCCCCTCTAGTACTGATGCATATCGGTTCGATATCAAAGAAACGCAATAGGGAGTTATTGGACTGATGATGTTCCTGGAAATGCCTGGCAATGGGATAGTGGTTCAATCAATCAATCAAAATTAATTTATTCAATTCATACAAAATTAATCATAAAAGTACAAATATACATCACAGTTAAAAATATTAAAAAGAAGCAATTCATCAATATCAGACAATAAATGATTTCCTGGGTTTCAGACACATTCTTAAGAATGAGGCAACACTGTAACAGGTTAGGATGTCAGGCAACATACATAAAAAGTACAGGATCAGACGACATTGTCTAAAATTATGCTTACGTAAAAGTGGGATTAAACCCCTTTTCCATTGATTACAATAAAATGTACATGAAAAAGAAGATGTGCAAATCAGACTGTTGTGAAGTGTTATCACCTGGGCAACACGGGAGATCATTTGAGGAAAAGATACCAGCAGGGTGGCCCAACATGCAAGGAATATAATTAAGCCGAAACCTTAGCAAAATAAATCTGTGCCGTGGGATTGTTACAAATTCCAGATAGGGGGATATCCCCTCAACCGGCAATGGACCTTCAATATATACTCTAACGGTGTGTTTATTACGATGTGCATTCAATCTCCCTTCTTTAGCAGTGGTTATGAAACGGGTCTTTAATGCTTTTTTTGAAACAGAACCATATTTTTCTGGGGATACAAATAAGCTCCCTAGATCAAGAGTGTATGAAGTATCTTTCCCATACTTTAACCATAGGATGTTCTCTTTGTGTTCAAGGGATAAGCAGTCCTATATTATTTGTTGGGAAAGTGACACTGTGTCTCTATACCATACTGAGTGCCATAGGAGAATGGGTGCAACATTTATCCAATCAATTATATAGGGGATGCTTAATTCTTTGTGTAAACTAAAATTGGAACAACCAATGGGGAGACTCATCATCGATTTCCAAAACAATTCCTCTGTTGTTTGTATCCTTTTTGCATTGACATGGCCCCACACCCCTTCGCCACACATAGCTACTGCTCTAGAATTAGCCCCGTAAACCTTTCTTAAGATATCTGGGTTTATTGTTCCCAGCTTTTTTGAAAATGAGCGTATAGCATTTGTGCTCTTTTCCAACATGATCCCACGGTTCTCTACCAAACTTCTCCAGGATGCCTTATAGTCAAAAGTAACTACTAAATATGAAAAAGACTCCGTATGTGTCACTTTGTGATATCAGATAAAAAAGGATGGTGGTTTACTCTGCTTTAGCCCTGCAATTAAAACAAATGACTTGGATTCATTAGTATGAAGATCGAAGCCTTTCACAAAATCCAGATAAGTGTTTAACATTTTCTGAAGGTGTCTTCCCGTTTGCGTAATTAAAAAACTAAATAATCTGCATAGAGTAAAATTGGGATGTGTAACTTCCTTATTCTGGGCACATCTATAGCTGATTCTAGTAATTTTGACTCCACCCCATTAGTATCCAGTGAGAACAAAAATGGGGAAAGAACGCACCCTTGGCGAACTCCTCTCGTTACTGGAAACCACCTAGTGCATTCTCCCTGTACCCCTTACCTGACACATACTTCAGCTCTTGAATACAGTTGTCTAATAAAGGAAATGACTGCCTGGTCTACCCCTTTTCCCTCATAATTCTCCAAAGCTGTGGGTGAGATACACAATCAAATGCCGTTCAAAGGTCCATGAAGGCCAGGTATAAATTGCCTTGCTTAGCGTGGGTATACTTTGCTATATGCAGGCTCAGATTCAGGCATTGATCTTGAGTGTCTCTCCCTTTTCTGCAACCGTATTCTGCCGGGATCAAGATATTATTTGTCAATGCCCATATCTCCAATCTATTTAATAGCACTCTGCCCATTAATTTTGCTGTGCTATCTAAAAGAGAAATTGGTCTGGAATTCCTAGGTTTTTGCTCATCTCCTTTTTTAAAAATTGGAACTAAAATGGCTTTAAGCCAGGAGGCTGGAGGTCCCTCTCTTGCTTTAGCATTAAAGGTATTGGTAAGCAGGAAACTCCATCGGTCAGGGCGGACTGTAAAAAAATCTACTTGAGTGCCATCAAAACCAGGTGCCTTGTTACTGGTACTTTCGTTCCAGTGCAGCACATACCTCCCCGTTATGAAAGGTAAATATAAATCCATATTTGTAAAGCATGAACTACTCACCCTTACGGGTCTCAAGGCGCTGGGGGCCATCGTGGAAATTAAGTGAGCTATTGCCCAGAGTCACATGGTGCTGAGCTGAGGATTGAACTGTGAACCTTGTGCTCCGAAATCAGCTGCCCTGGCTGCTGCACCACACCTCTCCTCCAGGTAAAACTAATACTAGATGATGGGTCAAGCTCTACATCCATAAACCCGGTATCACTAATGGGACGTTAAAAATGTTACTAAAGTGTGCCACCCAAGAGTTCTCGTCCACATGCGTGTCGAAGTTAGGTTCAGAATTCAATTTTAAAAATGGGGCATTGATCATTAACTAAAAATCCCTTACAATATTTGTGATTAAAGCAACCAGTAATTTATCCCAGTCTTCTTCTTTCAGTATCTTTAACCTGTTTTTCCTTGCCACCGAATAACTTAGACGGGCCTCTTTCACAAGTAGGGGATCTTTTGGTACAATCTTGAGTGATCTGTGTAGGTCAGAAAGTGCTTTAGCGCACTCGTGATCGAACCATTTCAGTCCCCTAGGTTTTCGCGTCCCACCACTCTTAAAGACATTCCTTTTCAACTCTCGCAAAATGGTTTCAAAGGCTTAAATTGTAGGCCCTGGGTTCTGATTTGGTTCAAGACATAATTCGATTTTGTTCATTGTATTAGAGACTACCTGGGGAATGAGAACAATCTTATCAATACACCCCCACTTTAGTGTTATCCCATTCTTTTTTACTATAGTGGGTTTTAAATGTGAAAAGGTAATGCCATAAATGCCTGCCCAGTTCATATGCCAGGTTATAGCTCCGTGGTCACTAAGACCCAATGTTGGGACGGGAAGTCTCCTGCATGTGTCTGGAGAGAGTACTTCCCCTGCCTTATGCTAATCTCCAGGCAAGTCACTCAAAAGCTACTGTATAGTTTCTAGATCCCTACCTCAGTGATTATGACAATCATACATGTCCACTGAGGGTCTCCCTGTTTACATGGATTGAGACCCTAGAGCTTGGCTCTGAGGTCGAGGGGGCATGCCTAGTGCACCCCTATTTTTCAGAGAGTGGCTACTGCCCTCTCTATTAAGGCGGTGGTAGACTGACAGTGGTGGCAGCAATAAATCTATAGTCAGGAGGGGTGAGTCCCTAGGCACCCTCCTGACCAAGTCTGTGCAGTTTGCCATGCCTGTGGGCCTGCTGCCTTTGTCTGACTGATGTGTGTTTGAGAGCCCGTGGGTGTACAGGGGAAGAATGGTGATTTGAGCCAGTGTGAGGAATGCGAGCTGTTCTGCTGGACATCCCAGCTGCCCCCCGTGCCCCTCCCTATTTCCTTAGAAAGGCCTGGTGGGCTGGGGTAGACACTCTGCTCTTATCTGGGTTTAGCTGCACTAATCCTGCCCCACTGGTCAGGGCCTCCTGGGCTGGAGTTAATTAAAATTCCTCTCTAGAGGGTTGCACAGCCTGATACCCGAACAGGACCTGCTACATGCTTTACCCATGCATTGAACACGCGGTGAATGGTCTGTGATTGGAGGTGTATTCAGAATGTAAAGAGTAGCAGACCCTCTGATTGGATGAGCCTATCAATCAGAGGTGATAAAAGTCTGGCCTGAGTGGTCAGCTGTTGTTCAAGACTGGTCTATGACTGACGAGTGGCCACACCAGAGCCCTCGGACAGTAACCAGCCACGACCCCGCGGTGTGAAGACACGAGATAAGACTGTTCACTGCGGTCTGGAAGAAAGGCATCATTAAGGACCAGCTGTTTGTGAGGCTTGGAGGAGCATTCGCTTTGGACCAAGGAAATTACAGACAGCTGCCCAAGGTGTGGGAAGGAAGCTTGCGGCACATCACCCAGTGTGGAGAGGAAGCTTACAGCACATCACAGAGGCTGGTGGAAAGAAGCTTGCAGCACATGACGAGAGCCAGAGAGGTGGATGCTTGATTCTAGTCTTTGAAGGTGAGATCAAATCCCCTCTAGGCTCCTCCCTTGCGCTGTGGGAGCCTGTACAAGCAGTAACTGGGAAGAGAGGCCAGTGAAGCAGACCCCCACCTTTCTTTTTATGATCTCTGAGGGTATCAGGGTGAACTGGCACTCTGTCCAGCCACTACCCTTCTTCAGCTAGCCAGTGGCTACTGGACTAGTGGGACTCCAGTAAACTGTGCCAAGACATCCGGCACCTTTGATCAGATCCCTGACACCACTAGAGCGGTGTCCTCACTCACAATGGGAGGGCACTTCTGTTGCTTTGGGTGGGGGGTTATGGGGCTGATCATGAACATTTGACTTCACATCATATGCTGAAACTATATCCTTTCAATACAAAGTTTGGTATCAAGGGTCTAGTGAATGAGAACAGCCCTGTGTAACATGATCTGTAATATGCAATGCTTACTGTGTGTTTTCATGTTAACTGTGTTTTTATAGTGCTTGGCGTCTAGGCGCTATAATACTGTTTGGGGTCAGAGCTCTGCCCCAGAGGGTTGTAGAGACTTCTGGTTTTCACTGTTTATCCTAGTTTTATGGGTAGAATAATTATCTTATGTGTATTAAAGTACTTTTCTTTTATAAAAAGTAAAGCACTGACTGGACATTGAGTTTATCAGCTGGTGGTACGGTTTACACTGTATTCTGAATGTCTAACCCCACCTCACCTCCTTGAGTAAGCCTTGGACTGCTCTGTCTCGCTACCCTGAGATAGTCAAGTGCTGGAGAGGAGTACTTGGTTATCCAGTTTTGGGTCCCTTAGTACTGAGGCCCCAGGACATCAGTGAGGGAACCCTCCAGTTGATGCGATTGGAGCGCAGTTACCCCTGAGTGCCCTGGTGCCCAGGAAGCTGAGTCTAACACCCAAGAACTCAACTTTCCTATTGTTAAGGTTTTCACCCAATCTAGCTGAAGCTATTATAACATCTATAGAGGAACAATGTGAGGAGGAACAGAAAGTTTCTAGCGGGAGACCTGAAGATTCCGATCGTGCGTTCATGATCTCCAGGTCTTTTATAAAAATAAGTTTATTTAGGTCGATCCCATAGGGCTTATGGGTAAAGTGAATCTGTGGTCCCCCATCCTCATCTACAAGGCCACAGATTGGGGTTAGTGCAGCAGGACAACGGTGTATGTTAAAATCTCGTATACAAAGCACCATTGGGCCTTTTTTGCTTAAGTCTATTATCCTATTCATATTTTCCTCCACTGTTGCAATAACTTTAAACATTTCGCTCCCAAATTAATTATTATAAAAATTAATCAATAAGATAGTATTGCTGTCAGGACCTTTAAGGTGTAATATGTTAACATATTGACACTTATTATAGGAAGATAAAACTTCAAATCTCAAAGTATATATAAAAAAGTCACAATGCCGCCTTTTGCCCTTCCAGCAGTTGAAGCAATTGCAGGGGTGTGGTATGACCTATATGCATCTATGTTGACAGGGCCCTCTGAATAGGTCTCTTGCAGACATATTAAGACGAAAGTACAGATATATTTTAGCCAGTCCTGATTCAACAGTTTATGCCCCAGTCCTGCAATGTTCCATGTGATGGCTGTGAATGTATTCATATCCTTGGTGGGGGGACTTAAACAACCAAACTTTCCCGGGACCCAACCCCCTGTACATTCTGAACTTCCTCCCTATTACATAGGCAGTCGCAGGCCTCCATATCCGTCAATGCCATAAAATGATTTGAGTTCGGTAGTAAAGGGGTAGTATCTCCTCCGCGATATAAATGTGACTGGAATTTTGTTAGAGGTGGAATTTTGAGCCCTATTTCCACTTGTGCCAAAATAGCGCAATGGCGGTTTATAAAAGAAATCAAGGAGTAAAACAAATATTTGAGTACACTCAGAAGGATTCTTTGGTATCAATTGTAATAGGTTTTTGGCCATAACTGGGGATTTTAGAGTGAAGACCACACAGTCCCCTGCAATAGATTTAGGTTGCTTTCAAGCCAAGATACTCTACGCACCATTAGGATATTACAATAGTCCTCAACCCGACCACTCCCAGTTTTGTTGATCCAATGGTGTGCTTTGTGAATCAATTGAATGGTGGTTTCTGTTTGATCTTTTTTTAGAGTTGGGGTGTTTGCTAAAATGTCTACATAGGGACAGGCATCTGGAGGGAGATCTAACCTTGGCCCTTTATCCAAGCTTTGTGAGAGATTAGGGGCCTCCACCCTTAAACCTAAGGTCTTCTGAGCCATTAGCATTGGAGTCGAGTGTAAATAAGGCAATGTCAATGGGCCTTGATTTTGAGTCTCAGAAGGGGTCGATGGAGGGTAAGGGACACTGCCTCATGCCGACATCAGGGCAACTATGGGCACACCATGAGTTTGAGTTTGTTGCATTGCTTCATGAGTGTTTTCACTACGCGTACCTTCTATATAAATTTGCGACTGCCCTTTGCCATTTTCCAAAGTCACATCCTCTCCCTGAGGGATATATCTTAGAGTTGGTAATTCCCTTCTTGCTTTTTCAATTGATTCTAGCCGCTGGGTTATGGGAGCTAGGAGTACCTTACATTTTTCAAAAAGCGCATCCATATTCGGGGTCATACATGGGGTGACTGGCTCTTCGTAAGTTTTTTTCATATTACCATCTGTTAACTTTCTAAAGTGTTTTGGCTTTTTCTACGTCTCTTTGAGGTGTTTGGCAGTGGGTTTTTCAAGGGGCCCCTTTTCTCTTTAGCACAGGTGCCTCCTCCAATTCAATTAGCACCCCTGGTGGAGTTGTGCAAGAACTTGGAGACGAGGGTGGTACCTTTGCAATGGATGGAAGTAAAGAAGGGCTCATCACATTCGCACCTGTCCCCAACACATCTGATACCTGACTCTCGGCTATCAAGCTAGATGGAATAAACTTATTTGATACACTGTCAATACCCAGTGATAATCTCCTCACCGCTCGGTCAAGTTCTATGGTGATCGCGGAAGAGACTTTTGCCAAAACAAATGTCCAGACATGTCAAATTTACCTCCTCTGTCGATGTTTGTGCAGCTTTCCTTCTCCCCAAACTGGCGGCCTTCTTTTTACCATTTTAGAGCCTTTTTACCAACTGTGCGATGTCAGAGGGGGGGCCCATCCTGGCCTCCTCCGGGCTCCGATGGGCGTATATGGGCCCGCCCTTGGGAGGCAGGGGCACACCTGCACGTGTCCCATGCTGCGGGAGCCCGTGCTTGATTTTAAAGCACCTCCAGGCACTGGGAAGGATGCTAGTGGCTCCGGGCACGGGTGCTGCTAGTTGCTGAAGTGCCCCCAAACTCTCGGGCTGCAGAGGGCTGGAAGCAGGACCCGCCCTCAATTTTAAAGCGCCTCTAGGCGCATTGGAATGACGCTAGCGGCTCCGCCCATGAGTGCTGCTGGTTGCTGAATTGCCCCCAATCTCACAGGCTGCAGGGGGTTGGAAGCAGGACCAGCACTGCGGGAGCCCGCGCTCGATTTGAAAGCGCCTCCAGGCGCTTGGGAATGACACTATCGGCTCCGGCCACGAGTGCTGCTGGTCGCTGGAGTGCCTCCAAACTCATGGGCTGAAGAGGGCTGGAAGTGGGACCCATGCTGTGGGAGCCTGGCCTCGATTTTAAAGTGCCTCCAGGCGCTTGGGAATGACGTTAGCGGCTTAAGCCGCGAGTGCTGCTGGTCGCTGAATTGCCCCCAAACTCACAGGCTTTAGAGGGCTGGAGGTGGGACCCACACTGCGGGAGCCCACGCTTGATTTTAAAGCACCTCCAGGTGCTTGGGAATGACGCCAGCGGCTCCGGCCGCGAGTGCTGCTAGTCGCTGAAGTAACCCCAAACTCATGGGCTGCAGAGGGCTGGAAGCGAGTCCATCACAATCTTCCTCTCCCTAACCTCACCCTTGATGACATGGGCACGCTGCGGACTAAGCATGATTTAGAACTGATTTCCGAGGAGGAAACAAGTGCATGGTCTGTCACCAACAGTGATTTTGATGTAATCACAGATAAAGTGGCATGTACTAACTTTAAACCACGCTCTGTGTTCCTTTCTAATTTACCCCATGATGGAATCAACACCTTTTATGAAGTGATCACCAAAGCCCTGCTTGAACAAAAACACTACAATACATCCAGGACCCAAATTTACAACTTGTCTAGGAAACAAAGAAATATTATTACATCATTATCTAAAGACAAAGAGATTGTAAACCACCCGGCGGATAAAGGGGGTAACATTGTGCTCATGAGCAGACAAATGTATATTGCAGATGCACTAAGACAGCTTGATGACAGCAGGTTTTACTGTCCATGCAATACTGTTTCTTATAATGAAAACATTACCACCACGTGGGATAAACTTAAAGAATGGCATCAGTCAGGTATTATCACCTGGGAAGAATATTGTTTTCTAAAAAGAGATTATCTAAAACTCCCCTAAGTGCATAAGAATCCAGAGGCTCCTCCAGGTAGACCCATAATGTTATCACAGGGGAGTATGTTTGAAAACATTTCCAAGTATGTGGACCATTTTTTTAGGGTGTATGTGACCTCCCTACAATCCCATATCAAAGACACTAAAGAATTCTTGGGCAAT
This sequence comes from Lissotriton helveticus, assembly GCF_964261635.1. Taxonomy (NCBI): domain Eukaryota; kingdom Metazoa; phylum Chordata; class Amphibia; order Caudata; family Salamandridae; genus Lissotriton; species Lissotriton helveticus. The sequence goes on from NC_136063.1 coordinate 439,540,800, forward strand.
TCGGAAGGTATTATTTGGGATGATCAATACATTCTTATCACTCTGGATGTGAATTCCCTTTATACGATAATCAAACACAATCAGGGTCTCAAAGCATGCTTTCACTTTCTTAGCAACAGGCACATAGGATACTTAGAGCATATGAATATGCTTGTTGAAATGATGCATCTATGCCTGACTAATAACATCTTTATGTTTAACGGGGATCTGTATAAACAAGTACTAGGTACAGCAATGGGCAAGTGTTTTGCCCCAAGTTTTGCCAAAATAGGCATTACTGCATCAGTATTTTGCGAAAGTGATTGTATGGATGTGATACATTGATGATTTGTTTATCATTTCGAAAGGGAGTGAACTGGAAGCTACCAACTTTATAGAAAAACCTAACATCAACCCGTATAATACAATACTGAGTCACAACATGAGCAAGGAATGCATTGAGTTCTTCAATGTGAGGATTGAGGTGAAACAAGGTGGCTTAGTGACCAGTTTGTACCGCAAGGACACTGCTGGGAACAGTCTTCTTCATGCCCTCAGCAGCGACTAGGAGGCTCTCAAATGGAGCATACCCTACGAGGAACTGCTGAGGGCATGAAGAAACTGCAGCACAGCCGAAGCCTATCATACTGAGGAGAAAACCATGATCTCTAGATTCAGAGAGCTAGGTTATCCAGTATGGGTACTCAATCGCGCTGTTAAGAAGATGGAAAATGTTACTAGACAGCAAACCCTAGAAACGCACTTTAGAGAAATGAATACCACCAGTACTAGAGTCCTTAAAACCTACAATGGGAAGTCACAGTAAATACAAAGAATTCCGGCAGATAACTGGAACATTTTAAAGAGTGACCCCATAGTAGGCCCTACCATTAGTGACAGACCCATGGTCACATACAGGAAAGGCCGGAACTTCCGTGACACTTTGTTGCACGGGGACATTACTGAATCTCAGCCTGGGAATAGACACAATCTCACTGGCTTTTTCCTATACGGACACTGTAAGGCCTGTAGGTATAGCCACATTGTTAAGGAGTTTAATATACCAGGCCTTAACAAAAAGAGAAGCATCACACAATTTTAGACATGCAGTTCCAGCCTAGTCATCTACGTCCTGGAATGCCAGTGGAAGATGAGATATGTAGGGAGTACCACCTTGATGGTCAAAAAAAGGATCCTTGAACACCTTAGAGCCATAACCAATCTTGACAACCACTATCCCATAGCCAGGCATTTCCAGGAACATCATCTGTCCAATAACTCCCTATTGCTTTTCTTTGCCATCGAACAGATACGCATCAGTCCCAGAGGGGGCAATAGGGTATTAGCATTACACATAAAAAGAATCCAAATGGATATTTGAGCTTGAGACTAAATTCCTGGGGGGCATAATTTGGACGAAGAACAAGGAACCCATTTACATGATGGTTAGTTTTCTTATTTATGTGTCTTGACAATCTTTTGACACTTCCTCTGTGTGCTCTGTAACATAATATGGACTTACCTGTTTGAATGTTTTTAACTTCACTTGTATATTTTGTACACATGTTTTCAAGGTATTTACATGTCTTTTAATGTTCTTTTTCACAGCACTGCATGCTGATGGACACTACACGGGTCCACAATTTTTCCTTCCACGGCTCCGGCTGGGCACATCGTTCAAGAGAAGTAATTTCTCATCAATGGTTTTATGTGGTATTTTGGACTTCTTTCTATAATCTTTGCCACTTGGCGATTTGCATCCATATACATTTTGCATGGGGCGGGTTCAGGCCAGCCACTAGTTGATTAACATTTCCTCGTGCCCAACACATTTCTTTTCACTACTCTGTCCCCTTCCAAACCCAAGCATGGGGCATGTGACCTTTGTGACTTCCTGTGGCGTTATTTAGGCTTACCTGTGTGCTAATTTGTAACATGCTTGGGATATGGTTTTTGCCACTCGGCGCGTATTTATGTTCCTACATTCCCACTTTGCCCTTACTCTGGTACACTGGCTGCCCCCCGTCCCCCCTGGTGCACCACTTGGTATATCCCACCATTTGGCGAGGACTACGGTTATATCTATAAGTTGCAGATGGGGTGATGCGAATTACAGCCACTTGGCGCTCTTTCTTTACCTTCATTTCTCATGTTGCCCATACATACGAGGGGCCACATTGCAATGCACAATGGATATGATTGTTTACATTTGTATAATATTTAAGTACAACACCAGTTCTATCCATGTTTCCATATGCTGCAATTTGTATTAGGAATAATTGATAGTAGACTATTGGGGATCTTATAGGGGCAGCTGGTGTGATCTCTTGTGAGCAGGCACAACGTTCATATAATTTAGGCCGTAGAGACTTTTTTAAGTACCTACAAGTGAGGTCAGTTTTGCTAAAGAAACAGGGGGGGGACATGAACTTTCAAAGAGTTGAGCTGATGGAATGTGAAAGGGATGAAGGGGGATCCTCTATTTCGCAATTATATGGGGAAATTTGTAAATATAAAGAGGATGACTGTGGCAGAATGTATGAGAAGTGGAGAGGCAAACTAGGTCTAACAGGAAATGAGGCAGAGAAGTCATTAAAACTGTCAAATTCGGGCAAACCTACAATCTCAACAATATAAGACTTTGTTTAAACTTTACTACACTCCTCATAGAATAACGCAGTGGGGGGGAACAAACGGGGGCATCTGTCCAAGATGCCAATCCACGCAAGCAGACACAATTCATATGTTTGCATCATGCCGCTCTTTAGATGTGTATAAAAAATCTTTAGAACAATTTTTTGCTGATTCTTTGGGGATTCATTTAATTTTGACTGATGAAGTTATGATTTTGGGTGTAGTGAGGGAGGGTGTAGAAGTTCTCCACCATGAGTTTCTGTATTTAGCTATGACCCTCAGTAGATTATGTATAGCCACACTCTGGAAGGATCCCAACCCACCAACGCTACAGCAATGGATTTCTCGGGTGTTGGCCATATACATCTTAGAAATGGCCCTATATGAAAAAAGGGGGAGGGAAAAAAAAGAAGTTGGACGGAGGACATGGGCCCCAATAATTGAATGGAAACGGAGGCTGGGTGAGATATAGGTTGAAATAGGGGGAACATTTAAAGCAATTAAGATTGTATGATATTCTTTGATGATGGTTTTCTATTGATTTTGGGATGAATTTTTTCTTTCTCATGATTCACTTTTCCCAGACCATAGCTCTTTATGTTTATGTTTTTGAAAAATGTTTTATTTATTTGTTCTGAACCCGAAGATAATGCTTTCTGAACTGTAAGGTACTTTTGTTTCTCTGGCAATGTCTTATGAATTTGTAATTCTGATGTTGATGAAATAAAAAAAAAAGGAATAATTGATAGTTATAATGGCTTGTTTTAACAGCATTTGAAGTACTGGGCAATTTATCCATACCATGCATTTTGTGGGCTATTCATGTTTATGAAATCTGCAAAATGGCAGCCACTTTTTCCCATGCTTTGCTGCGATATGTGCCAGAGGTTCTTTTTTGTGTTATTTTCCCTTCTATGTAATGCACCTTCAAGTATCAACTCATTGTGTGAACAAGGCAGTTTCTGCTGCCGAAACTCTTGCACATTATTGGACTTTCTTTGGATTTGGATGTCCGGCTGTGGTTCCGCCGGCTCTGCGCACCACCTGACAACGGGCTTGATCCCGGAAGGAACTCTTTTTCGCTTTGATATATATATATGAATATATACATAAATAAATATATATATATATATATATATATATTACCTACTGGCAGTTGCCAGTAGGTAGTTGTAGTTAGAACCTATTTTCCATAGGAAATCCTCAACATTCTATTTGGAATAACTTTGGTGTCGTTTGACGAATCTTCACAACATTTTCAAAACTAATGGCCAGCTCCAGTCCGCTCCTATCCTAAAAGTTTTGGGGTGTTTCGTGAAGCGGGGGCCGAGAAAAAAGGGGGTCCTAAAACATGTTTTCCCCATGCAATTTTCCATAGGAACCGTTCATCACGGCTTCAGCCCGAACTGCTGAACGGAATTACACCAAGTTTGGCAAAGAGGTAGTATTTAGTTCAGACTTGTGCCTTTTGCTTAAATGGTGTAAATCCGTTCAGTAGTTCCTGAGAAAATGACATTTAAAAGTACATAAGTATCTATGGCCGCGGTGGATCCACACATCCTGAGCACACCCTAAGCGTACCGTCCTGATCGCACGCTGAATGCTAATTGGCTGTCAAGTGGTTGTCAACATCAGAAACCAGGATGTGTTGGCAGCCATTTTGTGCCTCGGTAGATGCAAAGCTGAATAAGTTAGTGGAATAAGTGTTCAAAACCTATAAAGGGGTAGGGTGGAAATACCCTGACCCTCTAGACCTGCTTAGGGGGTCCCACAAGGACTCCCAGGGCCTAAAATTGTATTCTTTTTTTAAACGACAAAGTGCCTGCAGGGTGCGTGGATCCTGCAGTAAAAAATAAAACGGAGCTTTTTTAATATTTAGCCCCCTGGGGGGCCAAATCTTTGGGGCAAAATTATTAACATTTATGGGGGGCACAGAGGGGCCCCCAAGCACCGGGGACCGTCACCCCCTGGGGCTACAAAATAAATGGTTTGGGGTGCTCCAAGGCCCCCCCAGCACAATACGTGGGTGGAGGGCTCATTGACCAACACCCACGGGGCTTTGTGTATTGTTAGAGGGGAGCCATGTGGCCCCCCCTCCAGGAGCCTTGTTGTGGCCCTGGGTACCGCCACTCTCCAGGGCCGGCTCCTGCAGTGTCTTGGGGTGCCCACCCCGGGACACTGCTCTTTGCTATGAGAGGGTGGGAGTCCCGCAGCTCCCGCCCTCCCATAGGAGACTATGGGGTCGATCAGGATGGCGGACGGAAGAGCCACCGCGGCCCTGGAGTAGGCGGAAAAAGCCTTTTCCATGTCCGCCTGCCGCGGATACTCCGTCCGCCATATCAGGATAGGAAAACGTGTCAAATTTCCGTCCGCGACGGAAAAACACGCTCCGCCGGCCAACTACACACGACCACGCGGCGGACGGAACACATCCGGACGCTCCGCCGTACGCACTGACGTCGAAGACCGTCCCCCAAATCAAGATGGCGGAAAACACACATAAAACCGCAGCGGAAAAACAACCTGTCTTAACACGGCGGAATCCCCACAGCGAACATAGGTGACACAGCCGAGATACCCACCGCAAGCTGACCACCACCATGGACCCGGCGCTACACGCTTTCCCGATGCTCTTCGCGATCCACCACGTCCTAGTCATGGCCTACTATGGACGATGACGCAGGTAAGGTACAAACCATTGGCTGTCTGGAGGGGAATACCAGCAAGGGACGTGACGTAGGGAGGGGGAGTGTCATGTTACCGAAACCACTGATGAGAAGCATATACGAATACACATTTGCAGTACGCAAGCAGGAATGACAACGACAGACCACGAGACTTGATAGACTACCTTTATTGTACAAAATAGGGGTAAAATCACAGTGTATGCGTGAGCATGGGCAAAGTGGGCACCAGAGCAGGTACAACATAGCAGGCAACGAGAGGGCAGCATGCAGTATCAGAGCAACAACAGGGCATTGTGCATTACAGAGCAGGTACATCAGAGGCAGGTAACGAGAGGGCAGCATGCAGTATCAGAGCATCAACAGGGCATTGTGCATTACAGAGCAGGTACATCAGAGCAGGTAACGAGAGGGCAGCATGCAGTATCAGAGCATCAACAGGGCATTGTAGAGTACAGAGCAGGTACATCATAGGCAGCACGTGAGAGGGGCTAAGTGCATCAACAGTCCATTGCACAGAACAGGCCCATCAGAGGCAGCACGTGAGAGGGGCTAAGTGCATCAACAGTCCATTGCACAGAACAGGCCCATCAGAGGCAGCACGTGAGAGGGGCTAAGTGCATCAACAGTCCATTGCACAGAACAGGCCCATCAGAGGCAGCACGTGAGAGGGGCTAAGTGCATCAACAGTCCATTGCACAGAACAGGCCCATCAGAGGCAGCACGTGAGAGGGGCAGTATGCAGTATCAGAGCATCAACAGGGCATTGTAGAGTACAGAGCAGGTACATCATAGGCAGCACGTGAGAGGGGCTAAGTGCATCAACAGTCCATTGCACAGAACAGGCCCATCAGAGGCAGCGCGTGAGAGGGGCTAAGTGCATCAACAGTCCATTGCACAGAACAGGCCCATCAGAGGCAGCACGTGAGAGGGGCTAAGTGCATCAACAGTCCATTGCACAGAACAGGCCCATCAGAGGCAGCACGTGAGAGGGGCTAAGTGCATCAACAGTCCATTGCACAGAACAGGCCCATCAGAGGCAGCATGTGAGAGGGGCAGTATGCAGTATCAGAGCATCAACAGGGCATTGTGCAGTACAGAGCAGGTACATCATAGGCAGGTAACGAGAGGGCAGCATGCAGTATCAGAGCATCAACAGGGCATTGTGCATTACAGAGCAGGTACATCAGAGCAGGTAACGAGAGGGCAGCATGCAGTATCAGAGCTGCAACAGGGCATTGTAGAGTACAGAGCAGGTACATCATAGGCAGCACGTGAGAGGGGCTAAGTGCATCAACAGTCCATTGCACAGAACAGGCCCATCAGAGGCAGCACGTGAGAGGGGCTAAGTGCATCAACAGTCCATTGCACAGAACAGGCCCATCAGAGGCAGCACGTGAGAGGGCCAAAGTGCATCAACAGTCCATTGCACAGAACAGGCCCATCAGAGGCAGCACGTGAGAGGGGCAGTATGCAGTATCAGAGCATCAACAGGGCATTGTGCATTACAGAGCAGGTACATCAGAGCAGGTAACGAGAGGGCAGCATGCAGTATCAGAGCTGCAACAGGGCATTGTGCATTACAGAGCAGGTACATCATAGGCAGGTAACGAGAGGGCAGCATGCAGTATCAGAGCATCAACAGGGCATTGTGCATTACAGAGCAGGTACATCAGAGCAGGTAACGAGAGGGCAGCATGCAGTATCAGAGCTGCAACAGGGCATTGTGCATTACAGAGCAGGTACATCATAGGCAGGTAACGAGAGGGCAGCATGCAGTATCAGAGCATCAACAGGGCATTGTGCATTACAGAGCAGGTACATCAGAGGCAGCACAACTACGTGTCCCTACCAACCCGTCACAGGGACCACAAGAGTGCCACGCAGTTCTCAATGGACACACCATGTGAATTAACATTTGAGTGAAGTGTACAGCACCTCACATCACAGATTCAGGGGGACTGCGTGAACTACCTGCCTCGGACACACTGGCAGCACCAGCAACAGGAGTGTGAGACACAGCCACAGCCCGAGTGACACACACATGGGCCACGGACCCAGACACACTGCCAGCACCAGCAACAGGAGTGTGAGACACAGCCACAGCCCGAGTGACACACACATGGGCCACGGACCCAGACACACTGGCAGCACCAGCAACAGGAGTGTGAGACACAGCCACAGCCCGAGTGACACACACATGGGCCACGGACCCAGACACACTGGCAGCACCAGCAACAGGAGTGTGAGACACAGCCACAGCCCGAGTGACACACACATGGGCCACGGACCCAGACACACTGGCAGCACCAGCAACAGGAGTGTGAGACACAGCCACAGATGTAGTCACTGACACGTGAGCCACTGACCCAGACAGACTGCCAGCACCAGAAACAGGAGTGTGCAACACAGCCACAGATCTTCTAACTGACACGTGAGCCATAGACCCAGATACACTGCCAGGACCTGCAACAGGAGAGGGCACAACTGACACTGTGCCACCATCTGATACATGAGAGTCAACTGCACCGGCGCCACTGGGACAACTGAAATGATGAGCCACAGGGCTGTATGGGCCAGGAGGCAGGGTGGGCCTGGGAGCTGGGGATAGCTCACCTAGAGCCAAATCGGGGTTTGCAGGTGTCAATGGTGTGTGTCTGCGTTTCTTAGGGAGGTGTGAGTGCACCCTGGACAGGACAGGACTGCCAAGTGGTGGGGACTCCAAAGAATCACCACCCAGCATAGGTGGAGCAACTGCTGCCGGGGATCTGGTTTCGGGGGACGTGCTGGAGCCTGCTTGTCGTTTGCTCTGTGCCTGCCGCCTGGACTCGGAATGATGTGTAATGGGGGATGCAACAACAGGGGACACCCTCCTCTGCTTCTGACTGGCCTGGATGGGAGTGGAGGTATGGGGGGACTCCGCCGCGGAGACATCAGTTTGGCGTTTAGTAGAAAACATCAGCCTCAGTGCAGCCAGGGGTGAAGTATGCCTGTCCTTGATTGCGCCATTGTCCATGCTAGATGCCTTGTCCGTAGGATGTGCCTTATCCTTAGGTGGAGTGTTGTCTCTGGATGTAGCCTGTGCCCTGCTCGCCGCCCTGTTCCTGCCAGCAGACTTGTCGTCTGTGGTGCACCTGCCTCCAGCAGACACCTGCTCCCTGTGTGTCTCCCTGCCCTTGGGAGTGTTCCTATCCACTGCTGTGGGCCTGCTTTTGGGAGTCTCCCTGCTCTTAGTAGGTGCCTTAGTCTTCTCACTGTCCTTGGGAGTGTTCCTATCCACTGCTGTGGGCCTGCTCTTGGGAGTCTCCCTGCTCTCAGTAGGTGCCTTAGTCTTCTCACTGTCCTTGGGAGTGTTCCTATCCACTGCTGTGGGCCTGCTCTTGGGAGTCTCCCTGCTCTCAGTAGGTGCCTTAGTCTTCTCACTGTCCTTGGGAGTGTTCCTATCCACTGCTGTGGGCCTGCTCTTGGGAGTCTCCCTGCTCTCAGTAGGTGCCTTAGTCTTCTCACTGTCCTTGGGAGTGTTCCTATCCACTGCTGTGGGCCTGCTCTTGGGAGTCTCCCTGCTCTCAGTAGGTGCCTTAGTCTTCTCACTGTCCTTGGGAGTGTCCCTTACCTCTGCTGTGGGCCTGCTCTTGGGAGTCTCCCTGCTCTTAGTAGGTGCCTTTGTCTTCTGACTGGCCTTGTCCAAGGAACAGTCCATGGACATGTGAGTATCCCTTGCCTTCGGAGTACCTTTCGTGTTGAATGCCTGTGTAGCTCCGGAAGGCATGTCCCCCAACAACACTTGTGGATCCTGTGTGTGTACTCCAGTGCATCTGACGTCATCTACGTGAACAGATTTAGCTGATCTAGGGGATGGGGTCTGTGCCCTGCGTGCCCTGACGTGCTGTCTGACGCTGCTTCTAGTGCAATAACCTGTATTTGAGTCCTGCTCTGAATAATCACTACCCCCTGAGACATCCAGCGGTGTAGATGGGGAAACAGAAGTAGCACCCTGTTCATTCGACTGTACTATTGCAGACGACACACTGCTTGCCAATGACTGCACTGTCCTGTGTAGACCTGCAAGATCGCCATGCATCCCTTCCATGAATGCCACCACCTGCCCCAACTTCCTATCATGGTCCTGGAAAGCATTTGTCATATTGGTCTGACCCACACACAGCTGTCGCAGCAGATCAACGGCCTCAGCACACAGTGCATTTTGGCTCACCGTGGCAGGGGCAGCGGTGCCTGCACCGAACGCCACTCTGCTCCCCCTACTCCTTCGGCCACGAACAATACATGGTGCAGTTGGCGGAAGTGTGGGCCCTGTGTGCTGTCTTCCGACAGAAGGTGATGAGTGCCCACTCCCAGTCTGTGACAACAGTGCAGGCTCACCAAGAGTGTCCGACGAGGAGGACGATGGTGTCTCCACATGCGAGTCCTCAGGGACGGTCCTGTCCCCCTCTCCGGCGCTGGCCTCCTCCGTGTCAGTCTGCGTGTGTGCGAAGTCTGAGCCGGACTCATTTCCTCGGCTACTCTCCACCGTCTGTGGCTGAGTGTCCTCTGTCAAAGCTGAAATGCACAGAAAAGATGTGTGAGTCATGGGCACACTCACGTACAGAAGGAACAGGATAGCCAAATCACATAGCAGACAAAGGTTCATGAGCCCTCATCCTGCACATGGCCCACCCCTACCAGTCATCCTCACATTTTCTGCCATGGGGACATGGACCACTAGGGGATGTGCTTTAACACTCAACTACTAAGCAAGTGGCGTGTCAACATGGCGGACCTGGATGTCAAATGAGTACCACCCAATGGGACCAAAATGCCATCACAGGCATACATACGCAACACGGAACTCAATAGTGTGTCTGTGCACCAATACATGCATAGCACTCACAAGTTTCCTACACAGACAGTATGCTCACCGCTAGTTTGCTGTTGATCGGCACTCAGACGTTCGGCCAGTTCAGGATGCGTCACTGCAATGATACGGTGCATGAGAGGGGTCATGGAGCGTCGGGCCAGACGGGGCGTCCTTGGAATCAGGCCCAGTGTTACTTCCGCTACATTCTTGCTCAGCCTGGAAATGTCGTCCCAGCGTTTGTGGCAGTGTGTATGTCGTCTGTTGCACACCCCCAATGCCCGTACTTCCCGTGCTATGGTCCTCCACAGGTCCTTGCGAAGGTGCAGCTTGACCTACCATGATGGGAGACAAAAGGATTTAAGTCAGTGGACAGGTGGCCTGTCACACACATAGGGGCAAGACGTTACTGTCAGCAGCCATGCACAATCAGGAACATATGTCTAGCCCACACTACACAGCTAAGATAGAAATAGGCCTGATCATTTGGCCCCCTCATGCACACCAATATGTCCCACACTGCACTTACCACACGTCCCGGTGCGCCGTAGAGGCGTCCATAGTTGCGGAGTACACCGTCCACGAGGACATCAAGCTCCGCGGCGGTGAAGGGTCGAGACCGGATCTCTTTGCCACTCGACATGGCAAGATCACGGAGTATGGCACTAGAGCAGCAGTCGGTGGTCAGCTCAGCAGCAGCAGCAGCAGGTCGAGGTGATGGTCACAGGCAGCAGTCGGTGGTCAGCTCAGCAGCAGCAGCAGCAGGTCGAGGTGATGGTCACAGGCAGCAGTCGGTGGTCAGCTCAACAGCAGCAGCCGCAGGTCGAGGTGATGGTCACAGGCAGCAGTCGGTGGTCAGCTCAGCAGCAGCAGCAGCAGGTCGAGGTGATGGTCACAGGCAGCAGTCGGTGGTCAGCTCAGCAGCAGCAGCAGCAGGTCGAGGTGATGGTCACAGGCAGCACTGGTCCCCAGGGTAGGAAGTTTCATTTTGGCCAAGACACATATATAGGGCCCTCAGCACGTGTCAGTGGCATACGTCGCCAGCAATTGGTCAGCCCTGGAAGCGTGATCGTGAAATGGGCCAATGACTGGCCCTGTTGTTGCGGTGCACAGCTTCCGCTAATTGCGATTGGCCGTATGCGGCCAGCGTCCCTCTTCCCATTGGCTGCATGTGCAGGGAACGTGACGGGCACACATCGGCAACCGCACGTGCAAGCTTCAGGCACGGATGCTTCAGTTGCAACAATGTACTATCACTGGCGCCTCCATGGCGGGGCACGTACACAGCGGGGGAGGTGCAGGCCTATACACCCTGCAGATGTACTCAATGGACATGCCAGTTCATGACCCCCCTTACAGTCACCTTGCATCATCCACCGTACACCGGCCGGAGCGGCCGGCCCATGTACAACCGCCGTGCCCGGCCATGAACACAACCGCCATGGCCGGGCACGGCGGTTGTTCATGGCCGGGCACGGCGGTTGTTCATGGCCGGGACCGGCGGTTGTTCATGGCCGGGCACGGCGGTTGTTCATGGCCGGGACCGGCGGTTGTTCATGGCCGGGCACGGCGGTTGTTCATGGCCGGGCACGGCGGTTGTTCATGGCCGGGCACGGCGGTTGTTCATGGCCGGGCACGGCGGTTGTTCATGGCCGGGACCGGCGGTTGTTCATGGCCGGGACCGGCGGTTGTTCATGGCCGGGCACGGCGGTTGTTCATGGCCGGGCACGGCGGTTGTTCATGGCCGGGACCGGCGGTTGTTCATGGCCGGGACCGGCGGTTGTTCATGGGCCGGCCGCTCCGGCCGGTGTACGGTGGATGATGCAAGGTGACTGTAAGGGGGGTCATGAACTGGCATGTCCATTGAGTACATCTGCAGGGTGTATAGGCCTGCACCTCCCCCGCTGTGTACGTGCCCCGCCATGGAGGCGCCAGTGATAGTACATTGTTGCAACTGAAGCATCCGTGCCTGAAGCTTGCACGTGCGGTTGCCGATGTGTGCCCGTCACCTTCCCTGCACATGCAGCCAATGGGAAGAGGGACGCAGGCCGCATTCGGCCTTTGGGAAGTAGCGGAAGTTGAGCACCGCCATGGCGGCGCCAAATATGTGATCTTGTCAGACGCTGCCCCGTGATGTGTTGTGTGCAGTTGCGTCATGAGGGATGTGAGCGTGATTGTGAAAGGTCATATGTCATACAATATAGCATGTGTGTCCATACAATGGACATCGGTCGGCACACAATGGCCAACAGATGTGCATTCGTACGTGTTGACGTCGGGTTTGACCCTACAGACGTTGTTACATCTTCACAACTACACAGTACATCACGGCTGTGTGGCCAATTAATGCATCTGTTGTCAGTTTCTTGTTGTGTCGAGGTGACTACAGTGGTGGTGGTACACATGCATTCCGTGTATGTGATTTATACGTTCTGTCACCATGCATGTCATTACCGTATGCACATCATCATTGGTGGTGGCATTTGTGCTTGATGACATGGCGTGTGTAAACTTATCGTTTGTGTGCATGCAGTTGCATGAGTGTCTGTGATGTGTCTACGATACATTAGGGTGACGACTGGAGTTTTGTCAGTAAGGTACACATGTGATGGAGTTGTACACGTATGCGTCGTTTGTACGTTGACCTAAGTTACATCTCTCTCCCACACAGGAGGGCTCCAAATGTGCATCGCCCATACACTCAGCTGGAGGATATGGTAGACGAGGAGGTGATTCGGAAATTCAGGCTGGATCGACGTCGGTTGCTGGAGCTTGTGGCTCAATTGTCTCCTCATCTGCAGCCACGTAGAACGTATCCTGGCTCGTTTACACCCACTGCAAAGGTCATGGCGGTACTACATTTCTTCGCTACTGGCACATTTCAGTATACAGTTGGAGGTGCCGGGGGTATGTCACAGGCAATGTTCAGCACGGTTCTTCGGGATGTGTTAACAGCTATGATGCTGTACAAGGATGAGTACATACATTTCCCACGTCCGGAAGAGTTGCCAGCTGTCAAAGCTGGTTTCTATGCACTGGGCCACATACCTCACGTTGTGGGCTCAATTGATGGCACGCACATCGCGCTCATTCCACCACGGGCACGCGAACAAGTGTTCAGGAATCGCAAACACTTTCATTCGCTGAACGTGCAGGTGGTGTGCCTGGCTAACAACATCATCTCCCATGTGTGTGCAAGATTTCCTGGATCCGCACATGACGCCCACATCGTGCGAACCAGCAATGTCCCACGACTCATGGCAAATCTGCCACCCGGTCAAGCGTGGCTTGTTGGTGAGTGTGCAGTGGGGACTCTTGTGATCTCTGTGTTGCATGGGGTACCCACCATATCTTGTTCTGATGTTTGTCTCTGTCATCCCCCTACATAGGCGACTCGGCTTACCCAAACCGGCCCTGGCTCCTCAGTCCCCTACGTAATCCGAGGACGGCGGGTGAAATGCGGTACAATGAGGCACATGGAAGGACACGGAGAGTCATCGAACGTACCTTTGGCCTGCTCAAGTCTAGGTTTCGGTGCCTCGATAAGACCGGAGGGGCCCTGCCTTACTCACCAGGAAAAGTATGCAAGATCGTGATTGCCTGCTGCATGCTCCACAACCTGGCAGTACGCAATGACATAGAACTGCTGTTGGACCCTGAAGACGAAGGAGTTCCTCGGCCTCCCATCCCACCCATGTCGACTGATGAGGATAGTGGTGAGGAGGAAGGTGTGGACCAGAGGCGCCAGCTCATTGATCGCTACTTCCCTTGAATGTGAGTATCTACCTCTAGTGGCGGTTGACAATGCCTCATGTATGTTTTCTGGTGTTGTGTGGATATGGGGTTAATCAGCTGGGTGTGGTTTGTGATGGTTGCACATGTGTGTCTTCATGTCTTTGGACATAGGAGTGTCCATGATGTGTGTGCTCCCATCCCATGCTTGTGTGATGGTTGTCGTTTGTGTAATGTTGCTGTGCATTGTGTTGTGATGTGTGTGAATCTCTTTACTGACGTGTGTTTGCTGTCTCTGGTTTTCTCTAGGTCACTCCCGCAGCGCCATGATCATGTGCGACTATGATCCCTGTACCTGTTGACGTCTGTATCTGATGGCAATCATGTGAATAAACATGGAGGCAAAACATCATTGTGTGAGTAAGTGCAATTTATTGACAGGTTGTGCTTTTGTGCTGGTGAATATTTACAAGTAAGTGGGGGGGAGGGAGTTGGAGTTGAAGGTAATGGCAGATGAAATGTCCGTGCTGACACCACATTGGGGGGTGTCAGGCTAGTCCAGCAGACCAGTGGCAATGATTGTCTATGTGGGACAGGATGGTTTGCAGGGTGAATGTCTGGCACAGGCAGTGGCATTGTCAAGGTCGTCCCCTCTTGGAGCGTGTGCCTGGCGCTCCAACACTGCTCTCAGCAACTTCCTGCCTCGGCCGCCCCCTCCGTCTCGGAGGTGGTACAGAGGCAGCTGGGAGGGCAGGTTGGTGATGGGCCACATCCGTCGCCAGGGGCTCAGGTGGTGGTGGCGGCGGTGGAGGCGGAGGCGGAGGTGACGGGGGAGGCGGAGGTGACGGTGGCGGTGGCGCTGACACACATGGTGGAGGGGGGGGGGGTTGTTCCGGCCAACCCATTCCCTCCACATCGTTGCCTGCTGGCCCATGATCACCAACATCAGGCCAAGGATGCCAGAGATCTCGCGCAGGCTGTTGGTGTTGTCCACTGAGTCCTGGTGAACACGATCAGCGTTTGCCTGGGACCGGTCGTATGAGGCCTGGCACCTGGCAAGAGCTTGTAGGGACTGTGCCACTGGCTCGGGTAGCTGTCCCTCCTCTGACCGGCGGTGTGTGGGTCGCCTGATTGGCAGTTGTCCCGTTGCCTGTGTTTGTGGCCCACTCACCCTGCTTGTGTGTGGGGCCGTTGGACCAGCGTTGCGCGCTGGGTCATGCTGGGTGGCACCGGCAGGAGTCGTGGTGCTGGTGGTAGTGGTGGTACTGGTGGTACTGGTGGTACTGGTGGTACTGGTGGTGGTGGGGACTGTGCAGATCACAGAGACGGGTGCCGCGGGAGTCACACATGCGACGTTGGTCGGTCCCGGGAGTCCCTGTGAGCCAGATGGCCCTGGCTGCGTGCTTGGTCCCGCTCCATCCTCCGCCCCAGAGCTGCCTGTGTCGTCGTCGGCAGAGAGTCCTGTAGGTGTGGGAGGCGAGGCTGGCGGCCGGGTACTGCTTTCCCCAGTCAGTTGACGATCACCTGAGGGACAAGATCGAGCTGGTCAGTAATGTGGACAGTACATGGTTACATTGATTTGTAGACATTTCTGTTTCCTGTCGCACACACCCCACCCTCCACCACCACCACCACCCTCCCCGTGCACATGGGGGCCTGTTGGGAGTTGTAGTTTGGGCCTCTCACACACCCCACCCTCCACCACCACCACCACCACCACCCTCCCCGTGAACATGGGGGCCTGTTGGGAGTTGTAGTTTGGGCCTCTCACACACCCCACCCTCCACCACCACCACCACCACCACCCTCCCCGTGAACATGGGGGCCTGTTGGGAGTTGTAGTTTGGGCCTCTCACACACCCCACCCTCCACCACCACCACCACCACCACCCTCCCCGTGAACATGGGGGCCTGTTGGGAGTTGTAGTTTGGGCCTCTCACACACCCCACCCTCCACCACCACCACCACCACCACCCTCCCCGTGAACATGGGGGCCTGTTGGGAGTTGTAGTTTGGGCCTCTCACACACCCCACCCTCCACCACCACCACCACCACCACCCTCCCCGTGAACATGGGGGCCTGTTGGGAGCCATGGACATGTTAGTGTGTTGGTGTCCGACGTGCATGGGTTGGGGCGTGGGGGATGTTTATTCTCAGTTGTGTGAGCCTGACCATGTCGTGCTGATCGTGGTGCTTGGTTTGTACTCACCAGTCTCTTCTCCTTCGTCAAGGCCGTCTAGGCTCTCCGGGTGTAGTATCACCAGCACCTTCTCCTCCCAATTGGTGTAGGGTATGGGCTCCGGGGGTGTGCCACCGCCAGTAAGATTGGCTCTGGCGTGGTTTTTCGCTCGGATGCCCTTGACCCTGGTCTTAAGGTCATGCCACCGCCTCTGAATGTCGTGCTTGGTCCTCGGCACAGTCCCCGACGCATTTACCCGAGTGACGATCCTGTCCCACATGTGGTTCTTTTGCGCCACGGTCGTCTGCTGGACTTGGGCCCCGAAGATGTTGGGCTCCACACGGATAATTTCATCTACCATTACCCGCAACTCTGTCTCCGTGAATTTGGGGTTTTTTTTGGGGGCCATGGTGTGTGGTGCTCAGTGTGTGAGTTGAGTGAGTTGGGAGGTGCAGGTGTGTGGTGTGTGATGTGTAGGATTTGTGTGGTGGGTGTTTGTGTGGTAGGGTGGTGGGTGGGTGTCTTCTATGTGATTTTATGTGAGTTAGCAGTGTCTCGAATGGCCCTCTTGCTGGCAGCAATGCTGTGGTGCAAGGGATTGTGGTTGTGTGGGGGTGTCTTTTTGTAGTCGTGTCTCAATGGTTGTTGCGAGTCAGGTGGTAGGTGGGCGTGTTGACTTGTGTGCATTATTGGATAATTGGGACGTGTCATGGTGGCTTGTGCTTGGGGGGGGGGCCTTGTCAATGTTCGTATGTTTGCTTAGGACTTGCGGTGCACTTTCATACATTTCTTAGGCGCTAGGGATGTTGTGCGTGTTGGCCTTCCGCCCTGATGCTGTGGTTCTCGTTGCATTGTTTCCGCCGCGGACGTGGATGGCTGTGAGTTCCGTTGTACGGGCGGATTTATCCTAATTGCGGCCACGGAGTATTCTCAGGGATGGCGGTACATGTTTTATTTTCCGCGGTCATTTCCGTCCGCGGCAGTGGTTGTTCATTGGACTCCGTCCGCCGCGGACGGACTTGGATGTGTTCCGTCCACCGCGGACGGTGTTGGTTGTGATCCGTCCGCCGCGGTCGGAGTTTCGTGACATGAATATCCTAATCCCAACCGCGGTTTCTCCGCGGCGCAGCCGGGAGTAAAATTTCCCCCACCATGGCGGACAGTACCCATTTCCGTCCGCCATCCTAATCGGCCCTTTAGTTTGGATTTTGAAAGAGAGAGCAGGAAACCATATTGCGTTTCCACACGGGGAGCTGCATGTTAGCAGCTCCCCGTGTGGAAAAGCAATACCGGCTCCTGAAGGACGCGGGAGCCAGCTGGGACTGTGGGGGCATTGGAGGTCCCCCCACAGTCCCCAACGTTATATATGAGCCCCGGGGAATGGGGTCCCCGGGGATAATAGAAATTAGTGATAGGGGCTATTTTTTTACGGTAAAATTAGGAGTCGGGCACCCTGCATGGCGCTCAGTGTGGCCCCCTGGTGTGCACGCATTGGATGCACAACTCCTAACGTGTAGGGTGCATGACTCCAGCGCCTTTGGTGCATGACTTCTACGCGTTGGGTGCACGACTCTGACACGTTGGATGTGTGACTCCATGCAAAAAAAATATATATATATTTTTCAGATATGCATCAAGCCTATGTGTTTAGATCTTGGGTAGCTCTAAAAAGAGCCCTTGTGTTTATTGAGAAATTTTGGTACCTACAAGTAAGTACCTATGCAGAGTCTAAAGTTGATGAGGAAGACTCTGTTACCCTCATCTGTAAAATGTACACCATAGATACCATCCATATTGAAACGTAGATTGTTGTGGTAAATGGACCCCATCTTATAATCTCTGAGAAAAGCAGAAACAGATTTATTGACATGTTTCCTAGCTTTCTCAATATGTGGACAAAATTTATTGAACCAGTTCCTTTGCCATATGTTAGAATAGACAAAGGCAGTTTGGGGAAAAAGTGACATCAATTCTGTAAAGGTATCCTTCATAAGCATTTCCAGATGTACCCCAGTCAAAGTGCCTAGGTCATTGCCACCACAGTGCACAATCATGAGGTCAGGGTGTTGGAGATGCAAAAAGGATTTAACCAATGGCATCAATTGTTGCCACTTTAACCCTCTCTCTCCAATTCATTTAATGTCTACATTTAGCAGAGCAAGGTCTTTGTCAATACCTCTTTTTTCTGCATACCTTTTGCTCCAGAAAATATAGCTGTGTCCCACAATCCACACTCCAAGCATCTTGAAGGGAGGTCTGGATGCACTCAGAAGGTGTCTGTATGTGAAATGGGTAGTTTGAAAACTAAGATTTTTCTAAAATGGTGGATAAGATGCAGTTTTGAACAAACAAGAGAAATGATTGACTGAGAACATCATAGACTGAAAAGTAGGGTGCATGTTTCTGTGTTTTAAAAGCATGTTTCTTATTGGTTAATAAAAACTGTTTGAAAGGAACATTACATAGGATAAGCTGATATTTTGAAAAGTCAAGCACACTTGCTGTTTGGATTTGCAACATTGTGTGCTGAACTTGTGACCTCTGTGTTCAGTTGAGTGTTCCATGAACTGTTACTATGGTAACAGGCATTACACACAATGGGGGTAGGGTTGAAAGTTATGTCAATTGGAAAGGGTTGAAATGTGTAACCAATAGAAATGTGCGTTAGCTTTTGAATTAATGTGGGAAGCAATGTGATTTGATATTTACATGTATATGTGTGCAGAATGAGAGGGAAAGTTCTCAAGGCAGTCAAAGTTCTGCTGCACTTAGTCAAAATCCACCAGGACAACCAATTGTTGAAAATGAAGCAGCAATTGCCATGAATGAGGTGGAAACAGCAATGCATCAAGCTAAAGAAGATATTATGGACTTAGCAAACTTGGAAGAACAACTAAATGTTGACCAAAAAGAAATATATCAGCAAGTGAGACAACAGATTGACCATGGATTTCTTCATGAAAAGAAAGAATGCACGTGCACATCATTCCAACCTATCCGAATGTAGGAAAGTGGACAAGATGGAACAGGAAAAAGTTTCTTAATTAAAGTAATCACCCGTTATCTACAGAAAAAAAATTGAGTCACATTTGTCTTGTGTTGTAACTGCTCCAACAGGGTTGGCAGCACACAACATTAAATGAATTACATTACATTGTTTACTGATGCTACCTGTGGAGCATGAAAACAAATTGGAATATCACAAGCTATATGGAGAAGCTTGGTGTGAAGTTTCAAGAGTACTGAAGAAAATGAAACTTCTGATTATTGATGAGGTAAGCATGGTCTCAAACTTAATGCTTGCTTTTGTGCATTTAAGAATGCAGCAAATTCTCAAAACAGAGTACGATGTGTTATTTGGAGGAAAACATGTCATAGTTTTTGGAGATCTGCTGCAACTTACTCCTGTAAAAGGACAACCAGTATTTAAAACACTTGCGCATGAAGACACCAGAAAGTCTCCGGGTAGTGTTGGAAATGTTAACATTTGGTCATATTTTGAATACAAAGAACTCATTACAAATATGCGACAGGCAAATGATGTTGATTATGGAACTATTCTTCAAGATATAAGATTTGGAGTACTAACAGAACATGGCAAACAAGCTTTGCAGAGTCGGTTCTTTCCTATTTGTTTCCAAATGAAAATAGAGTTCCTGAGAAAATATATATGAAAATTGCAGAAAACAAATCTGTAATCTGCTTAATGTCAACACTGCATGAGTGTTCTATATTCAATGAACAACTTTTGAAACTGGAAAATAAAGAAATAATAAAAATGGAAGCTATTGATAAAATAGAGCATGAAGGAATCACTATTATTTTGACAGAAAAATTGAAGACAAAATTGGATTCTTTAGAAAAATCGATATCTAAAACTGCTGGTTTAGAAAAGAATCTATATGCATGTAGAAACTGTCGGGTACATTTAAGGCGTAATTTGGATGTAGAAAAAGGTTTAGTGAATGGAGCAATGGGCAAAGTTGTGGATTTTGTTAATTATCCAAATAAAGATGGTATTGAGTTTTAAATAATTCAATTTGATCAGAATGAAGAAGTGAAACAAATAGGTCGTTGTTCAGTTAGTTTTTTGCTTGTTAAAGATTTATATGTCCATAGAAAACAGTTTTCAGTTTCTCTGGCATATGCAGTGACTATTCATAAATCTCAAAGTTTCCGTGCTTAGGTGAACATTGGAAGTACTGTGTTTAAAGAGAGTATGGCATATGTTGCTTTGTCACGAGTCAGAACTTTATCTGGTTTATTTTTGATTGATTTTGATGACACAAAAGTTACTGCAGATGCAACTGTGTAAAAGAGTATAATAGGTTAAGAAGAGTGTATGCTCCCAATTTAGGTCAATATCCTGTATTTAAAAAGCGAGTGATAGGTTGAAAAAGAAGGTAAGAGAACATCTGTAGTGAAGGTATAGAGAAGGAAAAAAAGCAAGACAATGTTGTGATTGGAAGCAAAAAGAAAAAGGACCCTGTTGAAGAGATTGTTGGTTATCAGTTTGAAAATAGTTCAGGTGTCAACTGCCATGCTAATGTAGTGGTCAATGTTGTTTTTTTTCTTGAAGGTTTGCAACAGCAAATTATGGAGCATCGTGAACAAAGATTTTGTTCCTTGTTGCATTCTGTTTATGAAAAATTGAGAACTGATACAAGTAAAATACAAAGCGTTTGTGATGTTCGTAATCTTTTGGCTGTATGTTCTGTTTCTACACAATTTACGCAGAACATCCAACAAGATGCTCAGTAATTTGTAATGTATATGCTTACTGTATTGGAAAATGAAGAAATAGAAATGGAAAATCTTTTTGGCCTTTGTTATAAATGGGAACATCATTGTGAAAATTGTATGTATACATGAAGCACTAACATAGACACTGAAAGATTGACATTACCAGACTGTAATTCAGTGTCTTTCAATAAACTAGTTAAAGCAGTAAATCAAATCATGGAGTGTAGCCAATGCAAATCAGAAATGTTATCAACATTATTTATACAAAGATATGGACAATATATCATTTTAATGATGCAACGTTGTACAGCTTATGGAAAAAATTGGACACTTTAATAAAACATTTTGTAGCAAGTCTACTATCAATATCAGGAAGGACTTTTGTAGCAGTAGGAATAATTTTCCATGATGGTCCTTCCACAACTTCTGGACATTACACTGCCTATCTAAAATGTGAAAAAGGATGGACACTTTGTAATGATGCTCTGTTGGTTTTTAAACAACGTTTACCTAGTGAATTACCAAATTCCTACTTAATATTTTTAAAGCCAAAGTTTTAGGAACATAATTCGGTCTCTGAAGAATTTATTAATATGTATGAATACGATTGCTAATGGAGAATTTCAATATAAAGGATTTCAATAATACCATTTGGCCTTGAGGAAAGGTGTTTCTTTAAATTATGTACGTGTTCTTGCACATTGTCTCGGCGTGTAGTTTTAAGCAACAACATTTACAGTGTTTATAAATTTAAGTTATAACATTTTCTTAGCAGTAAGCATTTTATATATGTGTGATTTGTATTATATGGTATTTTATTGAGGATGGATTCTTGTTTTTTTTTAAGCAATCTTACTGATTGTTTTTTTTTCCCCGTTGTTATGTGATGAGTCCGATTGAAATCATTGTTTCTAGTGAAATTCTATATATTCAGAGAACAGCAAAAAAGGCAAAGAAAATAGTTTGTAAAATGTTAAAATTATGCTATGCTGTAAAAAATATATTATTATATATTATCACTATTTTTCTTTTCTTTCCCAGATCCTTATTCGAAAATATGCTATTTACCGCAATATAGATTATAAAAAACAACTGAATAAAATGTGTAGCGTTTTTTATGCCTATTACTGTGAGGGTAAGTTTAACTAAGTATTAAAATGCACAATGGCCTGTGTTTGCACACAGGTGAAGAAAGGGGAGATCGATGGAGTAGATATGTGTGGAAAGATACTCTGTGGGCGTTTTAAGTTACAGGATAAAGTTAACATGAATACTGACTGTCAATGGGGGACAACTAACCCACCACATATGTGCAAAACATGCCAGAGAATTGCATTAAAGACAGGTATAAAATAGGACACAGCTTCATAGCACCTCTCTGCAACACACCTGTATAGTATTCAATAGAGAGATATGGTAGGCTAGTAGGGCCCAGGGAATTTGAGGATTAAAAGAGACAACATTCCTTAACTTAAAACACATCACAGAGTGTGTTTGCACATGTCACATCAGGCCTCATCCCTTCTCTTCACCAATCTATAAACGTGTCCTATCAGTTTGCCAAAATGTAAGTACTTATAAATTTATTTTGTTCTCTGTTTGCAGTACTGAAATTATTCTACTTATTACTCATATAGTTAAGGAGTGGCCTAGCCATTAACCCTAGTACAAATTAATTTCTTTATACAGTATGCATGCACATCATACTTATAGCGCAAGACACTCTTTCACATTTACAAAGAGAGGAAAAGGCAGTCTGTGTACCTTTTCTTCTCTATGTAAATACAACCTCATCATACATACCACTTTACTTTGAAAGGGCGTTCTATGGGTTTTGCTGTGCGTGTTTTCACAGATCACTCGTAGAACAAGAAACATCTCCAGATTTATCAGAAATCATAAATCTGGACAAGTGTGTGATTGCTGCAATATCCTCCAATTGGTGTAGCAAGGCACAACAAGGAGAATTGTTTTCATTTCTCCTCATTTTTTCTCTATCAATATAAGCTACAGTGCACAGTATACATTGAAGGAGAAAAATGCTTCACAGATAATTTTTGTGCAGGAAGGTCTGTCTTTTTGCACAAAAACAAACTCCACACGACACAGATATCCTTGCACCATGGTACAAGGGTGCCTGTGTAACCACATGGATGCAGTTTAAGCAGTAGTACAGAGGGAAGCACAGACTTGCAACATATTTATGTACATATGATGCTTCCCCGTGCTTTGGAAGTACCACAGCACACTGTAGCTAAAGAGTTTACAGTGTCATGCTGTAGCACTTATACAATCACCATACACCACAAATGCATTCTTTCAGTCAATTATGCACTACGCACACATTCATCTAAACTTTCACACCAGCATACAAATTTTGCTCTTTTTTAAACCAGAGTAGTTAGTTCTGAAAATAACTTTTGTTTGTTGATTTTTTGAACGATTTTTTGGGGGGGTTTTATATGAAAAAAAGTTAACTGGAGGAACAAAACAATGAACTTTAGGGCAAAAAAACAAACTCTAACAGTGATGGTTTTCCAGTGCCCTGCAAACCAAATCAACAGATTGCTCCCCATAGTATATCAATCTATTGCATTTTATGCAATGTATTTTGGCATTAGCAAGTTGGGGCCGTATGTCCACATTGGATGTTGAAGTGGACGCCCCAGAAGTGCTTGCAACTTGCGGTGCTGGTGGTACACTCTGTTGCAGTCTTCTGCATTCTTCTTTCGTAAGATTTACAGGATGCAAACATAGCAGGTGTTTAAGCATGCTTGTAGTTCCACAAGTATATTTCTTGTTGGGTTCTCCTCGAGATAGAACTGCCTTGCAAATTTTGCAGGTTACCTTTGTGGCATTCACTTTTTCAAGTCCCTCTGGATACGTAGACTCATATTCTTTGGGACGTGGTGGTTCTGGAACACACCCCTCTTCATTTGAGTATTCAGACTCTGAAGATTGTTGCTGTGAAGCCATTCTTCAAAGTTACAGCACACCAGGTCTGCAATCCCCAAAAACAGAAGTTCTTCTCAGCAGAGGTCTTCTCCCAAGGAAGGTCTATGAAAAGTGATTGAAATGGGTGGGGTCCTTCAATACTTCAAATAGGAAGTGTTATGAACCAATCAAATCTCTTTTTTTCTGGTCACACGCAGCTGGCACCCAGCGTGACTTCGCAAAATTGCATTTAAAAGTAATGTAACTTTATTAAAAGTGAAAGAATATTATTTTTATGATTAGGTCAGATAATATCTTGCCTTAATATTTATATTAAATATATATATATGTTTTTGGACATTAAAATATTTTGCAGGAGTCGCGGACCCACCGCCTCCAACACGCACATGACGTCACGCGGAACCGCGCAACCGTTGCGTAGCTTAATACGCACATGTCGCGTATGCGCCGCAAGACGCGTACCAGTCGCATAGCAAGTGCGTAGGAAAATTTGTACCTGTCGCACACCCTACGCGGATCCTACACATAGGGATCAAGAAACGTGCGCTTTGGGTGCGCAATTCCCCCCCAAAAATTTTTAAAAAAACAATAAAGAAAATAATATAAATATATTTAAAAGTATGTAAAATAATTGTTTTAAAAATAAATATTTTTAATTTTTACAAATATATATTTGTATTAAATATGTGTAATGTAATTTAAAAAATAAGATATCTAAAAATAAATAGATTAAAAAATGTAGTAAAACAATATGAAAAAATATATAACAATAAACACATTTAAAAATTATCATTGAAAAAACCTTTGAAATTCACTGAAAAAACCATAGGTTTCAGACATTTTATAGTTAGGCATTAACATTTAAAAAACCAGCATTTTTTAATGTCTATGTCTTGCTTTCTTATGTGGAATGGCTAGCTCTGATTGGTTGATGTTATAATGAATTTCACATGTTGATCAGTGTGGCTGAGTCTGGACTCGTTTGTCTGTGTGCTGCCCCTTCTTGGCCCTTTTGCCCTCTGTGGTGCATGTGCTTCCCCAGCACATCCCGCACATCCCGCCTGCCTTCTGTGGTCATGTTGCTACCTCTGCCTTCCCACCTGCCTTCCATTGTCTGTGTGCTGCCCTTGCCGTTCCCACCTGTTCTCCATTGTCTGTGTGCTATACCTGCTCCTCCCACCCGCCCTAAATTGTCCGAGTGCTGCCCTGCTCCTCCCACCTTAGATTTGGGTCATTGTGCTCCTGTTCCTGCATCTGAATTGTGTAGTTAGTTTGCCACCCCTGTCTTTCTGTACTGAGCTCTAGGGTCCATATCTTGTAACTGTCCCTCCCACCTGCCCTCCTTAGTCAGCTTTCTATCCGTGCCTGTCCCTCCTGTGCTCTGTTGTCTGTGTTGTCCTACACTTCCTGCTTACCCTCCTTGGTCCATGTGCTGACCCTTCACTTCCCGCTTGCCTCGAAGGTCCGCTTGCTGCCCTTGCACTTCCCACCTGCCATCCTGTGTCCGTGTGCTGTAACTGCTCATTCAGCCTAACCTCCATAGTCTGTGTGATGGGGCCCCTACCCCACCCACCTGGCCTTTGTGATGAACTTGTTGATCCTACCAACACATCTGCCCTGCGTTGTCTATAAGCTTTCCTTGCCCCTCCCATTTACCTTCCATTGTCAGCTTGCAGCCCCTGCCCCTCCCTCTGTGGTTAGATTGCTCTCACTCCAGTCTTCATTGTCCTTGCTGTGCCCCGCCCTTCCCGCCCTTCCTGGCCCTTCCTGCCTTGCCCTATGTGGTATGTGTGTTGTTTAGTTTCGTTATTAACATTCATTTGATTTATCAAAATTAGCAAAAACAAAGATAAAGACATATATATAATACACACTAGACATATAAATATAAATCAGGTCCCAGACATACGCACTCATAACCAGCACTCATTAAAAACTCTGGAAATACATACGCGCTCAGACATAACTACCAATCGAAGACATTCTAACAACAATCAAATCCATGAGATTACAAGACAATACGGGTTCCTGTACAGCCAATCGATTTAGACATAAGGGTGTCTTGTGCATTCACTTGGTTTAAGATAGTAGTTAGATCCACACACACAAGGTTATTCAGCGCCACCGCGTGTTTCTGTGTCTAACCAAATGTGGGCTACACCTTCATCAGGGTGACACAGAAACATTATGTGGGACACAAATGAAGAGAACCTGGTGTGGATTGTCCAACCAAATAGAAAGACAAAATGTTGAGCCAGCTCAACAAAAGGTATCAATAACTAACGCAGAAAACGGGTTCCTAAGGCTCCAATAAATGTTGAAAAGTAGAAAAAGCAAGCAGCTACTAGGGTCCAGGGTCCATGGGCTAATGTGCTCATCAGCGTTTACTCAGGCAGTTCCATTTGAATCAATAATAAGAACAAACAGCGCCGTGGCAGGGGTTCCTCTGGCGGTATGCAGGGCAGTAGGCTCAATGAATTGGCTGTATAGGAAGCTGTATTGCCCAGTATTGTTAACTATTCAGTGACCCTTATGGGCACAGTATATTCTATATATAGGCAGGCTTATCTCTTTATTACTAATAAAGTGAAAAAAACTACTCATGGGGAGGAAGATCAGCGGTACATATGTTACCTAAAGCCGTACCATGCCCCAATACATTATTGAGTATATAGTATACCTTAATGCATTTAGTACAGTACTATGAAACGTGTTATGTGTTGCCATAGATCGATCAAAAACAAAAATAGATATGGGAAAGAGTTGTCAAAAAGTTAATTGTATGTATTTAGTTGGGTATGAATATTGATATTCAGCAGCTTCAAAGTTATATATAAAGTGAAGTGTGTCCAAAGTTTATAATGTGCGTAAAGTGCTCAGTTGTACAGGTGACACAAATTGATAAGAAAAAAAAGGGAAAAGCAGCTAAAAGAAGTAACAATGCACTAATATGCATGGAGTAAGTAAATTCATGATAATTCCATTGCTCATCTATATGTTCAGTAATCTATGTCTTTTCAGCTTATATAATGTTGGTTTCCTAATTAGCAAGGTCATCAGCAAAACAAAAACATTAGAAGAATACCAAAAATAGATTGCAGTGAGATCGTCACTAATCGTAATACCCAAGGGATAATAACAAGGCGTTCTGCTTAAAGCGAATGAAGATCAAACCCGGAAGTGGCTATTTATTGATTGAATACTAAGCCTGAGGGGAATGAATCCTGCATCCAATTGCAGCGCCACACCTCGAGGCATGACTACTTCAGAAGGATTAGGGCAAAGCTCTCAATCTGACCAATGGACAGCAGAACATCTGTCTGGGGGGCTTGGAAGAAAGGAGCCCCATTTCTAAAGTCTAAAGGTACCTCTCCATTTGGGATCAGTGCTCGCGGTCCAGTGCTGTATTCCCCTGAGCACAGTCATGCTGAAAGCAGTTGGCGCTTCTAGGCCTCTGTTGTGTTGACGGGGTCGCAGGGACTCGCGATGAGGTGGGCTAATTACGGGGGCCCCTGGGGCTACATTAATGACAGGAGCCTCTGGTGCAGTTACGTGGCTTGCATGGTTGTGCGCCTAACTGGCCTCACGTATGTGCGCCACCATTTATTATAACTCGGGTCACATGACCCTACGTAGCGTACCTGTTACGTCACGGGTACGACACAACATTCCTCCCCAACAAACATCAAACAACAATCAGTTCTCAATTACAGCGCTCAGCCTTCCTTGGCAGTCCATGACGCTCACTGGCACACTCTATATTACATTTAAGAATACAAATTGGAACAGTCTTACTTATAATCTCTCAACCTGCGAGTTGGCTCAGGATTTTCTCGGAGTCGGTACTTGGAACTGCCACGCCCCTTGGGTTCTCTCTTATCTGCGCCAGACTGCGACTCGCTGCGATCTCCAGAGAGACCACATGGCCCTTCACCTGACTCATCATTCACGGGTTCCTCTTCAGGAGTCGGAGCTCTGTCAGGGGTTTCATTACGCCCCGGCACTTGGGATGTCTCTGCCCCCATGTCCATGATCACCTCTGTTGCTCCCATGGCCCCTGGAGAATTGTCCATTGTGTTGGACCTGTTTGGTAGTGGAACTTGCTGGAATTTCTTAAAGTATGACACGTTTCTTGTCACTGTTTCTCTTCCTCTTTTAGCGATGATTCGGGTACCCTTCACATCAACCGCAGTCCATGGGTTTCTCTCATAGGTCAATCGAAACTTGCCGCTGGTTATCCTATTTTTGAGTAATACCAGGTCCCCTTGTGAAATCCTCACTGGCTGAGCACGCCGCCGTAGGTTGACTTGAGTATGGGCCGGTAGACGTTGAGCCTCCACTTGAGCATTATCAGGTACCTCAGGGCACCATTGGGGGTGATGTGGGATAGAGTCGGTGACTATTCTCCTAATGAGTAGATGTGCGGGGCCACACCGGTGGTAGTATGGGGCGACTGGCAGTAGCTCCGTAGAAATGTGAAGATGGCTAGCTCCACTGACTGACATTTGTCATGGGCGATTCATATTACTTTGTTTAGAGTCCGCATAAACCTCTCTACCTTCCCATTAGCCTGTGGCCACCCTGGTGTGATCCTCCAGTGCTGAATGCCCAGCGTGGTGAGGTAGGCAGCCAACTCCTGCCTTTGGAAAGGGGGTCCAATGTTCGTTCTCAGCTCCTGAATGAGGCTGTGAGTTGCCATGATCTTCTCCAATTTTGGGATTACTTCTGCGGCACTTGGGGAGGCTATGACCTCGACCTCCGGGTATTTGGAGTGATTGTCAAAGGCTACAAACATGTGTCGGCCATCAGGAAGGCTGCCAAAGTTTAACTTGCAAAAAACACAGTTGATGGACAGAATGTAGAACAATGTCATACATTCACCCCAGTACAAGGATCTGGGCCTAATTCCATCGTTTAGAGTCCGCATAAACCTCTCTACCTTCCCATTAGCCTGTGGCCACCCTGGTGTGATCCTCCAGTGCTGAATGCCCAGCGTGGTGAGGTAGGCAGCCAACTCCTGCCTTTGGAAAGGGGGTCCAATGTTCGTTCTCAGCTCCTGAATGAGGCTGTGAGTTGCCATGATCTTCTCCAATTTTGGGATTACTTCTGCGGCACTTGGGGAGGCTATGACCTCGACCTCCGGGTATTTGGAGTGATTGTCAAAGGCTACAAACATGTGTCGGCCATCAGGAAGGCTGCCAAAGTTGAACTGACACACAACCAGGGCCTCATAGGTCTTGGTTCAGCAATTATCAGAGCAGGGCGGGGAGCATCCCCCATTGCCTGGCACCACTGGCAGCAGAGGACGGTGGCTTCTACTAGCTCATCCATGAGGGGAACCCATATTTTGGTCCGAAGCCGCGACTTTGTCTTGACAATCCCCTAGTGTCCAATGTGGGCCAGATGAACGACCCAGGCAGTCAGGGCCGTCGGGATCACTAGTGGGTGTCCCCGCAGTAGACACCCAGTCGTAACCTCGGTGAGTTCCTCTCGGATGTTGTACAAGCTGTCCATGATGCGCTGTGTCTCCACGGTAAGTAGTTTCCACTCTTCCTTCGCTCTGTGCCAGATGCCGTGTCTGAGGGCAAGCTTTACGCACTGTGGGCAGTCGTCTTTGTGTGTCTCCTCTCATAGGTCATCCATAGAGAGTGGAAGAGGGCAAGACCATGCTGTGACACACCTGATGTATTGCTCTGTATCAGCAGCATCTTCCTTTTCCTGTTCAGTGGCTGCTCTTGGATAGCGTGACAGATAGTCCGCCGGGTTTCTAGATCCCAGCTGATACTCCACTCGGCAATTGTAGTTTTGTAATTGCAGCATCCATTTTTTGATTCAGGGTGCTGGCTTGGTGGATGTCCCGGAAAATAGAGCTACCAGGGGTTTGAGGTCTGTTGCCACAACAAACGGCTTGCCATTTACGTAGAGATGAATGTGACGGCACCCCCAGTGTATCGCAAAGGCCTCTTTCTCTATCTGGGAGTACCGCTGTTCTGTGTCCGTGAGGGACCGACTGGCAAAGGCTACAGGAGCCCAGTCTTCTTCATGATGCTGCTGTTGTAGCAGTACGGCTCTTAATCCTGTTAGACCAGCGTCCATGGCAATCAGCGTCATCTTCCTGGGATCAAAGAACGCTAAAGTGGTCGTCTCAGAGAGGGCTCCCTTAATGTCCCAGTACGCTTTTGATTGTTCCTTGTCCCATTTCCAGGGGATGGAGTCCTTTGTGAGTTCCCTCAGTGGTTGGGTGAGGGTCGTGAGATCTCGGATAAACCGCCCACAATAGTATCACCATCCCAAGGAAACTGCGGACTTCAGTGACGTTGGTGGGGCCAGCCGCATCTTTAATGATCCACACTTTGTCTGGATCGGGATTATCTCCATCGGCAGAAAAGGTATAGCCAAAGAACTATAGTTTCCTCTTAAGGAATTCGCATTTTTCCAGGTGGAGAGTGAGTCCGGCATCCTGTATTCGACAGAGCACCTGAGTCATACGTGAGTTGTGTTCTGAAATCGTCTTGGCATGAACCATAATGTCATTGCTGACATTTATGACTCCAGGTATGTCCATAATCTCCTCGCGTATCACGTTTTGAAAAACATCCGCCGCACTGGACACCCCGAAGCTCAGGCGGGTGTATCTCCGAAGACCAACGTGAGTTGAAAATGTTGGGATATTGCGGGAGGCCTCATCGGGCATGAGTGGATGGTACCCGGATCTCAGGTCCAGTTTAGAGAACCAACATGCCCCCGCCATCTCCCCGATCAGGTCATCTGTGGTGTTCGCTCTTAATAGCAGCGTTTGTTAGCCTCATGTCCACGCAGATTCTGACTGCACCTGGCTGCTTGGGCTTCCGGGTAAGGACGATTTGGGAGACCCACGGGGTGGGCCCTGTCACCTTTTCGATGATGCCCGCTACTTCTAGCTTCTTTAGCTCTTCTTCCACTTGGGGACGTAGGTGGAAGGCCACTCGCCGGTGATGTAGGGCTACCGGTTGCACTGTGGGGTCAATGTGAAGGTGCACTTCCTTGCCTTTGAACTTCCCAATCCCTTTGAATACAGTTGCGAATTCTGCCAAGATGTGTTGAACGGATTCCTGGTGCACTCCGAACGCGAAAGTTACTACTCCTCAGTCCTGCGCAGCCCGGCAGCCTAATAGCATGCCCTGTCCATCCTCCGTTACATATATATTAGTGGTGACGGAGTGTGTGCCATGTGAGATCAGGGTCTTAAATCGGTCTCTTATCTTCAGTGGTGTGTCCTGGCCATAGGCAAAAACTGTGATGGTTTGGGGTGTAGCGTTGGCGCAGGATCCATGGTTTCATACAGAGTGGTGGCCATGATGTTAATCGTGGCACCCGTGTCTACTACAGCCATGACGTTGTGTGGGTCTACTTGGATGTGGCATTGAGGCAGTTGTTGTGCCTTCCTCTTGGTTGTTCCGATCATGTGCACTTTGTGTACTACCCGTTCTTCTTTGTCGTCATCATCCATGTCAGTGGGCTCTCCCCCGCCTTCTGGTACCATGTTGACCACTTGTCGGAGCTTCCGGTACCTTTTGGACCTGGAGACTTTTTTGAAGTGATTGAACCGCCCGCATCCTGAGCATCGTTTGTCCTTTGCTGGGCATTCCGCTGCTTTGTGAAGGGGTCCTCCACAGTATCCACAGGTTTTTGGCTGCCCTGGGGACGCAGTCCCAGTTTCTTTCTTGCTCCACTGCGATGTTGGTTTTGTCTTTACGACATTCACAGGTTCCATCTTGACTGGGTACTGGAGTGCAGCCTCCATGTGGGCCGCCAGGTCGTTTGACAATTCTTTGGTGCGACCCTGTGTCAGTATGTCTGTGAGTGGCTTCCCTGATTCCTCTAGGATCCGTTCTCAGAGCTTTTCTGATGCACATCCTTGAATTATTTACCCCCTTATCTCTTCTGTTTCACCTCTGAACCTCAACGAGGACGCTAGATTCTTGAGCTGGGCATGGATAGTGTCAAGTGACTCTTCAGGGAGTTGACGCACTTGTTGAAAGATGAACCGTTCGTAATCTTGGTTGGCCATTTGTTCAAAGTATCCATTGAGGGCATTGATTAGCGTGTGGTGAGTCCTGGGCGTGGCCTCGGCGAGTGTCTTGGCTTTATTGTGGATGTCCTTACCCCCCAGATGTAATAGCATAGCCCTCTTTTGGTCCTTGTGGAACTTCATAGCCTCAAAGAAGATTATCAAATGTTCAACCCAGTCTTTCCACTTTGGGGCATGTACAGACGGGTACCCTTCCACTACAAATGGTTCTATGGGGGGAATTGTGGACATGATGACTCTCTGCTGCCCTGTGCTAGCGTATCCTTTTCACTGCTGTGCTGCTTTACGTCGCAGTTCTGAAGTCCTGATGCTGGTGCTGTTCACCTTGCCTCCCCAGCACTGCTGATCCTCTTGGGCACTGGACCACAGATCTGTGCACTGCTCCCTGTTGACTGGCTGTTCTGCCCTCTGGTGCACACCAGTCTTCTCCTCCACAAAAGCCTTTCTCTCCCCACTTCAGGGCCAAGGCGCGAGGGAATATGCATGCAGGCTAGACTGCCGATTGCAGCCGTGGGCATCCAGAACATGTGGCAGCTGAGAGCAGGAGCTCGTGTGCACAGGGAGCGTGTGCACAAGTTCTGATGCGGCCGAGTGCCGATGGAGCGCCTCACACGTGGCAGGGGTATAAGAGCAGCAGCAGGCACCGGCTCACTGTTCTGTTGGCAGCAGACTGTCCCTCTCTACCGCGCAATACACTGCACTCTTCAGACTTGAGCGCACCGTGGCATGGGCACCGCGAGATCAGCGGGATGCCTTCGTTGCCGCCACTCGGTGCGGAGAAATGGCATGCCCACCCTTGGCGCCAGCTGTTGTGTTCACAGGGTCGCAAGGACTCGCGACCTCGTCAGATGAGGTGGGCTAATTATGGGGGCCCTTGGGGCCGCATTAATGACAGGAGCCTGTGGTGCAGTTACGTGGCTTGCGCGGTCGTGCGCCTAACTGGCATCACTTACGCGCGCCACCATTTATTATAACTTGGGTCACATGACCCTACGCAGCATACCCGTTACGTCACGGGTGTGACAAAACAGGCATCTAGCCGCTGCTTTCAGTTTTATTACAGATGACAACAACATGCTTTAAAAATGTCTTGGGCTGGAAGCCCAGCTCTTCCTCTTCACCCTGAGGCGGGGGCCAGACAGCACCATCCCTTAGGTTCGAGAACCAGAAGGCTACACATCTGTTTCCTGATCCTCATTGTGCATGACTTCCTTGCATAATAATGTGCATAAGGCACAAAATTAGAAGTCATTTTAGCAGTTATTTTAAGACCAGAAACTTTTAAGGAATCTGAAGAGCACTAAGGTCGTCCCATTGCATTTTCCCATGCAGGAGTTTTGTCCCTGGTGTAAATGCACCCTCTATGTGGTTCACCACCTTTTAAATGAAAGTAAATCTATCAATAATATGTAAAACAGATGGAAAATTATGGTGTAAAAGCAAGCACGTCATCCAGCGTTCTCTTTAATTATGCCACAAAGGGAGGACCCGTGACAATACTACAACCAGCCATGGTATTTCTCCAATTCATAGGCTTCAAAACCAGAAGTGGAAAAACATAGATCATTAGGATGTTGAAGATGAGAGTCCATAATGACCTTAAAATGAAACCAGAGACTGACAACTATAGTGGCATCAACGGTGTACATATACATGTACATATATGCTGGAAAGTTTACATTTCCGCCTTTTTTTAAAGGAAGAAGCCAATAGTCTGGCATTAATGTCATTATGTATGCCAACAAAATGTGTGCATGCCTGTGTTTGCATGAATAAGTCCATTAAAGTCAGACTTTTTGGCTTTGCCACGCTTCTAACTAATGTGGCTTATTATTTTTATCTTGCATAACAATGTTTCCTTGTGTACTGTAGATATTAAATTAAAGCCTACTTCGAAAGTGAGGTGTGGCTCCCATAAAAGGCATATCTATGCCCCTCCTAGTAACAAGATGCATAGGCAAGCTTTGTACCACTGACTCTATATACATAGATATGAATAAACGGTTTAAGTTTAACATCTACCTGTGTGTCAGTGTTATTTGTACAATACATGCAGGGGGTGTATATGCAGCCTGTGCTGTGGTTTCTGGGAGGTATATGGCTTAACAAGAGCTGTACTGTGCACTGCAGGTAATACTGTGCTATTCACAGGGAATATATGCAGGTATTTTTGTTCTCTGTGGGTAGTGCTATGCTTTGAAGTAGGGTGTTATGCAGCTAATTCTGTGCTCTGCAGAGGGTGACGCACTTCAGCAACTACTCTACAATGAGGGTTGCTATCTGCTAGGAGTGCTTTGCAGAAGGTGATGCACAAATGATGCTGTGCTTGGGTGGGACATATGCGCTGACTTAGCCACCTCGATATGCACCTAATATGATGTGCTCTGCAGAAAGAATTGTGCTCAACCTCCCACGCTGAATCCACATCACACCAAACCTCAATAAAGTCCACTGGATCCCAATACACAAGCGCACATATTAAACTTCTCACCCACTTCTACAAAGCACTCCACAACACAGGCCTTGCCTACATGAGCAGCCGCATTCCCTTCCACCAACCTACCAGACACCTCTGCTCTGCTGGTCTCTCACTAGCAC
Source organism: Lissotriton helveticus (assembly GCF_964261635.1). Lineage (NCBI taxonomy): Eukaryota > Metazoa > Chordata > Amphibia > Caudata > Salamandridae > Lissotriton > Lissotriton helveticus. The sequence continues at coordinate 439,575,229 of NC_136063.1, forward strand.
GCACCCTAAGCATACACAAAAGCAGAGCAAGGGGGCATGCCTTCCCGTACATGGTGCCTAAGGCCTGGAAGGACCTCCCAGAGCACATCAGAGCCTCCTCCTCTCTTCTTGACTTTTGCTTGAAACTGACGACCTGGCTTTACGAGGAAGGCTTCCAGGACTGACCTCTCACACCTTTTACAGAGTGCCTGGATATCCTCTGATCAGCGCACTATAAAAACACTGATGACATAACAAAGATAGCATTAATACTAAGCTTGAAGACAGTGCGGTTTCTCATGCGCTGTGCTCTGCAGTGCATGCTGTCCTCAAAAACTGTGCTGCTGTGAGTACTGCAGAGCCAGTGATATATTTTGCAGGCAGTGCAGTTCCTCGGGAGCTCTGGTGTGCTCTGGTATGCAGGCATTAATACAAGTGGGGGCCAATAGGCCCCCACGCAAGCATGGCGGGGCCCGGTCCCTCCCATAACCCGTCCCCTTCGGGGCCGCGTTCCCCGCCCCCCTCGCCCCGGAAGTACTGGTGTGCTTCCGGGGCGAGGGGGCGGGGTCGCGGCGGCGAAGGGGTTAAGAGCCTGGGGAGCGCGGGAAGCGGCCTCTTTGTGCCCGCGCTCCCCAGGCTCGCTCCTCGCCCCACCGTGGGGCCGTTTAATTTTCTTTGTTTTTGTTGCAGGTGTGGTTTGCGGTAGCGGTTTTCCTGAACCCGACGCGCTGTGGAGCCCTAGCTGCGGAGGACGGATCGCGGTGGAGGACTGCTCTCGGCGAGCTCGGGGATCCCAGGACGACGCATAACGGAGCCGGCGCAGGGGGATTTTTAACGCGGTAAAACGGATCCGGGAATCCATCAGACCGCCGACCGGCAGTTTCTGCGCTCGATTGAGGCAACGGAGCACAAGGTATTTTGCGGGGCGGGCGGGCGGCCAGTCACCTACGATCGGTGATAGTAAGCTAGGTGGGCCCTCAGCAATAAGGCAGCAAGGAGGAGCGCATCAGGTGGCGTGTACGTGAGCCCGAATATATTGCCTGCCGTGTGAATATTAGGAATAGCGCTGTGTAATTGTGAAGGGCTGAGCTCTCGAGGGAGGAAACGCGATCGATCTTCATAATCTGCTTTGTGTAAAGCTGACGGTTTGACGCTGGGGTTAATGCGAAGCGAAGCAGGGACAGCTAGGGCACACGGTGGATGGGAGACCAAAGAAGGTCTGGCTAAAGGAAGACGTTTTTCGTGCTAATAAAGGGTGTGTTTAAGATAGAAACAGTGAATGCTCCTCACTCTAACAATAGGCGATATTGAGAGTGTTATAACTGATATATATCGAAAGTGTTAATTTTGGTGCTATTTAACTGTTTTAGTGGCATTTTAATGAATTACAGGTGAAAGGAGGATATACCCCTTTGAGTGTGGCGGGAAATGTTTCAATATTAGCAAATGTTACAACGAGCAATATTTAAAGTGTTTTGGTGATATTTAACTGTTGTAGGGGCATTCTACTGTTCACTGGTATAGGGTCTTATCTACTCCAGGCACCCACTATTGGAAGTGTAACGTACTTTCTATTTCAGGACTGCAAGACTAGGTTTTGGTCTTCCTACCCCAGCACAGGCGCCTTCAAATTGGATCAGGTATTCCAGCTCGTGCACCTTCAACTGGGTCAGGTACGGAGCACGGTGTGCTCATAATTATGTCTCAAAGAAGGGGGCGCGGCAATCCAAATGTGGGTGTAATATTACAAAAAATGATGCGCAGAATGTCTGCAATGGATAAGAGACTGGGGAAAGTTGATAGAATGGATAGGGCTTTAGCGGTTCTGGGGGCCAAGGTAGATGCCCAGGCAGGTCCATCTGGTAGACCCAAGCGAACTATAGTACCGCCCAAGCCAAGGGGCGTTTTTGTGACACCACCCAGGCGCGCAAGAAATAAGAGGGTGGGGGGGCAGCCACAGAATATTGCTCCCATCCTACCTCCCGCTGCACCAATTCTGCCACCACAGGTACCCCCTGCTGCCCCACTCCCGCCACCTCAGGTCCCGGTGCCCGTTCCAGCCCCGGTGCCCCAGTTGCCAGTGGCAGTACCAAATGTGCCGGTGATACCAGCGGCGGCACCGGTGCCACCCGTCGCGCCACCACAGGCTCCGGTGCCCCTAGGTGCGGGCCCTACTCCCACTCCCGCGCCAGGGCCCGGGCCAATAGACCTGGCAGCTCAGGTGGCAGCTATTCTCCCATGGTTAGGGGGGGGTGCGTTGCCGGCCAATACCGCTCTGACAATGGAGCAACAAACATTGGTGAATCAGATATTGTCGGCTAGTGGTAGGGGCGCAACGCCGCCTGCACCGGTTTCTCCCCAAACAGGTCCAGCGAATGATGGAGGCGGTGCCAAGACCGCGGACGCAATGTTACCCAACGACAATGGGAATGGTAAGGAGATTGCCCTGCCTTTGCTGGGCGAAGGAACATTGCCCTCTAGGGGTGAGTGCTTAGCGCAGCATGTGTCACAGTGTGTAAAGGAAATGATATGGGCCGACAAGTATGTGAACATGTTTTCTTTGCTAATAGATAACAGGGAGTGGGAATATGCAAAATCACAGAAGGAAATGTTCTTGCCCAGTGAATGGAGAGCGAAGTTGTACAAGTTTAGGGTTGAAGAAAACCTCATCAACTGGCTGAGGGCTTTTGCAGTGTTCGGCGCAGTAATGGGCGAACGTTTTAAGGGGATGCAACCAGCCATGAATTGCTATCAAAGTAGGATAACAATGTTCCATGAGAATCATGCAGGGGATGTATGGAAGGAATATGATGTCGCTTTCAGAAAGTCCAAAGAATTTGATAAAACTTTATCATGGGACAAGGTAGACTCTATCTCATGGCACAATCAATTCGAGAAGGGTCAGGGGGCAAGCACAAGCACGAATGCGGGTAGGGGGTATTTCCCCAGGCCGCAGCAGGCGTTTCAACAGCCCTTTCGATCTGCACCGGGAGGGGAGACGGCCCAAAAGCAGAAAGCGAATGGAGGGGCGAAGGGGGTATGCTGGGACTTCAATAGGCGGACATGCAACAGGGCACCAGGTACCTGTAAGTTCAGGCACGCATGTAGCGTATGTGGCCACACTTCCCACCCCGAAACAACATGCCGAAATAAAAATAGTGGTGCAGGAAGCAGGGGTAGGAGGAAACCTGAATAGTAAGATCCACCCGCTAATAGCACATTCACCCATCCAGCTGTCAGCATTGATCCCCTGGTTGAACAGGTACCCGAATCACACGTCTGCTAGATTATTACAAGAGGGTTTCACACATGGTTTTCGAATTCCTGCTGGGGGGTATGTTGGGAGACCACAGTGTAGGAATCAGCTATCAGTCTTTGCCAATCCAACAGTGGTGTCAACAAAAATAGCTAAAGAAGTGCGTTTGGGGAGGGTAGCAGGACCATTTCACGTCATTCCCACGCAGAATTTTGTGTGCTCTCCTCTGGGGGTGGTGCCTAAGAAAGAGCTAGGGGAATTTAGGCTCATCCACAACTTATCCGCACCAAGGGGGGCATCATTAAACGATGCTATTGATGATACAATTTGCTCAGTGAAGTATGCGTCCTTCGATCAGGCAGCGGGCATGCTGAGGAGTTTGGGCGCAGGTACACTGATGGCTAAGTCAGACATTGAGTCAGCCTTTAGACTACTCCCGGTTCACCCACAGGACCAGCACCTGCTGGGTTTCTCCTTTAAGGGAAAGTACTACATGGATAAGTGTATGCCCATGGGTTGCTCAATTTCATGTGCTTATTTTGAACAGTTTAGCTCCTTTTTGGAATGGGCATTGAGACAACATACGGGTCATCAGTGGGTGATGCACTACCTGGATGACTTTCTTTTTCTGGGCCCGGCGGGTTCACGGGAGTGTGCGTCGGCATTGCAGGAATTTTGCGTGCTCATGCGCTCTTTCGGGGTCCCGTTGGCACAGGGGAAGACAGTTGGACCAGTGACATGCCTGGAATTTTTAGGCATTGAACTGGATTCTGTTGAGGGGTGTTTTAGATTACCAGCAGAAAAGATCCAAAAATTCAAACAGACTCTAGGACTGTGCTTACAAGCGAGGAAGGTGAATTTAGGGCTGTTGCAGCAGACAGTGGGACAGTTGAATTTTGCGTTGAGAGTAATTCCTATGGCTCGCCCATTTTCACGCTCAATTGCACAGGCCATGAGGGGTCTTCGTGAAAAACATCACCGGACACGGCTGTCTGCTGAGGTGCGCCAGGACATGCGGATATGGATGGCATTCCTGGCGGATTTCAATGGAAGAGTGCTGTGGGGTGCACCCACGGTGTCTTCGGAGGACATTGGTTTATGGACAGATGCAGCGGGCAGTGTCGGGTTTGGGGCCATCCTTGGCAAGAAATGGGTGGCGCAGAAGTGGCCCGCCTGGTGGGAGGAGAACGGGCTGACGGTGAACATTGGTTTCCTCGAGCTCTTCCCAATCTGGGTGGCACTGAAAGTCTGGCCAGAGGAGCTGGCCAACAGATCGGTAATATTCTGGTCAGATAATATGTCAGTGGTTGAATGCATCAACCAACAAGCTGCAAGGTGTCCACTCATTTTACGCTTGATAAAAGAGATTGTACTGTGTTGCATGACAAGGAATGTACTTTTCAGAGCAAAACATGTCCCAGGGGTGTTAAACAATGCAGCTGATGCCCTTTCTCGCTTTAAGATGCAGGTGTTCAGGGATCACTTGCCGGAGGCAGAGACAGCGCCAGCCCAATTCCCGGCGATTCTTTGGCAAATTGGTGCCCCCAACTACATGACCTCGTGGCAGCCAGCCTAGCACCCAAGACCAGGACGGCATACGAAGGGGCGTTCAGGTCTTACTGTCACTTTCTGGGACAGGGCTGGGAGAGTAGTTGGACTATGGAGGCTAGCTTCAATGAGTATTTAGGCAGCCTACACAAGGAAGGGCGCACGGTGGCAACAGCCAACAGGCACAAGGCCGCTATCTCCTTTTTCGCACGGGCGCGGGGGGGCAGGGACCCTACACACAGCTTCCAGGCCCACAGGGCATTAAAAGGATGGCGGCGCATGCAGCCCCCCTCCATAGATTCCAGGAAACCCATAGGTTTTGAACGTCTGTCAGCTGTTCTCCTAGCGCTGCCGGACACATGTAGCTCTACATCTGAGGTGGGCCTATTTAAAGCGGCTTTCTCTTTAGCCTTCTATGGGGCATTCAGGGTAGGTGAACTCGTTGCGGCCAACAAAGGTGATAAGATAGGCGGCCTTCAGCTGCAGGATATCAGCATAAAGGGCGACACTATGTGGATCAGCATCAGGAAATCTAAAACTGATCAGGACGCTAGGGGCCAAAGTTTGGCGTTACATCGGGCAAGGAACAATCCCTGCTGCCCGGTGACACATGTGGAGGAACTAATAAGACAGCGGGCACAGGAGTGTGTGGGGTCACTGCTGATGCATGGGGATGGGACTCCTCTTACCAGGTTTCAGTTCCAGAGGGTACTAGCCATGAGCATGGCAAAAGCTGGTTATAACCACAAAGAGTTTGGGACACACTCCTTCCGGATAGGGGCAGCCACAGAAGCAACAGCTAGGGGTTTGACCACAAAGAGTGTGCAAAGAATTGGGAGATGGTCCTCAAGCGCTTATAAACGCTACGTGCGGTTGCACATGTTGTGAGAGCTGCCGCCATGTGGAGTATTGCTAACACCTGCTGTTTTTCTGGTTATTTACAGTTTCACGGGCCTGTGACGCAGGACGGAAACTACCCATGGAGCATCAAGGCAACTTTACTACAGCATGGAGGGACCAGGAGGACAGACAGAAGACCGTAGTCATTTGGGTAGTGGGGCATTCATATGTCAAACGTGCTAACAAAATTTTTCTTGCAGGTTCAGGCAAACAAAGGGTGGAAAGTAGGGGGTGCAGGGTCTCCTTCCATGGCAGGGGGGGGCTCCGCCTCAATCAGTTCAGGGACTATATGTCGGACTTACTAGCACGACATACTACACCACCCTCGGCGGTAATACTTCACTTAGGGGGGAATGATCTGGCAGGTCTGGGCAGACGGGTCCTCCTGGAAGAAATTATATCTGCAGCGGGTTGGCTAGCGAAGCGGTTACCAGGTAGTGTTGTAGTATGGTCACAACTGATACCAAGGATGCAATGGAGGGGGGGGAACTCAGTCAGCGCGTTGAACAGCTCGTTAAAGAGGGTCAACAACAAGCTGGACAGGTTATTTAGGACGCCGGTCTTACAGACCATCCCTCACGGTTGCATTTGGGGGGAACACTTCTACTTGCGGGATGGGGTGCACTTAACAGAGGAAGGGAATGCCCTTTTTATAGGAAACATCCTGGCATGGGTGGAAATTTTTGCAGGAGGAGTATGACCTTTCTAGAAGGGGGGAGTTCTGGGGGGGGCCAGATAGTCGGTTAACTACCTGGCCTGTGGCGGTAAGGTCATTAATCGGTGAGCAGCATTTTAAGGTCCTTACGGGGGGGGCGGACCCATTCACGAAAGGGGCCGCCCGCGGGAGGGGCCATTTGGTCTCTCTCAGAACTTCAGGGGCAGGAGATGGTCTCCATTAATTTAAAGGGTGCGGGGGAGGGAGTCTACGCTTTCCTCAGGCTGGTAGCCACCCCTCACAACACTATGACGTCACTAAGGTGCGCGAGTGTCTGGGCCCTCCTGTTATGGTTAAATGGAGTTCGGGGAGCGCACGTGGGTGTAACGTGCCCTGGGTTGCGCATGCGCATCTTCAACGCGAGAGCGCAGCTGTCAAAGGATCTGACACCGGTTGGCGACCTTGCCGTAGGCCTTTATTAAAGTTATTAAAAAGTTATTAAAAAGTATTAAAAAGTATTGGAAATATTAGAATGCAGTTTAATTTTCAGGATGATTAGATTACGTTAGGAGACACGCTGTATTAGCTATTTGTTAAGGTTAGCCCATCATACCATGTCGAAACGGATGTCAATCTAATATTCTGAAAAGTGTGCATTTTAATAATTGTCAGAAATGTTTATTTGATTAAAATTTTTGATTTGTTTTTATATTTTAATAAATACGGCCAGGGGGGGGGGCCCCGTACCCCCCCCTTGACTTCCAAAGACCCCCATGTGTTGACTGGTTGAATTGGGTAATTCAGTCGGTGTTCAAGGGGGGAGGTGGCCGGCAGTCCAAGACCATGATACAAGTGGGGGCCAATAGGCCCCCACGCAAGCATGGCGGGGCCCGGTCCCTCCCATAACCCGTCCCCTTCGGGGCCGCGTTCCCCGCCCCCCTCGCCCCGGAAGTACTGGTGTGCTTCCGGGGCGAGGGGGCGGGGTCGCGGCGGCGAAGGGGTTAAGAGCCTGGGGAGCGCGGGAAGCGGCCTCTTTGTGCCCGCGCTCCCCAGGCTCGCTCCTCGCCCCACCGTGGGGCCGTTTAATTTTCCCCACCCTCCATCCCTTATTAGCAGACCTTGGGGCCTGGCAAATGGTGAGTATCAGGTTTGTCCAATATGCCGGAACATAGATGTAAGGGGGACATGGTCCAGTGGGCCTTGAATTTCCTGTTTACTGGAAGGAAGTACAGAAGTAAAACGTTGTTGCAGTACCGTGATTTTAACCAATTCTTTCCTTAGGCCCCTTTTTCCCGCTTACAGGAGTAATTATATATGTAGATGTTTATGATTTGCTGTGTGTTAACAATTTTATCCTTAGGCGTTTTTCCCTTTAGAATAGCATTGTCGTATTTATTATGTGTGTCTGGCGGTAAGGTCATTAATCGGTGAGCAGCATTTTAAGGTCCTTACGGGGGGGGCGGACCCATTCACGAAAGGGGCCGCCCGCGGGAGGGGCCATTTGGTCTCTCTCAGAACTTCAGGGGCAGGAGATGGTCTCCATTAATTTAAAGGGTGCGGGGGAGGGAGTCTACGCTTTCCTCAGGCTGGTAGCCACCCCTCACAACACTATGACGTCACTAAGGTGCGCGAGTGTCTGGGCCCTCCTGTTATGGTTAAATGGAGTTCGGGGAGCGCACGGGGGTGTAACGTGCCCTGGGTTGCGCATGCGCATCTTCAACGCGAGAGCGCAGCTGTCAAAGGATCTGACACCGGTTGGCGACCTTGCCGTAGGCCTTTATTAAAGTTATTAAAAAGTTATTAAAAAGTATTAAAAAGTATTGGAAATATTAGAATGCAGTTTAATTTTCAGGATGATTAGATTACGTTAGGAGACACGCTGTATTAGCTATTTGTTAAGGTTAGCCCATCATACCATGTCGAAACGGATGTCAATCTAATATTCTGAAAAGTGTGCATTTTAATAATTGTCAGAAATGTTTATTTGATTAAAATTTTTGATTTGTTTTTATATTTTAATAAATACGGCCAGGGGGGGGGGCCCCGTACCCCCCCCCTTGACTTCCAAAGACCCCCATGTGTTGACTGGTTGAATTGGGTAATTCAGTCGGTGTTCAAGGGGGGAGGTGGCCGGCAGTCCAAGACCATGCTGTGCTGTGCCATCTCCAGCTTCACACAGTGTTTGGGCTGGCAGGGTACTCTGTTGCAAACATGACTGAGTATCCTGTCCCCCAAACCATCAGTCCTCATTTAGAGATGGGTGGACCATAAGTATTCCGTCCACATATCCCCCGTGGCCTTCATCATTGGAACATTTCCTGTGGCAGTCCCTATTCCTATTTAGTGTGAACTGTGCACTTTCTTATTTTTTCTGTCCATTACCCCTAGGAAAAACCTGGCGGTGAAGGACAGAAGAAAAAAATAATTATCCCCACACTCTGGGGGGACAAAGCTCCCAGGGTGTGGTGTTCATTATTTGTGTTGTTTTTCTGAAATAAAATCTTGCATGAGAAGCTTGTTATTGAATTGTAAAACAAATGGTAGACGTTTTGTGAGTGTCAATCAAACCCGATGGTGGCCGTGCACCAATCTTTTTGTACATTAGAAGGAACCACCATATGAATGGTTCCGTTCAATGTACAGCGATGACAGCTGGGCCAGTAGTTGTCTCTAAATTTCTCAAATAGTAGTCCAGCAGGATGGTGGAATTAATATCCTTTGCCACCCTGACGGATGAAGTCAAACACTAAATATGGCTCTGATGGTTTTCACTCATTAGGATATGCAATTACAAAGGATGGGTAGGTACCTCGAAACATGGGGTGGGGGGGAACCTTAGCTGCCCAATGAGTATGTCCAATGAGAGGCCTCCAGATTAGATGAGAACATATTGCAATAAAATTATACTTTATTGGCATAAATGAACTTGTGTCTTTTGCCAAAGTTATGTTATTTACAATATGTATTTTATTATCCTTCAGGCATCATTCATTCATTTATTACATATTGAAGGAAAAGGAACAAATTTCCTGAAATGTAGAGGTCGCAGGTAAGTGCGGAGGGGTAGGGCAGGGAGGGAGTCGACAGATGACGGAATAGGCTTTATTTATTTATTTAATTTTACCTATTCCGTCGTCTGTCGACTTTCCCCCCATCTCCCCCCCTTTACAGGCCCACCGTACTTACCTGCGCCAGCTGCTGCTGAACGAGCAGAGAATTGCTATTAGAGTTATGTGGAGATAGGCTACGTGAGTGGAAAGCAGTCTTAGCTGTGTGGCTGACTGACATTTAAGATACCGCACTATGATTTGGATGAGTTCTCCTACACCTAACATGACCTACAGACAGTGCCACTCCTGTAGTGCTGTTGACAGTTATTCAGTGTCCTGCGTGGTCTAGTTCCCCCCCCCCCTCGGCTCCCGGCTCCCCACTCACAACTTCCACTGCTTCCTGCAGAGCCACAGTGTGATGCACAGCGGTGTGGGCTTGAGATGTCCTTGAGACAAACTACTTCTTCACCCAATCCAAAAATGTCAGCTTGGGCAATGCCCTTGTAAGCTGGGTGAAAATATGGAAGGCAACTCAAACAAGCTATGACTGAAGAGAGCTGGACAAAAGTGACCAATAGCTGAAGAGGGCTAACCCAAAGCTCACTCCCTGTTTATTGTTCATGACATGAGACACTTGCTTTTGCCAGACCTTAACATGGATGAATATTATCTTACATTGAAAAACAAGTTCGGAACCATAGCAAAAGAACTGTTATGTCAAGAAAGGTGAAGGCCCATTTACATGTCTTATCAGAATTGTGGATGCAAAAATAAAGAATAAATGTATCCAGACAAGGGCAAACCACAGTATTTATTACCTGTTATATAAATACATATCATTAGGTCTTGGAATGGCATAGATTTTCACACTCCGCTTGTCTACTTCACATCACTACCAACCATGAGGGAGAGTGTACTTCCTATCACTTCCAACCACCAGAGAGGAGGAAGGATATGATTGTGGAGGAGCCTGCCACTCTGTGGTCACAGCCTGGCCAAAGAAAGCTTAGCAGACTGTACACTATTAAGCCTGAGAGAGTTGTCTTTGCCTATGCAACTCAACTCCTCTCTGTACCAGCCCAGGTGAACGCAGAGTTAAAGGGATCAAATGACCAATGCTTCTCCAGATAGGACACATCACTGAGCATTCATCTAGTGTTCACTCTGTTATTCTAGTTTTTATGTTTCCCATGCCTTTCTGGAGTGGTACTTTAAAGAATAAATTATTTCTATTTAGGATAGAAATAGAAATAAAGGCAAGTGTTACTATGGTCCACAGAACTTTACATGTTTTTTCCCCCGGCACTTCACCAAACTGCATACTTGATACTTTAATTCAACTTCTCAACCCCGCCTCCACCTTCCTGCAGCCAGATGCAAATGGTTTGGAGGAAGGTCTCTACTTTGATATTCCCTTTGCCTCGTTGTTTAGTGGTGGACCTCAGAAACATCAGAAACACCTCAAGACTTACCTCCTCCTACGGGCTTGTGATTTAATGTGACTTTACCACCCCCACCATCTCTTTCTAAACTGTCGTTTTGTTTCCACCGCTTTTATTTATCCAGCAGTTTGAAGCATTCGAAAGCTTCTCTTCCACTTTATAAAACATAATAAATACAATACAAAAAATAAAAGAAAATGAATGCTGTTCCTCTGACTCCCAATACCAGATAGGGTCAGGGAGTTATAGTACAAAGTAGCATCATTAGAAGTTCTGGACATTTATTAGGAAGCTTCTCTACTGAGCAGTGGTCGCATTTAGAGGAATATTGCAAAGCATCTCCCTGGGTGAAAGATCTCACGTAAACCGAAAGTCTCTCTGTTTGAGTATCACTGGGAAGACCTGCACTGATCATAAGAGAAATGCAGACTTTATTCTCATGGCCACCCTCATTGACTTCTGTCTGACCAGAATATCCCCAAGTGTTTTCTAAATCGCCTAGATACAGGAGTGCAGACACTAGTGCAACAATTTAGGATTAGATATGTCATGTCTTTGAGGAGCTAGATGAGTACTGGGGAGTCCAGGAAATCTCTTTCCTCCCTGAACTACAGGTGAAACAAGTCCTCCAAGATTATGAGGGGCAGTGTAATTGAAAGCTGACTCTGTGAGATTGTCCTAAATAGATTTCTGGAAAGCAGGGTTGGATAAGCTAGTTATTGTCCAATGTTTCTAGCAAGGATTTAACATTTAGGAGGGATCTTGGGCAGCCATTGTAAAACATAGCTTCTGGCATTGGTGAACTCCCTAGCATTTTGCTTTTAAGATTCATTGGTTTGGCCTCTTCTTGGGTCTGAGGCTTGGCAAACATCTACATTGCTGCTGTTGTCTCTCCTTATGCAGCACCGGTTAGGCAATGGCTTCTCTTGTGGCTGGCCATTCTGCTGTCACTGGAAAGTTCCAAATATTAATAACCATTTTATTCCAAATTGGATCTAGGGCACAGGGCTGCCCCTTTCTTATCAAATGTGTACTTACGATTTGGGAATTCTTACATGTCTCATTTGTGCCAAAGCAGCAGCTGGGAAACTTTCACCTTCTGCTAAACGTGTATCAAGAAATAGACAGTAAATTAGGGGCTCTGGACTGGCATTGGCTATTCCTAAAATCTATTCACTAAATCTTCAGAAACGTTTAGATCTCGGGCCAAATCAACAAAGTCTGGTAGTAGAATTTGATCATCTCTTTTTGATAAATAGGTAAAATAATTTGACATTCTGTACATTTAACACGTGAATCCATTTGAACTTAAGGAGAGATGGTTCTTGTACAGAGAGGTTTTGCACTGGGTGAAAAGGGCTTCTGCCATCTCGGTTTAGACAGAATATGCCTGCTGATTTTCCTTACCTAAACATCAAGCCTCAAATTATTTTGCTTCTGTAATTCTGTTTTTAAAGTGATGTGGGTCACACCACAAACAGCTAAAGATGTATTCCGAGGTACCAATGGCTTTCTATCCTGGTGTCTCTAAAATTCTAGAACGGACCCTAAGCCCTAAGTTCAAGCCCTATGTGAATAGAAAGAAGACCCCTGTTTCACGTGCAGGGGAAAAACAAAGAGACTTATCCTAAAAACAAGCATTGGCATAGCCAATAGGTCTCGCCTTTGGGGTGTTATAAGTGTTTAGACAGAGCTATTGGCTTTGTTAACGTTTTTAATATGTGTTGTAGAGCATTGTGAATGTTGTGCAGCATGTTGAAAATGTATAGGTTATAATAAAAAAAAGTGTTATAACTATTTCTGTCACCTTATATCTAACTGAAAAAACATTATGTGTTCCAGTTTATCTGTTTTTGCAATGCTGTCTATTTTTCCTTGCTTGTTGTAATACATTTTTGTTATAGTTTTATTGTTAGGTGTGGGATATAAACAAAGGGAGGGTGGATGTTGTGAAATAGTATTTTAATTAGATAGGAGTAGTGGAGAGTTATTTGTGGAGAATTAATAATGTCAAATGTTATTGCCAAACTGAAGTGGCGTGGTGTGGAGTGATGCTGAGGTGGTTGTGAGTAGTGGCGGATGTGATGCTCATGTGATCCGTAATGATATTGAGGTGATGCTGAAGTGGTGGTGCGCTGGTTCTGAGGTGATGCTTATGTAATGCTGAATGATACATAGGTGGCACGAGTGATGCTGAGGTGGTGCTGAGTGATGAAAAAACGCAAATGTTAAAAGGTGCGGTCCATTTTTAAGCTGTGTACTGTGCAATGGGGGGAAGTAAGCACACACCACAGCTGTGCACTGTGCAGAGATGTCAAAGGTAGCACGCACCAAAGCTGCGCAGAAGTGTGAAAGGAAGCGCTCACCACGGTGCTGAAAAAACGTGAATGTTAAAAGGTGCAGTCAATTTTTAAGCTGTGTACTGTGCAGTGGGGGAAGGGAAGCACTCACTACAGTTGCACACTGTGCAGAGATGTGAAAGGTAGCACACACCACAGCTAAGCAGAGGCACTATTTAGCAGACTGTGCCAGCAAGCACGCACAAAAAGCAAATGCTAATAATTAAGTGCCCATGTGCGCACCGGCAGACACTGGCTCAAAATAAGCCCCCAGCAAGGGCCTGCGTTACGCCCCTGGATTGAGCGAGCACCAAAAGCAATGTGGGGAAAGGAAACACGCAGCACATCTGTGCACTATGGAGAGATGTCAAAGGTAGCATGCACCACAGCTGTGCAGAGGTGTGAAAGGAAGTGCGCACCACAGTGATAAAAAAATGCTAATGTTAAAAGGTGTGGTAAATCTTTAAGATGGTACCGAAAAAGAGCCAACTATAGAGGCCAACTACAGAGTACAGCAAATGTCTTGACAATTACAAACTAATACAAAGATTACGGTTCAGGGAGAGAGTGCTGACATAGATGAAATGAGAGTGCTGGAAAAAGAAGTGCGCACTCTTGTGGCGGTGGGGTCTGTCCCTTGGCCGGGATGGAGGGGACGCGCCTTGTTAGTATCTTATTGTCATGAATGCGAGTGCTGGAAAAGAAGTGCGCAGTCTTGTGGCGGTGGGGTATGTTCCTTGTCCAGGGTGGAGGGGACGTGCCTTGTAAGGAAAGATGCAAGGTCTTGAAATGAAACAAGATTCACAACAGATGGCACGCTGCGCGCCGCTGTTTGCTCCCAACAGCTAAACGCTGTAGGAGTAAACATTTTCAGAAAAGGTGGGACATGCACCTGCCTTTGGCCAATTGCGCGCTTTCATTTTTGAAAGCCACACGCAAAGGCCAATAGCATGTGTGGAAAATCGAACACCACACGCACAAGTTTGCAGAAAGTTATGTTATGTTATGTACTGGTATTTGTTAAGCGCTTATATCACCCTAAGGTTTCATGGCGCTAGCTTGTGCTCAAAAACCAAGAGAATGAAGAGAGGGGGAAACCATCTGGGGGAAAGGTTCAGAATAGCAGGTTTTGAGGGATCTGCGGAATTTTTTTATGTTCGGTTTCCATGCCAAGGTGTAGAGGCAGGGTGCTCCATATCATAGGGGCAATTTTGGAAAATGATCTGCCGCTGTTCTTAACGGTGCAGATCAAAGGGTTCTGACTGGCTGATTTTTTATCAGTTTCTTAGCTAGATAATAGGGCCCTTTTCTGTTAAGGGTATTGTGTACCAGACAACATATTTTAAAGTTGATCCGCTTCCTGATAGGAAGCCAGTGAATGGTCTATAGGCTGGGTGCCGAGGTCGAGTGAGGAGTTAGGTTAAGAACCAGTCTAGCAGCTGTGTTCTGCAGGACCTGGAGCTTTGCTAAATGTTCTTCGTTTATGGATGCTAGTAGGGCATTGCCATAGTCCAGGTGGCTTATTACTAGTCCCTGCACTAGAGGCATGCGAGAGGACAGTGGGACCCATTTAAAGATTTTTCGGAGGCTGCGCATTAGTCCACAGCATGTGGGAACCACATGATTGACGTGGTGGGACATAGAGAGTTTGTTGTCTATTATCACTCCAAGATTGCGGGCTGCAGTCTTAGGTGAAGGGCAGGTACGTAGGGTGGAAGGCCACCAGTCATTGGTCACCAGCTTTTGTGCATCTCCGAAGAGTATGATTTCTGTTTTACAAGCGTTAAGTTGAAGAGGATTGTTTGTCATCCAATCATTAATGTCTGTCATGCATTGCTTTAATCTTTGTTTAGTATGGGTAGGATCTGGTCCAAGGGTAATTAGCAATTGAGTGTCGTCCGCGTACGACACTGTTTCAAAGCCACAGGCTGTTATAACCTTGGCTAAAGGAGATACATACAGGTTAAAAAGTGTGGGACTTAGGATGGATCCCTGGGGCACAACCTTGTCAATGGGTTGACTGCTGGAGGTAGAGGCTCCTATTTTGACCTTAGAAGTTTGGTCAGTCAGGTAACTCTTGAGCCAGCTCAGTGCGTGGCCCTCAACACCCATAAGCGCTCCAGAAGAATGTGATGGAAGATAGTGTTCAAAGCCACCAACAGGTCAAGTAGGACCAAGATGCCAGATTGTCTGGCGTCAAGAGAAAGCCTGATGTTATCAACTATCTCCAGTAGGGCCATTTCAGTGCTGTGAAAAGCCCGAAACCCAGATTGAGAGGGGTCTAGCAGGTTATTGCTTTCTAGGTGTTTTGATTGTTGGTTGTTGACCAGCGATTCCAGGACTTTCCCAAAGAGAGGTAGGAGAGAGATAGGTCGGTAGTTGTTGTGTTGCTTCGGGTCTGCAGTGGACTTCTTTAGGATGGGTCTGACTATGGCCTCTTTCCAGATTAAAGGCACAGTGACTGGGATAATGAAAGGCTGATCCAATTTTGGACATAATCTGGGAGGAGGCAGGGTCCGTGGGGGAGCCGGATTAAAAAAAAAAGTCAAAGTGATTCCAAGAGGCCTTCTCCTAGAGCAGCGAATGCGCGCAGCGCTAGGCTCGACCTATTAACAGGAAGAACTTGGTCGCAGTTCTGCTGATTACAGCCTCCAGACTGACTCTCATACGTAAATGAGTCTCTCCTATGCTGTGGACTGCAACCTACTGGGTGCTGTTTTTTGAGAATGGGTATTCCTAGAAGCTGCAAGGTCCTGAAAAAAGAATCCTGTAGTGCACTGGAAGAAGCTGTACTCCCTGCCAGCCTTAAAGATTGCATATACTTTGGGACTAATGTATGAGCTTATGGTAAATCCACATAGGCTCTATCCATCCGGACAACTAATATTGGAGCCGGATTTAGCAATACCATTGATTCAGAACTACAACTGTGTGCACCATACTAGGAAACTGAATTCACTCCACCCATGTGAACGCTCTCAGTGGCTTGAGGAGGCCTGGTGAATATGCTTGGTGCTAAGCTGACCTTCAAAGGACTCACTTGATAACATACCTTTTTTGTTCCCTATTAAACTACAACCTAACATAGTATTGGGTGAGCATTCTTTCAGTTACTATTTTTCTCCTTAATACTCTCCCTTTGTCCCTTTTTTCTATTTTTATGATTGTGGAATTGGTTATTACAATGTGATGAATCTTTCTGAGGTGCATTATGTTCAATATTTACAACTATGTTTATTGTTATGTCGTTCTACCACATTCCCAAGCATACCTCTCTGCATGTTAAAAGTAGTACTCAGCCAGGGCAGTACAGGTGGATCAGGTTACCCTTAGAGACAATGCTGTACCTTGTCCTTATAACTCCACCTCATCTCGTGGTGTGAGCAGGGGCGTAACACAGGCCCCCGCAGCCCCTGCGTTGCGGGGGGGGCATCGGGGGCCCCTCCGCTCCGGGGGCCCCCCTCGGCTCACTCAGCAGCAGAGCCAGCAAGTGGCAAGCCTCTTCATAATGAACATCAGAATCTGTGCTTCTTAATAAATTAAATGGTACGAACGCCTGGGCCTCAGAGGCTCTTCTCAAATTGTGTGCAAGTAAAACTGCGCAGGCGCGGCCCCGCGCGGGCCCCCGGCCAGGCCCCAGTCTTCATTAATGAAATAGGAAGTGGTGGGTGCGTAGCTCGTCTGAATTGAGGTTAGGCAGTCCCAGGTCTCAGACTCAGCCACGTGGCGCCAGAGACTGCAAGTCAGTAAGTAACACAGGTCCCCGGGTTGCCAAGGAGAGGGGAGGGGAGGGGGGGTGTTTCTACTGTGGGGTGGGGGATGTTAGCCTCTTCATTTATTAATGGTGTGCACGTCAGGGCCCTGGCCGGGCCTCTGAGGCTTTTTATTTATGAAATGGTGCATGTACATTGAATAGTAACCACATCAGGAAGCTTCTGTGTGTGCTGCATACTAATCATATTATGTTATGCGCACTGTATATGCACCTGGCTGGTAGCTACATGATATGTGCTAAACAGTCACCAACCTACCTGGTTTTGATCACTTTAGTCTCCACCTGACTCGTGTATTGTCAAGGTTAGCTGGTGTTATAAGGTGGGGTGCAGTGTCTGCCAGTGACATGGCCTCTTAACTCCGACAGCTGACAGTTATGTTAGTTTTCAAAGTGGTCTCTTGTTAGTGTGCCACATTATGTTCACTAGACAAGCCCTGGACATTAACATGCATTAATGCATGCATTCTACATTCACCAGAGTGTGCCACTACATATTCACCAGTGGCTAGTTATCTTCCTTTGTGTATGCTGTACTTTCACGTGTGCATAGCACTAGCACAAATGTACTTTTATCAGACAGCACCAGGTATTTGCCACTAGCTACTATTTCTGTCTGTGCATAAGCTGTAAAATCACCAGGGTATACGGTAGGCAGAGATATTCACTATGCAATGTGTGCAGTGAGACACCAGTCCATACGGGGTGTATTGTACAGTCAGCACTAGATTGTATACTTGCCTTCATTTATGCTGTACATTCACCAGACTTCAGCCTGTACGTTCCCTAAGTGAGTGTTTGCATTGTCAGTTCACCAAACTATAGCTCACTCTCTGTACGTTTCACAGTCTATATTATATTGTAATTGCAAATCTAATTGCATTTATATAGCGCTTGCTACCCTTGATCAGGCGCGGAAGAACTTTATGGCGAGTAGTACACTACTCTGAATCCAAGGTCAGTGGTTAATCAAGTGGTATTGTTGGTTATTAAGACTAGTAAAGTGCTCTAACAAAAAATATAGAGTACATTCAACATGGTGTCAGACCAGAGTGTACACTACATAGCTGGCATTGCACATTTATCAGGCTATATTGAGCATTCACTAAGCTGTAGTCTTGTGCACTGCACACTCACCAGATTATAGTACCTCCCATTAGTAGTTAGGCATCTGTTTCTGTGTGTAAAGAACATTAACCAGGCTATTTATGCTGTGTGCATGTTACATTCAGAAAACGCGATAGTGTGTTCCACTTCACATTCCCCAAGTTTATGGACAGGGCAACTGGAAGTATGTGGCAATGGTAGACCAAATTATGCAGCATGGTTGGCTAAATTATGAGGCAAAAAATGTAAATTGTGGTGCATAATGCATCTTCTTCTGTGGCAGTATTACTTTGCTAGTTTGTCGTTTCAAATCTTGTTGATGCTGTCTGAGGAAAAAGTTTAACCTCATTCATGCCCGTTTAATACCTGGACACAGCAAGCAGGACTGAAACGTTACCAGTTTCTTTTTCA
The DNA here is from genome assembly GCF_964261635.1 of Lissotriton helveticus. Lineage (NCBI taxonomy): Eukaryota > Metazoa > Chordata > Amphibia > Caudata > Salamandridae > Lissotriton > Lissotriton helveticus. The sequence goes on from NC_136063.1 coordinate 439,593,688, forward strand.
GCAATCTTTGGTCCATTCCAGCTAGAAATTAAATAAAAGGTTGAAATCTGCTAATTATGCAGCAATTAGTAAATTATGTGGACAGTGAACTAAATACATAATTTTGCAGAAAATGCTGCAGCCGCAGATTCACATGATCACAGTCGTTCTAACTATGAAGAATGGAGCTTACTGTCACCATTTACAATATAGACCACACATTGAATTGTGCTTTGAAGCTACAGTAAAAAACGGGTATTCTCTAAAATGGTAATCCTTTCATCACCTGTGGAAGAATGTGATCTTAATATGTGACACTCTCCCTTGATAGGGTTCCCCCTCCCCCCAGTAGCTGCAGAATAGAAGCAGGCCCTAGCCACTGAGGATGCAGCACACCTCACTTTGGGGGCAGCCTTCCAGCCTTTGTGAATGCTCTGTGCATACAGATCCCCCTGCCCACAATTACATAACATAACGTATATTTATAGAGCACTTTCACTCGTAGGCATCTTGGTGCTGAATAACAGATGTTTATTGTTACCAACTCAATGGTACTCATTTTGTCGACCTCAGGAGGATAAAAGGCTGAGTGAACCCACCGAGATTTTAACCTGTGACAGTCCACCTCCTTTTCAATGCACAATCCCTGCCTGCCTTAGTGCTAGTTTAACACATGAATGTAGCTATCAGCAACTCAAAGATAACCAGGTATGTGGAAGCATGTGCAGCGACTTTTGTTAAGTGACCTTTGACTGGTTTGAGCTAGAAACAATTTTTTGGGTGAAATCTGTAAATTATACAGCAGATGCTGAATTATGGGACAAACCCATGAGTATGAGGAAAACACGATAGACCCGAATAATCTCGGTGGGCTTGTTCATTTGGAAAGGTCGTACTCAGATCTTAATTACTTTGGGGGCTCTAGAGCTGAGATGGTGTCTTTGACCACAGCTAGGCCTGGAGAACAAATACAGTTTGGTTGTCTGTCCTTGCTGTAAAGCTAAGGCCCCCAGATGGCAGCATGTCAAAAGGGGCACCATGCTCTATCTAGTCTCACGGTTTTGTTTTCCAAACCATTGTTTTCAGTTGTGTCAGTCAAACTAGTTCAGCTAAAATGAAATCAGAGTACAACTCCCAGAATGCATTAGGTTATTAAATGAAAAAGACAAGGACTGTGAACATAGTATCCACGATGACGTCATCTGGTAACTTTATGGAAATTGAAACATTGAAGCCGCATGGTGAGGTTGACATCAACTGAAGGTGTAAAGTCAGGTATGATGATGATGTGACATCATTTGCTGGAAATACTATTTAAATATAGCAATGCAACATTAGTTATATTGCTTACACATAGCAAGGTACACATTGATGGCTGTTGCATCTGGCAGAGTATCACAGCAGGATGCGCACGCTGGGTGGAAATACTGTCATACGCCATACTTCACCTTTACCCAGCGGGCTCAGATTTAGAGGTACCACTTAAGGCATCTGTATCTTCAGCTGGCTTCATAAAATATTATTACAATTTTTAGCATCGCTATATCACCAACCTATATGCAAAAATATCACATCATGTTCTTTTATGCCCGGTAAATAAATATGTCACCTCCCATTTTTCTGCAAACAGTTGCTGGCATTTTATTCTTGCTGATTTCATTGAATGAAGTTACAATAAATTCAAACATTGAATTACCAATCGACACACCTAGATTCATACTAGAACATAAGATTTGGGTTTATCGCAGCATTAACTCCTGCTTTTCCACGTTATTAAAAGGTGCACGTTTTACTGCTTTTCAGAAAAGAACGTTTTGCTGTGTAGAAATCAAACACTTTTACAAGAACTTACTTCCTTTGTCCATAATTTTGATGGTTAGAAGGGGCATGCAAGTTCTATTGTTTACTAAAATTCTCCAATGGCAAGTGTGTGTGATTGCTAGAAGTGTGTTAGTGGTGGTTTCGTCAACAGACACAGAGATTGTGATTGTGGCACTCACAGTCCCTTTCATTGCTACATTTAGGTGCTACATCTGTGGATGTTAGTAATCACACATGGGGTGTTTGTATTTCACCCTCACAGATGTGTGAGGCTAAATCGATGTCTGTAGCACACGTTAGTGTCTCACGTGCGGTGTCCATCAACTCCTGTATGCTCCTTTCCTTAAGCACAGTGCCTCCACTGAAACACTGTGTTTGCATCTATGTGTCCATTCAGTGCTAGACACAAGGGGACACAGTTGCTGAACATTACAGAACCACTTGTCCGAAGTGTCAGTAATAGACAACAGACCGCATGATGGGATCCAGCATACATCAACAGTCACACATGGCAATCTGAAACCTTGGCAGCTATGCCCCCAGCAGCAGCTGCCGTTTTCCAGCCTCTAGGGGCCCCATCAGCACTCTAGCGCACACAGGCAGCGCTACACTCTCTCACCGGTATTGGTTGCACCAGTGAGTTGCCTCATAACAGTCCTACCTCATAAATTAAAAGGTGCGTGCCGTGTGCGGTGGGTGCATGTGACCAGAAACAAGGGGGTTGAAGGCAACTGCCTCCAGGACAGACAAAAGGCTTAAAAGGGTTTTCAGGAATTTCAGAAAATGGCGCTCTGCCTGGAGTATACGTTGGACAGTGTGTGGAGATGAGTTCTTGAGGGTGGCGCGTATAGGGCGAACGGATTAACCCAAAAACCGTTCCAAGACAATCAAAGATTACCCAAACTGTAACACAGCAATGCTCTCGCAGCCACAAAAACAGTGTGAATTTGAAAAAAAGACAACTGGTAGCAATACAGATGAAAGAAAGCAGCAGATCTCTATGTTCAAGTTCTTTTTCAATGATGTTTTAATTGGATCCAAGCTCAGCCGACACGTGTTTCATCGCGTTAAAGTGGAGTCAACACGACTCTTCAGGGCTGATGAAAGTAAATAAAACATGTGTATAGTACATTCCAGTAAGTCACAATTTGTACATAGATTCATGACATGTACGTGCATGAAAGTGATAGTGACGGATTGTTACGTGCCTAGTGGTCGTCTTCGTGATAAGTGGACCATGCGCAACCACAAACACATCCTGGTAACGGTGGTGAAGTGTGATTTAACGGCTAAGTTATCCTTAGCCAATTGGCGATTTCGTGTACTATTTGATAATATATACAAACTCTTATAAAATCACCTCAATTGGTGTTTCATGCTCACTAGGAATCCGCGTTTGTGGAGTGTCAGGGTGTATGAGTGTTCAAACGCTCAAAGCAATAGGCATGCCAGTGAATATCTCATGCTGTGAGGTGGTAACATGTGTCTAAGGAAAGGTACATGCTACTCTTTGGCCCTGCTAGTTGCAGTTAATGCATACCTAGTGGATAGCTTCAGGCATCCACGGTTAGATGCGGGATATTCAGCGCGGTAGATGGCGTGTCTACGTTTAGAATAAAGAAAAATATATACATAAATATGTATATATACCACACGGGAGAAAAATAGGAGCGGGCAATTAGTGCGTTTCACAGGGTGCACAAAATGTGAAAATTGCAAAGGCTCACCCTGATAAGATATTGGCGAGTCTGCCAATATGACTAATCGATCAAGACCCTGGTTCCGGGTTGACAAGTATGTCTTACACAGGTAAAATAAGAAGTAAGCACACAAATTGTTGCACGTCTGATTTCAAAGAAGACTGCATGAGAAAGAAAGAAAAACGGGCTGTTTGAAACTACAGCAAAATCACCTTACTAGAACATAACAGAGTAAGCAATACACAGTCCGTATTTGAGAAGAAACGCATGGTACATACCTATGCACGAGTGCGTGAATAGCCGTACCGGGAGGGGACCCGACTGCTGGAATTGCGAGGTGAGATTTTAGTATAAGATTCTTCGCGGGTAGCTTCAGACTGAATACGGGAAAAATAATATAATTGAACTTTAACTAAGTGTCGTCTCTGTGCAGAGAAACCTATGATTCAAATGGAAATGCAGGTATACAGAGTGTTGCGTCTTTACCTGACAGCCGGTGTCCCTCCTCCGTTGGTTCCCGGTCGCCGTGTTCCAAGGACGGACACGTGACCGGAAACCGGAGGGCCTGAAATAGTCTCAGCAAGTCGTTGCCTAGACTACAACGATAATGTACCACGTCTCACCGAGACCGCCATCTTGGGTGTACAGATGTCGGTAGTTTGGAGCCTCAAAGCCAACAAAAAAGGCACAGATTGATGTAAAAAACCGGAAAAAGTTTATAGAGGTGGGGGCATAATGAATGTATCCTTCTGGGCATAAGATACAAATTAGTAGTGAAAACTCAAGCCAGATACCTGTATGGCATCACCTGGGTAAATTCCAGTAATTACGCAAAGATGCTAGCGTAACGACTATATGAAGGATCACATGTATCATTATTGACTACGTAAAAGTAAGTGACAAAAGGGACTAGTAATCATGCATATTGTATTGAGTCGAATCACCGTTCTCGAAACCCGTCACTCATAACTTGTTCAGAATAAGAAAGGAAATTGTACTCAGAGCTTAAGTCCACTGAAGGATCTCAACCACGAGAGCAAGCCACTTACAATTAGATAAGCGCCTAAAGTGAGTGAGTCATTCCATTAAGTGATAAAAGAAATAACTGTAAAATAAAAAAAGAACATTATTTAAAACTCAGAACGTGGTCGTGATAAAGTGGTGACCCATGGCTTGAGCACCCCTAAATAAAAATGCAATCCATGCTGTGACTCGTGACATTGTAAAATTCATGGGTACAATCACGTCATTATGTCTATCAGGCAGTCAGGTTACAAATATAATGATTGATGAGGCTGCAGTTTGGTATTACTTAATAAATACTAGAAAAACCAAACAATTACAACGTGGTCATAGAGCACAAGAAAAGAGAAAACAAAATTAAAAATTAAAAACATAGGCTGTTCATGTGGACATATTTACAATGAAATCGTTCATGCAGTGCCCATTAAGTCAGACGATTCCATATCATTATTACTGTTGTGTCTTCATATAGCAAAATTAGCAATCAAAAGCAACAATCTGTACAAACAGAGGGAAGATTAGTTCCCTAAAAAGAATTGAAGCTCTGGGTCATAGTTAAGCCTGTGTTCCACGCATTGCAAACGCATGATCCACGTGGCCTCCCTACGCCTCAAAGTCAGTTCTCTGTTGCCACCCCTAATATTTGGGGGGATGACGTCAATCCCAAAGAAACGTACCTTTACTTCATCCTCCAATGGTTGGCAAGCTGCCACATGCAGCGCAACCGGGTATTTGGGATCCCTTTTCTGGATAGCCCGCATGTGTTCCGCTAGCCTCTCCTTAAGGGGTCTGATAGTGCTACCTACATATATCAAGCCACACTGGCATTCAATGATATATACTACGTACCTGGTTATGCAAGTGATATTGTGTCTGATTGAATATGTGACCCCGTCATGGCCTTTGAATGTCTTAGTACCATGTTTACACCACACACATAACGAACAGAAACCACATTTGTAAAAACCCAGACTACGTGTAGTGAGCCAGTCCATGGCCAAAGTGTTGTGTGGAACGGTAGGGCTGAGCTTATTCTTCAGTGTACACCCTTTCTTGTATGTAATGGCTGGTCTGTCCGGTAGCCACTCTCTTAGTGTTGTGTCTTCCGTTAACATTTTCCAATGTCTATTAAAACTCTTGGAGATTGTTTGGTGTAATGCATTAAACTCAGTAATGAGTCTAATTTTTTGGGTAGAGGAATCATTATCAGTACGTTTCTTTAAACAATCTGGTCTCGAGGCACGGCGAACCCTTGTCTCTGCAGAATTTAGAGTCCGAAGGGGATAGCCTCTATTTAAAAATCTGTTTTTCATGTTAGTTAGACAATCATCAAATTCTCTAGGCTCGCTACAATTGCGTTTGGCTCTTAGGTACTCACCATAAGGTATGGCCTGTATCTGGTGTGTATCTGGTGTGTAGGATGAGAGCTGCAGGCATGGAGAATTGAATTACAGGAGGTGGGTTTCCTATAAAGTCTGCTGTGGAGTTTACTGTCTTTAATGTAAAATTCCAAATCTAAGAATTCCATCTTTTCTTTGCTGAATTGCATGGTGAATTGTATACCCCATGTGTTTTCATTGAGATATCTAATATCTTTGAAATCAGACGTGCAACAATTTGTGTGCTTACTTCTTATTTTACCTGTGTAAGACATACTTGTCAACCCGGAACCAGGGTCTTGATCGATTAGTCATATTGGCAGACTCGCCAATATCTTATCAGGGTGAGCCTTTGCAATTTTCACATTTTGTGCACCCTGTGAAACGCACTAATTGCCCGCTCCTATTTTTCTCCCGTGTGGTATATATACATATTTATGTATATATTTTTCTTTATTCTAAACGTAGACACGCCATCTACCGCGCTGAATATCCCGCATCTAACCGTGGATGCCTGAAGCTATCCACTAGGTATGCATTAACTGCAACTAGCAGGGCCAAAGAGTAGCATGTACCTTTCCTTAGACACATGTTACCACCTCACAGCATGAGATATTCACTGGCATGCCTATTGCTTTGAGCGTTTGAACACTCATACACCCTGACACTCCACAAACGCGGATTCCTAGTGAGCATGAAACACCAATTGAGGTGATTTTATAAGAGTTTGTATATATTATCAAATAGTACACGAAATCGCCAATTGGCTAAGGATAACTTAGCCGTTAAATCACACTTCACCACCGTTACCAGGATGTGTTTGTGGTTGCGCATGGTCCACTTATCACGAAGACGACCACTAGGCACGTAACAATCCGTCACTATCACTTTCATGCACGTACATGTCATGAATCTATGTACAAATTGTGACTTACTGGAATGTACTATACACATGTTTTATTTACTTTCATCAGCCCTGAAGAGTCGTGTTGACTCCACTTTAACGCGATGAAACACGTGTCGGCTGAGCTTGGATCCAATTAAAACATCATTGAAAAAGAGCCTCCAGGACAGAGACCATTTGTATTTACATACCTTTGTAAACTGGTTACAGAGGCTTAGTTTTTCTGGTTCCAGTACCCCCTGGGCCTATTCTTTACATTTTAAATTTACAATTACTGCTGTAGTGTGCGAAGGCATTTCATGAAATGGAATATAAAGTAAGGTTGCCAAAAGAAAAATGCGAGCCATTTGTTGTTTAAAGACACTGAAAGACCTAGTCTTAACACTAAATAGGGTTATAAATAAAAATGTATGTATTCATTTGTAATGTGACTTTTCTGTCTTTGTTCCCTTTAATTATCAGTCATGGATCATTCAGACAGGCCTCAAACACAGTTAAAAGTGTTTTCTATTTCTATTTACTGTTCGAAGTATGCACAGATAAGTGCTGAAAATACGGCTTTAGGTGACTGCTTATTTTTGTCCTGTATGGGACATCAAAATAATGAGCTGGCAACCCTAATCATAAGACTGGAAGTTGTTGCAGGATCAGCACATTATTTCTTACACCCTCGATCACTATTAATGTCAGAATAACAATAGTTTAACTTGTACCTGAAACCCTACACCGCCGTCAATAACATGCTGAGTAACTTCAAGTGTCCGGGAATGAACCCTGCATTCAGACAACTCACTCCTCATTCTCGCCCTTCACTTTACGCTCACCCTGCACTCGCAGTGATCACAATGCACTCATACTGACCACCATGCACTCACACCATTCACCCGCTCACCCTGCACTCACAGTAATTACTCTGCACTCGCAATGCACTTGCACTGTTCACCCTGTCCCTCACCCTGCAGGCACACAAGCACATACTCACCCTGCTCTCATGTAACACTTCACTCACCTGTCCCCCTCACTGCTCAATCTGCAATCTCACTCAAATAAGCCTATCACTAACCATGCATTCTATCATTCAACTCTGCACTTACATATGGTCACCTCACTCACCCTGCAGTCGCTCCTTTACCCTACTCACACTGTTGCATCACTCACTGTGCACTCTTAAACTATGCCTACTCAGGACCATTAACTTTAAACAGTAGGCACAGTATTTTCAGAATGGACAACTGCTGGAGGTTTCAAATCAAAATATACTAGATTTCAGGGTGGTAGGGCAAAGTGGTAGGTGGTGGGCCGGGCTGCCGGGAGCGGGGGGGCCCCCTCCATGTGCTTTGCAGGGGGTCCCCCTCAAGTTTCGTTACGCCACTGGGTGTGAGAGCTGAGTCACGGCTCACGTCTCTTCAGTAGAGCTTGCAGGCAAATTTCCAACATCTATTAACAGATAAGACGTGCAAACTACATTGAATTGTGTTATTGCCAGCCAGCTGATGGCTCGTGCTCTTACGCGTCTGTACTGAGGGCTTCGTGAAGAGCTGAGGTTGTTAAGAATGTTTCAGAACTCAGAAGAAACTGAGACTTGAGACTTGAGGTTATGATGATTGTCACACACTTGCATATGTCTTGATCCTGCCCCAGTGTTTCCCTCAATTAATGAGTGTGTTAAGCACCTTCATGGCAAATACAAGGGTTAAACTATGAAAGAGCGCTTGTTAGTGCTACTAATCTGCTATTGGGTTATAGGACTGGGAAATGCTCTGAAATTATGTAGTGACTGCCCACAACTGCTTCCAGGCTGCCAAGTGGATTGGTGTGAGATCCAAAAAAGGGCAAATGGGTGCATTCAACATAACCAGGATTAATCATTGAAGAATTAACGCTGGAGTTTGTGACCGAGTTAATGAAAGAGTTGTGCTGCTTTCTGAGGAGCATAGTTTGATCCCACAATTCCTGCCGAAACCTAGAAGATACACCTCAATCTCAGTCTTGTGTGGAAGAAGTGACAATAACTGTTTTCAACCCTAAAATCGAGTCGCTTCTTCTAGTCTCTGGTACAGAATGAAGATCAAAAACTACCTTTGATGCTTCAATATGGGTGTCGAGCGGAGAGGTGCATTGCCCACTCACCTCCATTAGGGTCCCTTATTCCGCACCCTCTTTATCCATTTTCTTAGTTATCTGTGTGGCTGTGACTGAGGGTGACTGCGAGTGGGTGAATATAGAACTGTTTTTAATGGGGAACTATAGGAACATAACCTCGAGTGGTATGGAAAGGTGAAGTAGGGTGTAATGATGCCTACTGGTAAAGTGTGCAAGTTAGAATGATATACATTGAAAATGAAGAAAGGATGACATGTACTGATGAGTTCCCTGTACTACTATCTTTCATGTTGACACAGTGTAACTCACACTCTCACACTCTCTCACACTCACCACAATTGGCAAACTATGGCCCTAATTACAATGGCAGTCGGACGAGCATCTGACTGCCATCATATGGGGATGGAGAACGCCAACATGTAGTCTGCGGCCTCACCCGTCTTATTGTGATCCAACCACCGCGAAGGCAGTCAGAAACATGCCATTTTCAAATGCGGCTGGAGCTCTGGCCCAGAAAAGGGTTGCAGCGCATGCCACAATTGAAAAAGGGTGCGTGGCACATGGTGCATGTTGCGCAAGGGGTTCGGCAGGTTCCCCTTGGGCCACTCTACAGAGCCTCATAGTAGACCGGGGCTCTGCTTGGGGCCCCAAAGTCCTTTTCCGACAGCCTGAATATGGCAGTCGGATCACCATGAATAGGCTGTCAGAAAAGCGCAGAGGTGTATTGCTCACTCCCCTCCATTAGGGTGCCTTATTCCCCACCCTCTTTTTCCATTTTCTTTGGTATCTGTGTGGGTGTGACTGAGGGTGACTGCGAGTGGGTGAATATAGAACTGTTTATAATGGGGAGCCATTGGAACGAAACCTCAAGTGGTATAGAAAGGTGAAGTAGGGTGCAATGATGCATCATTAGGCCTAATGGGCTAGGGCGGTCGTTCTCAAATCTGTGGAACCAGGTTCAAGTCTTGGCAACGATGCTCAACATCCTGTGAACGAAAAGGAATGTGTCCTTGTGTAACGTAACTGGTGCTCATGTAAAGCACTCTGATACCTGATATCTTCGGGTCAAGTTCGCACTATATAAAACTCCATAGAAAAAAAGGACATTCTAATCCTATGTCAGTGCCTGCGCAGGCACTGCCCTCTTTGTAGGGAATAGGATTCCGACCGCCATCCCGACTAGATACTTGATCCTGTCAGACGTGGTGGTCTTTCCCCCCAACAGCCAAGCTTTGATTGTCTGCTAATGTCTGATGCAGCGGTCGGACTGATAGGCTGGATGTCAGTGGGACTGCCACTGAGAGCCTGTCAGTGGTGCACCATCATAATCAGGCCCTATTTATTTTGTGGTATTTTAATAAATGAAACTAAACTTGTATAAAAAAAAGGTGTACTGGGACACGCTCTAGATCCAAAGAATCTGTGCAACATTAAAGGAGAACTTCCTAAAGACCTGCGCACATGTCATGACAACACAGCCCAAGTCTCACCACAACTTAGAAGCATATGGGTCAAGAAGAGAGCAAAGAGGTCCAGAAGAGAGCAGAGCAGATGGGTCCAGAAGAGAGCAGAGGGGTCCAGACGAGAGCAGAGCAGAGATGTCCAGAAGAGAGCAGAGCAGAGGGGTCCAGAAGAGAGCAGAGGGGTCCAGAAGAGAGCAGAGAGGTCCAGAAGAGAGCAGAGCAGAGGGGTCCAGAAGAGAGTAGAGGGGTCCAGAAGAGAGCAGAGAGGTCCAGAAGAGAGCAGAGCAGAGGGGTCCAGATGAGAGCAGAGCAGAGGGGCCCAGAAGAGAGCAGAGGGGTCCAAAAGAGAGCAGAGCAGAGTGCCCAGAAGAGAGCAGAGCAAAGAGGCCCAGAGAGAGCAGAGCAGAGGGGTCCAGAAGAGAGCAGAGGGGCCCAGAAGAGAGCAGAGCAGAGGGGCCCAGAAGAGGGTAGAGGGGTCCAGAAGAGAGCAGAGGGGCCCAGAAGAGAGCAGAGCAGAGGGGTCCAGAAGAGAGCAGAGCAGAGGGGTCCAGTAGAGAGCGGAGGGGTCCAGAAGAGAGCAGAGGGGTCCAGAAGAGAGCAGAGCAGAGGGGCACAGAAGAGAGCAGAGCAGAGGGGTCCAGAAGAGAGCAGAGGGGTCCAGAAGAGAGCAGAGCAGAGGGGTCCAGAAGAGAGCAGAGGGGTGCAAGAGAGAGCAGAGGGGTCCAAGAGAGAGCAGAGGGGTCCAGAAGAGAGCAGAGGGGTCCAGAAGAGAGCAGAGGGGTCCATAAGAGAGCAGAACAGAGGGGCCCAGAAGAGAGCAGAGGGGTCCAGAAGAGAGCAGAGCAGAGGGGTCCAGAAGAGAGCAGAGGGGTCCAAGAGAGAGCACGACCATTCGGGGCTTTACATGAAGGCAGATATCTCTCTCGGGCTAGGGGGGTGAAATGGATGGGGGTGTAGTTGAGGACAGTCCACCAGGTTCTGAGTATAGGGGGGGAGAGCTGCGCGGTTGATACTATCTTTTTCTTCTCTGGGGGTGATGACCCTCACACAGAAATGGCTAACCAGGGTGTCCTGATGTACAGGACCACCCTATGTAATTATTCAGTGCAGATAACACGTTTAAGCTCTCTGCACAGGCAGGATCATCGTGAAAAAATGAACTACGTTTTAGACGAGCTTTGAAAAAATGGCCTTCCGCCTGCACAAATCAGTTAATTCAGTAGTGCTTGACTCACTTCTACAAATGTACACCGTATGCCACTGACTTAAAAATGTGTTTTGCTAAAAATGATGTTCAGTCATCAGATCTATCTAAATATTATTGATCTGTGTAATAAATGATTTTCAATCGTTAGCACATTTATTCCTCTGACTTACTCTAAGTTGACAGGAGGCAAGGAAATTGTAATTCCTCCCTGCAATTGCTTTCATCAAGTCTCACATATTTCAACACAAATTACCATTAGAGTTATTTCAAAGGCATGCCTGCGGTTTCTGCTAACTTCTTATTACACAACCCCCCTTCCATAATGTAAACCAATGACTGTGTGATAAAGTACACCCGTCTGAAATGTAAACAGATGCATTAGGGGAAGCTCAAGTAATGCTTTTCCTCATGTGAATACAATTTATACTATTTGGAAACAGAAATCAAAGCAAGCTGGCGTTCCTTCCGTCTTGAGGTTTTAAAGATATGCCTCATTATATCAACACTGGCAAATGGAAGCAGGCAGCCCATGGCGATTATCAGTACAAGAGGTGGCCGGTGCTGCTGCTTTGCAGCAATCTGTGCTTAGTGCAGAACGGGCGCGGGAAATTAATCTCAGGTCAGCACAACCAACGCTTAACCCATTTCACTTCAATACATGACTTAAGTTTTTGTTTATTTATTTAATTATTTTTGCATTTTCCTGTATTTTTGTCTGGAGAATCACTTGCGGCAAACCCAAGTGTGTAATATGAAAATCTTCATTAGACTTCTAGACCAAAGTGTCTTTCATATCTTTGATAATAGATTTAACTTTCTAAAAAAAAAAATATATTCACAAACTCCCCAACATAGTGCAATAAATGGATGATATTTCTTTCTTTTTTTTTTTAATTGATGTTCGTTTTATACAAAATTAGTTTACACAGACAAGGTGCCTCTTTGACGGTACATCTTTGAACATTATGCATATTCCCGGAAAGTAAAAGCTATCAACATAGAATGTTTTATGAAAAAAAAGATTGAAACAATCCTGGAGCACGACGCCATGTGCAACGCATCAGTGCTTCAGGGATGCACGCCTGGCTGCTTTTAGAAACCATCGTTCAGGCACACCAGCCTCTTGTGGGGAATGGTCTGTGTGTTCACAATAGCTATGCAAGACCGAAACAGAAGTATGTTAATCTTTTCCACATAGTTGGAATAATTTCACAAACAAATGACATTACTTAGCTATCGATTCATGTAAAAAGATAGTAAATATTTTCATGTAGATGTACATCTATGTGCAGATGCAAATTGACTCCTTTTTGCTGTTCACTATTATTCGCATTAGTACTCCTGGAAAGCTGCACCTGGCTCAGGTTTCCAGGTGTACTATTGGGAATGCAAAAAGAACAATTGATGGACAGAATGCAGATCAATGTCATACATTCACCCCAGTACAGGGGGACGGGACGGTCGGTCTGGACTGTTCCCATGAGGCCCAGGGTCAAGAATGATTTGCATATGGCTGGGTCTGAACTGGGGTAGCAAAGTGAGCTGAAGTACGATGATGGATTCTACCTAGATATGTGACTGGGGGTGAGTGTCTGAAAAGTTTCGGCGCTCCCTCCATCATCTCCTTGTGTTTGCTTTGTTCATACTACTGGAAATGTCTTGTGACTCTTCTCACAGGTTCCTATTTACAGAGATATGACAGCCCAGAATTTTGCTGCTCAGCGCCACACACTCCTTTGCATCATAGTGCAAGGGTGTGTGTGTGAGTCTATCATAGGTTTTGCACTGGTTTTGTACTGGAAGGGCAGCTTTACTACGCAAAGGCAACTTTTAAAACGTTTCCTACTTTGTATGTCTGCTGTACAGTGCAGCACTCATGCAACGTAAAAAAATAAGGAGATAAGTAAACATTTCAATTTTTAATGTCTGTATTCCAGCAGCATTATTTTTTGGCACAAACCGCTTTCTTCTAATGTTAGCAGATAGGGTTTTCCTTCAAATATCATGGGTGGTTGCATGGGAACGCCCATGTACCACGCATGTAACGCATCCATGATGCTAAGTAACGCACAGCAGTCCATCACGCTAGTTAACACTACTTTTCCTGCAAACCAATTCAAAGATCAAATTGCATTGGTTTGTAAGTCCCGAAACGCTTTTGCATTGGGTTTGCATTAAAAAAGTAGCACAATCCTGACGCAAAACCTTTTTAGAAATGTGCCCACATATAGGGGATGATCCTTCCTCTTGTCATCCTGGAATGGGAGCTAGTCTGTCCTTGGCTGGAGTACATCTTTGATCATTGATGTGGTCAGAAGAGGTTAGAGAAGAGTTTAGGAATATCATCAAATGTTTATGTTTATGTTTATGTTTTGGCAATTTGTATAGCCGCAACTACCCAAGAGTGTCTCGGCGCTTAAAGATTCAGATGATAGACAAGTAGAATACACATTAATGTGTAAACAGCCAGGTTTTTAATTGCTTCCTGAAGCTGAGGAGGGGGGGGGGGTTTGATGGTGAGGGGGAGAGAGTTCTACAGTCTAGCTGTGGAAATCACAAAGCACCTGTCGCCCCAGTTAGCTTTTCTTGTACGTTGGACATTGAGAAGGTGTGCTGAAGCTGAGCGAAGTGTCCTAAATGGTACAAGAGGACGAAAAGCATATTTAAGAAACTGCGGGCCAGAATTGTTAATAGCCTTGTAGGTAATACATAGTGCCATGAACTTAGTCTGGCTTTTGACAGGGAGCCAATGAAGCTGGCGAATGAAAGGGGTAATGGAATTAAATTTGGGGATACCTAATAAAATATTCGCTGAGGCGTTCTGTACCAGTTGGAGCTTGTTTAGAACTTTTTCCTGTGCGTTGAGGAGGAGGGCATTACAATAATCAGTTCTGGAGAAAATGAGGGTGGTGATCAGGGTTTTACCTGCTGAGGTGGGGAGGTAAGGGAGAAGTTTCTTAATTTTTTTTAATGTAAAAAAGGAGGTGGATACTACCGCATTGACATGCTGATTGAAGAGCAGTCTGTCATCAAACACAACTCCGAGATTTCGAACTTTGGTAACGGGTTCAGGTGGAGGACCCATCTCGCTAGGCCACCAATGGGGGGACCAGCTAGGCTCAATCTTCCCAAAGGTCATTACCTCCGTCTTTCCAGAGTTCAATTTTAAACAATTAGAGGTCATCCGGGAGCTGATGGCAAGCATTCCCTCTCGGAAATTAGCTGCAACTGTGACTCCATCATGATGTACTGATAGGACCAGCTGGGTGTCATCAGCGTAAGTTGTGAGACTGATGCCATGTGACTTAATCACCCTCGCTAAGTCCGAAACGTAAATGTTGAACAAGGTCGGACTTAGCGAGGAGCCCTGCGGCACTCCACACGGAAGGGAAAAGGTGGGGGGGAAAAAGGGCCTAATTTTACAGATTGAGTGCGATTGGCTAGGAAAGATGCAAGAAGATCCTTAGCCTTGTGATGGATTCCAATCGCTGAGACACGGTCGATCAAAGTAGCATGATCGACCGTGTCGAAGGCCGCGGACAAGTCAAGCAGTATCAAAACTGCCGCCCCGCCTTTGTCTAAGGTCATCCTAATTTCATCAGCCACTTTTATGAGGGCCGTCTCAGTTCCGTATCCTTGCCTGAATCCGAACTGTGTATCATCAAGCATCATATCATCAAAATGTACATGTTTAGGAGCGATCCCAAATTTTCAAAGCAAACCACACCCTGCAACTCCCACATTCCACCACTGGAGTGGTATTAATGATTGCAGATTTCTCTGTACCAGTTGCAGTGTTGTCTGCACTCATACATGCATTTACACAGGCTAGGAATGCCCTTATGAAATTCTTGCAGATGCAAAAAAGGTAAATGTGCTTGTAAACCTCAGTTTACAACCATATTTACCTTTTTGAATCTGGCACGTAACTTTCAAGGACAAATTTGCTGCCAATGAAAAGGTAAGGTTTGGAGAGAAATTCAAACAGTAGGTCACTCACTAAATGGGTGAGTTCCCAAACATATGCATTGTAAAAGTTAAGGAAAGGCCTTTGATGCTTTTGGAGAAAGTAGATCATTTTAGAACACTTTTTGTCATTTAATTCAGTGACACAATTCCTGTTACTGATGGTGATGTCGCGTTCAGTGACGTTGCCATGCCACATCCCTCAATTCAATGACATCTGAAAACCTAGGTAGCACATGATTGCACTGCAGAACTTCCCTTCACAATTTGAATTTGTGCTTGTCAGGTTATTATATTACCTAATTAATGTAACACATTCCAGTCTGCTGCACCAAATCCACTTCATCAATCACGGATATAAAAATGTAATTGAAAATTCTCACGTTGTAACTGTAAAAACCAATAAATAAAATCCACATGTCCTTATTTTTTAAAGATTGCAATGGATAACATCTCTTGCCAACTTCACTAAGTAATATGCAATAAGATATTTCTCTCCTTCAACTATAATGCATTCACTCAGACCCGGTTACCAGACGACTCTGATCATCTAATCATGTGCGCTAGCTTACTTGATCATCTGATCATGGGTACCAGATAACTCTCATCATCTGATCGTGGTTACTAGATGACTCCATCTCATCAAGGACGCCATTAATAATTCTGGAGCCTTCAATTTTACACCCTATGAGACTCAAGGACACATAGTCACAGTTGACCTTAGTTAAACTAATTAGGCCACAATGGTTTGTGGAAGTACACTATTAAATATATAGTCATTTGTTAACCCAGACTATGGCCTCACCTTTCCACCCTCCGTGGTCTTGTAAGCTTCCCCCGTGTTATAGCATCTTCACTCCTTTTCAACTCTTTTTCTCTTGTTAAGTTGTCTGCAGCTCCTCTTGTTGTATGCTATGCATGTAAATATGTTATTTTTTGTTATGTTAGTTTATGTTATATTATGTATGTGGTGATGTATGTATCTTGCGCCTTATGCATCACAAGGATGGCTTAAACCGAAAAGCACTAAAGGGTTGGTACAAATTTTCTTTTACAATGCCCCATTTCAATAAAAGTAAATGTATGTGACAGGTCATAGGGACATTTTTCATTATAATCTTTATTTGGAAAAAATAATTTGACTCAGTTGTTAAATTCTACACGAAGCAGAAGTATTCATTATAACTATTTATCTCACAGTAGTATTAAAAAAGAATACTTTCTTTAAACAGAAAACAAGTTCTGTGGTTCCTTGATCAAGGACCTCTATTATATATTTATAATATTCCTTGAAATACTGCAACACTATACAGGAATATCAGCAGGAAAAAATGACATTCGTTCGGACACACTTGTTAAACTCAAATATTTTCTTCGAGTCTGGAAAGTTACCCAGTGTAAGACACTATGTATACAATATTACTGAGCCGACCAAGGGCAGCTGAGAAGATAAAGACTCACACCATTGCAGCACCAGTACTAACACCCTTTAGCACCTTTGGAACCAATTCACTAAAACATTGATGTGAATTACACTTGTCGTATTACTGCGTTCAAAAAATAATCCAGGGGGGACACAGGAGTTCTTGTGGATGGGGCTTGATATTCATTAGTAAGCCAGGAGTATCACGAGAGAATTTCACACGTACTCATACACAATTTTTAGAGAACAGAAAGAAATTATTTTTAGCACATTTGAAGGTCAGGTTATAAAAACGTGTAGGGCCCCAAGGTGTTTCCTGGGCTACTCAAAGATGTTAAACAATTGTGTGCACCGCCTAAATGTCCTCCAAGGTCAACTTTGGGATAACACATTGAGAAAAATCCACCTTTGGACTATCCTTAGGTTTTAGAACTTCTTCCATAAATCTGAGGTTTACAGTTGAATGGCAGTGCTTAGCAAACAAACACTTTACAAAATTACTCACTTAAAGCTTGATTCGCAAATATTTGTTGTGAGGGGCTCTTGTGGTATTCCAGAGGTTTACTTCTGGAATTCAGATGGGACATTTGTATCAAAATATAATGCCTACTTGATGCAGGTATAAACACAAGGACATGTGTTCACTTCTCGAACATCAGATGCATTGCCTGTGTGCTGCAATGCACAGCACTCATCCAATGCATGGAAACCTTCCGAGTTCGTCTACACAAAGGAATTTGCCCTGCAATGCTATGTCTCCAATACAGAGCCAATGCTAAACAATACATCCTCAACACATCGCATGGCAGGAGGTGGCATGTCGCTAAAGGCAGCCCTATCCAGGAGCTAGTACAAGAGATGCCACCAGCAACATAGCAATCTTAGTAGATACAACCTCAAGCTCTGTTAGTGCCAAACCCCTGGATGATGTGCTGCATTTTATGAAAATGTTGTAAATTTTGTACTTTTATAAGCCGTCTTTTAACAATAAAATTTTGCTGTGACTACTAGTTGTGCGACTGGACAATGGCAACGCACTCTACAAAGGCACCACTACCAAACTCATGCAAAGACTCAGCAGCGGTCGGTAGTAGGAGTTCCTGCAGAGCGGTGATGGGGGAGGGGCAGGGTGGGGGGTAGTAATGTATGGATTACGGAGTTTAACAGGTAAGTAAACATATAAATGAATTTCGTTGCGTGCACTGCATCACCAAATGTGATGCTGTGCGCGCAACGAAATTAGTTTTATTTATTTATATGTTTACTTACCTGTTAAACTCCGTAATGTAAATGTAAATGTAGTATACTTGTAAAGCGCACAGCTGCCCCAGCAACGGGGCGTCCCGGCGCTGTATAACTCTGGGGAACCCGTCCTGGCTTTCCCTGTGGGATGGTTCCTTGCTGGGAGTCCCCAAGGTGGAGCCAGGCATCCCCGGAATTGGTGGGGCCGTTGTGGAGATTAGGCAAGCTAATGCCCAGAGTTGCCGAGTGTAACCCCTGATTAGAGTAAGCACCGAAGCGAGAATTATCGAGTCCGCTGACCAAGGTCCATGACCCTGCCGCGTCGGGAATTGAACCCTGGTCCCGGGCTGACTTCTGCTCTCAGGCCTGCCGCCTCTAACCAGTGAGCCACACATTACTACCCCCCACCCTGCCACTCCAGCTCCCCACGTCACCGCCCTGCAGGAACTCCTACTACCGACCGCGGCTGCAAAGACTCCAGTCCATCCAGACCCCAGCCACCAAACTGGTCCTCAACCTGCGCAAGAGAACCTACATCACCAAAAATCTTAAAGACCTCCCTGGCTCCCGAACAAAAATAGATGCCAAATCAAACTCCTGACCCATGTCTACAAAGCCCTCCCCAACTAAGGGACCCTCTACTTGAACCACCGCCTGCACTTCCACCGTCCCCCCAGGAGCCTCCAATACACACGCCTCGCCCAGGTGCGTAACACAGGCCCCCGCAGCCCACGCGGCGCGGGGGGCCCGAAGCTCCAGGGGGCCCCCTCGTCACTGCACTCTGTCCGGAGAGCTCCTAATTGAGCCTGGAGGGGGCCCCTCTTCTACATACCTTGCAGGGAGGCCCCCTCAATTTTCGTTACGCCAGTGACCTCGCCCTCGCACAGATCCTCCAAATATGCCGCTGCTGCACCAGAGGACGACCTTTCTCCCATCTCGCCGGCAAAGCCTGGAGCACCCTCCACCTCTGCACCGCACCCTCGTGACTGACTTCAGAAAGGGCCTCAAGACCGGGCTCTTCGCCTGAGACCTGCAGCAAGCGCCTGGATACCCTCTGCAGTGACAAACCGCGCTCTACATATGCGACATGATTGATTGACACCATTCTCACTAAATGTGCTACATAGATGCATTCTTTACTCCAAAGCAATGTTGAACTTTTGAGCTTTATGATTATGCAACATAAGAGCACAATCAGCCTGTTCACAAAGGCATTATGTAGTATGTAAATGCTTCTGTAGTTCTCTTTTACATACTTTTACATTTCTTTGTAAATTGGCTCCAAATCCGGGAATGAAATTAAATGTTCAGGTAATATTCATGCACAATTCCTACAAACAAAAAACGTCTCTGCCTCCTATTTACTAAATAGGGAGTTAGATGTTTTGGGTCTGATTCGCAGTGTATGAAGGCTACTCTTGTAGCACTACTTCCCATACTATTAAATGCTTGGGTGATCTCCCCTACCATATTTATGTCACCGATAATAACACTATAAAATAGCTGTTGAACCCTGCAATGGCTTAATTTATATCTGAACGATTTCCAATGAGTAAGTAAAAAAGCAATAAAACAAAACACATCAAAAAAATACACACGCATTACAATTCGCATTTGTGCGCGTGTGTGATTTAAGCATAAGTGTTTTTATTTTCTTGCTACTCTCTATTTTCTTGGGGCTAAGTTTATTAGTGAGAAAGATAAATAATGCGTATGATGAAAAAGCTATCGCAAGAAATGACTGACAATCCGAACCCTTTGTAATAAAACTTGAGCAGGTCGTTCCACGAAGCATACACAGCGCCCTCTATGGGTCTAAAGGAGTATTCCATCGTCCTGAAAGTTTCCTGCACTGACAAGAGCGTTCACAGCAGCCCACTTTTCCATAATCACTTAGCGCGATACAAATCCTCAGTCATTTTAACGTGCTTACATCTGGAATGTAGATTACAAGTAGCAAATACACCGCACTACTAAATAGCTGCTAAATCCCGTTTGAAACATTGTCTTGAGAGCCATGCAGGTCTAAAAGCCAAAAGAGCACATTACATTCCAGCGCGGCAAGACTTTCCTTTAGTGATTTATGACGACTCAGGAAGTAAAACTCACTGAAAACAAATCGGAAAGTGTATTTTTGAAACTATCGAGCTTTAGAAATTAGTCCGCACGCCAGCTGACGTGCTGATAGTGGCTGTGCTTTTTGTCTCAGCCAACCAAGCTAATTTGTATCTATTCAATTCAAAACCTAAATAAACCTTTCCCGCCTCAGACACTCAATATAATCCAACTCAAACATATTTTTGTCATTTTCTCAAGGAATTGGTAAATACTGACGAACATCAACCGTTTAAGGGGCATATTAGCAAGGAATAGCGATATTTATCGGTAAACGTGGTTAGCAAATTTTTTTTCATCGCTGCCTATCGCTGGATATTTTAGCGGAGAAAACATGCTATAAGCAACGTTTTTCTCCATTGTGCTAAAATATCCAGCGATAGCGGCAAAATACGAGGATATCGCTGGAAATCCAGCGATATTCTCGCAATAACGCCAATGGGGGCTTCATCTGATAATCCACCCCCCATTGACTATACAGGTAAATCAACTTTTTAGCAGGCATTAGATTATAGCGATAATCGCGCTTAGCGCGATTTTTTGTATCGCTTCGCCTGCCTTGCTAATAGGCGATAGCTGTGTTAGCGACTGTTTTCAGTCGATAACAATTTGGGTACACCCACTTTGCATGTCATTAGCGATAAATATGGTTGACATGCAAAGCAGGTTCCCAAACCTGTAGCTATCGCCTAAAAGCTGTCGCTAACTGCTGTTAGCGACAGCTTGCTGATAGTGCGAAAAAAATATAGCTGCTTTAGCGGCAAAAAGTGCTGCTAAAGCGGCGATATGGCCCTTGCTAATATGCCCCTAAATTCTTTCGCCGAACGAATCTTCATTGTCTTGTTAGATTATCAGTCGATGCACTTTATAAACATCTATGTTGCAGCTTTACTTTTCGCACATTTCAAATTGAATGGACTTTTAGTGTAAAATACAATCAAGAAACCTTTCTGATGTGCTCATTCTAGGGAGTGTTTTAAGCTGGTTTAGCATCTTTCTGGAAACACTTTTGGTATGTGACGTTCCTAGAACCCTACAGGCGGTTCGAACAAAGAACACATATTGAAGAAATACAACTGATAAAAATTATAAGTAATACAGTAATTGCATATATAGATGCCACAGGCTAGATATGGGCCATGCCTGAGCTTTCACACTCAAACAGTCCAGGGCATCTAAATAAAAGAAGGTTTCTTTATGGAAGCCCAAGCTTATCCATGGTGAGATTCACACGAACAATAAAGGACTGCTCACATAAATGCGCACTTGGTCTCCATACAGGAACATAAAGCAACACTACAGCTAACAATAAGGGATAGGTGTTACAAAAATACCTGTTTCAAGGTTCTGTGTAGGTATGTAGGCATATGCTATTTCTTTAGCGCAAACCTAGTCCAAAGGTAGCAAGAGCTGCACATGGTCAAAGCAAGCTTAAAGTCAGTCGCTTTTTTGGCAGTCTTCCCGCCCGCTGCCTTGGAGATCCTCCTGCCCAATTTAGATGTTGGCTGACCTTTAGAGGGTAGACCATCGCAGTCCCGCTGACTCCACAAGGATCTGCCTAACGCTGCGAGGGTATCAGAGGCTGAAGCAACTCTAGCCGGGAGCCCCATCCAGATTCCCGCACTTCAGATTACGAAGTGCCTGTCAGTCGAGGCAAATGTGGCAAGAAAACCTCCATACTCAAGTTGGCGGAATCAAGAAAAAGAGGTGTAAAGTCCCCTTTTTGGGGTCCAACATGGACTCCATCTTGAATGCCATTGTCCAGGTCCCTCTTGTGCTGCTGGTACTTGCCCATAACGCTCAGCGCACCCTTCCTTGACGAATTCTAAGGTAGGCTTCTGTGATGATAGTGGATGTACATACAATAGTGTGTGCATGTTGATGGTGTGCTATGCTACATGTACAAAATATGGGCAATACACATTACATACATGTACACATTGACATATACACAACATAATTATGAATGTCGATGAAAATGAGTAGTACTTACCTGTCTTCACACTAACACGGCCTCACTGTATCACAACTCTGCCGCAAGGACACCGCCAGCACAACAGGAACATCTAAATTGGCTCAGCCAATCTCACCGGCCTAACGGAGGATGAGTGCTATCTGCCTTCAGAGACAACTGCCACTGTCTTCCCTCCATAGCCGCAACATTTAAATACAGTGGCCGGGCAGCCGTCAGCTCAACAAAGTACTTGGAACAGCCGCAATGGCGGGGCGTCGGTAACACAACTAAAATCTAAATCAGGCCCTAAGTCTTTATTGATTTACTTCCAACCTGGGGACCACAATATATAAATAAAATGCATATAAAACCAGACAAATCCTTCCTATGTGCAAGTACCTAACTGAGTCAAAAAGCAATGCATTCCTATTTAAGAAACATTATAAAAATTTAAACAAGAAAAATTACAATAACATAGACTTGCATTTATCTAGTAAAAGTGCCAAAGTATTCTTTCTAGTGTGCACTTTCAGAATACTAAGAGAAGGATCAAATAATTTGGATCAATATTGTACTAGTGCCAAACATTTAAATAAATAAGAACCAAGGGCCATATGTAGGAAGCTGTTTTTCGACTGCAAACACTGCGAATCGCCAAAAATAGGGTGTATGCGATCGCAAAACAGACCGTTTCTATTTAGGAAAGGTTTCTGCTGCGCAAAAATGGGAATCCCTAATGTAGCGATTACCATTTTTGCGTGCCAATGATTCTGCGAATTATTGTGAGAATTCGCAATCAGCGTCACATCATTCGTGATATTCGCTACTACTGTTCTCGCTAAATGTGAATTCTTAAATTGAGATGTAGGTAAAAGTTGCAATTTTGCGATTTTGCAAAATTCGCAATTTTGCACTTCTCAATTACCACCAACTCTAAGCAGGTGGTAACCAGGTGCTACCTATTTAAACAGGCCCACAATGCCACTGGGATTTCCCACCATGGCTGGGCTGTATGTTATAGCCAGGAGGCTGCGAATCAGAGATGCTACACCGAGAAGGAGATGACAGGAAAGGATCTATAGAGCACGCATCACCCTCTTCCAGCTGACCGAGAAGGAGATCCATGTGAGCTACAGGCTACACCCAGACAGCATTCTGGAGTAAATAGAGGAGCTGAGACCCATAGTCTAACACTCCACACGCAGGGCACACATCATTCCCACCCATGTCCAGGTCTTGTCACTGTGCTCACTGCACCTTCTGGCATCAGGGAGTTTTCAGGGGGTGATAGCCACAGCAGGAGGAGTCTCTCAGAGTGCTTTCCTTGATGCAGTGGTTCACAGGCTGCATCACCACATCCAATTTCCCAGCACACAATAGGCACTAGATCAGACCAAGATGAAATTCGACCAAATAGCCCAATTCCCCCACGTCATTGGCTGCGTAGATGGGACCCATGTCACACTCTCACCCCATCAGAGAATGAGTATGTGTTTAGGAACAAAAAGTCATATCATTCCCTGAACATTCGGGTAGTGTGCAACGCCAAACATATAATCACTGATATTGTGGCAAAATACCCAGGAAACACACACGACTCATTCATGTTCTGCCATTGTGGATTAAATCGCAGACTCACATATGTCGAGTTTGAAGAGGGTTACCTCCTAGGTAAATGCATGGTTTAAACACACAACCAGTAAATGTTTGAAGTGGCAGGGCGGTATTGAACATAAATCTACTTTTACCCTGCAGGTGACAGTGCGTATGCTGTACGTGACTACATCCTGACACCGTTCCTGAATCCAGCTACGGCAGGTGAGGGGAGGTACAACAGCGCCCACCGAGCCACACGCTGTGCCATTGAGAGGACCTTCAGAATCCTTAAGAGCCGTTTCTGCTGCCTCCATAAGAGTGGAGGTGCGCTAAAGTACAGCCCTCAGACATGTTGCAAAATCGTGGTTGCCTGTGCAATGCTACACAACATCGCTACCAAGAAAGGAACCCCAGTAAATCTGACAGATTCAGACACATCAGATGAGGAGGGACCAGATCCACGTCGCAGACCAGCAGATGGTGCCCGGGCAGCTGCTGGGAGCCTCAGACGAGATGAGATCACACATAGCTACTTCTAGGTGAGTAATGAGGACACAATGCCTCAGAATGGTGCGTAATTGTGATGTTTATTTCCTATGGTGCAGGAATACATCTGTCACACAGCGTGACTTTATTGATATTGCTTGCACATGTTTGTTCCACAGTGCAAGTATTTCCATCAGCCAATAAGTCCAGATGGGATGTGTTGCTTCACACATAGCCATAAGTCCCTGATGTTTCTTCACCTCCTACATGCACGTCCTGTTGCCCATCGCTCAGGGTGCCCACTGCCCTTTCTGGAGTCATCATCTACTCTCCCCGGCATGCACTCTGGCGTCTGTCCGGTGGAATTGGTGGAGTGATGCTGCTCCTGCTAGACTGTTCGTCAGTATCCAAAGTGCTAAGAGGGCCTATGCCACCTGTCGCAGCTGCACGCATCTGGTCCACGGCATGTGTAACCTGCACCAGGCCCCTGCCCACGTCCTGGCAGCAGTGGGCCATCTCATGCTGCACACGGTGACGGGTCAGCAGGCATGTGGCGGTTGACAGCGGTTGACAGCTCTTGTGTACAAGTCCATTCCTTCCAGTGGACCTGTCATGGCCATGGTGGTGTGGCTCACTGGTTAGAGGCGGCAGACAGGTAAGCAGAGAACGGCCCGGGACCAGGGTTCAATTCCTGACGCGGCAGGGTCGTGGACCAGGGTCAAAACGGACTCGATAATTCTCGCCTCGGTGCCTACTCTAACCAGGGAACACACTTGACAACTCTGGGCATTAAGCTTGCCTCATCCCTACAACAGCCCCCCACAGACGCCAGGGATGCCTGTTTTCACCTTGGAGATACCCAGAAAGGGACCATCTCACAGGGAAAACCAGGACGGGTTCCCCAGCGGTCTTCAGTGCCAGGATACTCCATGGAGTCGCAGTGCACTTTACAAGTACACCCACATTTACATTTACATTTTACATTACACTAACCCGCATCTCTGTCATGTTGTGATTGTGTGCAGACAATTGGCACTGTACTGATTTGATTCCTTTAACTTGCAGGTGCTGTGCTTTCAGCATGCTGCCTTCAAGGCCCAAGAACACCGTGTCTTCGTCGACAGGAGCAGTGCTGGTGGATGGGCGTGCCCTGCATCTCGACCCACTCCCTTCACTGGATTGTACAGGGGACTGTGTTGTCTGCTGTCCTGCACATTGCCTCTGGACTGGCTGTGCCTCTCCTGATGTGTCTGTTGCCTTTCCCTCCAGCAGTGGTAATGGTGGCACTATTTTGCGCCGTCTGCATTACGCAGGGTTTGCTTGTCTTACTTCGCCCTGCTCCGTGTCTTCGTCGACAGGAGCAGTGCTGGTGGATGGGCGTGCCCTGCATCTCGACCCACTCGCTTCACTGGATTGTACAGGGGACTGTGTTGTCTGCTGTCCTGCACATTGCCTCTGGACTGGCTGTGCCTCTCCTGATGTGTCTGTTGCCTTTCCCTCCAGCAGTGGTAATGGTGGCACTATGTTGCGCCGTCTGCATTACACAGGGTTTGCTGGTCTCACTTCACCCTGCTCCTCCTACCCTGGCTCATCCTCATTTTCTGGTGTGTTCTCCCCTTCTGCCATGGTTTCCTGTGTTGTTGGTGGTGCTGTGAATTTAAATGCACACATTAATTCTGTGCCCAGTCTCGCATTTGTAATGCAATACAGTTTACAATTTTTAAATCACATGAGTACTATCTGTTTGTTTTATTCACTTCCTGGATAACTCATCCCTATTCCACCTTGCTGTGTCTGACTGCTCCACGTATCAGTGCATGTGTCTACACCTCCCATAATGCATTTCTGGGTGTGCTTGTGAACATGCACTGGAGTTGCACTCATATTTGGTGTCTGGGGTGTGAGTGGGTTGGGTATGTTATAATGTTGTATAAATATTGTAATAAAAACGAACTTAAAGGTTATCAAGTTAAACAGAGTGGGTTTATTAAAAACCTCATCCATGAACAGCCACAAGTAACTGACAAAAGCTAGAATGTCTAAAGCAAGTACATTCTCAGAATTAAGAATGAAGGGAAAGCATGACATGTCTTAAAGGGAGAGGGAGAAAGAGAACGCAGGGAAATGAGAGGACATCACACATCTCCCTTTCTTTATAAAAAAAAGAGAGAGCAAACAGGTTAAATAATGTAAACATTAGGAAAACAAGCTAAACATAATCTTTCAGGTAGCACGGTGCCCTACGAATTCTTTGACTTCTTTTAAAGGTAGACGAAGACCTGTCAAATGAAAAGTTGGAAGGAAGATACGAATTATTACACGAACCATTATCATTATGAGATGAGTTGTGAGACAAATTGGGATTAACAACTACAACCCGACTCTTATTCCAGATTCTTCCATCATCGGTTTTAACAGCATTCCTGAAAATCTTGATAACAGCTCTAACATCAGTATATTTAGACCACGGTCTTCGTCCAACCGGGGTCTTTACTTTTACAAAATCACCCACTTTGACATCTTGAAAGTTTACACTTTTCTTTTTTTCAAAGTACGTTTTACGTGCAGACTGCTTGAGCAGCTCTCTTGCCCTCCAATCACCTAAGTCATTATCCACTAACCCTTTGTTCAAACACATCCACCCAGGACATAATAAAGTATTAGGAATCCTCCCTTTGAACAGTTCAAACGGTGACCTCCCAGTAGAGGAATGAGGGACAAAACGATAGGTATTAATCCTGTCTTGGAGAGTGTTTTTCCAATTTAAACCTGAAGCACGAGCAAGTTGAATTGACTCTTTAAGCGTCTTATTGACCCTCTCTACGGCACCATTGGTCTCGGGGTGGTATAGAGAACATTTTTTATGAGTAACTCCACATTTCTTTAGAAAATCAATAAAAACAGAGGAACAGAACTGAGGGCCATTGTCCGACAGCAAACTGTTTGGAAAACCTTCCTTATAGAACAGGGGCTCTAAAAACCTAATGATGGAATCAGAGGTAATTTCTCTGACAGCAGAAACCTCAATCCACCTCGAGTAGAGATCGATTAACAC
The DNA here is from genome assembly GCF_964261635.1 of Lissotriton helveticus. Taxonomy (NCBI): domain Eukaryota; kingdom Metazoa; phylum Chordata; class Amphibia; order Caudata; family Salamandridae; genus Lissotriton; species Lissotriton helveticus. The sequence continues at coordinate 439,621,104 of NC_136063.1, forward strand.
TATGAGGTAAGGAGTATCAGAAACACCAGATAAAGGACCCAGAATGTCAATAGCAACTTCATCCCATGGATGACCAGGTAAAGCTCTCACAACCATAGGCATCTGTTTTTTTGTTTTTTTTTCATCTTCTTAAAAATGTATACTTTCTTATCAGTATAATGTTTATTCCTGTTAGAATGAAGGAAATTAAAAATAGTATATGGCAGACCTTGCGCAGCACAAATAAATAATAGAAGCAGAGTCCCACAATTTGAAGAGTTCTACTACCTCTCCCTTTTTTTTTTTTTTTTTTTTTGTGGTAGTCTTTGCACAGAACAAATGAACAAGAGCAATAATCCACTCCTTTTTTTTTTTTTTTGAGTGAAGAGAACGATGTAACAAAGGATCGTTCTATTATCTCATAGCTCCGGTTTCTTAGAATGTATTATTGTCAAGTTGACATAAACAACGTTCTATTTGCACGCAGCGCTGAGCTCCTGAAACGCAGGATGTTCTGTTGGCCCGCAGCGTTGAGCTCCTGAAACGCAGCCAAATTAGTACGTCATTCGTCAGTTTCTTCCAGTGCGTTCCTTCCGGCAAGTGAAACGCACACGTATGAAACGCAAATTGACGTCAGCCATCGAAAACGGAGCGCGAGCACCAAACGAAGCGCGAGCTCAAAACGAGTTTACTTATTTATGCGCAAAGTCTTTATATCACAATTTTCCCAGGTCAAACACCTCCCGCTCTCCTCACCACCGTGTTAATTTAAAAGCTGCTGCTGGGAAGTCTCCGCTTCGCTCTAATCACGTACAAACAGCCGCTGGAGGAGAAGGCAGGTTAGGAAATCTGCTGTGTTGTCCTGTTGAGGTCGTTTCGTTTCCAATCGTCGCCAGTATAATGTTGTATAAATATTGTAATAAAAACGAACTTAAAGGTTATCAAGTTAAACAGAGTGGGTTTATTAAAAACCTCATCCATGAACAGCCACAAGTAACTGACAAAAGCTAGAATGTCTAAAGCAAGTACATTCTCAGAATTAAGAATGAAGGGAAAGCATGACATGTCTTAAAGGGAGAGGGAGAAAGAGAACGCAGGGAAATGAGAGGACATCACATATGTATCAGGGGTTTTTGGCATGCATCTTACCTTATCTGGTGTCTGGGTGTTCGGAGCTGTCCAGGTCAGCCACGCCACTCACATTCTCAGGCTGAAGGGTGCCCTCCACCAACTCCTCCAGGGGCATTGAGTCTGTTGCTGTGGATGTCCCACCACCGGTCTTTTTGGCCTCGGCCAATCTTGTAGCCACCTTCTCCTTTGACCGTTGCCACATGTCGTACTACCTTTTTCTGAGGTCTTCGACTGAGGGGTGTGTCACACCAATTGCATTAACTTTATCCTGGATGTCAGTCCATATTTTTTTTTTCCGTGCCTCTAGCACACGTAGTGAATTTTTACCAAACAGGAGGTCATGGCTGGTGACTATTTCCTGGGTGAGGACCTCCAACTCCCTTTCACGAAAAGTTTCCTCTTTCCGGGATTTTCTTCCTGCTGCTTCTCTGTCCCCTGGGGCTCCATCTCTCCTGCTTTCAGTTGCTTAGCACTAATCTCCAACTCTCCTCACAGGCTCTCACTCAGCTTCTCGCAATCAGGTGCAGCATGGGCTGTCACACTTCCTGGTTGTGATGTCATCATTCTGCACCTGAATGGCAGATTCTCAGAATTGCAATTCCTTAACTGCGTTCTCGCAATTAAGGAATTGCAATTTAAGTAATTGCTATGAAATTCAGCAAATTTTTGGGAATCGCTTTATTTTTGCGATATTTTACCTACATCGGATTTTGCGATTCTCAAAATGCGATTAGCTGAAAATCGCAATTTCAGAATCGCAAATTCATTTTTACCTACATATGGCCTCAAGACATGTAAACCACTGTGACATAAAGGATATATATTCTCTTCTATGGGAATACTACTTCAAGCACCTAAGACTGCAGCTATGGGTAATATAGCCACCTTTAAAAAAACAAAAGGGTCTGATCTTATGTTCAATGGTCATTGCCAGAAATGGCTGCATCTTATCTAAAATAGATTCCCAAAGGTACGGTAACTATTCAAGGAGTCAGAATGCAACCTACAAAGTTTCAAGTCGAGGAGAGGAATTAGTACTTCGAGAGCAAGTCTCAGGTGACTATATTTCAATCAGATAGGTACTCAATGAGAATATCAAAAAGGATTTGTGCTTAAGATTTTGGTTAAAAACACTTGACACCTTTTTTACCTAGAACCATTTATTCCTATAAAATCCATCTGAGTGTTCCTTCTTTGGAATGTAAAAGTTTTAAAACCCCAGCGAACTACGGTGGAACCAAACATAAAATACATACATGAAATTGGCAATTCTAATTGGAGTGGTTGCACAGGAGTGCTTGATATACTAAGAAGAATGTATGTAAAATTGTTCTCTCTAATTTTTGTATTATACTCTACAGTCTATGAGGAATATATTCCAAACCAAATGACAAAGTGGGTGAAATCCATAAATTGATTTAAGGTGCTTAAAATGTTTTGTCCCCTTAAAACTACAAAAGGAATTGTCGTGTATTTCCCAGGAATCCCCAGGACCTGCACATTTGGATGACCTAAACTGAGGGATTGGTGTCCAAACCGCTTCCGTACACCCCTACAGGATATGTCAGCCTTTAGACCAGCTAGCTCTACAGTAACACTACCATCTCCCTGTATCTTACAGTGATGTAGGTCGTTTCTGGCAACTACTGTACATGACAACCCTGATTCCTCAGGGATCGTGGAAAGCAGTACAGTATTTTTCGCTCAGTCACACTGGGAGGAGGTTGCTGTGGATGTTATTCGCGTCAACCAGAGACGAGATACTGGGGCCCCGTTCTGAAAGTTTGGCCTGAGTATCACCGGAGGAAGCGCTGGGACATTATTTCAATCTGGACTTTTAACACCTTGCCACATCGCGTATTGCCCTGCACTCCGCAAGCCAACTGGGGCATAACAACGAAGATTCCCCTCGTAACACTCACCCGGAACAGTGGATTCTGGGACCTGTTGTTCCTACAAGCAACATACAGTGGACAAACACATGATCTGGGGTGGAGCACATTCCCACCAATGGGAAAGTGACAGGCCAGTTTAAAACGCGGTGGGAAAGCATCTGGAACACAGAGGCATCCGAAGAAGGCCAGGAGGCCGAAATGCATCATGCTTGTTCAGTCCATTAAAGTGCTTCCTCAAGTTTCCCTGCATTGCCTCTGCTTCTTTCACACTGGGAGGAGGTTGCTGTGGATATATATATATATATATGTATATGTATATGTGTGTGATCATGCCAGCGGTGACGCGGGCGAAACGCGTAATGCTGGGCACTTGCCACAAGAAAGATGTGTGATGAAGATGCACCGGAATAAAAAGCACTTTAATTAATAACTTGTTGCTCCGTGTGGTCCGTACCTGTTCCCTTGCCGTGGCGTGGGCATCTTAGGACTGTGAGATCGATATATATATATATATATATATATATATATATATATATATATATATATATATATATATGAAAAATATCTTTTTACCTACCACGAAGAGGAGTTCGCGCATACTTTCTCGCCTTCAGACGGAAGTTTGAGAATGCTTTGAAGTTGATATATATATATATATATATATATATATATATATATATATATATATATATATATATATATACATATATATATTACCTACTGGCGGTCGCCAGTAGGTAGTTATAGTTAGGACCTAGTTTCCATAGGATATCTGCAACATTCTATTGGGAATAACTTTGGCGCCGGTTGATGAATCTTCGCGAATTTCTCAAAGAAGATGGCCCGCTCTGCTCCTTCCCTGAAAGTTTTGGGGGGCTGAGAAAAAAGTGGGGTCCCAAAACATGTTTTCCCCATGTTATTTTGTCTGATTCGTAGATCACGCTTTTGCTCAAATGGTATAAATCCCTCCAGTAGTTCCTGAGAAAATCAAAAGAAAAAAATATATATATCTAGGCGCGCGAACCGTACGCGTACGGTACGCGTACGGTACGCGTACCTTCCCGAGCACGAGCTGCATGCTGATTGGCTGTCAACTGTCTGTCAACACTCCTAACCAGAAATTGCTGGCAGCCATCTTGTGCCTCGGTAGACTGAGGCACAAAAAAGCAGAAAAACAAATGTTTAGAACTCAAAAAGGGGGCAGGGTAGAAGCACCCTGATCGCCTAGGCCTGCTCAGGGGGTCCCACAAGGATCCCCAGGCCCCCCCCCCCAATATTTTCTTTCACAAAATCGCTGGGTGCGCTAACCCTACGCATACCGTGCTCTTACCTTTCCGAGCACGAGCTGCATGCTCATTGGCTTTTAACACTCCAAAACCAGGAAGTGTCGGCAGCCATCTTGTGCTCGGTAGACCAAGGCACAAGAATGCAGAAAAACAAACTTGTCGAACGCAGAAAGGGAGCAGGGTAGAAACACCCTGACCCCCTTGGCCTGCTCAGGGGGTCCCACATGGACCCCCAAGGCCCCAATTGTTTTTTCAAAAAACCTGCTCTGCTTTTTTCAAATTACCTCCCGGGGGGACCAAATCCCAGGGGCATAGTGAAAAAGAAGTGTGGGGGGGCCCCAACCCCCCACACACTGCCCCGGGGACCGCCACCCCCGGGGCAAAGCAACGCAGCCCCCTGGCGCATACTGGAGGTTCCAAGGGGAATAGGTTCCCCCTCTGCAAACGCGCCAGGGGGCTGCATTGCAGAGAGGTGTAAAAAGGGGCATGGCCTCATTACACCTCTCTGCCATGCAGTCCCCTGGCGCATACTGGAGGTTCCTGGTGGGCTAGTTGGCCCCCATTGACCCCCAGTATGCAAGGAGAATTAGTTCCCCCTCTGCAAACGCGCCCGAGGGCTGCGTTGCAGAGAGGTGTAAAAAGTTGCGTGGCCTCATTACACCTCTCTGCAAAGCAGTTTCCTGGCGCATACTGGAGATTCTTGGTGGGCTAGTTGGCCCCCAGGGACCCCCAGTATGCAAGGGGAATTAGTTCCCCCTCTGCAAACGCGCCCGGGGCTGCGTTGAAGAGAGGTGTAAAAAGGGGCGTGGCCTCATTACACCTCTCTGCAACGTAGCCTCCTGGCATATACTGGAGGTTCACGGTGGGCTAGTTGTCCCCCAGGGACCCCCAGTATGTAAGGGTACTTAATCCCCCAACTTAGAACACTCTACAGGGCGCGTTAGCACAGTGGTGAAGGTAGGGGGCGGGGCTTGAGGTGATGTGAGTGCAAACATGCCCTGAGGCGTGTTTTAAGTTGGGGAATTAATTCCTGTTCAATCCAGAGGTCCCCTAGGGGGCAACTAGTCCAACAGGTATCTCCAGTAAGCGCCACGGAACTGTGTTGCAGAGTTTTGTAAAAAGGGGGCATGCCCTTTTAATACCTCTCTACAACACAGCTGCCTGGCGCATACTGGAGGTACCGGGTGGGCTAGTTGGCTCACAGGGGACCTCAGGATTGAAGAGGAATTAATTCTCCAATCTAGCTCACTACTATTCCTGAAAAGTAAATTTAACTGTACTTAGCAGTAACTTGAATTTCCTTCCATAGAATATCATTGCCTGCTATATAAAATATATATAAATTAAAAAATATTACATTAAAAAAATATATATCACAATTTAAACATTTTTTTCCAATTTATATTAAAAATATGTAATGTAATTTAAAAAATAGAATATCTAAAAATAAATAGTTTAAAATAATGTAGTAAATCGGTATAAAAAATATAACAATTAATACATTTAATAATTATCATTTACAAAACCTTTGAAATTCACTTAAAAAACCATAGGTTTCAAACACGTTAGGAATTAGCATTTAAAAAACCTTGCAAATTCACTGAAAAAAACATAGGTTTCATTCACGTTATAGTTAGGAATTAGCATTTAAAAAACCTTGCAATTTCACTGAAAAAACCATAGGTTTCACACACGTTATAGTTAGGAATTAGCATTTAAAAAACCTTTGAAATTCACTGAAAAAACCATAGGTTTCACACCAGTTATAGTTAGCTGGACATTTTACTCATACAAAACCATTGAAATTCCCCCCTTATAGTTAGTTGTACTCACTATAACTCGCGCACCCGCAATCCACTGCTGATGATGTCACATATTACATCATTCATGACATGGTCAGTAACATCACTGATGACATCACTGATGACATCTCAAATGACATCACTGATGACATCACTGATGACAGCATCCATGTGACAATGAAATACACCTCATCACACACTAGTATAATATTTCATCACTCACTGTAAAATAGAAAGTGCCATCTTTCAAACAATTGACACACCAATAGTAATTTCTAAACACCCACTCAGTGATTCATAGATCTATACACACATCTAATCACTTACCTATAGATTCAGAGTTATATGCAGTGAATAATTAACAGAACACTATCAAATATACTTATACACCTATTTCAACATTACACACCAGCACACATTGTATTCACCCATAAAGACAACCTTCTGACTTATGCAAACAATTGATTATACTTACATTTACTCATCTACACACTTATACAAACACCACTTCATCTATTTATATAAATAGTAACTCACACTTAGTGTGTTATAAAATCACTATTACAAGTATACAGTTATCCATATAGTGACTCATACAATAACTAAGTCTTAAGCACACTTAATTAGATATAACACTCACATACACTGCCTTTCTTTCAAGTTTAATGGAGATGTACCATTGAGAGAAATATTTAATCACACCCATAAACATATACACTCACTGAAAAAACTGTTATAACATGTAGTCTTAACCTCATATACCTACTGAATTAACTATTCACACATTTTTGAGCAATCACACCCCCCCACCAAACCACATAGACATTCATTTACCCATACAAATACTCAGTTAAGAAACCAATAACAAATATAGTCTTTAACATAGCAATTAAAACAAAGCAATAAAGACTTTTACAAAGTTTAATGACTACACATTATATATAGTGAGACTCTACAAATTAGTCAAGGAAACAATCAATGACACTGTTACTAAATCCACCATTCACACATTTATATTTATATATCCACTCATTCTTCAATGCAAAGTAGTGTATTTATAATACATATTTAAATATCAAAGCAAACCACATTCACTGGATGATGTCATCAGTGATGTCATCAGTGATGTCATTTGAGATGTCATCAGTGATGTCACTGACCATGTCATGAATGATGTAATATGTGACATCATCAGCAGTGAATTGCGGGCACGCAAGTTATAGTGAGTACAACTAACTATAACAGGGGAATTTCAATGGTTTTGTATGAGTAAAATGTCCAGCTAACTATAACTGGTGTGAAACCTATGGTCTTTTCATTGAAAATATATATATATATATATATATATATATATATATATATATATATATATATATATATATACACATACATATATATATATACATATATATATATATATATATATATATATATATATATATATATATATATATATATATGTGTGTGTATATTTATTACCTACTGGCGGTCGCCAGTAGGTATATATAGTTAGGATTTTTTCTCTATGGGATTTTTGAAAATTCTATGTCTAATAACTTTGGCGTTTGTGGACGGAATTGGCTGAAATTTTCAGGAAAATGGCACATTTTGTTTCTGAGCAGCCCTTGAAAATTTGGGGGGGGTTCGTCAAGGGGGGGCCGAGAAAAAAGGGGGGTCCCAAAACGTGTTTTTAACATTGAGTTTTCCATAGGGTGGTTGGCCTCACTTTTAGCCCGAACGGCTGAATGGATTTGCACGAAACTTGGCAAAATTGTAGGGACTGGTAGCCCGATGTGCCTTTTGTAGGTCTCAATATATGTGCTCCAGTGGATTTTGAGAAATTAACGTTTAAAAAAAGATATATATCTGTAACAGCGGACCTGGCAGCGTCCCAGGACGCGTACTTTACGCGCAACGGAGCTTTGTGAAGCGAAGCTGATTGGTTCTCCGGCGTCTGTCAACATTCCAAAAAGTCCGTAGCGGCCGCCATCTTGTCTCTCGGTAGGATCGAGAGACAAGAGGAGGTCAAAACAAAGGGGGAAATAACTATAAGGGGGCATAGTAGATCCTCGCTGACCCCCTAGGTTTGATGTGGAGGTTTTAAAAGGGCCCCGCGGGGCAAAAAAAAAAAAAAATAATAATAATCGAACGGCTGAATGGATTTGCACGAAACTTGGCAAAATATTAGGGACTGGTAGCCCGATGTGCCTTTGCTAGGTCTCAATATATGTGCTCCAGTGGATTTTGAGAAATTAACGTTCAAAAAAAGATATATATCTGTAACAGCGCTCCGCTTCGCGTAACGGAGGTTTGCGAAGCTGATTGGTCATTCTGTCACTGGGCTATAGTTGGGCTACATCTGGCTGATATTTGGGCTACATTTGTTTTTTTGTGTGTCTGGCGGCCATCTTTGGGCTACATTGGGCTTCATTGGGCTACATTGGGCTACATTTGGGCTCCAACATATATATAGGCCAATGTAGCCCAATATATATTTTTCAAAGTTAATTTTCGTAAAAACCACTGGAGCATATATCTTGAGACATAGCAAAGGCACATCGGGCTACCAGTCCCTACAATTTTGCCAAGTTTCGTGGAAATCCATTCAGACGTTCGAGCTAAAAGTGAGTCCAACCGCCCTATGGAAATGAAGGAAATGAATGGGTAATTTGTAATTAGCAAATAGCTAATCGCAAACTAGGAATGGTAAAGAATCGCTATTTATTCCTTAAAGTTAGCTATTTAGGAAATGCAAAAAACTTTGATGATACATATGGCGGTTCATCTCTAACAAGATAAGAAGCATAGGGATACATTTATGATGACTGGCGCATCACCAGGGATGTGTTAGTCATTCTGTGCCGCTGTTCCGTCACCTATGGTGTGCTGCATTTACAATGCGGCGCATCATGGGGCAAAAACAGCACAGATGCGTGATGTATCTGTGCCGTAAAGGTGGCGCATTGCTGGAGTTGTATCGCAAGTGTGATGAAGCTCCAGCAAGGGTCGGGGGTGCCCCTGTCGCAGGGTTTCTGTTCTCACACAGAACTGTGGACAGAGGATTGGAACCTCGGCGAATTAGGGTGTCCCAAAACTCACGTTAGTAATCAAAAACTCCTTAGCAAGCTAGGTACAGTGTCACATTGGATATAACAAACTCTCAATGTTTAGACAATCCAGAATATGAACTTATAGTACCTCAGGATACGTGGAACTCATGAACAGTCGGTCGTTATATATTTCTTAGAAACCAGAACATGGAGTTAAGAAGAACACATGTGTATTTGAAATGTTTATTTACTAATGCCGTCTTCTCAGGCGTAGTATCTTAGATAATAGAAGTACACATATTATCAGTAGCAAAATTACCAGCATAGTTACTAGTACATAAAAAGCGAATGGTGACAGTATGTTAACATGCTGTAAATGAATAAGAGTTAGCAACACTTATAAGCAGCCGCGGGCCGTGGAGGGAGTTACGGTGGGGCAGGGAGGCGGGGAGGGGGAGGGGCAAGGTAGAGAGGGCTCCACCCTGCTTCTCCCCCTCCCCGCCTCCCTGCCTCACCGTAACTCCCTCCACGGCCCGCGGCTGCTTATATCTCACCCTCCCTAATACACATATTATATTATTTGCTAAGAAGGTCTCTTTGTGTTGGTTTAGGGCGTGCCCATACTTTAGTGTCTTAGATTTGAAGGAATCACATCAGCATACACCAGCTCTCTCTTCATGTGAACCGCATCAACTGTTGTGTATGTGTGTTCGGCAAAGCAATATAAAACCCGCCTCATGCCCAGAATTGGCAGAAGTTGCACTTATGTTATGAGTATGAAGTCGTGGAGATCAGACCTCATAACAATTCTGTATCGTGTTGTTCTTGAAACTTTAGCACTCGCTGTACAGATATAGTTTAACAAGCAAAGCAGATAGTAGAGCAATAACATATTATTCTCATGTAAACCACGATGAACTACTAGGTGGAAAGCTAAAGCAACAACTAAGTGTCGTGTGCAGAAGTTGCAAAAAAGGAAAAATGGCGTTTAAACCGGTAATGAGCCCATGCTAACTTAACACGGTGTAAAGATATCCAGGACCTAGATGACACCTCCCCATGATCCGGAAACGAACTGAATAAGATAATAGAAGTGCCATCTCATGAGAGCAGATTGCAAGTTTATATGTGGACGGTCCGCAAGGTAAAGCATTAAAAACTAGGAAAATTTAATGCTAAAGAAAAATAAAACAGCCAAGTACTTTATCGAGTCTTAAGCCAATAGGCAAGGTAAATAATAAAAACTTGACAAATAAGTCAATGAATTGTCAATGAAATGCTAGTACTCAGCATATCAAACATGAAAAAGGTCTATGACATAACTGTGTATGCAAAATAAGCTGCAACAGCCTCCAATAGGAAGTCACCGTCTTCATCCGAAAACAGTTCAGCCATCCAATTTAAAAGCGGAAAAGAACATACGTGCTCTCCCAGCACCGGATCCTCTATCACCATCAGAGGACAGCTCGGTGGGTTTTCAAGAAAGCTCTGTTCCAAGAAAGACTGTGCTGCCGCCAGTAAATTCCAGGGACCAAGTAGTCCATGCATCAATGCCACAGCCATAATCCTTTCGCCAGGACAAACCAACTCGTGAGTAATGATAGGAGTCATCAGCTGATTAAAGTCGACGTCAGGAGAAACCGGTCCGCAGAGACACAAATCAATGGCCCAATCGAAATCACAGGTCAGGCAGTGAAATACAGGCTGGACACAGGTGAAGTAGGAGAATCGAAAAGATAATCCATATGCCGTGCTTAGTATCGCCAACGGCATTGTGCCATAATATTCTAGCATGCGATTGCGGAACAGTGTCAGCAGCTGCAGGGTGGGAGGTTGCATAGGAGGGACATCCATATTTAAAAATGTAAAAAAGCACAAGAGCGTCCGCTGGTAATGCAAGTAAAAATGCCAATCCACGAACCAGAGTGGAGAAAATAGAATGAAAGGAAGCAGGGATGACTCCAAAGATTTTCTCAAATGAAGTCACGAGACCACGAGATCACGAGTGCGCCAGGGTCTTTGTGGAGGATGCGTTAAAGATAGTCGGAACCATCTTGCTGAAATTGAAAGGCAAATCTGAATTAAAAGTATTCCTTTTATCGTAACAGTAAGTGAACGGGTTATTTGCTGCAGAAATGTTCTATTTCCTCCCACACATGAACATAGGGAGTTTTCAATCTGGCCACAAATACCAACCTTGGGACAGATTTCAACGGCATGGCAAGAATAAGAGCTCTTTTGTCTCAGAGAGAGGTGGCCTTGAGTTCGGCCCGTGAAACTTTCGTGCTTCACATAGCGAACACCCGTACAGAGGTGCAGACCCTTTTCAATTAACTCAGAACAATCTTCATTATTGAGCATCAAATAACTACCATTTTCCAACAACTTGAACGTGGGGATGATAGCAGGAACTGGCGTGCCTTGCAACACGCAAGCCATATTTGGTCGGTGTTTGTTGCATGAACCGTGTAACTGTATGTGCCTACACATTAGTGAATGATCTGGCGTCTCAGTGCATTCCTCTCCATTCAGATAAACTTCTTGATCATCTTTGAAACATCTGTATGTGTATGGAAGCGACCAGACCTCATGAAGAAAAGCACTACCTAAAGGTTCATAACGACCTATTGGTATATATTTCATACAATTTGAAAACTTATATAAAGCAAAAGGCAGCGTTATTAAACCGTGGATAAGGCACTTTGCCAAAAAACCCGCAATCCTCTGCTGATGATGTCACTGAGCATGTCATGAATGATGTAATATGTGACATCATCAGCAGTGGATTACGGGTAATAGTATCTCTAGTTTACTCCCCTATAGCTGTCTTTCTTTTAACATAAGTGTCTGTTTCCTTCCCTTATACTTACTGTTTTTGGTTCACTTCTAGTTCGCGTACCGGCGAGCGAACTGGGAAGCGAACTAAGAGAAATAGAGGTTGGCACAGTTCCAAATATTGTACCAATTTTTTAATAACGGGGAGGTAGTTCTGAAAAGAACTTTTTTTTTAATTGTTTTTGTTGTTTTATATTTTTTTATTATTTTTCGGAACATTTTTTTACTTTTTTTGAATTTTTCTGAAGTTTTATATTTTTTGGGTTTTTCTTGGAGGGGGCAATGAAAACGATTCATTGTAAAGGGCTCAACAGGAGCAACAAAACAAAAAAAGAAGTATTTATTATTTTGGGCGTTTCGTACAAACTTGCATATGATAGTCAATAGCTCTGTTGATCAGAGTGATGCTTTTTTCTCCGTAGGAAATGAATCCATCGCAAAATACGCAGGTGTGTTTTACTTCACCAAATTTCATTTGTATATTTGGCACCATCTCCCTGCCCTCTGGTCCCGTTACTTCCGGTACAACAGATCTTCTGGCCATAATAGGGAGATTATCTAGGTCGTTCCGAAACTGTGCAGCACTGTAGTTGTTAGGATGCCACCTAGTCATATGGCGATGCATTGTGTAGTTTCCGAAACTGTATTTTTTCTCGGTTCCTCTGGACAGTCTATCTTGACATATAAGGCAAGTTACGTATCTTGCATTTACTTTTTTCTGACCTTTGGGAATTTTAAAAAATTGCCAAATGAAGTTTTCTTTCCGGTGAGACGTCCTGGGCTGCTCAGGCAAAAACTGCCTCTCTTCGTGCTCGTCGTCCTGTTCCTCTTCTTCTTCTTCTTGTTGAATTATAACTTGAGCAGGTGGTCCACTCTTCCTTGGATGTGGTGGAGGTGGTGGGGAAGCACCAGCTGAAGCTACTAAAGAAGCCATTGCTCAGTGATCACAAAGGGTCTTTCTCTCACAATGATGAAAGTCAGAGTGAGGAAAGAAGGAGGGATTTTCATCATTTGGGAAAAACAAGAGTTCTCAACCAATCAAAAGTGTTCATTTTAGATTAGATGACCTAGTCTTACATCATTAGGAAACCAAAAGTGAAATGAACCAATGAAAAGTGTTATTACCAAGTCACATGACTTGCTGTGTTTACGTTAAGCGCTTTGCAGGGCCTCCCGGTTTGCTTCCAGAAACCTGCGCTTTGCGACTCGCTTCGCGTACCAGTTCGCTAACGTAGCACGTCATATGACGTATCACGCGACAACGTGAAACGTCATGCGGACGGGAGGCGTCACGATGTTGTTTTCTAACGCGGCACTTGCGGTAAAGAAGCGTTTACCGGCTCGCGGTCTATTTCGCGGCATCAAGGTCAGCTAACGGGAAGCTTCCCGATTCGCGAAGCGGGAACGAAGAAAAAAAAATATTTTAAAAAAAAATTATTCATAAACATATAAAATATATTTTTGGATTTAAAGAAGAATACATTTTACAGCTACAGATATTAGCTGTTAAAAAACCAATGAAATTCACAGAAAAAACCTTAGGTTATAGACCATATATAGTTAGGAATTAGCATTTACAAAACCTTGAAAATTCACTGAAAAAACCATAGGTTATAGACCATATATAGTTAGGAATTAGCATTTAGAAAACCTTATTTTACTCACACAAAACCATTGAAATTCCATATATAGTTAGTTGCACTAACTATATATCGCGCATCCGCAATCCACTGCTGATGATGTCACATATTACATCATTCATGACATGGTCAGTGACATCACTGATGACATCACTGATGACATCTCAAATGACATCACTGATGACATCTCATTTGACATCAATGACCACATCACTGATGATATCATTCATGTGACAATACAATGCATCTCCTCACATTTTAATATAACCTCTGTTACAACCAGTGTTAAATACAGAGTATAATTTTTGAAACCATTGACACACCAATACTAGTTACTACATACGCACTCACTGATTCCTACGTCTACACACACATTCACTCATTCATCCATACAATCATTCATACATACAATCACTCATCTTTACAACACTATCATATGCACTCATACACCTATACAGACATTTACACTCTGTTGCTCATCCATGGAGTTACTCACACACCTAGTCAGTCATGCAAAGAATCAATCACACCTCCATTTTCTAATCTATACAGTTAAACATAGAGCACCTTACATTTTCAAACATATACTAACACATACTTACTCTCTTATACAATCACTGATACAAGTACACATTGATCTGCACAGAGTCACACACCTCCCAACCAGTCACACACACACTCAGTCTCCCATACAAATACTTGGCCAACCAATCAATAACCCATATAGCCACTCATATAGCTACTGATCAACACATGCAGCAGCTTGCACAACAACAGACATACTGATGCAAAGTTTCACACAGTTTAGTCACTAACCTATGCATTCAGTAGGACGCATTTAATCACTCACTCATACAGTCAACCACGCACCTACTAAAACCTTCATTCAGACACTTATACATCTACTCATTCTTCAATATGTAAAACATATTTTAACTTTACAGAAACATACAGTCACTGGATGTTGTCATCAGTGATGTCATTTGAGATGTCATCAGTGATGTCATCAGTGATGTCACTGACTATGTCATGAATGATGTAATATGTGACATCATCAGCAGTGGATTGCGGATGCGCGATATATAGTTAGTGCAACTAACTATATATGGAATTTCAATGGTTTTGTGTGAGTAAAATAAGGTTTTCTAAATGCTAATTCCTAACTATATATGGTCTATAACCTATGGTTTTTTCAGTGAATTTTCAAGGTTTTGTAAATGCTAATTCCTAACTATATATGGTCTATAACCTATGGTTTTTTCTGTGAATATATATATATATATCCTTGCTCGGTAATCGTTTACTACGGTAGAAGAATGGACCGCACTCAGTGACTCAGGTTGTTACGAATCCATTATGATTTTATTCATCGTAATAAACACAGGCAAACAGGACGCGTATCGGCATCTCACCTTTGTCCACTGTTACTTGCACATTGTGATAACAGTTAGTTAAATAAAGTTGCACAATGATGTCACGTCCTCTAGTATATTAACATAAAGAAAGGGCAACAATTCAATCATTTTTTAGCAGCGGCCATCTTAGAGTGTGTTAAAATGAATTAACAAAATATACACCTCTTATGTAACAGCCTTGTGAAATGAAAATTATTGAGCCCTGGATGGGCATTTTGTAGCCAAGCATACTTATATAAAAATCATATATTGATTAATGATTATTCAATTCATCATATTGCGCTTCATTATACTCAGTTAAAGTGAGTCCATCATATTCGAATGATAACATTTATAAGGTGGCACACTCCAAATCATATATATACAAATATTAGTGAGATTTCATGGCAGTTAGTGAGAATGAGGCCCTGTGAGAAAACATTGTATTATCATATTATTGACCAAGATGAATGGCCAATTCCTCTTCAGTGTTCAGCCCTCGTGGAGACTTGGTTTGGAGATCTATAATAAATCTCGATTCCAATCTCCGCATTTGCAACTCTCTGTTCCCACCTCGATCTTTCAAAGGGACTTGATCTAAACAAAAGAACTTCAAAAGGTTGCGATCACTTTTGTGCTTTAAGGCAAAGTGTCTAGCAACGGGATAATTCGGGTCATTATGTTGGATTGCTCAAGCATGTTCTAATATTCTTTTCTTGACCGGATGAATTGTACTCCCAATATAGTGTAATTTACACGGACACTCTAAACAATATACACAGTATGGACTGGTACAAGTTAGGAATTTGTTTATCCGTCTAACTCTGAGTGTTCCTGGTATTTCACAGGTGGTAAAATTGGGACTAGCTCTACAAGCTTTACAATTTTGACATGGGAAAAACCCTGTCAGGTTCCCAAGTCTTGGTGTCCTTGGTACAGAGTCAAAATGGCTGTGTATCAAGGTATCCTTCAATGACCTGTTCCTTCTGTAGGTGATTTTTGGATGGCATGACAGATACTTTCCAATAATCCCATCTGTTTTAAAGATATTCCAATGCTGAACCATAGTTTGATGGATCAATTGGGAATCCTTCGAAAAAGTTGTGATGAAACGAGGAGTATTGTCCTCATTCCCATTATTTCTGCTCTGTTCTTTGAATAAACTTGGTCTTGGAATATGATGGACTTTATCGTATGCTGTTTGTAAAGTCTCATCGGAATACCCTCTTAGTTTGAATCTCATAATGGATTCTTGCGCAGTTCTTTCAAAGTCATTCTCTAGTGTGCAATTTCTCTTTAAGCGCAGTAGCTCTCCGTAGGGGATACTGTTTTTAAGGGGTTTCGGATGACAACTACTCGCTTCAAAAGTTGAATTGCCAGTCGTAGCTTTTCGGAAAAGGGATGTAAAGATTTTGCCTTCTTTTATGAACACTTTTAAGTCCAAAAAATCTACCTCTTGAGTACTGATGGTACCACTCAAGTGTAAATTAACATCATTATTGTTTAGGTTCTGTATGTACAATTCTGCCTCAATTTTGGGACCTTTCCAAAGAATAAAAAAGTCGTCAATATACCGGTGCCATCCGATTATTGACGAGACCCATTTCTGGTTCTCTTCGGCCCAGGCCACCTGCTTCTCCCACCAGCCAACGCACAAGTTCGTGTAGCTGGGGGCGAAGCAGGTTCCCATCGCTGTACCTCTCTTTTTTGTCTGTAATATTGTTTTTGGAACAGAAAGATGTTGTTATGTAAACAAAAATGTAAAAATTCAATCAACATACTGCTATGCTTCAACATACTCAAGGAACGAGTTTTCAGAAAGTATTGGACTGCCTGTGTGCCATGGTTATGCGCAATGCAGGTATACAGCCCTGTTACATCCAGTACTATCATCAGCATATCAGGTCCCCAGATTATCTCTGAGATGATACGAATGAATTCAGAAGTATCTCTTATATAAGAGGATAAAGTTTTGACATGTTCCACCAAGAAAAAATCCAAATTTTGCTACATGTTTTCTGTCAGGCTGCCTTGAGGCAGTGTTGCATGTTTGTGTATTTTAGGTAAATGGTAAAATGTTGGAGTGGGAGGCTGCTGGCATGTCAAGAATTTCAGTTCATTCGTATCAAGCATCCCCTCTGATGACCATTTATCGAGTAATTCATGATACTTAATGATGCTGATATTGTAATTTTCTTTGCTGATCTTGGTGTAGCATGATGTATCTTTTATTTGTCGCAGTGCTTCTGTACAATAGAATTCCCTGGTCATTAAAACAATATTTCCACCTTTGTCTGATGGCTTGCATATGATATTGCTATTGGATTTCAGTTTATGCAATACTGTTCGTTGAGCCAGTGATAGATTCCATTGTTTATTGTTAGAGGTTATAGATCCTTTGATTCTCATCTTATCTAAGTCAATTTTGACTGCTTCTTCGAAGACATCGATTGCGTCATGTGGCATTGTTGGTATGAATCTAGATGGAGGTTTGAATTTTGTAACTGCTTTGGTTTGTGTTATCCCAAATTGTTCTGCAGTTTCTGCCACGTCCGTCATTTGTAGATCAGGGTCACTCCTTTGACTCGCCATTGTTTCCAATAGATTCAAGTCATCCATTTCCAGATTTGAGGTTGAATTTTCACTCACTTTTTCAGTACAGCCACTTGAGATGTTCTTCAATTCATGAAATTTCTGTAATTTCAGTTTACGAGTAAATAAGAACAAGTCTATTCTGGTCTGTGTGTATTCGAACTCGTTGGTTGTTTCTTTAAAACTTGTTCTTCTATTTTAGAGAGTTTGTATGTTGTAAGGTTTACAATGGTTAAGTCATCTTGGGAACTCATCTCCTGTTCCCTCTCTTGCGCCTGGTTTGGGTAGCCATGCCTTAATTGCCTGATGTGGAAGCCCCCTCGCCTTGTCTGCCTTGTCTTTGTTTTGATTCGGGTGGTTTGCCTTTGGTGCCTCTCTGATGCGATTGGCGCATTAATTGAAATTCCTCGCGAAAATGGTCCTGTGAGGAAGTTGATGCTCGTGTTTCCACTCTTTCATCACCGGACTGTTCCGCGTCAGTTACGTCTGATTCTGATGTTACAGCCTCTGGAGCAACTTTTTTACGTGCTCCACTTCTTAACGCTTTCCTTGGGGCGTCGCATTTGTGCGCAAATGTTAATATGCATCCTTGTGCGTAGTCGCGGACATCTCATTGGAACTTTGTTTGTTTCCGTTTTCTGATTTTGTCTTCATATGCCAGCAATCGTGTTTTCATAACATCGCGTAACTGATCGCTTTGAACAGAATCAGGATCCTGTGCGATTAGAGATTCCAGTGTTTCTATCTCTTTTTGACACTTTGCCCTATCGCTCCACGCAAATTTAATAAGTATCTTTAACATCCCGCCAGACATCTCCGCTGTGTAACTCGACCATTCATCCAACAGTTGGGGATCTGGATTTTCATACGCAGGGACCGTGTAAACACGGAGACCGCGTGGGATGCGTTTGACTTCCAAATACTTCTGAAGAGAAGTGGCTTCCCACCATTTTCGTATTTCACATTCAAATAATCTTTTCAACTGAGCAAATAATGATTTAAGGGGACTTTGAACATTAGTATTTCCATTGCCTGCTGCAGCACCTTGTACTGTCTCAATTCGGAAAATGTCATCCGCTGCATCGCGGCGTGATTGGTCAGAGTACATAATGTTACCAACGTTTTCAATGTTCGTGCAAGTTGCTTTTGTAATCTGTGCAATTCATTTCGTATAGCCTGAGTCACTTGTTCCAGCCGACAGCCGTCAACTTCAACTAAAACACAATCACGCACGTTATGGCTTCAAGCAGAAAAAACACGGGGACGATTTTGTCCTTCGACTCACCGTCCTCGCTTGCTGCTGTACTTGTCCTCCCGATATCCGGCATATACATATTTATATAATTGGGAACTACCCAGAGTTCTCTCCTTTTTTGCATATTTTATGCGTCACACTATGCCTGCAAGGGTATTGTTTTGACTTATACTGGGTGCTCCCTTGTGTCTGGACAAAGCTAAACCTCTCTGAAGAGCTGTAATGACAGCAAAACACGTGTCAGGGGTTGCTTTTATTCATTTCAGGTTGGCTTGGATGGTATTTTACCAATCCAAAGCTGCATATAACGAATGGACATGCCGTATTATAATCAAATATTCATGACAAGGACTTTGGGCATGACTTGTGCAAATTTCGTGAGTCATGGCGTCATGAATATTTGATTATAATACGGCATGTCCATTCGTTATATAGCATGTTTGTGTTTTGGGACCCTTGATTTCTATTGTTTATTACATTACAGTCATGTGTACGGCTTAAAAGAATTGCATTTACCAATGTACGATGGATATACCAATTTGCTCATTTATCTGTAACATTAGGAGAGTCGATTAGTTACTAGGATGGTTATAGATTCACCACTCCAAGATGGCCGGGATAGTGAAGGCGTGAGTCCTTTGTTGATTTTTACTATTTTCTCACGTGCAACTTTATTTATTGTTTGAGCACTTTTGTAAAAAACACCCGTGACCAAGGCGAGAGTTTCGCCGAAACGCATTGGGGTTTGTTCCTTTGCCCGTATTTCACATGCAGCAATTGAATTAATAAATACTTTTGGAAACCGCAAAAGGTGACTGGAGTGGTCTATTGTGCATCTGCGTAGCGGTGGCTATGCGCTGTGAACCTGAATCTAGCCACAGGGTTACCTCGGCCCCTGTGATGCACCGCTGTCTTGGTGTCCCGGTGGCTAAGCGGAGGATGTGAACTTTAAAATTTGAATGCCGCCGGTTGACCGCGTGATGCCTGTCAGTATTTGACGAGTTTTCAAATTTGCAATTCTTACCGCCGTATGAACACCGTAATCAGGATTTTGCCCACAGTGAACAGTGAAGTATCGGGGGGTCATCTGTACTCCTACGTGCTGCTGTGTGTGGTGAGTCCCCGTATTTTATTTACAAGTGTTTGTCTACGAGCGAGTTGACTCTTATCTGTTTCGATACCAAGTTCGTCCTGAACTGTATTGGAAGGACGTGCAAACTCGCAAAATCATGTCATAACTATTGACTTGGCACGCAATAGCAATAACGCGACTTTCCCATGCCCGATTACCAGCGGAGTTACATGCTGGTGTCAGGGAGCGTGGGTCTCTGGTAGTGACCACGAAGTGCATTTAAAGACACAGCGCTATTCCGAGTTAAGAATATTAAGTGCATGCATAAAGGGAAGTGTTCCTTGTGAATCGGAGCAATGGATGATGATTCAGAAGCACGGAGAAGATTAAGGGCACAGTCTATGTTCGTGCGAACTGCGAGTGGTTCAGCCAGCAAAGAACCATTGACGATGGGGACATCGATTCTTAATAAATATCAGAAATTAGAAAAGTTAATTAGGAAGGAAATATCGCAATGGTGGGAAGCAATCACCCTTGAGAAGTATCAGGAGGAAAAAATAATCCCCAGAGGATTAAGAATCCTGATTGCCCCATCACATGAAGAACCTGATATTGAGCTGGCTGAAGTGTGGGCCGAAAACCTTATGGACTGCTCAAATAGAATGCTCTCCATCTTAATAAAACATGCATGGAAGGATAGACTGATCCTGTTGAAACAAATCTCTGAACTTAAGGACGAAATAATGAAGGATGAGACAACAGAGAACTTCACCAAGAAAATGGAGGAAATGAATAAAAGGATGTCTAAGCATGAAGATGAAATCGTGGCCAAGAAAGAGAGGAAATTCCTCAGAGATAAAATCGATTATCAGGGTGACCGAATTTTCACGCTCAGCCGCTAATATGATAACATCAAGAGAAAGGGTGTTCAAGCTAACATCGACACAGTAAGTGCAGCTGTGGTATCCGAAGAGGAAGTAGTGGAAAGTGATGTCTCTGTCTCTGAGGACGGCCAGATGCAGGTAACAACAAAAAATCCCAGTAAACCTTCAAATTTTTGGGAGGAATTCAAAATGATGAACTAGACATCCTAATTACAGAACTGGCAGATAGACAGAGGACGGGGGCAAGGAAGAGGATTCAAAGGCAGAGGAAGAGGAAATCGTGGAGGCGGTACAACCAAAGCCAACATACAGTCAGTAGAGGCGGCTGGTGCAAGTGGAAACATAACCCCAGTGGGAGTGGAAACACGGGGTCAGAAGAACAAAACAAGAGGAAAATGAATCGGCGAAATGTGGTACATTTATCCTCTCATTTGCTTTCCACTATAGAACATGATGTACTTCAATATGGCCTTTCCTTTTGCCCTATTTCCAATTTTAACTATTCTCAGGAACGTATAGACCTGTTTAAATTCACAAGGAAACTGGGTCTATACAAGTGGAATAAGCTTAAAGTAAAAAATGCTGTTACACCTGTTTTTAGCATTGAACCCGCATGTGAGACTATTGGGGAGGTTGAGACGCTGATTGCCATGAAGGATTTGGAGTTTGGTACACCACTGAATACTCCGACTGACGCGGGTTCCTTGAGTTTCCAGACTAATCTAAATTGTCCCAATCCATTTAAGCCCAAATCCACCAATAACCCCACTATGCCTGCCTGCAGTATTGATACGTTTGAATCCTTGGTCATCAATGACTTTAAGAATTTGGCTAAAAAGAAGTGTTGGCCTAATGACAATTTGAGCAAATCAGAAAGATTAGCTGTGAAGTCATTGGAGAATGACTCCTCAATTGTCATTCGCCAATCGGACAAGGGGGGGGGGATGTGGTTTTAATGGATGTAGCAGATTTCATCATGGAGGGTTTGCGACAATTGAATGTTATGGAATGTTATGAAGTCTCTTCCTTACAGGCCATTGAAAAAAGTAACAGCACATATTTTGAGATGTTGAACAAGTGGCGTTTGAATGGCATTATAGAATGGAATGAGTACGCATTTCTTCTGAACCGCAACCCCAAGGTGGCAGTGTTATATCTTCTGCCCAAGCTGCATAAAAACTCTACGAATCCCCCTGGAAGGCCCATTGTATCTTCGATAGGTTCTCTTTTGGAGAGCACGTCGAAATACATTGATTTTTTTCTCCGTCCTTTTGTTGAAAATATACCATCTTACTTGAAAGACAGCAGAGATTTCATTAACAAGTTGACAGACTTTGTATGGCAAGACAACTACTTACTCATTATACTTGATGTGTGTAGTTTATACACATCAATTAGACATGAGGATGGCATTAAGGCTTGTCGCAAATTTCTTAGCACTCGATCGATCTCATATCTCAGTCACACAGAGATGATCATCCAAATGATGACCTTTTGCCTGGAGCAGAATTTTTTTTTCTTTAACGATGTCTATTATAGACAGCGACAGGGGACAGCAATGGGCACTTGTTTTGCTCCCAGTTTTGCTAATCTATTCATGGCAAGCTGGGAGCAGCAAGTAGAGAGAACTCATCCAATGTACCGCAGCCACGTAAAGATGTGGCTGCGGTATATAGATGATTTATTCATCATCTGGGATGGCCCGCAGGTCCAAGCTGAACATTTCATTGCTGATTTAAACAGAAACGATCTCAATCTTGCCTTGGAGGGACAGATGAGCACCCAGACGATGGTGTTCCTTGACTTATCCATTGAAGTTTCTGGTAAGAAACTGACTACCAAACTATACCGCAAAGGTACTGTAGGCAACACATTGTTGCACGCCGCGAGTGGACACCCCAAATCCCTGATCCGGAGCATTCCTTTTGTTGAGTTTCTCCGGGCTCGGAGAAACTGTAGCACGGATCAGGATTTCTTTACAGAAAGTGAGTGCATGAAACAGCGCTTTAGGGAACGGGGTTATCAATCCACAGTGATAGAGGTAGCGTTCAATAAAGCCAGTAAGATCAGCCATTCTACGCTGTTGGTTCCCCAAGAAAAATTGGAATCACCAGATAAAGACAATGTGAGATTCATTTCCACTTTTCACTCGAGATCTTGGCAAGTACAAAGTAGCCTCAAACGCCATTGGAATGTACTCAAGACAGAGTCCACACCGTTGGACGTCTTGGGGGACAGTCCGAACATGACTTTCAGGAAGGCCCATTCACTTAGGGACAAGCTCAGCAAGAATGAGGTGAGCAGTAATGCCCCGAGGAGTATGGATGTTCAAGGCTTCTATACTTGCATGAAGTGCAAAGCGTTCAAGTATAGCAGCAATTTTAAAAAGGTCTTTTTTCCTGTAGAGGCGGTAGAACGAACTATTGGTAAACATCTGACCTGTTTATCTGAATATTGTATCTACGTTTTGGTGTGCCCGTGCTCTAAGAAATACGTAGGGAGCACAATGTTCCCTGCTAAAAAACATGTTTTGGAGCACATGAGAGCAATTGATAACAAAGATCAGACATCACCGGTTGCTCGTCACTTCGAGGAACTTCACAGGAGCAATCGTAATTTGCTCAAGTTCTTCGTAATTGACAAACTCCCAGTTATGAACAGAGGGGGTGATAAGATTCAAAAGTTGAGACAGCTGGAGAATAGATACATTCTTGAGTTAGATACCCTGATACCCAAAGGCCTTAATTCTGAAGAAGAAATTAAATGGCATTTGGGGGAATAATTTGGGTTCTGTGGTGATGCATCCTGCTACCTGTATATTTGAAGTTCTAATATGTGTTACAATATGTTGATTTGTCTAGGTAACTGTTTACTTTATACATGTTGCCAAATTTTAACAATGTACATTGCCATATATATGATTAATTATCTTGCCTGACGTTCACTTCGTGCTTCTTTTGTTATTTTAAACTTTTAAATATTATTCACTCATACACTCAAACACTTATGATTTTTGCAATAATTTGTGTTTATTTGGAACTCATGACCCATATGGGCCATTTGGTGTATATACTAGGACACTGTGATTAACATATCTAATAGGCTCCCTTTTTTCTTATGTTTAGGAATCAGGAGAGTAGCTGTATACTGGACAAATGATCCCACTTGGGCCGTGACAGTGAATTATTTTTTTTTTATATGGACTCTATGATGGAAATCCCACTTGGGAGAATATTTTGGGTCCCATTAATTTGCTCATGATTTGATTAAGAAAGACAAGCTGTAATGTTATCCAAATGAACGCTGCTCACTGGGGCTTAACAATGTATATAAGATATAGGTTTGAATGTTTCAGACAAGGACTTTGGGTATGACTTGTGCAAATTTCGTGAGTCATGGCGTCATGAATATTTGATTATAATACGGCATGTCCATTCGTTATATAGCATGTTTGTGTTTTGGGACCCTTGATTTCTATTGTATATTACATTACAGTCATGTGTACGGCTTAAAAGAATTGCATTTATCAATATACGATGGATATACCAATTTGCTCATTTATCTGTAACAATAGGGAGAGTCGTTTAGTTACTAGGATGGTTATAGATTCACCACTCCAAGATGGCCGGGATAGTGAAGGCATGAGTCCTTTGTTGATTTTTACTATTTTCTCACGTGCAACTTTATTTATTGTTTGAGCACTTTTGTAAAAAACACCCGTGACCAAGGCGAGAGTTTTGCCAAAACGCGTTGGGGTTTGTTCCTTTGCCCGTATTTCACATGCAGCAATTGAATCAATAAATACTTTTGGAAAGCGCAAAAGGTGACTGGAGTGGTCTATTACCTACCGGAGGAGAGTGCATCTGCGTAGCGGTGGCTACGCGCTGTGAACCTGAATCTAGCTACAGGGTTACCTCGGCCCCTGTGACGCACCGCTGTCTTGGTGTCCCGGTGGCTACGCGGAGGATGTGAACTTTAAAATATATATATATAACGCTCCAGGTCCACTTCTGCGGTGAGCACTCTTGAGGACGGGTGCAGCAAATGTGGAAGTGGGTCCACAGACAATATTCACGCTCCTGTTCCAATGAAGAAACACTGCACTCGCGGGAACCCCTTTCAAAGATTCTTTATTGCAAGGACGCGTTTCGGCGATGCCTTCCTCAGCTTGCTTAAAGAAAACGCCCTCTAACCAGTTAATGTATTTAACTAGGTAGGTTAGCACCGAGACGCCTGCGGGCAATTGTTCGCGCTTAACAAATGTTAAAAATAAATAAATAAATAAATAGGTTGATGTCCATTGGTTGTGGCGGCTCGACATGGAAGCCAGACTAACATGTTCCACGGTGCAGTCTCTATCCCATGTAGATGCATTCTGGGAAATGTGGTCTGCGGGTTTGGCGAGTTTTCATACCAATGTTATGCATCCTGTTGTATACAGGCACCCTAACAGACCAGTGCCACAAACCAGAGAGCGTTGTAGATGAGCCCCTCGAGGGGGCCCCCGGAGAGGGGTACATCTACAACGCTCTCTGGTTTGTGGCACTGGTCTGTTAGGGTGCCTGTATACAACAGGATGCATAACATTGGTATGAACACTCGCCAAACCCGCAGACCACATTTCCCAGAATGCATCTACATGGGATAGAGACTGCTCCGTGGAACATGTTAGTCTGTCTTCCATGTCGAGCCGCCACAACCAATGGACATCAACCTACCTAGTTAAATACATTAACTGGTTGGAGGGCGTTTTCTTTAAGCAAGCTGAGGAAGGCATCGCCGAAACGCGTCCTTGCAATAAAGAATCTTTGAAAGGGGTTCCCGCGAGTGCAGTGTTTCTTCATTGGAACAGGAGCGTGTATATATATATACAACCAAGAATCCCCTAGGGAAGAACCAACCCCCTCACTTGATGGTAGAGAATGAAGGACTCCGTCTATGCTCCAAGGATGACATCCTGCAAGGAATGTCAAACATCTGTGTGTCGAAGATTCAGCATGCAGGACCCCGTGTCAGCATGCAAGGGATTCTCCTCTAATTTCCAAGGGAAAGTGAGGGTCTTATATACTAGAGTGGTCACTCCAGTGTTTCTTCTAGTATTGATGTGTTTTGAAAACAATCATAAATGCTTTGAATGCAATCATAAATGTTTTTTCAAACAAATGTGATCATGCACCGCGGACCTGTTGGCCAAGGATGGAAAAAAGTGGTGACTCCTATACAGAATAATTATGCAGTGCCTGAGGACATGTTTATGTGGGTCAGGTACAGGGATTATTATAAACCACTAAGAGCCTGGTGTCGAAGCGACATGGGAAAATTACTAGGTAAAAGGCAACCTGTTCTGAACCTTTACTGTCATGTGGATTGGACAATGTATGTAAATGGGGACATACATGACAGTACTCTTCTAAAGGACATGACACCCAATCCTCATCAAAAGGTCAACAGGGTTAGCTAGATAATATTAAAGCTAAGGCCATTAAGGCATAAAAATCATTTATAACTAAAATACTAAAGGCATTTGAAAAGCCTGAAAAATGTCCAAAGTAATTTACCTAAAAGCGTTTAAATGTCCTCTAAACTGGTATATGTGGTTATTATTACACTGAACACCTTGAAAGCCATTATACTCAGTTAGAGCAGAGAAGGAGAAAAACAAAACAATGTCAGTTTCGACCTTCAATTTGGTAAATGTTTGACAAATTGCCGAAGAGTTCCAAGCACAGGGAAGGCAAGATTGGTCATGAATCATGTGCTGAAGACTCAACATTGCCGAACATTGCATCTGCAAGTGGCAATCCCTCCAGCACTTCCAATATAATTTTGAGTGAGCAAAGATGGTAATCTCTGGTTCCCACAGCAGCCGCCGGGGAAGAATTAGATGCCTGCATGCCTGCATGCCTGGAATCAATGCCTGTACCTCAGGAGCAGAGCGGATTTCCCTTCCAACAGGAGTGGAAGCATCCACTGGAGGCTTCAAAAATGCTGTCATCAACATGGGAATACACTGTGGACAACTGTACACATGGGTTTCCAAGGGCTCCAGGAACATGTCTATGTCCAGTGGCACAACTGATGGAAGTGTCAGACACAGGTCCAACATGCATCCGAATCTGCTCTCGAAGCAGAGGCATACCCAGGTAGAACCCCATACGCTCATGACAACGTCGTTCCAGCAGTATTCTCTCCATGTCTTGAGGGTTTGAGACGTCCAATACGAATCAAAAGGATTAAAATCAGGGTGCCTTTCACTGATAGCAGGACCAGAGGAAGCCCTCCAAAAATGCTTCCAAGTACAGAGTGTATGAAAGCTGGAATTACTCTGAAGATGGTATGAAAGGTGGTTAACAGACCTGATCCATTACGCTTATATAGTTGTACAATCCCCTTCGTATCAGACATGTTAAAGATACGATGAACCAGTTTTCCGAAGTTCGTACATACCAGCACCTGTATCTCTGCCGAAGACCTTGCAAGTTGCAACCTGCAGATCAAAAGCCTCTTGGGCTGAAGTTATGGCCACATTTTGTTGAAACAGCATGGCTTTCAGTCTGCTCAGGGAATCAACCCTTATACTGGAAACATTCAATGAAAGCCACAGTGGTGCATCCCTAACTATGCAAGCTGTGGGAAACAATACTTGCTTACAACAAACAACCCTGGAGATTACCGTGACTAAATACACGAAGCCTGGTGCCTGACATGCTTGATCATTTAGCAGTAAAGAACTCTCATGCGAGAGTAACACAAAAACGGGATGAATCATAGCAGCTGGAGAGCCTTTCAAGTAGCAAGATAAGTTTGCTATTGAAGCATTACACGCTCTGTGAAGCGAGACCTCCTTCCACGCTAAAGACCCACTCAAAGCCTTCTCACAGTCTGTACCACTTAAGAAAACTTCAGTGTTCTTATTTCTACACCTATATCTGTATGGCAGCTTCCAGTTTTCCTGTATGTACCCGACACCCAATGCTTCATACCTGTCTACCTGGTGGTATCTAAGGCAGTATTGTAACTGGAATGTTGTGATTGGCCGCGTGATATAGGCATGAATTAACCATTTCGTAGATGGTGACTCTGCTACTGTAAAAGGTAACTTCTCAATTTTTCAATGAGCAGCATAGTGTACTTCACATCTCTGCGTACCATGGTCATTTTTCTGTCGGTCAGTTTATAAGCCGAAAACATATTTGTGCCATTAATGTACCGCCATGGCACATGGCCAGAACGCAATGATTGACGCATCTAGCTTGAAAGTATAATGGAGCGCATTTGAGATTGCCCATGATGCAGAATAGACAAATCTTGTTCCATTATGCCAATTGCTGAGGAAACAATGTTGCCCAGTGAATATGTGAAGAAAGTGTGGTCAATCCATTGTGTACCACGGCTAAGGCATTTCTAGGTTAATTCTATCAATCTCACGCAATCTCTCAGCAGCTTCCTGTTGGGAGACTTTCCACAGTTCATTGTAGATGGCATATAAGAAGTGTTTTTACACAGTTTCTTGGGACCTAGCAAGAACTCCCTCAGGTCCATGTTATCAGAAAGAAAGGACAAGTGTTGTTTCACTGGTATTAGTGTTGAGGTTTTTAGCCATTCTGGGCATACATTTCCAACAGTATAAGAAGTCACTATCCCTAAATCGTCTGTGTGTACATAGCGTGGGTCAGTCCTATGGATACTAAACCCTACGGTGGTACCCCTGATTCTTGATTGACACTTATTTTTGTTAATCAGCTAAACCAACCAACCCTTCCAATTGGGAGCTGATGAATTCTATGTACTAATCTGTATCTTTGTACCAGTACTCCTGACTTTTCAGTGTATCACTCGATATACCTTCAATAGGTGCGGGTGAGCTTTTTTAGGTCTTTTATTTTTACCAACCCATAGCAAGTAGTCTGATGCACTGTTCTGTTCAGGAACCTTATCTGTAATGGTATGAGGCAAGCTCTAAATAAAGCATCTTTTCCCTGAACTGCCACTCTTTCGTCCCCCAGATTGTTTTTGTGCCTATTGTGTCCCTCCAATAGTCAAAATCTTGTATAGACAGTTGGGAGATAAAAGGTGCTGAGAATATAAGCTTGGTGTTTGTCAGTATAATTTTCTTCGCAGTTGCATTCGTTTGCGCAAGCTTATAGTAGTATGACGTTGGGTCTGATGTATAGAACCCTGAATAGTATGCACATTTGTGTGCAAGTGTGGCAGAACCACCTCTTGGTGGTGTTGGGCAATGTTCCCATTGATGGTATGTGTTAACAGTGAGTGGGACACCTGCTTTATGCAAAAAAGTGATGACCATAATGTTGGTAACAATATATACTGTCGATGTCAGGTGTATCTTCATACAATTCCCTGTAAGAAAATGCAGCAGATTGTTCTAAATCTGAGAGCATAGAATTTACAGTTTCATTGTCCCAATCATCAGAGAGTGGTCTCGCGGTAATGAAATCATTCAATGACATTTTAAATACATGTGAAATTTTTAAATGTTCAGTAGGACCAAATACATCATATGAAACCCTATCCCAAACTATACCATCATGTACTGGAACTGCTGTAATTTTCACTAGGGACAGGTCCCTCTGTTCATGGTGTGATGACCTATGTTGTTTCAGGACCAAGTTCACATATTGTGCTGAAGAGCGGTGTGGGAGGTAATATCCATTTAGTAGTAGATTTGATTGATTTGATTTGATTTTGGGTTTTATAGAGCGCATAGCTACCCTAGGGCATCCCAGCGCTAGCGACCACTGTCCTGAGGGGTGAGGAGGCAAGAGGGAAGGGCTCAGGGGAAGAGTAGGGTCTTTAGTTGTTTCCTGAACCTGAGGTGATTGTGTTCTTGCCTCAGGGAGAGAGGAAGGGCATTCCATAGTCTGGGGGCGTTGTACGAGAATAGGCGACCGCCTGTTCTGGACTTCCTGATTCTGGGGACGTTTGCAAGGGAAAGGGAGTTTGATCTTAATTGTCTACTAGACTGTTGTTTTGTCACAAGTGGCCTAAGGATGGAAGGGCCTTCGTTGTGCATAATTCTATGAGCTATGCACAGGGATTTGAAGTTGACCCGTTCCTTTACCGGGAGCCAGTGCAAGCTTCTAAGGGCTGGTTTGGCCGAGCTCCTTGCGGCGGTTCCTGTGAGGATTCTAGCGGCCGCATTTTGTGCACATTGAAGTCTGTGGACTACAGAGGCTGGGGCCCCCAGATAAAGGACATTACCGTAATCCAGTCTGGAGTTCACCAGCCCCTGCATCAGGAGTTTCCTGGAATGAAGGGGGAGTAGATGAAGAATCTTTCGTGCCATCTTTATAAGGCCGAAGCAGGTTCCCGCGGTTTTCCTAGCTTGAGTCCTAAAACTGAGCTCCTGGTCCAGCCATATCCCAAGGCTCTTTACTTCGGGTTTGGGGGATGGCGGGGTTCCCATGCATGGTGGCCAGGGAAGGGGAGTGGGGATTTTCTTAGGGTTTCCCAGGAGGAGTATTTCTGATTTCTCCCCGTTAAGTTTTAATCGGGAATCGCACATCCACTGGTGTACTTTTTCCAGACAGTTGGATAGATTGTGGAGGGCGTTGTCTGACTGATTGAGGGAAACGACGAGCTGGGTGTCGTCGGCATACATTATTGATTTAATGCCAAAAGGCTTGACAACATCCTCGAGTGGTTCCATGTACACATTAAAAAGTGTGGGGCTCAGGGAGGATCCCTGAGGCACCCCACACTTGAGTGCTTGGGCCTTGGAGGTGGAATACCCATCTGCTACTTGAAAAGACCTGTCTTCAAGGAAGGATGAGATCCAGACTAATGCGGAATCCTCCACTCCTATCAGCCCAAGACGGTGAACAAGGGTTGCGTGGTCCACCGTGTCGAAGGCGGCACTCAGGTCGAGGAGGATCACTGCCACTGATCCTCCTACGTCCAATATGCCCCTGGCTTCTTCGACTACGGCTAACAGTGCGGTGTCGGTCCCTTGTCCTGGTCTGAAGCCTGTCTGGGACTGGCGGAGAAGGTGATTGGTTTCTAGGAACTCAGAGAGATGTTGGTTTGCAATGCGCTCGGCAATTTTGCTAATAGCCGGTAGCAGTGAGATCGGTCTAAAATTAGATGGGTCTGTGGGGTCTAGATGCGTTTTTTTTATGAGAGCCTTGACCGTTGTTTTTTTCCAGTTTGCCGGGACTATGCCGTTTTTGAAGGAGGCGTTGATCAGGTTGGTGAGAGGGGGGGCTATGGTGGAAGCAACAAGCTTTAGTTTACTGATCGGGGCTGGATCTGATGGAGCGCCGCTTTTGACTTTATGTAGGACGTTAAGAAACGTTTCGGTGGTGATGTGGGGGAAGGAGGATAGCCTCGGGGTGTCTTGGCGGGGGAAGTGGATAGGGCGTCCTAATGTGATGGGAGCAGGCGGGAGGGAAGTCAGGATTTTTTCGATTTTTTGTGAGAAGAATTCGGCCATCTGATTACATTTTGCGCCGTCCAGGTCTGGTGGTGACGGAGGGTCCTGAATTTTGGTGAGGAGCTTAACAATCCTATAGGTCTCTTTTGCGGAATTTGCCGCTGAGGCTATTTGCTCTTCGAAATAGGAGGCCTGGGCTGTTTTGAGTGCGTTTTTGTAGAGCCTGATATGGATTTTATATTCACTTCTGTCTTCAGGGTTCCAGTTCTTTCTCCATTGGCGCTCTAGCCTTTTGCCTTTCTTTCTTAGTTCGCGTAATTCGTCGGTGAACCACGGCAGTTTGGAGGATTTCCTGGAGGAAGGGAGGGTTTTGAGAGGCAGGACTGTATTAAGGGAGTCGCTAATCCATTTATGTAGCTGGATTTCAGCTTTAGACGGATCTGGGTCTACTGTAGGAAGAGTGGAGGCCAGAGAGCGTTCCCAAAGGATTATGTCTAGTTTTTTCCATGGGCGTGACGGGGCCTGTGGGCGAGGAATATCCACCGTCTTCCCTGGAAGTTGGAGTTTAAAAGGAACCAAGAAGTGGTCTGACCAGGGAAGGGGCAGGGGAGTTTGAGCAGAAATTTTGGGAAGATTAGAGAAAATGGGATCCAGTAAATGTCCTTTCATGTGCGTGGGATCATTACTGAGAAGTTGTAGGTTAAGGGAAATTAAGTCGGTTTTTAAATCTGCGGCGGGTTTGTTGTCTTGATCATCGAAGTGGAGATTTAAGTCTCCGAGGATTGTAAAGTTGGGAGTCACACAGGCCAGAGAGGAGATGGCATCCATAAGTGAGTTTATGAAGCGCCCTACCTGACCAGGGGGGCGGTAGATAAGGACCCCAGATAGAGTGGTAGATGGCGGCAGATGTAAAGAAAAAAGAGCATTTTCACTATCTAGGATGGGGCTGTCTTTAAACTGACAAGCAAGGTTATCTCGATAGATAATCGCAATTCCCCCTCCGGTACCCGTCGGTCTGTTGAGAGTTTTAATGAGGTACCCGGGAGGTAGAGCTTGGACAATGTCCGGGTTGGAGCTCGTGGATAGCCAGGTTTCTGTTAAAAACAGAACGTCAATGTCCGACTCTGTTAATAATAGGTTAATTTCTGTCTGGTGCTTTGGGAGTGACC
This sequence comes from Lissotriton helveticus, assembly GCF_964261635.1. Taxonomy (NCBI): domain Eukaryota; kingdom Metazoa; phylum Chordata; class Amphibia; order Caudata; family Salamandridae; genus Lissotriton; species Lissotriton helveticus. The sequence goes on from NC_136063.1 coordinate 439,653,481, forward strand.
TGCAGTTCAGTAGGGCCATCTCCAGACAGACTGGTTCGGGCGGGTGGGAGGGCGTAAACCTGAAGGCGCAGTTCGGACACCTAGGATACTCGTCTTCCGGGCTGATAGGTCCGATGCATCTAGCGTTTAACGGTACTCTGAGTTGGTGCAGAGTTTCCTGTGAGTATTTGATCAGGGGGGTTTTGGGACCGGCCAGGAGTATAGGCTCTGGGCTCGGTCTGGCGCGGACGGGCGCAGACGGGCTTGCCTTAGGCGCGCCTTCGGCGCGCAACCGGCGCTCCCGCTGCGCTCGTCCGCTGCGCTTCCTGTGCAGGCACATGGTTATAGGAAGTGGGCGTGGCCTAAATGGGCGTGGCCAGCGCGCACGCCTCTGCTGATGGCAGCCGCTGTTTTGCAAAGAGCGCGAACAGAGTTCAGATCAGCTGTGCGCTAATGTTTTGGTGTCAGGAGCGCGTAAGGCACAGAAAAAGGGTGAGTGAGCGATAGACAAGCTAAAATGCAGTTTTTTAAAATCAAAGTGCAAGTATTACAATTTTAAAATGCAATTTTTAAATCAAGTGCAAATTCTCTGCTTAAAGAGTACCTCCAACTCCCGGCTATTTTGCCTCAGGACTGGGTGAGAGGGTCAGTCGAGCGCTGGATGAAGCGGTGTATTTATAGCGCGGTCAGGGGGCGTGGCTTAAGTGGGCGTGGCCTAAATGGGCGTGGCCAGCGCGCACGCCTCTGCTGATGGCGGCCGCTGTTTTGCAAAGAGCGCGAACAGAGTTCAGATCAGCTGTGCGCTAATGTTTTGGTGTCAGGAGCGCGTCAGGCACAGAAAAAGGGTGAGTGAGCGATAGACAAGCTAAAATGCAGGAAAAAGACAGTTACTGTATCAATCCAAATGAACAGGAACAGGATCATTAATGCAAACCGAAGATGCAACCAAGGGAACACAAAGTAAATCTTTTTCAGCCAAAGATAGAATTGTCAATATTTTTCTCTTTTGGAAATGGGTGGCGTTTGCTCAGGTTCACTTGAATCTGAAGAAAAGTCCTCGAAGTTGATGAAGTAACCAGACACAGTTCGATCTATCTTTGATAGCTCTGCAGGGTTTGTGGAACTGTCAGGTGTCTCTTGTGAAGGCACAATGATATAGATGTCATTATTGGGCAAAATTGCAATTTGCATTTCAGTTGTATCTGGGCATTGTTCAATTTCAACTGGTTTGATTTGTACTCCTTTATTTGATAATCCTGTGTTTTGCGCAGGTGAGTCTTGAAATGTTAGGAGTCGTTCCATCTGAACTTCCTGTATAGTAGCAAGAGGAGATCTGCGGCTACTCGGGATTCTAGTACTGTTCTTGTTCCTTCAACTGCCAGGACAGGTACACGTGTACTGTAAGATGGCCCAAACTCCTTCTTGTCCACAAACTTTTCCCTGACCAGGTCCCCAATCTTCGGGACCCGGTCAGGTCTTGCTGGAACCTGTTTCACTTCCCCAGTGGCGGTGCGTTTTACTTGGACATTGCTTTGTTTTACCGGAATTCATTGAGCTCTTGTAAAACAGCTAAACGATCATTCAATTCAAATGGTTTTGCAGTCACCACTGTGCTGGCACAATCGAGGTCAGGTACCCACATTCTTGTCCCAAACAGGATCTCATAGGGGGTACGTTCTCCCAAGGATTTTCTTGCCATGTTGCTAGGTGCCCTCTGGACCCCATATAGGTGATTGACCCAACTACCGCCCGCACCTAATACCTTTGCTGTTAATGATAGCTTTAGATCCCCGTTTTTCTTCTCCACCACTGAATTTCCCTCAGGATGGTAGGGGGAGGAGTGCGTAAGGCCACGCCCATACTTCCCATGGCTTCCTTGTAAGCCTGTGAGCAAAACGCAGGGCCACGGTCGCAATGTAACATGCCAATTGCGTATGTCCTGATGAAGAATCGCAAATCCTTTATAACAGCTCGCCGTCAGTCGAGCACTGAGGCCAAACCCATAGAAATCTAGAGCATAAATCCAGTACCACCAAGATGTACTTGCAGGCCCAATCTGAATTTAAGGGGCCGCAGTAGTCCAAACAGACACATGCAAGAGATCTGTCTGAAATTAGTAGTGGTGTTTGTCGTTGCCGTGCTGCGGTGGAACCTTTCATCCGCTGGCAGATGCCACACTTCAGGACATAACCCTTGGTTTGTTTAGAAAAACTTGGCCACCAGTATCACCACTTCAGTAATGAAATTGTAGCAGTGACTCCTGCGTGTGCTGAGCCCAGACCTTCGTGTGCAGCTAGAATCAAACCTAATCTGCAATCCATGTTTGGTATTACTTTACCCCCCACTCCTGGAATTTGAGATTTCGGTGTATTTTGTGCATATAATTTATAGGAGTACTCGAGTGAAAAGCCCTTTGGCATGGCAGGGCCATTTTTCGAGGCATTGACAGCTATCAGTATGACTCCGTCTATCCTCGTGCTTGAACGAGTGATTGCAGCAACGGCAGCAGTGCACACTGTCGCCTTGGCGGCTCCATCAGCCAGTGAATTCCCTTCAACGTGTACGCCAACATGATGATGACTCAAGGTGTAAATAACTTAAGCCTGTGGCAGGCATTCCTTCAGCCTTGCCACTTCTTCCCATAACAATGTATGCTTAATTGTGCAACCCTTGGAATCTCTAAATCCATTCTGGCCACAGTAATGAAGATATTCATCATTAGACTGTACACAATAGAACGAATCACACACTATTAGTGTGGGGAATTCCCGATCCGTATACTGTAGTGCCAGTATCAGGGCTTTCAGTTCTACCAGCTGTGCTGTACAATCTCCTAGAGGTTGTGTACTTGTATTGCTGGGATGGAACTTACTGTCCCGCATATGTCCCTTCACTATAGCACATGCTGTGCTATAATGTTGTTTACTTCCAATGGCAGGCTGAGCAGAACCATCAGTGTAAATGATATACCTATGTTTTTCTATAGGCAAGATTTTATCCAGTAGAGGGTATTCTTGTTCCTACTCCTGGAACGCTTGTGTTTTCAGTGTAGGATCATATTTGTAATCTATGTCTGTTGCAGTGAGAGAATTAGCCGATAGTATCCATCGAAGATGCAGTGCTTTTGCATTTGGAATGCTCAATTTGATAACAGCTTCTAAAGTTGGTACCAGGGTTACAGCGATTACGCGTTTCCCCTGTGCTAGTGCTCTTTCTCTCACTACAGCAGTCTGTACTGCTATCAGTATTTTTTCTGTGGCTGCAAATCGCATTTCAGCATTTGTGTATGAATGTGATTTGTATGCAATTGGGACTTTCTCACCTTCATTGAAAGTGATGTATGTATATCCTGGAGCAGTGCACACTTTTCTAAAAAGTTGTCTGCCAGGCTCTTGCCTTCACTTGATAGCTCATATCCCAAAAATAGGACATTGAGATGGGCAATTTTTGATTTCTTGAAATTAAATTTGTAGCCCAAATTGTCGAAACCCACAATTATATTGTTCACCCTGCACAAGTGTTCAAAAAATTAATCGTCCCTCGGATGGATGTCATCTACATAGGACAATGCCTCCTCCTCACATGTTTGTAATAATTCTGACACTCTTGCCGAGAATAGCCCCAGCTGTTCTTATACCCTTGGAGCAAACAACAGAAGTGACAATGAAGGCCGAGTGAAGAAAATGCTGTCAAATATCTGCTTTCTAGAGCTATATTTTGGCAGAAGAATCCATTTGAGATATCGAATGTCATTATGTATTTCTTCCGCACAATGTTATTCATTAATGCGGTACTATGTGCGTTTGGAACTGCAAATGTTTTTGTGCATGTGTTTAAATGTCACTAATCCAAAACTAGATGATATGAGTTGTCAGGTTTCATTACTGGAAACAAAAGATTGCTCATTGGGGAGGTGCAGGTCTCAATCACACCTTAGTATTCAAGTTGGTCTAAGATTTCTTTGACCTGTCTTTTTGCATCGTTTTTACTAGGGTACTGTCTCTGTGGAATTAGAGAAGATTTTAATGGGATTTCATGGTGAATAGACTCCATGTCCCACCCAACATGGTGTAGTGTAGTTCCTATATTCCCAATAGGCTCTGCGCATTGGAATAATATCTTCAGTAGTATAGACGTAGGACTGAGGTTAACTAGGTCTGTACTGACGATATTAGACTTAAGTTTTCTGTGCCAGCTATCTCAGAGTTCACTAGAAACTTTCTCGAATAGGCGAGGAGGAGTTTAACCTCCCTGGATAGACAAGAAGGGATTTAGTTTCTGACAACCATAAAACATGACAACTTTGCTCTCCCTGATTAAGAGTGTATCTCTAGAGTCGTGTGAAAACAAAAGACAGCTATTTCACTCAGTCAATAAATGCGTACTTAGTTTCACAAGATTGCAGAGAAAAGAAGAGACTGGCGTTTTCAATAAAAGGTGTTATTTATTGATCAGTCTATTTTCTCATACAAGAGAAATGAATCGCTACAATTGTAATACTTAGAGTTAAGTAGAATGCATATAGTAAAAGCAGGATTATGAAATAATACTGTAAACGCATGGATATGGTTTCTTAGCCATATGATACTTTAAAATGGATAAAATAGATACATACATATATACATTGACTAATCGTACTCAACTGGTGCTTCTAACTACGCCTACCCCGGTGTACCTGACCTAAGCCTAATACGTGGGAGGGAGAAGTAAGTAGCAGTTTAAGTTAAGTTTGTTTTGCCAAGAATCTGACTCAAGAATTCTCTGTAAGGGTTTAGTCAGTTCAGTACCTGGGGATTTGAAGGCAGGAGGGCTGGTATCTCTCTTCTCAGGACTCGGTATCCCAGTCACCCGCAAAGGCAAGCTGGAAACGCCGGAAGCTCGATTTCTCGGCAGGAGAAAAGACAGCGTCTCTCTTAAGCGCGTCAAAAGGGAGGGGCAGCGTCCGTGGGCTCTCCGGCAAGTAGTCGCTGCTCCAGGTTCACCACCACCGTGTGTTTGCTTAAGGCAGCGTTGGTATATTTATACCTGAAAGGTGCCGGGTTTGACGTAAGGATGGACATAAGACGTCAATAAAGATGTCACTAAGAACTGGTCGTTCTTACAGTGCTTTACAGGAGTTCTCGGACGAAATCAAAACAATAGCAGGCGGGGATTTCCCAGGTTGCTGGAGGCTTGGATTTGTTTAAGAACTCGGTGTGCTTTCTAGGGGGCTGGAGGAATAGTGCTTGCTTAATGTGACAGCATGCGCTATGACTAATTTATGAAACGGGTTTCTATGCCGTTGTAGGGATATTATTGATTTATAACCGGACAAGGGCAAAGAATAGGAATATCGATACAGGTACCTAGATAAACACACTACACCCACTCCACGAATTCATGTCCATAATTACTAATCTAAGCAATAGTAAACATATCTAATAGTGCATGTGAATACCAACCCACCCCAAAATACATTTCTTGTATTTGAAAAGGTATATGCGAAATACACGAAAATGAGTATAGGTACAGTAATTCAAGCAGAGTAATCATTCATTTAACAGGATGCATATATCAGCGGAATGATTTTGCGAAATTACACATGAAATGGCTCTTAATACAGAAAAAAATGCAAGACCACTTCATCACATATAAATACAGTTATTTGTAAATATGCTAGAGGCTGAGGTAATATATTGTCTCTAGAGTTCCTAAAAATAGAAGCTCTGTTCTCTAAGAATAGTTTTACTTTAAGCAGAGGATGAGTGCCAAAAAAAAAGTAAATATTTTGGAATTGGGGAAAAAATAATTTCGTTTTCAGGGGAAGAAGAAAAAAAACAGTTCCAAAAAGTCCCAGTAGCTTTTGTTTTTCAAAGCTGAAGGCCAAATTCAGAGTTCAGGGAACGCTGTGTGCTCGTTTGCTTAAAGTTATTCTTTTTGTTCGGGGGAAAACATCATTTCAAACACACTTTAAAAAAAAACAGTTTACTGCCTCAGGTGAAAGTTCGACCAAGTTGGAGAATGCCGCTACCATGCAGTCGTGCGCATGATCGCTTTCATCGGTGTTTTGATCAGCATTGCTTACAGAAGGTCGTACCTGGTTGATGCTGCTCTCATCTTGTACTTCACTACCCTTCAATCGTAGTGGTGAAGTTTCCACGAATGCCATCATCAGGATAGGTAACCGCTGGGGACAACACGATGCATGAGCCTTTACTGGACTTAGCAAAGTATCTGTATCCAATGGTACTTCTGATTGTAGTGAAAGACAGGTGTCCAACACGCATTCTTCGCCGCACAGCATACATCTTAACACAGGTAAGATACAATTCTGCCAGGTTGGTCTGAATGAAAGAAACCAGGTCATATTCAGATCTCGTAGCCGGGCTAATCCAAGGACTTTAGTTATGCGGTCCCGATAGCGTATAGCTAGGATCGTTTCTTCCATTGTTGCCGGAGTCTTGTCTGTGACATGGCTTGCCATAACGAAGCAGGTGTAGCAAAAATAAAATGCCTGCTACGAGTCCCAACAGGAGTGGAAGTCCGCCAAAAACAGAATGGACAAAATTAGGAAAAATACCCAGGACTGCTTTGAATGGTGTCAACAGTCCCGAAAAAACTGTCTTAAATACACTAGGGATACCATTCGTATCTGAAATGTTTAAGATTTGGTTTAGCATTTCTGCGAAATGTAGGGGGCAATTTGTTGATAATAATGCATGTATCTCTGTCATTGTCCTTGCAACTTGGAGATCATATGTTTCTTTCGATGACGTCAAGGGCACAGGCGTCTGTAGAAGAACAGACTTCATTCTGCTTAAAGTATCAATTCGAATAGAAGAGATTTTCAAACTGGGACAAATATTTCCCTCCCTGTCTGGAGTGTCGTTTGGATATAATACTTGCATACAGCAAGTGACCATGGAACTCACGCTTACCAGATAAGCTTTTCCTGGCACCAAGCCACAACATCTGTGGTCCACAATTAGAATGTAGCTCCTGTTAGAAAGCCGTCTAAAGAATGGCTCTATTCGAGTTGCAGGTGTGCCAAGCTGGTGACATGAAAGGTTATTTGAAGTCCCCTCACAGGCCCCATGTAAATGTATACCCTGACACAGAAGTATACCACTTAGTGATTTTTCACAATTATTACCACTAAGAAATACACTCTGTCCTTTTTCACTATAACGTGTGTGTGTGTAAGGTAATTTCCATGTTGACTTAATGTATTCTTTACCCAACCTTTCATACTGGCCTGCCTGTATATACTTTTGGCAGTATCGAAATTGGAAAGTTGTTATCGGAATAGTTATGATTCCGTGTATTATCCATTCAATGACAGGTCGTTCTGACATTGTCAATGGTAATCTCTCAAGTTTTTCAATGCTCAGAATTGTATATTCTGCTCCCTTTTGTGCCAAGCTGATTTGTGTATCAGTAAGGTTATAGATAGAGAATAATGACGTTGTGTTGATTAAACGCCAAGGCACGTAGCCTGAACGCAGATTTTGTAACATCCAGCCAAGCTGTACAATAGAACGCAATTGAGACTGACCGTGTTGCAACATCAGTAAGTCCTGCTCTATTATATCGATTGCAGATGATACAATACTGTCCCGTGAATATATTCTGGAAGACAGAGTCATTAACCCATTGTCCACAACAGAAAGTGATTTTTCCAAATTAATACGGTCAATTTCCCGTATTTTCTCTGCTGTCTCAATTTGAGTTTCTTTCCAAGCTTCGTTGTAATCTGCATATATAGAGGCCGCTATGAAACGTTTTTGACGCTGTTTGCGTGGTCCCATAATGAAATCACGCAAGTCAGCACCCTCTTTAAGTAAAGTCAAGTGTTGCTTAATTTCTGCCAGTGTGGATGTCTGTAGCCATTCGAGGCAGAGTTTTCCTACACTGTATGTTGTTACAATCCCTGGATGTTGTCTCTGGGAGTATCTAGGGGCTGGCCTGGTCAATTTGAACCCCTGTATTTTGTTCAGGAATCTATCTTGACAGTTATTTGTGTCTGTGGGCCAGATCAACCAGTTCTTCCAATCAGGATGTGTTCTGTTTTGGTTTAAAATATGGGATACGTCTATCTCAACATCTGTAGTGCTATTACTGTCAGGTGTTGGCTTTGGAATAGACGGTTTGTTTAAGTCTTTTATTTTGGCTAAGCCAAGACAGGTTGTCTGTTGAATTGTGTCATTCAAAAATATTATTTGTTCTGGGATCATGCAGGCTCTAAATAATGCTTCTATACCTTGGACCTGCCAATATTTGGTTCCCCAGATGGTTTTCGTTTCAATATTATTGTTCCAGAAATCAAAACCAAATGTATTCATTTTTTCAAAAAATGTTTCTGAATAGATTAATTTTGTGTTTGTCAGCATGGTTTTCATTCCTGTCTTATTTAACAGTTTGAAATAAAATGTTTCTGCATCACTTGTGTTAAACCCTGAGAAGTATGGGAATTTATCATAAAATGTTTTTTAACTGCCTTTTGGTGGAGTTGCACAATGTTCCCATTGATTATAATTAAAAACATTTCTAGGTTGAGCAGATTTATGGAAATAATGGTTAGCATAGTGGTTGTAACAGTACATTTGGTCATAATTAGATGAACCCTGTAAATAATCATGTTCTGTAAATTTTGCTGACATAACTAAGTCTGACATCATATCATTAATACTTTCAAAGTCCCAATCATCAGAAAATGTGCTTCGTTTTCACAAAGTCACTTAATGAAATCTTAAATTGATGTGGATACTTCAAGAGTTCGACCGGGCCATAGATTTCGTAATCAGTTTTGTCCCATGCTACCCCACCGGGTATCGGATTGGCTGTGAAGTTTACTGAAGAAAGTTCTCTTTTCTCGATGTGTGAAGACTTGTGTGGCTTTAGGACCAAGTTGATATTCTGACTTGCTGTGTCCATTGTAACATATTTTCCCTCAATAAAATGTCCCAAGCATAGTACCATGATGAGCCAAAGTATGAGGACAAATACACCTTGCGCCACCCAAAATTCAATCCATGGAGAAATCAGATAGGTTGCTTTGAGTTGATGAAAGAGTTCCTTTGCTTTGTCTTTAAAAGTCTTAGATGTAGTCGGCTGTTCCTCAGGTTCGCTCGGATCCTCAGAAAAGTCATCGAAATTGATGAAGTAGCCTGATGCAGTTCTGTCAATTGTTTCAATTGATTCTGGATTTCTTTTTGCTTTTGGAATTTTCTTTGTTTCATTAGCATAGTCTGTGGCTACATCATTGTAGACTGGTGTTTCTTGATGCATTATTGCAATTTGGGTTTCAAGAGGCTTAAGTTCCATTGTTTCGTTCCATAGTCCTTGTTGATTCATTGTAGGTTTATTAAATGTGATTAGTCTCTCAGTTTGAACCTGTTGATTTGTAGCAAACTGTGGTGTTCTGCTACTTCTTGGGAGTTCACTTGGCCTACTACCTATTATTGGCCACATGATTGTGGTTTAACCAGGTCGATGGATACAACTCGGTTCTCTTTTTTACCAGCAAGGGGCGGTAGTACAACTGATCTTGTTCCGTTGATAGCTAAGACAGGTACTGCTTTTCTGTACGAAGGCCCAAATTCCTTCTTCACCGCGATTTTCTCTCTGACCAGATCCCCAATCTTTGGAATCCAGACAGGCCTTGCTGGGACAGGTGGTTTCTCTTCAGTGGTTGTTGGCTGTTGTTTCAACTTTATGTTGCTCAGGTTTTTTCTTTTTTCGTTTAAGTCCTGTAAAATAGCCAAACGATCTTTGATATCAAAGCATTTTTCTTCCACCACTGAAGTTTGACTATCGAGGTCCTGGATTCGCATTCTAGTCCTGAACAATAGTTCGTACGGACTGAGACCTTTTAGAGAATTTCTTGGCAGATTATTAAGACTACGTTGGACACTTATTAAATGTTTAACCCACCCAGCCCCCGAACCTAATACCTTTGCCGTTATAGATTGCTTTATGCCTCGTTTTTTTCTTTCCACCATCCCATTTCCCTCAGGAAGGAAGTGATAAGAGTCCCGCAATGCAATGCCCATGCTGGCCATTGCCTCCCCACAAGCTCGAGAGCTTAAAAGCAGGACATTGGTCAGAATGTAACATGCCAATTGCGTATATGCCGCTATAGACTCACAAACCTTTTTATAACAGTTCTGGCATCAGCCGAGAGCTGGGGTCTACATTTTAAGTGAATCTAGTCTCTATATGTTAATATGACGCATTATTCCTAGTGGGTTTTGCATGTCGATAGCCTTATCCTATCTTAAGCGGAATGCCATGGCAATACACCGTCTCGTTCGCCACTGCGATCTCTGTTGCAGTCTGGCCAGTTTATTGCGAATTTGGTATGTTGCAGGCTCATTCCTGGCCACCAGTATATTGATTGTAATTCTTCCAGAGATTCCTTAATCTTAAGGTGTCTAAGACCCTCACCCATGTGTGCGTCTGCTATTAACAAGACTCTCCTGTTCGTGTTTGGAATCACTCTATCCCCCACTCCAGGGATTTGAGCAAAAGCAACGGAGTTTGCATCGATTATGTATGTATAATTGAGTAGATAGTTGACGGGTAGCGCTGCACAGTCGCCTTTTGATGACGTTTTTACTGCCAGCATTGTTTCCCCGTCTATGTATTTTCCTGAACGCTTTTTTGTAGCTACGGAAGCTGATTTAGTTGCTTCCGCTGTGGCTGTCTCAGCCAATGAATTCCCTGAAACGTGAACGCCATCACGTTCATGACTCGGTGAGTGTATCACGTGAGTCTTTGGTAGTTCTTTCTGTAAAAGAACTACTTGTTCCCAAAGCGATTTTTGCTTGATTGTGGCACCTTTGTCATCTTTGTAACCGTTTTCAACCCATTTCTGCAAGTCGTTATTGTATGATTTGACGCAGAAATGCGAATCGCACACTATTAGTGTCGGGAGTTCGCGATCGGCAATATCTAGCGCCATTTTTAACGCTATTATTTCAGTTTGATGTTCTGAGTTGTTTTCTACAGAGTGTGATTTTGTTACCAGAGGTCTCAATTTACCACCGCGCCACACGTTTTTTACAATCTCGCATGTGGCGTTATAGGCTTGTTTTCCCCAAACTGAGGGTTGTGCATGTCCGTCTGTATATATTACACAGGCGTACTGTTGAATGGGCAGAATGTCGATTGGCAGAGGATATTCTCTTTCATATTCTAGATTTTTTGTTTTTTTCATGTTCGGGTCAAAATAGTATTTCACTTTGTCTGTAGCAAGAGAATTTTCCCATTGAATCCATTTTGGGTTTAATGCCATGGTAGTTAAATTACATGGGCTTGTTAATGCCTCAAAGGCTGATTCTGCTGTTAAAACAGTAATCCGTCTGCCTTGGGCTTGGTCTCTTTCATTTGCTACAGCCGTTTGAACTGCATGTACAATGTTTTCCTTAATACTGAATGTTTTTTCAGCTTCTGTGTACAAATGTGATTTGTATGCTATTGGTACCGTTTCTCCTTCATTAGAGGTTAGGTATGTGAATCCGCATCTTCCTGGGATGACTCGAATCACAAGGTTGCGTGTGTTATCGCGTGTTTGCAATTTTGTTTTAGCTAACATGTCTGTTTGCAATGATCTCAAAATTTCTGTGTGTTTTTGAGTCCAATTGATTGTTTTAAAATCTGGTCTTATTAGTTCATAGAGAGGTTTAACCCTCTCTGCATAATTTAGAATGTAAGTTCTTCCAAAATTCAGGAAACCTAGAATTGATTGTAAGTTTTTCAGCGTTCTTGGTGCTTGGATTACAGCACATTTCTCAAAGAAATTGTCTGCCAGGCTTTTGCCTTCACTTGATAATTCATATCCTAAAAACAGGACAGTTAGATGGGCAATTCGTGACTTCTTAAAGTTGAATTTGTAACCCTCTGCTGCGAACCCAAGTATTATGGTGTTCACTCTTTTCAAGTGAGTATCCAAGTCATCATCTGTTAGATAGATATCATCGACATACGATAATGCCTCATCATCATACATTTGTAGTAACTCTGTTACTCTTGCTGAGAATAATCCTGGGCTGTTCTTGAACCCCATTGGGAGTCGACAGAATTTTTTCTACGAGCCCATTATTGAGAAAGCGGTCAAGTACCTGCTTTCAGGTGCTATGTTTTGACAAAAGAATCCATTAGAGATGTCTAATGTTGTTTTGTATTTTTTGCGCACTATGTTATTCATTAGTGCTGCACTGTGTGAGTTTTGTACTGTAAAAGTTTTGCAACAGGAGTTTAAGTGTCTGTAGTCCAAAACTAGACGATATGAATCGTCTGGCTTGGAGACAGGAAACAAAGGATTGTTCATTTGTGAGGTGCAAGTTTCAATCACCCCCTGGTATTCAAGTTGATCTAAGATCTCCCTGACCTGTTTTTTAGCTTCTTGCTTAATTGGGTACTTCCTCTGTGCAGTTGGTTGAAATTTTAACTGGATTTTGTGAGGAGAGTCCTCATCCCATCCAACATGGTTTTTATATAATGCAGGAGCCTGGGCTACTGCCCACTTTCTTGCAAGTGTATATTTTTTATGAATTGGAATGTGATTTGAGAAGGCAGGCATAATCATTTCTTCGCCATGAGGGCACTCCCTGACAAACTCCGGTGGCCAGTCTTTTAGGATGTCATAGCCTTTGGAGAGGTTATCCCAAAATAGACCACTTATTTTCCTAGTCTTATCTCCCTCTATACGTAATGTTATTTCGTATATTTTATGAGGTTTGCTAACTCTGGTATCTGCAGTTTCCACCTGAATGTATTCATTCGTGTCCACTGTCTCCAGATGATTCATCAGGATCTTGCGAGCTATGCTCACTTCTGCTGCGCTGTCTAGCATTGTCTGAGCCCACTCTCCGTTTTTCAGCTGTGTCCTCAGTATCCTCGGCATGTTTGATTACTTTAATACTGGCTACCTTCTTTTTTGGAAATTGTAATTTTTTACTTTGATGAGCAGGTTCCTTGTCTTTGGACTTGACGTGCTCTTCCCTGTGTTCTGACCGTCCTCTTCTTTCCGATTTCTGCGAGGAAGTCTGAAAAGATCGAGAGGGACGTGTATCAATATCTTGATATCTATCAGCTTTCTTCAAATTATCCCTATTTCTAAGGTTGTATCTTTTCTCAGAGGGCTCCCTCTGGGGAGACTTGTGTCCTTGGTCCGGAGATCCTTCTCTACGCTGAGGAGACCTTCCTCTGGACTGGAATCTTTTTTCTTTGGGAGTGGATTGTTTATTTCCATCCTAGCTCTTTTTTGGAGCGGTTAGATTATTTTTTATAAATATCTTTTCAGGATTTTCAGTTAGTTGGGGTTTTACCGGTTTCCCACCCAAACTATCTCTTCCTAGTTCTTCATAGGATTTTTCTATGATTCTGGCAAGTTCAAATGGTTGTTCTGCTATATCTGTTTCTTTCAACTTCTGGCGGATCGCCACAGATGCCGCTTCCCCTTTTATGTTGGCTAGTAATATAGCCGAGACCTGCTTGAAGTCTTTCAGTAATTTCATACCCAGAGTTAAAGCAGGTTCTGGACCGTATTCATTTTGAATCTGTCTTAGCACATCTGGTATTACCGCCATAGACGGAACACCATGTGTTTTTGTGTAGATGGAAGCAAAGACTGTGCCCCAAGTGTCACAGTCCTCCACATGTGGTGCGATCCCCATTGGAAGACAGATAGTCAGCATTCTGTGTTTCTCAACATGACTGTATGTTCTGTGGTGTGATTTTATTTGTGTTCCCCTGATGAGGGGTCAGCTGTGGAATTTTAATAGCTGGTTGGACTGTTGAAGTCCGCATTACATATTGGACTAATTGTCTATGTATTTTAATTATTACTTTTAGTTGGACTAGAAGTTCTGGTATAGACATTTTTTCAATGTCTGGATGTGGTATGTAGCCGGCTAGAACCGGCCACGTTGCTCCTGGTCTACCTAGTGGACCGAGCCTGGTGATGTGATCATTATGTTTTAGGGCGCCTTTAAACCAGAGCAGGTGCTCTTGGTATTTTAATGGGATTTCCACCTACTCGAAAGGAGTGTACACTTCCGGAGGTTTCTCTCTTTTATAATAGTGGAATTCTTTTGTGACAGCGTTTCCTGCAGGAAAGTTTATCCATGAATAGAATACCTCTGTCTGCCGATATTCGTGTGCCTCAATTACGAATATGACTGTACCACCTCTTGGTGTTAGTCCATTTTCTATAAGTTTAAGTGTTATAGTTTTTCTTATGTTGACCGGGATGAGTATTGCGTCCGGGTCAGTCTGCAGGAGACTGTGTCATCCGCTAGGAGTTGAGCTGCTATTCTAGCTGCCTCCCTTTCTTCTTCATTGTCTGACATTTTACTGACAGGAAGGTTTTTTGTTGCAGATCAGGTTTCCAAGGAAACAAAGATTAGGTGCACAATATTTTGCACAATATTTTGGAACACTGTATCCTTCAACGTTGAATAAACAAAAAACTATACATAGAGATCTCTTCCTACTAAGTTCCGGCGGATTTTAACCTTTGACCCACTCCAGACGTCTTTGGAGTATTTACGGGAGAAAGGGTCTGTGTGAAAAAGCACGACTGAGTTACTCTAATGCCTTGCGTTAGATTTATCGCCTTACCAAACCGTTGGGCGCCATGTAGTGTAGTTCCTATATTCCCAATAGGCTCTGCGCATTGGAATAATATCTTCAGTAGTATAGACGTAGGACTGAGGTTAACTAGGTCTGTACTGACGATATTAGACTTAAGTTTTCTGTGCCAGCTAGCTCAGAGTTCCCTAGAAACTTTCCAGAATAGGCGAGGAGGAGTTTAACCTCCCTGGATAGACAAGAAGGGATTTAGTTTCTGACAACCATAAAACATAACAACTTTGCTCTCCCTGATTAAGAGTATATCTCTAGAGTCGTGTGAAAACAAAAGACAGCTATTTCACTCAGTCAATACGTGCGTACTTAGGTTCACCAGATTGCAGAGAAAAGAAGAGACGGGCGTTTTCAATAAAAGGTGTTATTTATTGATCAGTCTCTTTTCTCATACAAGAGAAATGAATCGCTACAATTGTAATACTTAGAGTTAAGTAGAATGCATATAGTAAAAGCAGGATTATGAAATAATACTGTAAAAGCATGGATATGGTTTCTTAGCCATATGATACTTTAAAATGGATAAAATAGATACATACATATATACATTGACTAATCGTACTCAACTGGTGCTTCTAACTACGCCTACCCCGGTGTACCTGCCCTAAGCCTAATAAGTGGGAGGGACTAAGTAAGTAGCAGTTTAAGTTAAGTTTGTTTTGCCAAGAATCTGACTAAAGAATTCTCTGTAAGGGTTTAGTCAGTTCAGCACCTGGGGCTTTGAAGGCAGGAGGGCTGGTATCTCTCTTCTCAGGGCTCAGTATCCCAGTCACCCGCAAAGGCAAGCTGGAAACGCCGGAAGCTGGATTTCTCGGCAGGAGAAAAGACAGCGTCTCTCTCAACGCGTCAAAATGGAGGTGCAGCGTCCGTGGGCTCTCCGGCAAGTAGTAGCTGCTCCAGGTTCACTACCACCGTGTGTTTGCTTAAGGCAGCGTTGGTATATTTATACCTGAAAGGTGCCGGGTTTGACGTAAGGATGGACATAAGACGTCAATAAAGATGTCACTAAGAACTGGTCGTTCTTACAGTGCTTTATAGGAGTTCTCGGACGAAATCAAAACAATAGCAGGTGGGGATTTCCCAGGTTGCTGGAAGCTTGGATTTGTTTAAGAACTCGGTGTGCTTTCTAGGGGGCTGGAGGAATAGTGCTTGCTTAATGTGACAGCATGCGCTATGACTAATTTATGAAACGGGTTTCTATGCCGTTGTAGGGATAATATTGATTTATAACCGGACAAGGGCAAAGAATAGGAATATCGATACAGGTACCTAGATAAACACACTACAATGGTTGCTGTAAAATGCCGGAGCTATCGCTAGCGCCCACTCCTGCGCGTATGAATGTTTTAAAGATTTTGGAACGAGGTCGGAGAAAGCAGACAAAATGACACTTTCCCCTTTTGGGCAATCCATCACAAATTCTGGTGGCCAATCTTTTTCTGCTAAAAGGATGTTGTATGCAAATGTTAAGTTCTCCCAAAAGAGATCTTTAACTTTTCTTGAGATGTCCCCCTCTTTTTTGTACAGTTGATGTAGGACAGTAACTCTTATATCAGGTGTTCCCACTGTGATAATTTCATTCAATACTGCTGGCACCAGAAAATCCTTCAGGTTCCGGCAAGCCATTGTTACTTCTGCCGTGCTGTCTAGCATTGACAGAGCCCATTCCCCGTTCAGAAGCTGACCCCTCAGTAACCTGGGCATGGCAAATTTTTAAGCCAGATACTTTCTTCTTTTTTGAGTTGAGGCTTTGCTTTAGGTTGTTCTTCCTGCTTGATAATGTAATCTGAATTACAATGTGTTTCCCTTTTTGTCTTTGGTCGTCCGTCCCTCTCCAAGTTTTTAGATGAACCCTGAAAGGAACGAAAGGAATGCGTGTCAGTGTCCTGAAAACTGTCAGGTTTCCTAATGTTATCACAATTGCTAAGGTTATACCTCTTTTCAGAAGGCACCTGTTGGGGAGACCCACCCCTTGATCGTGAATTATTTTCTGTATTTTTATTTTTAAATTGTTGGTTATCCCATTTCTTTTTAGAAGATGAGGGTGCTTGCTGCGAGTTGTCCTTGTCGGGACTACCCCCCATTTGTGGTATTCCTGGTTTGGCTCCGAAACTACGGAATAGGTTTCTTCAATGATTTTTGGTATCACTCACTCATTGTGTTTGTGTAGCCGGACTATGTCTTTGTATATTGGACAGACTTAGCGTATTTATCTCAAGATGTGGAGTGTATATCGCTAAGACCAGCCAGGTTGCTCCTTCCATGCTGAGTGGATCGAGTCTTTCGACAGATGTTGTGTGTGGGAGGGCTGTGTACAAACGAGTACGGAGTTCCTCTAGGACGGGTTGTGGAGAAGAGCGAAGCTGATAGAGACAAATAGGTCAATGCAGACCACTGTTGTGTGTGTGCAGGAGAGGGAGTTCTCCTTGTCGGAAATAGGGCTCTCACACACCCAGCAAGCTAGGGGTCATGCTTCATCATTTGAGCCTGCCCCTTGTCAGGTTGACAATGCAATTCCTGACGGGCACCCGAAATCGGGGCTCTTTATCGGAGATCTTTTGTTCCTGTCGGTGAGTGCAGTGGGGGTGAGGGCCCTAGTATCTGTAGATGTGGGGAGAAGTGGGAACTAAAATAGGTCAGTTAGTCCTAGCCAATATTTTATTCAGAAGGTAAACTGCCTAGAATAAAAGAGCGAGAGGGGCAAAAGACTAGTCGTAATGTGTCTAGTGGTGTATGCCCTGCTCTCAGGTGATCTACATGTTTCGTGCCTATCGCGTCATAAAGATCTGGGCACTTCCTCAGGACCAAAGTGACGCTATCTACACTAAAAATAGGTAAGTGGACTCTACATACCCCGATCTCAGGTTTGTTGACATGTGGGTTGAATAAAAGCAGATGGAGATGAAATGTAAAAATTACATGTAGACAATACATGATATAGTATCCGGTGTCTCTACAGTCCAAACACTCAATGTCTGGCATGGCAGACGTGCTCGTGAATAGAACCAACGAAAAGGACGCTGTGTCAGTCAAATATCACAGTGAACTATGAGCTAGTTGCCAGTGTGCTATACTCCAAATACATAGTGCTCATAGTTCTTGCAAACTTGTAACGGTGATGTAATCAGGGAAGTGAGAAGGCTAATACAGAAATATATATGTAGTCAGGACATAATGCAACTCATCTAAACTGTCAGCAAGTCAGTGCTTGCTACAGTAGCCGGTGGTAATAAAAGGACACCGATTGGGTCCTATCAGGGAGAAATGGAAGTATTTACACAAATTGTAACATCAGGCGTTGTCAGAGGGAAGGTAACAATCATATGGTCTTAACGGTTCCATAAACACTGAAGGAGGGGTGGTTAAGCAGGAGTACTGGTAGACCGCCATTAACCTAACCTGAGAGGGGGCGCCCACCTAGTGTGCAACGCGGGACCCAGAGTAGCCAGCCCGAGTCACGTCGGTCCCAACGGTGCACTGGGAGTCCAATGCACTGGTGTGTGGGAGGGCACCTTTAAACCAGTTTCTGTGTTGCTGGTAAGTTAACAGGACTTCAATGTCTTTGTATGGAATATATTCTTCCAGTGGTTCAACTACAATGTATGTGTGAAACAATTTAGTCTGTGGATCTGCAGGTGGGAACTGAAACCAAGAATCGAATACCTCTGATCCGAACACCTCGGTTGCCTCAATCACGAAGGTGACACAGCCACCTATTGCGGGTACACTGCGTTCTAACAGTTTTATAGTTACTGCATGTTTGCAGTTTTCTGTAATGTTGAGAGTGCTCGCAAATTCGTCTTCCCCTGAATCTCCACTGCTCCTCGCAGGGTCAGTCATTTTGAAAGGATATTAAGAGAAAGAGAGAAAAAGGTTAACAGCTATGGTTTTGCACAATTTGGGAACCTTTCATCCTTACAAGCCTGTTTAAACCTTCAGCCAATAATCAGGGTATATCTGCTCAGCTGAGGAGGATCTCCCTTCCCACTGCAGACATCTCTGAAAAGTGTGAGCAGGGCTTTCTAAAAAAGCACAACTGAACTACTCAGATTTTAACCGTTAATATAAGAACCAAACCAACGCTGGTGGCACCATGCCGTGTAGTTCCTAGGAATCCCCAGGATCTGCACGTTCAGGGTGAGCTAAACTGAGGGCTTGGTTTCCAAAGTGCTTCCAGACACCCCCACAGGATATGTCAGTTGTTAAACCAGCATGCTCTACAGTACTACTACCACCCCCCTGTATCTTACACCATCCACTCCGGATCTCCACCATCGCACCCCAACTCCGAGACGTCATCAACACCTCCTTCGACACCGCCACCTTCCTAAGAGCTGGAAGCATGCCGAGCTCAGCGCCCTACTGAAGAAACCAACAGCGGACCCCACCGACCTCAAGAACTTCCGCCCCATCTCACTCCTCCCTTTCCCGGCCAAAGTCATCAAGAAGATCACCAACAGACAACTTGCCGCCTTCCTCGAGAGGAATGGATCCCTCGACCCCTCGCAGTCCGGTTTCAGAGCCAACCACAGCACCGAGACCGCCCTCATCGCAGCCACCGACGACATCCGAGCCCTCCTCGACAACGGGGAAACAGCGGCCCTCATCCTCCTGGACCTCTCCGCCGCGTTCCGCGCCTAACTGACTCAGGGAACATGGTAGACATTTGAGTTTAATATGCTTGTACTCAGAATGATAAAATACATATTTTAGTGGTTAGTTTTAACATTCTATGTTTGAAGATACCACTTTTAGAAAGTAGGTACTTTCTAGTCTAACTATCCAAGTCTGCCTCTGCTAGGTTGTGTATTCCTTGTCTGGAGTTTGAGTTACAGGGGCTTGGGGATTCCACGAGACAGGGTGAGTCAGCCCAGTAGTGAATACAGATATCTGCATGTAGATGGGAAGGAAGAGTTGCACCTGGGACCTGAATAGGACTGTGCCTTCCCTCTACAATGCTGGCTCCACCTCCTGTGGTGCGTCTGATGTCTCTGCCCTGCACTGTGAAAGGAGAGAAGGAGTCATGTAAACAGAGTGTTCCAGGGCTGTGCCTTCCCTCCACAATGCTGGTGCTACCTCCTGTGGGGTGTCTGGTATTTCTGCCCTGCACTGTGAAAGGAAAGACGGAGTCATCATGTAAACAAAGTGCTCCAGGACTGATCAGAACTAGTTTGGACTAGGCCCCTCTGCCCTCAGAGGAAAAAGGATTTTGGGGTATAAGTATTGGGACCCTGATCCCAAGAATTTAGATGACTTTTGGACAATAAGAAGAAACCTGTGATGAGGAGAGGAATTTGAAGAAACTGAGGAGAGACTATCCCTAAGCTGAAGTGCTGCTTGGGGGATTGGTCTGCAGTGGTTGCCTGACTGACAAAGAAAGGAGAAAGGACTGTGTGTGCTTTATTCAACTTGTAAGGATCTCCAAGGGCTTGAGAGAAGAGCTTGCCTCCTGCTGAAATCTCAGAGACAACAGACTGTAACCCCCAGCTCCCCAAGAGTTCTTTGGAAGTGCCTGCTGCTGTTTTGGGCCTTCTGAGGGACTGCGTGTCACAAGGAGTTGGAAGCATGACTCAAGAGGGAGAAGTATGTCGCTGTCGCTGCCATCGCATCGTGGATGTCGCTGCTGTAGCTGTCGCATTGCTCCACATCTCAAAGAACATCCCGCAACCCTGAAGAAACGCATCGCCATCACTGCTGTCGCATCATGGATGTCGCCGCTGTAGCTGTCGCATTGCACCGCATCAAGAGAAGCATCTTGCAACGAGGCAGAAGCGTGTCGCCATCACAGCCGCTGCCGAAGCATCGTGGATGTCGCCGCTGTAGCTGTCGCATTACACCGCATCAAGAGAAGTGTTTCGCAACGAGGAAGAAGCGTGTCGCCATCGCAGCCGCTGCCAAAGCATTGTGGATGTCACCGCTGTAGCGGTCGCATTGCACCGCATCAAGAGAAGCATCTCGCAATGAGGAAGAAACGTGTCGCCGTCACAGCCGCTGCCGAAGCATCGTGGATGTCGCCGCTGTAGCTGTCGCATTGCACCGCATCAAGAGAAGTGTTTCACAACGAGGAAGAAGCGTGTCGCCGTCGCAGCCGCTGCCAAAGCATTGTGGATGTCACCACTGTAGCGGTCGCATTGCACTGCATCAAGAGAAGCATCTCGCAACGAGTAAGAAGCGTGTCGCCGTCGCAGCCGCTGCCGTCGCATCGTGGATGTTGCCGCTGTAGCTGTCATATTACACCTCATCAAGAAAAGTGCCTCGCATCCACGGAGAAGCGTGCCACCATCAGAGCTGCTGTTGCATCGAGCGGAAGTGTCTCGCATCATTGGAGAAGAGTATCGCCGCCAAAGCCGCTGTTGTCGCATCCCGGAACAAGGGTGTCGCTGACGCATCGAGTCGAAACTTCTTGCAACATCGGAGAAGTGTGCCGCATCAGAAAGAACTTCACGTCTTTATTTCTTTGCACCGTATCTTTGCTGCATCTCCATCTCTGCAACACTTTCGTTGTGGAAGCGTGACACATTATAAGTTACATTGACTCAAAGAGTCGCATTTTAAGAACTAAAGAGAACTAATCTACACCTACCATTTTAAGTATAGTATTGAGAATTTTTGTCGTATGTGGTCTTGTGATAAGTCTATATAAAGAATACTTATTTTTGATATAAAACCTGTGTGGTGTCCATCTGTAGTGTTGTCACTTGAATACTGTATGTGTTCACAAATGCTTTACACACTGCCTCTGAGATAACCCTGTCTGCTTGTGCCAAGCCACCAAGTGGGTGAGCAGGGGTTATTATGGCAAACACACTGTTGTGGTAAACAGCCGTCACTCCGCACCCATAACCCTGCATGCTATTACAACATGGGCGTGACAACAACCATGTTGTGACAACGCATACCATTACCCGCAAGTCGTTACAACGACTTACGGAGGGGAAAGAGGGTGTTGGATTTAAAATCCAACAACTTTCCTTCAGTCCGCACAGACTGGAGTTGGAATAGTACATTTTACTATTCCAACATCCAGCGCCCCCCCTCCGCAAGTCGTTGTTACGACTTGCGGGGTAATGGAATGCATTGGTACAAGGTGGTTGTTGTAACGACCACGTTGTAACAACATGTGGGGTAATGGTATGCGAGGAATAGCAGCATATTCCACTGTTGTACATCACAGTTTGCGATTTCCTAATAGCGAATTGCTACAATTTGCTAGTAGGAAATCGCAAACACGCGATTTCATACATCTGGCCCTAGGTTTTGTGCATAGATTCTTCCCAGATAAGGGTAAATGTTTTCTTATTCAATTATATTGCTACACAGTTTCTAACAATTAGTTTTCCTTCTCTTACAAACACCAAATATTACAATTTGCTTTTCTACACAATGATTTTAAGAAAATGCTTTACAGAATAATTATATAATTTAACTTTTTGAAGTATGATAGATGTTAAGTCCAGTAAAATTAAATCATCTGCATGTAAAAGTGAGAGACATTTAAAATTTCAGAATGTTGGTGACAAATGATTACATAAACGAAATTGGTTGGGCAAATTACAGGTTGTACAACGCTTGCAATTACTTTGCATACCTTTCACATGCATTTTTTAGTGCATTTTTTTACCACGAATATGCATTTAAAATGCATGCTAATACCACGCATTGTTTTTAGATTTACAAACAATGTATTTGTGGGGGGAGACCCCCCTACCAACTTACCTTAAATGCATGGTGTTGGCATGCATTGTAAATGCATATTTGTGGTAAAAATATGCGTGCTAAAAAATGTGTGGTAAAGGCACAAAAAACCTCGTTGTAAAGGCTGTATCCTAAATCACATAAATAAAGAGCTAAAATATAACCATTTTTTAGTCTATTCTCAGTTTTAGTCATGTTGGAAAGCCTGCTATCTCCGCCCAACAATACTTTACTCAAAGTGAAAGAACGCAAGGCGATTATTTCTTTCAATAAGGTCCATGTGATTCTTAATCATGCCAATTTTTCCCAAAGTAGAAGGCGATCCACGCGATCAGATGCTGTTGAAAAACCTATCAAGGCAGCATAAATAGGTTTGCTTTTTTGTTTAACGTATTTATCAAGACTCAACTGCAAAATGGCCATATTGTCAGTTGTTGAACTAATCGACCTAAAACATGAGTGCTCACTAGGTACAATGTTCTTCTCTTTAGCCCATTCTAGAAGTTTTTCAGGAATGCTCTTTGCAATATTCTATCCACCGTGTCCAGCAATGCAATCTGTCTATAGTTCTTCGAGCTATTTCGTGGCTCTTTCTAGAAAGTGGACAAATTATCCTTCCTGTCCAATAAGATAGTACAATTCTAGATTCATAGAACATGGAAAACATCAGTGCATACATCTTACTCCAAGTTTTAGCAATAGACTTTAAAACTGATATGGGAATCTGATCTGGTCACATTGAACCAGAATACCTGAAGGAGCATTTGTACTTTTTGAAAACCGGGCATGATAGTGCAATAACCAAGTTTGCACCTTATCCTGAATTGGATTTATATAAGTTACGAAGATACACTAACTACTTTTCCTGTGGTATAGGAATAACTTGCCAATGTCATTCTTGAATGACATTGCTTTGCTATGATCTTCCAAAATGTTCTTTGAGTTTTTTCGATAGCAACCTTGGCTAAATGCTACCATGGAAGGTATGTATGATAGCATTTCTGTCAGAATCCAACTTTTATTTGTTGCTTTTTTAGCTTTGTTGTTTTACTAGAACTCCATGGACGAGGTGCATTAAATTGGCAGTTTTTATCATGTGGCTTCCTAAATTATTTTTTAGAAAAAGTTCCATGGCTTAATGCTGCACTGGCAAATAGCCAATGTTTTAAAATTTTCAAAATGGAAGAGCCAGAGGCTTCGAATATTGCTCCCTGAAAGGCTGGCAACAGACCATTTAATGAAAGTATAGTTCTAGAGTTTCAGATAAACTGTCCATTTGTTTGTTAATGTCCCTGCCCCGCCAGGACGGTTCTAGATATTCCTAAAGGCCACATAAACCAGATTGATAGAATAGAGTGGTTGCCCAGAGTATTCTGTAATTCCTGACCCTCCGACAGAAGGTTGAGCAATGCATAATTACACACCAATTAATCAATTGTCGAGGAGCTGATAGGACCAGATGTAAACGGTAGAGCAGGGAAGTTTCAAAACGTCCATTGGCAATTATGCATCTGAGTCCCTTAATTCGGATAGCAAAAGATACCTCTTTTATTTGCTTTAAATGTTTCTGCTAAAGCAATAGACGGGAAATATTAAAAAGCATTCATAGAAGACCATAGAAATCTAAAAACTGGATGTTATCCTCTGTGGAGAACGGTTGGGCTTGGCCCACAGTCGTTTTTTTCTTTGCACAAGATTACTTTTACACAAGTCAAAATCTGGCAGCAGGCCAACGAAGTGAACTTTGGGCAAACCAAACTCTGCACAGTTATGTTAATTTTTATGTTGCAGTGAAGCCCAAGATGTGCTACATGTAGCTTTGAGCAGGTCAACCCTGGAAATCATGGCAACTAAGATAATGTCATCATTTGGCATGCTGTGGCAACTTTTTCCACTCACTGATGCAATTTACCACTTTAATTAGAGGCTTTTGTAGAGATCTGAATGTAATCAGCAGGGCAAAGTTGGAAGCCACAGCTGAGCATGTTGCCTACCAACCCCTGATTTTCAATGTACTGCCAAAACAATGAGTTTTGTGGCAAAATATTGATAGCAGAGCAAGCCTAGAGATCTTGACCTCTGAGGTTTCCTTTCTATTACCTAACCTAGTTTCAGTCTTCCATGGATGAAAAAAGTGTCAACTTCCAGGACTAGTAGTAACCGTTCTATGGCTTCTTCCATCATACTCCAAGTATTCCTACACTGCTAGAGAATGTTCCATAGACACAAATTTATGGGTTACAGTGAGAAAAAATATGTTGGCCCACTTCCTGTTGTCACTACAACTAAAAGTCCATTTAACACTGATCTAACTGTTTTTTTTTCCAGGAGGAGACATCTCCTTCTACTTCTTTGACCTTCCGGATTCCTCACAGAGGAATACATTCCCCAGCATATAAGCTCCTTCTGCACATACCTGGGTCCTCTTTGTCTTTTACACCACCAAGAGGTGTTCCCTGACAACAGCTTTTCAGATCCAAATTTTCAAGGGGAAGCAGGACTCATCAGTTGTTTTGATCAGGGCCGGTGTCATTCTTGTAGTCTGCAACCTCGACTCGCAGAGAATCACGGCCATCCCTGAATGTCTCAGGAGGCACTGACAACTCATACACCTGACCATAAAAAGCTGGAGAAATGGTAGAAGATACACCAGCGGTCTTGTGGCTGGAGAACAGCAATGGTGAAAATCTCATTGAATGGTGTTGATTTCTAAGCTTGTGCCCTCAGGGAATGATGCAGAATGTGTGCGCTGGAGAGAAATAGTAAGTAGCCAGAAAACAGTATCAAACTAAGTTGGTATGTGAAAGTATAATAAACAGGATAAACAGGAGAATATTCCTCTTACCCTGCTCTGCAACGAATGTTGCTGTGATCAAGCATCGATCGAGAGCGCAGCGGATGGGACATTAGTGTTATGTTACTGGCCATATATTGTAAATATCTGTGAATATGGTAGGGGGAAAATGTAAACATCTAATCCATTACCAAAGTTTGAACTGTTAGAGTTAGTAAGTTGTTATTTGTTACAAGATTTCTTTTCTCATTGTTTTCAATAATATGCATAAGAAACTCTTGGTTGGTGTGTGCCAGTTCCACATATTCAGGGATTTATCTTTCTTTAAATGTCTTTGGGCATCTTGAGGCTTGCCTTGCTACCCTCCTTGTTCGTGTTACAAGTATTTTAAAGTTTTCAATAGCCTGTTGCTTCTTCAGCAAATTGCAGATGTATAACTTTAAGTATAGTTCCTGTAGGTGATTTGGATCTAATGTGTGCTTTTCTTAAGTTCAATAGAATAATTTGAGCTTGTGTTTCTGCAACGTTTGAGGGTGACTGTGCTCCCTCACACTTTCTCTTTTGTTGTGGCTCTACCTTCGAATGAATTGGAATAATATTAATTGCATTTCCGATGCATCCTTTCATTACTAGTACTTTCTATGCAGTAGTTGT
Organism: Lissotriton helveticus; assembly: GCF_964261635.1. NCBI lineage: Eukaryota > Metazoa > Chordata > Amphibia > Caudata > Salamandridae > Lissotriton > Lissotriton helveticus. The sequence goes on from NC_136063.1 coordinate 439,679,231, forward strand.
ATTTCTTGTAGCAGGGCACAGACTTTCATTTTGGGGATTTATCATGGTTTCTGACAATACATCTTTAGGTTGTAGAAGTATGAAAATATATATTATATTTATTTGAAATTAATATGTACTGTTATTTCATTAAATTTTTAACACATATTTCACATTACATACTTACGTTTTTATCTTTCTTCTTTTTTCTTGGGTTGTCTGTTCTTCTATTTGTTAAGAGTTTCTTACTTTATCCCTTTCCGAATTGCTTAATTTTTCCAGTTACTGTTCAAAAGAACAAATGTAATACTCATTTTTGTTGAAAGTTTATGTAATATATTACTGTTTTTTTAGTTGAAAATGTTTCTGGCTCATTTAAAATTGTTATACTATTTTAGCATATTTACAGTTTTTATTAGTTATACTTATATGCTTTTATTCTGTTATTCTTGGATGGTTCTTTCTTTTCTTTGTTAGGTATGGTCTTTCTCAGGTGTTTCTGTTATTGAAATAGTGTTACATATTTTGTTAGGTTTCTTTTACGTGACAGTATGTTTTAAATACTTATCTTGTAGTTGCTGGGACTTTTTTCTTTAGTTTGGTATCAATTCTTCTGTGTAGAGCTTCGGTTATGAAGAGGGTCTATCTAAAGCAGTAGTGGCTTGATGTGCAGCATTTTGGTGAATGTGTTCATTCTCTCCTGTACTGTTTTTCAGTTAAGAAAATATTTCTATATGCTACTTTTCTCTTGAATTGCATTGTTTACAGTTGCAGTTAAGCATTTTTTTATCTTGTATGGTGGATGTTCATTAAGATTTATTTTTATTATTAATTTCTTTATAAATGTGTATCTGTGCGTATATACATACATATGTTTATATATATATATATATAAATATTTTTTTTGTCCTATTGCTCTGTAGCAGAGGAGCACACAACAGCAGCGAGGTAATAATCCTCTTTTATTCATATTTCAAAGGTGGTTTAACATCCATTATTTTGCTTGCCTGCCTACGCGCTTCAGTGCTATCTGCACCTTCTTCCTGGGCTCATGGCAATGCGGTGTTGTAAGGCTTCTGCAGCTCCATGACGGACGCTGTCTATCGTAAGCACAGCCTCAGGTGTGTGCACTTGGTAGCGCATGATCACTCACAGTGAGTTCTGGAAGCTGTAGTTCCTGCCTTTAACTACCAACAGTGGGTCCCGAAGTGACACGTAAATTATGCACATTTTCAGTGGTTTATTGGCAGTCCACTGAAATGTTAGGCACTCCAGTGTGCCCCGGAGGTCATCGCAACTTTGTTAGTGTCAGAAACTGCTGTGCCATCTCCAGCTGGAGAATTCCCCTGCTAGGCGGCCCTTTTCACCAGCAGCTCCCTCCTCCATCTCAAAGGTGGTGCTCCTCCCACGACAAAGCTGTCATGAGTAAAACATGTTGTCTAATTGCTCTGCAGCAGAGGAGCACACGACAGCAGCAAGGTAATAATCCTATATATAAATATGTGTAAATATATATGTATATATATATATGTATATATATATATCAAGTTTAAAAGTAACAATATACAGTTTTAAACTAACAAAACCACTGAAATTCACCAGTTATAGTTATCTGAAGTAACTATAACTCATGCCCTAAAAGTAATTATAACTTGCGCCACCACAATGCATAGTGTTGACATCAATGATGCAATTTCAGATGTTACAGTGATGTTATCATTGATGTCATAGAACATGTCAGGAATGATTTAATATGTGAAATCATAAGACACACATGGCAAGAGCACAAGTTATAGTTCCTTTAAGGCATGAGTTATAATTAATTGAATTTCAGTGGTTTTGTTAGTCTAAAATGGATTGTTTAAACGAACATTTTCACCTAACTAAAACGTCCCTTTAACCTTTGTTTTTTTCAGTGAATTTTCAAGTTTTTATTAAATGCAAAGTTACTTAATATTACAAATTCTAACTATAACGTCACATTGACCTTCTGTGTTTTCTGTGAATTTCCATGTTTTTTCTAACAAAGGTAAGATGTCAATCGCTGCAGCGCTGGGTTAGGTGTAGGGCCTGGCTTGTGCCCAGGCCCTGCACCTAACCCCTTTGGGCACCCAACTCCTTTGGGCATATCCAGCATGCAGTCAGGCCTGCACAGCATTTGACTGCATGCGGCGTGGAGTTGGGCACAAGGCCAGGCTTGTTGCCGGAGCAGTGAATAATACCTGAGTGTCTCTGGCTGCTCATTTATTATTCACGTTTTCTTTATTTCAAAAATGTCTGTGGCTGTCCCGGTGCCCACATCTTTAATTTTGGTTTGGGGCACGTGCAGGGCCAGCCCCAGGGCCCAGTGGTCCCAGCCACCTCCCCAGCCTGCACCCATTGTGGATGCCTGCGATAGCCAGCATTTATTTTAAGTGGGTGCCCCAGTGCCCACCCTCAGCACCCAGAGCTAAATGTTTGTTGGTGGCTGCAGGGAAAACCCCAGGGTTGCCACGGCCCCAGATAGTTACCTTGGCGGGAGTTGCCCACTTCTTAAGTTTTAGAAGGTTAGCAGACCAATTCATCTTTCTACATTGACTGATGATACAAAGTTTCATGGTGATTAGTTAAGGGGGTGCAAAGAAAAAATTGGGGTCCCAAAACACATTTTTCCACCAATAAGTTTTTCACTTTTGTAGCAGCAAAACAGCTTAATGGATTTTCATGAAATTTGGCAGGACTATGGTCTGGAAAGAATAATTTTTGGTATTGCATGAAAATCCATTAAGTAGTTTTGTATTTATAAGGGACTAAAACGTAGTGATTTATTGATCCTTGGTACACCGCTGCACTTTCATGCTATACAGCGGTACAAAGCAATGACAAAAATTACAAAACACAACAGGCCCGATTCCTGAAGGTATTTGCATGTACGAATGTGGAGAGTCCACCACGAGTGTGGAGACTAAGCACTTGTGACTTTACTACACTTAAGTGCCTTCGTTATTCAGGCCCTATATTATTGGCAGCCATATAATAAAAGGCAGCCCTATTGTTTAGACTATGCTTTGGCTGTGTTCTAGGTCTGGACTTAAGATATACATTTCAAGTATGTTTTATATATATATGAAGATGTAAGGCACTTTACAAAACTCGTTAAACTTAAGAAAAAGTATTTAAATTGTTCTATATATTAAAAGAAAAAGGTAACGGAATACTGTGGTACTACCTGGGAATTACCATCGTACCTTTTGAAATAAAAAATTTAAAATCATGACAAACAAAATTAAACAACAGGTAAAAAGTATTGTTTTATTGTTTGTGATAAATACTTGTTAATAGGTCCAGCGGTACTACATTACTTTTTTGAAAAATATATACACAACAAGAAAAATACATTTCTTTAACGCAACTGGCTCAATTCTCAGTAGAGTAATTAATCGCAATAACTCCAAAATTATACAAAATTATTTGTAATTACATGAGAAGAGTAATCTAGCATTTAGCAATATTTTCTTAGTGCAAAAGGCACCCTCATGTCCAAAATGGGCCACAGGATGGACACGAACAGCAGCAGCCAGCAGCCACTCACTCTCACTTAGGGCCAGATGTACAACTCTATTTTGCATGCACAAATGGGTTTGCGACCCGTTTTTACACGCAAAATACAAATGGGCCATGTACTAATCCTATTTAGCGACTCGCAATAATTTTGCGACTCGCTAAATAGGATTAGCGACTTGCTATTAGGAAGGGGCATTCCAAGGGTGTCCCTTCCTAATAGCGAGTTTGAGCTCTATGTAAGACTGTTTTGCGACCGCAAACAGTCACAGTTTATCACCCTTCTCAGAAGGGTAGTAAAGCACTCGCAAATGGGAAGGGGTTCCCATGGGACCCCTTCCTCTTTGTGAATGCGGGGGAAAATATTTTTAGGGGCAGGCAATGGTCCCAGGAACCGGTACCTGCCCTTAAAAAATTTAACGAAAATGCTGCAGGTGGGAGCGGGGTGGCGAGGGGGCGGGGCCACAGGGGAGCAGCGGCGGGAACGGGCTGACACCGCGGGAGGATCAGCGGCAGCGAGGGAGGTGCTGGGGCACAGGTGGAGCTGTGCGGCAGCAGGGGAGCGACCTGTCCTGCAAGCAGGGTCAGGGGTCTGAAAGTTTCTATTTGTTTGTTAGCAGCGTCCGTTACTCTTGCCTCATAGTACTCCACTTTCCTGGTCATGATGGCTTTTTTATGAAATAGCTAGCAAGGTTTTGTAGCTTGTCAATGCGGCTGGGTCATAAGATTTGTGCCAGAGTGTCTCAGATTGGTGGAGGTCTGCTTCCTTCTCCTCAGGTCCTCATTGAACCAGGGATCCCCCTTGCCCTTGTTCCAAACTCTTTCCCTTCGGGCAGGTGCCACCTGATCAATGGCCTCTCTCAAGATGCCGGTAAGGGCCTCATTCTCCTGGTAAATGTTACTTTTCGTGTAGATTTTAGATGGGATACTAAGCAGGGTATCCACTAGCTTACCTGCCTCGATTTTGTTCCAACCTCGCACCTCTCTCCATTCCGGAGGAGGTTGCGTGAGTTGGCTGGCCAGCGGAACCCACCAACTGATTAGTGAGTTGTGTGACCAGGCACAGGGGCTATTATCTATGGTGCTGGCTAGTGGCTGAGTGGTCCAAATGAGGTCAAGAATATGCCCCTTGATGTGGGTTGGGGATTCAATCAGCTGCTGGAGCCCCATCAAGCTCATGGCTTCCTCGAATTGAGTGGTAAGCGACTCTCTCTGTGTTTTGTCCCAGTGGTAATTGAAATCCCCCATTACCAGGATTCGTTGGTACCGTGAGCAGAGGTCACTGACGATTTCAGTGAATAGCTCATTGAAACTGGGAGTTGATCTTGGGGGTGATATGCCACCATTAATGTCAGGCATGAGGATTTGGTTGAGATTTTTACCCCCAAAATATCTGCCCTTTCAATGCTCTCTGCCACTATCTTGTCAACCACTAGTCGTTTGTTATGAAATATTGCTACTATTCCTCCTCTGGTCTTTTCTTGTCTATTGCACCACAGGACATCGAAATCCCCGGGTAGGGCTGCCACTAAATCTGGGATTGAGGTATCCACAAGCCAGGTTTTTGTGACCGCCAGTGTGAGTGTATCTCCATCCTGGAGGAGCGAGAAAAAATCAAGGCTGTGCTTCTGTACTGAACGCTTGTTTAGAACTCCACCTTCAGTCCTAGCGGTTTCCCAAGCTCTGTGTTTATGAGGGGGGTTATTGAGGAGGCCTGCATCCGCCTCCCCCTTTGTTTCTCAATCAGTTCTCAGCCATTAGTATATCGTCTAACCTTTTATCTATGGCACAGTTATCAGGGGCTAATGTCCATAGGCTTACCGCTGAGTATGTCAACAAATGACATAGGGTCCTGTCCCCTGGACTAGGTCGGGCATGGACGGGCGCAGACGTGCTTGCCGTAGGCGCACCTTTGGTGAGCTAGCGGCGCTCCCTCTGCGCGCGTCATCTCCAGTGTGGTAATTATGGCGTTCCCTTCCGCCCACCCACCAAACAGCCCTGCAGCAGCTGACCTCCCCCTTGAGCTCTAGACAGCGATTGCAAAGCGGAAGTGATGGTGATCTTGGGAGGGTACAATCAGGCGGCGAGGCAGAGAGGAGGTGTAAAGGGAAGGTGCAACAGGTAATGCAGCAGATTCAATTCAGATTCACCTTCAAATTGAACAGTAATTTAATATCAAACACAACTTCAATTAAAACTTGCTAAAACATATAGGAGTACGATTTTAAAAGTCTTTAGAGGTATTAAAAAGTCACTAGCATACCGGGCGTTGAGAGACCACCTAGTGGGGGTTGGCATGTCTCTTTCTCTCATTTGTAGACTGGAGTCAAGTGGGCTAGACTGGAGTGTGGTAGTGAATTGCACAGTGTAGTAAAGTGCTGTATAGTGTAGTGGCATGGTGTCTTATATAGTGAAGGTAAAGATCATAGATTGGAGCAACAAGTTGTACAGTGGAACAGTAGAGTAGGGGGTTGCGAACTGTCATAGAATGGCGTAGAGTATCTTAGAGTGGAGTAGGGTAAAGTAGCGTGTCACATGGAGGAGTATCATCAAGTGGAGTCTTGTAGAATACAGTGGAGGAGTGTTGTGTCATATAGTGGAGTGGCGTATCTCAGAGAGACGTTGAGTGGCGTGTCCTTGAGTGTCATACAGTGTATTACAGCGGCATAGAGTGGATGGGCATATAATGAAGTAGAGTGGCATAGAGTGTTGTACTGTGTTGTACAGTGGAGTTACATACACTGGAGTAGAGTGTCGGACAGTGGAACTGTGTAGAGAGGAGTATAGTACAGTGGTATAGAGTGGGCTACAGTGCAAAAGAGTGGAGTATATTGGAGTGGAGTACACTGGAGTAGGGTGGTGTAGATTAGAGTAAAGTGTCATACAGTGAAGTGGCATGTCATAGACTATAGCGGTGTGGAGTACAGTAGAGTAGAATGGTGTAGCATACAGTCGAGAAAAGTGTCATAAATTGGAGTACCATGTTGTACAGCTTAGTATAGTGGGGTGATGTACAGCACTGGTAAGTGATGTAGACTACAGTAGAGTAGAGTGGCATACAGTCTAATGATTTCTGTAGAATGGAGTGATGTACAGTACAGTGTTGTAGAGTGTGTACAGTGGATTGGCATACAGTGGTATAGAGTGCAATAGCATTGAGTGGCATATAGTGGAGTGGCGTAGTGTGGAGTAGTGGTGTTCTGTGTCAGAGTACAGTTGAGTAAAGTGGGGTGCAGTGGCATACAAAGAGTTGCATACAGTGTCATATAGTGGACTAGAGTATCAGAGTAGAGTGGAGTAAAGTGTTGTACAGTGGCATACAGTACAGTAAGCTGTTGGGCAGTGGAGCGAAGGGGACTAGACAGGAGTAAAGTGTTGGAGCGTGGCGTACAGTGTAGTTAGGTGTTGTAGAGTGGATTTGCACAGAGCACAGTACTGTGTGAAACAGTGGAGCTGCACAAAGTGGATTGTTTTATAGTAGCGTAGAGTGAGATAAAGTCTTGTACAGCAGAGCAGAGTCAAGTGTTGTAACATAGTGTGGATTAAAGTGCAATAGAGTGCATTGGTATGCCGTAGAATTGAGTTGCATGGAGTAGAGAGTACTGCTGTAACATACGTAGTAAACTGTTATAAATTGGAGAAGGGTCTTGTACAGTAGAGTGGAGTGCTTTGTTGTATAGAACAGTGGTGCATTTTGGAACAGAGTATTGTACATTGGAGTGTACTGGCATAGAGTGGAGTATAGATTTGGACACTGAAGTGTACAGGGATGCAGTGGAGTAGAATGTCTTACAGTGCTATGAAGTGTGGTAGACTTTAATAGAGTAGAGTTATAAAGTGTGGAGGAGAGTGCCATACAGTGGAGATGAATAGAGTATAGTTGCATACATTATAGTGGCAAAGAGCATACAGTGGAATGCTGTACAGTGGAGCGTAGAAGAGTCGAGTGGCATAGAGTGGAATAGCATAGAGTGGAGAGGTGTACAGTGGAGTGGGGCAGAGTGAAGTAGGGCACAGTAGATTAGAGTAGAGTGGGGTGGCATACATTGAAGTGGCGCAGCATAGAGTCGAGGAAACTGTTATAAACAGGAGTGCCATCTCATACAGTAGATTGAAGTGCTGTGTTGCACAGTGTTAGAAAATGTTCTAGAGTGTTGTACAATAGAGTGCACAAGCACACTGTTGCATGCAAATTCTGACAGTACAGTGTAAGGGGAAAGAGTGGACTCGAGTATTGTAGAGTGGCATAGTGTAGTAGAGTTTTGTAGAGAGGCGTTATATAGAGTGGAGGAGAGTGCACTGGAGTGGCATAGAGTGGAGTGTCCTACAGTAGAGTGGCATAAAGTAGAATAGCATAGAATGGAGTAGTGTACACTGGAGTGGCATACAGTGGAGTGTTGTAGAGTGTAATAGCATAGAGTGTAGTAGCATACACATTGGAGTGGTGTAAGTGTAATAGCGTATAGTGTTGTAGCATACAGTGGAGTGGGGTAGAGTGGAATACCATATGGAATACCATACAGTAGAGGGGCAAAGATTGAACTTGCGTACAGTGTAATAGGGTAGAATAGAGTGGAGTAGAGTGGAATAGCATGGAGTGGAGTATAGTGGAGTGGCATAGCGTAGAAAAGCATAGAGTGGCATAGCGTAGAGAAGAATAGAGTACAGTAGATTGGCATGCAGTGGACTGGTGTAGACTGGACTAGTGTACAGTGGAGTTGGGTAGAGTGAAATAGCATATAGTGGAGTGGCGTAGAATGGAGTGGCATCCAATGGACTAGCGTAGAATGGAGTGGCATAGAGTGGAGTGGTGTCATCTGGGATGGCAAAGAGTGGAGTAGCGTATAGTGGCGTGGCATACAGTGAAATAGCGTAGAGTGGAGTGGAGTACAGTAGAGTGGTGTAGATTGGAATGGCATATACCAGAGTAGTATAGTTGAAGCGGTGTAAACTGCAGTGGTGGTCACTGAAATGGGGTAGGGTGTAATAGCATACAGTGGAGTAGCATACAGTGGAATGGCATCCAATGGAATGGCATAGAATGGGCTGGGGTAGAGTGGAGTGGAGTGCCATACAATGGAGTGGCGTAGAGTGGAGTAGCATACAGTGGAGTGGAACACAGTGGAATAGCATAGAGTGGAGTGGCATAAAGTGGAATGGCTTAGACTAGAATAGCATATACACAGGTAGCTTATAGAGGAGTAGCATACAGTGGAGTGGTGTGCTTTGAAGAGGCACAGAGCGGAGTTGCAAACAACGTAATAGAGTGGGCTGGCATAGAGTGGAGTTGTGAACAGTGTAATAGCGTAGAGTTAGTGGTGTAGAGCGGTGTGTTGTAGAGTAGCATAGAGTGTTGTAGTGTATAGTGGAGTAGTGTACAGTGAAGTGGCGTATAATTGGGTGGTGAAGACTGGAGTGGCATAAAGAGGTGTGGGGTAAAGTGTAATTGCAAACAGTAGAGTGGTGTACATTGGAGTGGGGTCCAATCGAACAGCATAAAATGAGATGGCGTAGAGTTGATTGTCACACTTTGGAGTGATGTAGAGTCGAGTAGCGTACAGTGGCATGGCATACAGTGGAAAAGCGTAGCGTGGAGTGGCATACAGTGAAATAGAGTAGAACGGAGTGAGGTGATGTCGAATGGCACAGAGTGGAATTGCATATAGTGGAGTACGCTCAGTGGAGTGGCATACAGTGGAGTAACGTAGACTGGGGTGGCTTACAGTGGCATTGCGTACAGTGTAATAGCATAGAGTGGAGTGACGTAGAGTGGAATAGCGTATAATGGAGTGGCTACAGTGGCGTGGAAAATGAATGTATGTGACATTTAGCAGCTATGTAGATTGTAGCGTGCAGAATAACGCAAAACAGTGAATTGTGCTGCTTTGTGTTTCTCCAGATTTGCCCATCAATGCAGAGTCATGCAAAGTGGCCTTGTGTTCCTTTGTTAAGCTGACTTAGGTATTGTATTGCCCATGCGATATCATCCAATAATACAGCTAGACCTTAGTTATAGTCTGGGCCATGATTAAGCATGGGCGTAAAATCCATTCCGTTCGCGGAATTTGTGGATTTTCTGCAGTTTCGCGGTCCGCGAATCTCGTGAAATTGCAGAAAAATCCGCGAAATCGCGTTCGGGACAGATTTTCAAAAACTGAAGTACATGAAGCACTTACAGGGTTACAGCAGGTGCTCAAGTTGAAGCTAATTTCTTTGTAACCATTTACAAAATGGTTACAAAGAAATTAACTTCAACTTGGGCACCTGCTGTAAACCTGTAAGTGCTTCCTGAGCGGCGCCTCCAGAGTTGTTGCCTACTTGCAACTATTTTCTGACCCAGCTCTGACCCTCGAAGCAGGGTCAGAGAATAGTTACAAGTATGGCACAATGCTCCAGGCTGTCACAAAAATTAAACCACAACAGGAAGCACTTACAGATAAGGAAGCAGGTGCAGAATTTGAAGCTCAAATTCAGTAACACATTAACCAGCCCCCGGTTGAGGCTGGGCAGGTGTGCTTTCTCCCCATAATCTACAGTGGTGAACCAGAGGGTGCTGTGATGAAACAGAAGGTGCAGTTGTGAACCAGAGGGTGCTGTGATGAACCAGAGGGTGGCAGTGGTGAACCAGAGGGTGGCAGTGGTGAACCAGAGGGTGGCAGTGGTGAACCAGAGGGTGGCAGTGATGAACCAGAGGGTGGCAGTGATGAACTAGAGGGTGACAGTGATGAATGAGAGGGGGGCAGTGGTGATCCAGAGGGTGGCAGTGATGAACCAGAGGGTGTCAGTAGTGAACCAGAGGGTGGCAGTGGTGAACCAGAGGGTGTCAATGGTGAACCAGAGGGTGACAGCGGTGAACCAGAGGGTGCTGTGATGAACCAGAAGGTGGCAGTGATGAACCAGAGGGTGGCAGTGGTGAACCAGAGGGTGCTGTGATGAACCAGAGGGTGGCAGGGGTGAACCAGCGGGTGGCAGTGGTGAACTAGAGGGTGGCATTGATGAACCAGAGGGTGGCAGTGGTGAACCAGATGGTGACAGTGATGAACCAGAGGGTGGCAGTGGTGAAAACCAGAGGGTGGCAGTGGTGAACCAGAGGGTGGCAGTGGTGAACCAGAGGGTGACAGTGATGAACCAGAAGGTGGCAGTGGTGAACCAGAGGGTGGCAGAGGTGAAGCAGAGGGTGGCAGTGATGAACCAGATGGTGGCAGTGATGAACCAGAGGGTGACAGTGGTGAACCAGAGGATGACAGTGGTGAACCAGAGGGTGCTGTGATGAACCAGAAGGTGGCAAGAGTGAACCAGAGGGTGTCAGTGGTAAACCAGCGGGTGGCAGTGGTGAACCAGAGGGTGCTGTGATAAACCAGAGGGTGGCAGTGATGAACCAGCGGGTGACAGTGATGAACCAGATGGTGGCAGGGGTGAACCAGAGGGTGGCAGTGGTGAACCAGAGGGTGGCAGTGGTGAACCAGAGGGTGGCAGAGGTGAACCAGAGGGTGGCAGCGATGAACCAGAGGGTGGCAGTGATGAACCAAAGGGTGGCAGTGATGAACCAGTGGGTGGCAGGGGTGAACCAGAGGGTGGCAGTGGTGAACCAGAGGGTGGCAGTGATGAACCAGAGGGTGGCAGTGATTAACCAGAAGGTGACAGTGGTGAACCAGAGGGTGACAGTGGTGAACCAGAGGGTGCTGTGATGAACCAGATGGTGGCAGGGGTGAACCAGAGGGTGTCAGTGGTGAACCAGAGGGTGGCAGTGGTGAACCAGAGGGTGCTGTGATGAACCAGAGGGTGGCAGTAATGAACCAGAGTGTGGCGCTGCTAATCTGCCCGGGAGCCCTGTGGGTGTGAGCCCCAGCGCTGCTGAGCTGCCCAGGGGTTGTGAGCCCATGCGCTACTGAACTGCCCCGGGGCCCAGTGAGTGTGAGCCCCCGTTCTGCTGAACTGCCCCTGAGCCCTCTCAGTGTGAAAATCATTTGTGCTCAATTGCCTGGGAGCCCTCTGGGTGTGAGCACACATTGTGCAAAGTGTCCCCCAGCCCCCAGTACATATATACCCGTACCGCACAGCACCATTATGCTCTTGCACCATGAAGTCTGGTGCCTGGATGCTCCTGATCCGTGTAGGGGGTACCACCGTCTGGTGTAGTCAAAATGTAAAGTCATAACTTGCTACACAGCACCAATAAACACGTGTCCCCCTGGCACCGGTATGCGCATGTACCAGGCGTGGAGCAGCCGCATGCCACTGCACCCTACTGCCCAGCGCCAGCATATGCCTGTATGGGGCAGTTTAGTATGAGATGGGACATTGTCCAGCAGCAGCAGCTGCATGCGCCTGAACCCACTGAGCAGGATCAGAATGGCTTTGTACCAACACGCGCAGCAGAGCTATCTTGGACATCTGAAGGATTCTGGGGACTTGTGCCAAACGTATTTTTGTATCCATGAGTTTCCTGAGCGCCATCCCCGTGTAGCTCCTGTGACCAGGAGGCTGCTTTCTCCTCATCTGCTGCTCTGCTTGGTCTCTGACCCTTTATAAACAAGATGCATGTGAACTCGCATAGAAGCCCCGCCTGTTTGGCCCCATCCACCACACACTAGCGGTATGAAACATCTTCCCGCCCGTCCCCACTATAATGGCCAGCTCACTCAAGGGACCTCGGTGCCTTTTGGAACGCTGGCAAAGTTACAGGCACACGTGGTCACATATTTGTGCAAATGGCACAAAAATCCGCGAGTTTGTGGGGAAATTCGTGAACTCGCTGACTTTTTTTTTGCAATTTCGCACTAATTCGCAAATGTCGCCCATACTGTGATAACTTTGCAGTATACCATGGAACATGGTGATTACAAGCCAATATATAAATGGGTAATGGCTGTTTTTAGAGACTGAAAAGACAGCTATATTGATTTTACTGCACTTTGGCTGTGTTCAGAGTTATGGCCTTATATACAGGAAAGTAGTAGGCCCCTAGCTATTACCACTTTATTGAAGTGGTAATAGGCAGGGAAATGTATTCATATTTTGTTATATTTGTAGATAAGTTTAGGGCCATGTACAGCTGTAATTTCACAAAAGGTTTGTACAATTCTGCAATGGTACCATGATGAAAGATATCACTAAGTTAAAATGCTTTCTAACTTAACAATACTTGCCCTAATTAACTGTAGTGCCCAAATGGCATCATCTCTGCATGATATTCGTGCCAAATATCATGTAAATCCTTTCTGTTGTTTTCGCGCTATGTCAAATACAATAGTCTATGGAAAATGCATCGGTGGCAAAATGCATTTTTGGGACCCCGTTTTATATTTGCATCCCTTTAACGAATCAGCACAAAACTTTACATCATCTCAGAATGCAATAGGTCTGGAAAGCTTTGTAGGAATTCCTATCTTTGGGAATACTAACTATAACTACAGAGTGGCAATCAGATTTAGGGTGATTTCCTTTTTTATCTATTGTATGTTTTATGTATTATGTTTGTTGGTTTACATAATCATGTGACCATAAATGTGTCTTTTAGGTGTTCATGTAGTAATTCCTAAACTTTACATATGCGGTTTAGTTTAATTTTTCGGGCTTCCTTGCTACGTTTATTAGGATTTTGCTACATATGAACCCCAAAGTAAATGAAAGCCAATCATTGTTGTTATAAAAATAAGGAATATTCTTTTTCTTCCTAATGGCCAAGTATCATGTCCTCCATATAGCAGTTGGGGCAGGTCACTGTCAGATATCTTTTCCATTTTGTTGCAAAGGAGTACATAAGAAAGATGGGTTTTATTTGGCTTGCTGGGCACAGTTTTATTTTGTGATCTAGAGAGCATGCAAAGAACACCTATGTAGATTAAGCTGTATTCTATTTGTTATGTATTTGTTTATAGGTTTCCCTTAGCATGTGACCATAAACGGGTCTTTCAGTTGTTCCTGTAGGAAATCTGAAACTTTATATATGCGGTCTAATTTAGTCTTTGGGCTTCCTTGGTACTAAGGTGGTACATATGAATATCAAAGTGAAGGAAATTCAATCATTGCTATTGTTATAAAAATTGAGATTTATTTGTTCCTAGTTCCCAGTTATCATGAACTCCAAATAGTAGGTGTGTGACTCACTGCTAGGGCAATTTTTCATTTTGGTCCACAGGGGTGTATAAGAAAGATGTTTTTTGTTTGGCCACTTTTATTTTCTGAGCCAGAAAGCATGTGTAGATTAAGATGGGTTCTATTTGTTATGCATTTGTTCAAAGGTTTCCATTAGCATGTGACCATAAATGGGTCTTTCAATTGTTCATGTAGCAATTCTGAAACTTTACATATGCAGTCTAGTTTATTTTGTGGGCTTCCTTGGTACTAAGTTGAAAAATCTTATAACTTAAAAAATATGTGCTCTATTTACCTTCAGTACCAAAAGCAATCATCTGCGTTCGCTAATATCTAATGTTGCCAAATTTCAATAAATTCCGACTTTCCATTTTTGTGCTACACGAAATACAAAAGTCTATGGAAAATGCATTGGATTTCAAGCTCATTTTGGACTCTCTTTTTTTCTTTGCACCCACTTGACCAAACATCCCAAAACTTTCAGTCCTCTGAAAAAGAAACAGGTACAGCAGGAATGCAAAGTTCTGCAGACAATCGTCAAATATGTGCGAAGTTATTAAGGGACAAAAATCAAAAATATCACTATCTCTGGTGACACCAACTATAACTATTGAGTGGCAAGTGCCACTCTGTCATACACACACATATATATTATTTTCAATATAATATGCTTGTATATATTATTTACAACAATATATGTGATACATATGTAATTAATATTTGTAGCATTCTCCATTTAGCATATAAAATGGCGATATTAAGTTTCTCAATTTTCTCAATTATATTCTTGTGTTTCAATATTTCTTGAATCAATATTATATCATAAAAGTGCATCTCTCCACTAGGAAATAGTGAATAGCAAAAAAGTTGTGATTTACACCTATCTACCCCTGAGTACATCTTCACATGTAAATTTACCTCTGTTAATCAAGCCCCTAATTCTCAAATGTCCTTGATATAATTTTCTTGTGCTATTAGAACCAGGCAATGGCTAGCCCAGAGGGGATTAGGTAAACTGGTCTGCCTTTTATTTGATAGAGTGTATTTCACAAAATCTGAAAACAGAAAAGATGCATTTTAGATCAATACTGCTACATGAATTTCTCAGGTCATCACTCAAGCTCTTATTTACAATTTGATGAAGCAGGAATCCACCAAAAAGAGGCAGATGTTTCATCTGCCGCATTTAAAGTGCCATTCACATCAATGCATTCATAATATTAATGACTCCGTTCCCCCCACTTTTTGTCTGAAGTCCAGCATTCACCAAATCCTAAATAAGGCCCTTATGTCTGGTAAGTCCTACCTGCTTGAATTATTGGCAAGTCCTTCTGATGCTCTCGGGAAACATCAGCACTAGTGGATTCTGCCTGAATCGCAGCGATCCCAGTGTCTGCTGCTTCTCTGTGTTCCAGATCCAAGAGGGGTGACAAAGACTTCAGCTAATATGTAGTGCCTTCTGGTCGTCTACTTGAGCAGCAGTAGGAAGACTCCAGCATAGCTCAAATGTTGAGTTAACACCTTGGTAATCTATATATTTCTATGTCTTTAGAGGAAACGAAGACAAGCGCTCCTCCCAGCCTGGCTGTCAGCTTCGAACACTTTTTTTCCCCCGTCTGTCATCTTCCAACATTCTACTGTTTTGTCACAGTCACACAATCAACCAGCATGCTTCTGGCCAGATATAGACACAAAGACAAATACAAACACACACATACCTTCTTATATGTCCAATTAACAGAAACACCCTGCCAACCTACCAGTGGAAGAGGTGGACCCCGTTCTTACAATGAACGTACACTTAGATCATACACAGTGACCGAAGAAATTGACTTGGATCTATAGTTATAGATAAACTAACATTAATTGTGGAGTTGTGAAAAAACTGCGTTGTGCACCTTTGCACAAAAATGTAGCCATGTCTCTGTGATTTACGTGCCTAATCGCAAGACCCTCTTGTGAAGAGAGCAGATGGATAGCCCACATTTTTTCTCAGACATTGCACATTTTCTGAAGTTATTCCTTAGTAAGAACGTGGTAAAAAAAAAGTAAAAAAAGGGCAAGACAAACTTTTTAGGGGACATATTCTGGGTATGGAACGGACTTCATAAAGATGAAAAGTCTAAAATGATCATCTCTGCTCTTCACAACAGAGGGCAGCTGTGCAAGCTAATTCGGTGGATATATTAGAGAAACCAGGCTACACCCAGTGGCGTAGCAAGGTCAGGTGGTACATGGTGCAGAACATTCCTTGTCATCCCCGGCTTAAAACACATATTTTTGCCATTTTGTCACCCCCTCAGTGATGACACCAGGGGCAGCCTGCACTCACCGCAGCCACTAGCTACACCTGTGCCAACTGAGGTGCGCAAACCATTTTCCAAATAAGCACGAGGACTATGATTCAGTATACAGATATCGAACCGACTCTGAAATAAAAAATATATTTATATTCTCCTTAATTAATTTTAACACAGGTCAGAACTTTCCGCCCTTCAAGATAGTTTAAGAAAATGTAATGGTGTTTTTTGTGTCATTACCATTAATATTATAGCTAATTTATTTCCAAATAATAATAATAATAAGGGTAATGTAAAATCTTAAATATAGAGTTTTGTGAACAATTACAGGCTAATGTTAAACGAGTTTTTGTTTTGCTTGATAAGGAACATGATAGTCACTTCAGAGTTAGAATTATTCAGGGATAGCTCGACTAAGAGTAGTATTGTTTTTGACATGGTGCCATGTTGAACTGATGTCCATATGTAGAGTAATAGTTAGCAAACTTCGGCCCAGATTCTGAAAGGTTTCACGGAACGCAGCTCAGCAGCCAAAAATGCTGCGCTGCGTTGCTTGACAAAGAGAGAGCAGTAGAGTGCTTGGGTGTGTACCTCAGTGTACCACTGGTTTTGTACAGTATGGGTGCCCTTCCTGTACAAAATACTATGCCTAGACACACCTTCGAAGTTTTTCCTACTTTGTATGTGTAATGCACAGTGCAGCACGCATGCAAAGTCAGAAAAAAAAGGAAGAGAACTTTTAACGCCTGCTTTCCAGCCTCGTTAGTTTTTGGCGCTAAACCCTCTTCCTCAAGCTAACAGATAGGGGTTAGCATCAGAAAGCATGGATGGTTGCCTGGGAACGCCTATGTACCACACATGTAACGCCCCCTAGATGCAAAGTAATTTGAAGTAGCCTTTCGCGCTGCTTTGAGTTACATTCCCCTACAAACCAATGCTTATACCAATTAGTGTTGGTTTGTTACTCCGCAAAAAGGTTTAGCGTTGAATTTGTGTCACAAAAGTAACAATAACCCGACGCTAAACCATTGAGAAAGTGGGCAAAAATCTCAGTCTAAATGCATCAGCACAACAGACACATAGGAGCTTAGCACAGGTACATTTTCTAGTTTTCTCGACAAAGCTAGCAAGATGACTAAGCGAACTGTGGACATCTGTGACGTACGACCACCTACGACCTACAGAACAGTGATCTACAGGTCACAAAGTATGATCCTGGCTATACCAACCCAACCTTTCATCCTTTGGAAGTCAACACATTGAGTACCATTCATCTGAATATTAATAGCACCTGTTATTCAAAGGGCCTAGCTACTGCGGCAATGTTATCAAGCGCTACATACAACCAGTTTTTATAATGTGATGCAATTAAACATTTAGTGAGTGCAGGAAAACATACTTGTGCCCCAAGGAAGAATTAATTATACTTGAACCCTGACCCTCCATGTGTTTCCATGGCCAGAGAACGTGCCCCCCGTACATTTATTTAACCAGATCTGATACCCAAAGCGACAAACGTCACAGTGCAAATAGACAACTGCACCACATTGTGCTTTTTAAAATGCCACGATTGTCACTAATCGACACACTGTTTCCATCTCAATTTGGCTTTAAAAACACATAGGCACTTCATGAAGTTTCCAGGCCATGTTGCGAAAAACTATCTTGTTTCAGAAGATCAACAGAGTTTTATAGTCGCTGATACGGATTCCAAGAATGTTGCAGTCACATGTTTCTTTTCTTAAAAGCCTTACAAGCGCGCGCTGCTGACTCTCTTGTTATTGATATCTGGGAAAAAATAAACTGTTCCAATGATTCTCATGCGGTTGGTTTCTGGAGTAATTGAAACCACTGTGAATTTGCTGCTGATCCTCGCGGTGAGCCACGGTCCGCCCTGAACCAAGAGCAGGCCAGAGGGATCCACTCTCCCATGAAAAACAACTCAAACTCGCGAGACCTTCGACCCACACAATATTCAGGAAAGAATGGAGTGTTAAAGGGAGCTGCATTTTCCCAGTAAGACTTGATTGATTTGTAAGTAAAAAAAAATAAATGTACAAAACAGCAGGTTCGGACTTCGACAGAAAATTGGCCCGGGACTTAAAATAAAAGTGTCCCACATTAGTGAATTCGATAGATCAAAACTATGATTGTAAATAAGGGAAGTTTTAAGCTTTTAACCCGTTCCGTGCTAGTGACGGAACCACTCTGTCACGAGCCACAGGAGCGCTGTGCCCATGACGGAGTGGTTCCGTCACGCCGCGGCCCGTCCGCTCACACGGAATCAATTCCCCGCCTGCGCGGGTGAATTAATGAGCAGGCGGGGCCGTGACAGAACCACTCCGTCATGAGCACAGCGTGCCCGTGGCTCGTGACGGAGTGGTTCCATCACAAGCATGGCGGCGCCGCGCAACCCCCCCACCCTCCCAGCGTTGCGGCGGAATTACCACCACGGCCAAGGGGTTAAAGACATGCAGTATAAATATTGTGCAAGGTGGAGAAGACTGCATGGATTTCAGCTTTCTGCAGGCAATGCTTATTTTAATATCAGGGAAATTAACAGTAAACACCAGCCCAGTAGACCATAACAAAGGCCTACAAATAGCCAAAAAAAACGGCCCACTCACTGACCTTTCAGACCAGCCCATTGGCCACTGCCTAATTGCCTTATAGACTACTCCGACCTCGCAAAACAGCGTCAAATTTCATAATGCTTCAAGAAATATCTGAAAAAAGAAACTCAATAAGCAGGAACTAAACAGAGACAAAGTTAAAATACAAGAAATGTGCTAACTGATCTAGAAACAAAAGATCCAAATAAATAGAGTTAGAATAACTACACCATGGTTGTAATATCATGCAGAACAAATGATGGGAAACCCAAATGTATACCGAAATTAAAAAGTATTCCTACTCACTCAATACATGGAAGAAAGCAATATATTACTACATTAATCAATCAATCAAACATTTGTAAAGAGCGTTACTCACCCATGTGGGTCTCAAGGCGCTGGGGGGGTGGGGGCAGCTACTGATCATACAGCTAGGTCTTGAGGAGTCTCCTAAAGGTCAGCAGGTCCTGGGTCTGTCGTAGGTGGATGGGGAGGGAGTTCCATGTCTTGGCAGCGAGGTGGGAGAAGGATCTACCACCCGTGGTTGTTCGGTGGATGCGTGGAAAGGTGGTGAGGGCGAGGTCAGCGGAGCGGAGCTGTTGGTTGGGGATGTAGAAGGTGAGTCGCTTGTTGAGGTATGCTGGTCCTACGTTGTGGAGTGCTTTGTGAGTGTGGATGAGGTGCTTGAAGGTGATCCTCTTGTTGACGGAAAGCCAGTGCAGGTCCATCAGGTGGGCTGTGATGTGGCTGTGACATGGGATGTCGAGGGTGAGGCATGCTGAGGCGTTTTGTATGCGTTGGAGTCCCTTCTGGAGTTTGGCCACAGTTCCCGCGTAGAGGGTGTTGCCATAGTCCAGCCTGCTGGTGACGAGGGCCTGGGTGACCGTCTTGGTTTCGGTGGGGATCCATCTGTAGATCTTGTGAAGCATATGAGGGTGTTGAAGCAGGAGGAGGAGATGGCGTTGACTTGTCGGGTAATTGAGAGCGTTGAGTCCAGGATGAACCCAGAGTTGTGTGCGTGGTCGGTGGGTGCAAACCAGCCACGATTGGAGAAAATGTTTTTATTTGCAAGAAAAATAAAGTTGTAAAGATTAACAACAGAAAGAGGACAGCCTGTGGAGAAGTGAAAATAAGGCATGTATTAATGGTTTTGTCAGAAAGGAAAGGATGCTCACAAGGAGCGAGCATTAAAAGAAACTCCAGCTCTGGTATTAGTGGAAGACTGGTAAAGTGTAAATGTAGGGAAGGGGCACAAGGCATTTAGCTGCATACATGTATTAGGATTTGAAAATGTTAAAATATATCTGAAGTAGTGAAACCAAAGTAACAATTGTGAAAAGATGGGAAAACGTGGAAAACTATTTAACACTACATCTTAGAGACAAGTACATATGCAGGTTAGTCAGAGGCTGACCAATTGAGAGATAAATGCTTCCGCATCCCGCCTGCCGCAGCCATCTGGGCAGTGGAGACACAAAAGCAGCAAATGTGAGTTGGCCACTTTGGAGCTCTGTATTTGGTGTCCACCGCGTCTCTTATTCATGAGAAATCATTGTGATTGTGATGTATCTGCCAAAGTTAAACACGGAGAAAGGAGATACGTGTTTTAAGTCTATAATTGAGTGAGGAACAGTGTTTACGCTTGGCCTTGTAGGGTAACTTTTTGGGATATTGATTAATTATTTTCTTGTTTGCATCAGTCTGTACTAGAACGATAATTACACGTTTGCAAGTATGATGTTCTCCTTAATTCTTCAGCAGTTATCTTGTACAGTATTACCATCTTACAAACATGTATTCAGGTAAACCCCTTGCTACTTGGAAGGAATGGTTTAGAGCATTTAAATTTTATATGGGAGCAATTTCTGGTTTCAGGTTTTGTCCTGAAAGGAAACAAATATTGAAGCATTGTTTGAGAATGGAGGGACAGCGACTTTTCAAACATTTTCCAAATCCCCTTGAAGAGCAGAATCTGATAGTTATGAGGAAGCTGCCAAAACGCTGGAGATGCTCTTCACTGTTTGAAAGGGAATTGCAAAAAGGCACATGTTTTCTCTATGGTACAGCAAGCTGCAGAAACTGTGGACAGCCTTTAGAGAACTCGCCGTGACTTCCAATTTTGAGGCTTTCTTGTAACACCTAATTGGAGGTGAACTCATTTGTTAGATGGTTCAATAAAAAGGTTTAGGATGTTCTCGATGGTCAAAAAAACCCACATTGATGGAAGCTAATAGCAAGCAGCATTAAAAACTCTCAGGAGGAAGCAAACGTTGTTGCTGACTTGATGAAGGATATGTGGTCAGCAACACCAAACTAGGTCCTACAAGTGATGGCAGGTGAATTTATGGAAAACGGGTCTAAGCATAAGTGAAAGTTATGTTTTATTAATCAGGGTTGATTATGGCAAATTGTAATTTCTGTTGTGCACTGAAGAAAGAATGCAGTTGTTGTGGGATATTAGGGATAATATGCCAGGGTGTGTGTTACAGTGTTAAATGTTAAATATGTATGCTGTAGTTTATGAATACAATCTGCAAGAGAGCAAGGAAAGCATGGTTCTAACAGTGACCTGGGTTCCCAAAGTTACAAGAAGAAAAGCAGAGAAATGCATAGATCTTGTAACTGGAATAATCATGGGTTTCATAGTTCTGAATCTCACAATCGAGTCAGATAAAAAATCAGGTAAAAAATATCTGCCTAATCATCTCATCATGTGTGCAGTAGATTACATTTGACAGAATTGGATATCAGATCCAGAGCGAATGGAGAGTGTGCTATTCATGTCAGATTTTCTGACACCTAGATTGAATTTATTGCGGAAGGTATTGTTGGGAAGCTGTAGTAAAAGGTTTATATATATTATAGTGGAATGATCAATAGATGTTAGTTGTCACAGTAATACCTAGTCAAGACATTTTGGCTATCACGGTGATTGAAAATGATGTGAAAAAGTTGGTATTCAATCTATTCTGGATGAATATCAAAGACAAGACAGGTGATTGCAAAAGGTTGAACATGGCATTAAACTTATACAATCAGGACTATTAAACAAAAACAAAGTGAGAGGTGGGTCTTCTACATACAAAACAAAGTTAACACATGTATTTGATAAACTAGAGTTAAGGGTGTTCTGAAACCTATGGAATTTTCAGTGTGGGTATCTCCAATTGTAATTATGTGCATAAAGAATGGAGAGTTGCACCTATGACTTGATCTCTGGATTTGAAATACGTTGATGTGGGTGGATGGTCACTCCTTCCCCAAGACATAAATTTTGGAGGAGTGTGAAATTGATATTTTTCTAAATTCAACCTTAGATACATCTATGATCAAGTGTCACTAGCCAAAAAGCTGCAACATCTTACAACATCTCTGTCAAGGACTAAATGCTGAGAAGGTCTTTTGAGTCTTTTTTTTAAATGCCTGAGGAAAAGGCAACTCCTCCTAGAATAGTGTGAAAGATGTCAGGTGTCATCTTAGGAGGGTCCCAGTTAGGAAATATAAGCTATAAAGATAAAATACCCCATTCACTGTCTTGTATTTCTTGATTAAAGTTGAAAATAGACAGTGAAGTCATCAGCAACACATCAAATGTCCCTTAACATCAGAGAGGCGAAAACAGACAGACATCAATTTACTAGTAGAATTCAGTAAAAGGTCCAACTGCTCGAAGCCAAAAGAGCTGGAAAATAAATGGTAGAAGGGGTGAAGAATGTGGCAAAAAATCAGGAACAAGTGCATTACGAAGCATCTTCCTCTCGTCGTCCCTCCTTTAACATATGTTTCAAACAAGAACTGGTATCACAGGAAAAATTATGTCCATTCGGAAAGTAAGAAGAGGCGCATGTATACCATCCTTTGCTATGA
This sequence comes from Lissotriton helveticus, assembly GCF_964261635.1. Taxonomy (NCBI): domain Eukaryota; kingdom Metazoa; phylum Chordata; class Amphibia; order Caudata; family Salamandridae; genus Lissotriton; species Lissotriton helveticus. The sequence continues at coordinate 439,701,627 of NC_136063.1, forward strand.
GCTGAATTCTTAAGTCCCACCATAGCCCTTTATATTCTGCTCTCCAAGTGACTTGTGAAAAATCATTCTAGGTCAAAGCAAGCTTGGAGACACCAGAGCAGTCCAGGCAGTCAGGATGTCCAGCCATGACCTGGTATAATGATTCGTTTTCTTGACTTTGAAGAAAACGAATCATTATGCCAGCACTAATTATTGTTTATAGTGTTGGAAGAAACTGTTGAAAATATTAATGATCGTTTTTCAAGAATAATGGAAACCACGTTGTAACTGTCACAAATGTCATCACATTTATTTTTTAGGTTCCAATTTTGCACTGGGGACACTATGCACCAATCCTTTTGTACATAAAATATTGTTTTTTTCAAATAATTGCTCTATAAATTTTTTTAATGAAAAAACACAAGGACTATATACTCGGCTACCTCTTTGTCTGAAATCCGCTTAACCCAAACACATTGCCATTGTGCATTTTAATTACCCATGTAACCAACTAATGTTTCCACAAGAACTGTTGTTTCTTGATATATAATACGTACCCTGGTTCTCTGTGAGTAGGGCTTTCCCTTGTGCTTGTTGAGTAGTAATATAGCCAGCAGTGAGGCAGCGGCACTCCCTGCTTCCAAAAGGTGTATTAGGCAACTGGCGGGTGGTCACACCCTGTGATTAGTGTGCACCTGGGCTCTGACATCATCATCCTACTTCCAGCTGTATTTGGGCCTCCGTTTCCTAAATTGCGATTTCCTAATAGAAAATCGCAATTTAACGAATTCCTAAATAGCGATTTCCTAATAGCGATTGTGAGTCCATTGGCATAGCTATAAGGAAATTGCAGTGTACGTACATTCCCCTTTACGATTCCCAAATAGCAATTTATACTGATTTGCTAATTAAGAGTCGTAAATTAAGAATTTCATACATATGGCCCACTGTCTCCTTTCTTGCATGTATTCTGAAATCTATAGTTGCTATTTATGTTTGCTTTTCATTTTTGTTGTTCAGTTGTTTGCAAGCATCTAGGTTTGTGAACCCTAACCCAGTACTGAAGAGCTACAAAAAAACCTTTTTGGTGGGAACATTTGCTCAACCATTTGACTACAGTATCTATGCAGCTTTGCGAACATTCGCTGTTTGTAAACTTTGTCCCTATGTGTACTGCATTAAATAGGAACTTTGTGTTTTCAGTTCCAGGTGTTTTGCAAGCTTCACAATCATTCAAGCCTTGCATACACTAACTGTTCATGAACCTGGTATAGTGGTAAGCCAAGGCCCTAGCATGGCAGGCATATGGTCACTTATGTTATTCCTGATGCTAACAGGGTCCATCCTCAAAAACAGCATAACTAGTGTTCCCCAAGCAGTAAAATGTTTTCTCCAAGCAAATGTGGAACATTTGTGAAATTTGGAGCACATTTATCAAGCTTGCACGCACCACAACGCAGCAAGCAACCTTGCTGTGCTGTGCTGCGCTGCGTGAAAGGGCAGGAATGAGCCATATTTAACATTAGACAGAGCATCTCTGTCATTTCCTTGCGCTGGTGCACAATGTGCTGCCTAGCACTAAGGCAGGCACCCTTGCACCATGGTTCAAGGGTGCCTGCAGTGCAGGCAGGATTGGTTTTGGATTGCTGCAAAATACAGCACTCATATAAAGAGGAAAATATGAGAAATAGAAATATTTCTCCTCGTTATACCTCACTTGGGGAGGCTTGGAATTTTGACGCGTTCCCAGGTCTTTCCTGGAATGGTACATCTGGGAGTGTACCATTCCAGGGACTTCATGGGCTGATGCATGTGAACATCCACACTCCACCCATTGAGCACCTCTCTGGGGCGCAGTAACGCAATGCAGCGATTTGCGCTGCTTAACTCTAGATTTATTTAGCCACGCTGGGCCACACAAGGTGGCCTTGCTTGACTTGATAAGTCTGACTTAGTTGCTGCATTGCCCATGAGACCCCTTGCGTGGCACAAGGGCGATGCAACTCAATGATAAATATGCCCCTTCGTCTTTTGTGACTGCAGTGATTATCATTAGAAACCGCAAAATTAACATCCATGATGAGAATGGCTTTGGAGGGACCAAGCCAAATTGGGCAATACCTTCCTACCAATTTCACAAGCATCAAGTCCACAAGAAGAAAGTTCTCAATTGAAGAGCCAGCAGCAGATCCACTATCAGGAACTCTACCTTCGCCCCCACTCTAAATGAGGTAGGAGAATTGAGTCAATGTTCCTTTACTACCCCTCCCCTTCGCGGGGTCCTTGGTATTCTCAAGCTGTTTGAAAGAAACCAGGGGTATTGAAGCAAATGCTCCATGGGCTTTGGCTATATGTCTTGAGCCATTTCTACCTCAAATTCATGTGAGTTAGTTGAAGAACATGGTGTTCCACACCAGTCCTGAGGTTCAACCTGCTGAGAGTGATAATCACCCTCAGGAAGATCCTAAACCTATTTTGTACTTCACTATTGTACAAGCTATCAATGAGCTCTGGCCAGCCTCGTGTGGGTATCTTGACGAAGTAATATCGCTATCTTTTGTCGTAATAATGTGGTATACAATGCACTGGTGTGGCCATGTTTTTAATCGTTTCCCAACTCTTTTTTAGATTAGTGATGCTGCTTGCTAATGCGTTTTACACGTTTCTTGCTAGTTTGTGATCCATTTCTGTAATATGTTTTAGATGCATTTTTGATTTTTTACATTTTTAGGTGCTTTGTCCCTTACATGTAATCGCTGTGCTGACTTGGTTGCTTGGAAATGTGCATGACTGCAAAGAATAAATTAAAGGCTACTTGAGAAAAGTGCTTCCAAAGTTTCAGAACATAGGTCTCCAACTCATGACTGAAGGGCCTCTGGGGAGGCATGCACAACATTTCAGGGCCTGTGGTATGATTCGATATATTTTGCGATTTAACCTGGGCTTGCTTGCAGACTCATACCTTTTTAAAGCTTGCAATAAGCTGCCTATTAACCCGCGGTCTTTCGAACAGACATCGTTCATGGCCAGGGAAGTGTTAAAAGTGAGCTATTTCATCACGTTTAAATACGTGAAGAGGGTTGGCAGGGCACACGTCTCTATCGGTTCAAAGTGAAGTAACATGGGTTAAATAAATTCAAATTACAAACATTTTACAGCTGTGTAACTTCAACATTTGGAAGCACAAAAAGGCTCGGGAATTAATGAGAGAATGAACAGGAGAACTGTTGTGGGTCAGTGACATGCTGAAAACAATACTGCAGGAGGCAGGTTTGGGAAATGAGGGCAGAGCTATTGGCAACTGCAGTCTGTAAGACTATTATCCCATTAGTTTAACTGGCAAGGCGCATTCCAGTAGGAATTAGACATGTTCCAAACACATCAGTGTTTCCCGGAGCAGTAAGTGTAGCCGGGTAAGCTAAGCTTTCAACAATTATATCGGCCATTAAAATGTCTTCGAGGCACACAAATATGTCATATTTTGAACATTGTATTCTGGTGTTAATTAAAAAAGGTGGGTTCCTGGAAACACTTGCCGGAGTGAAAACAACATTTAACAGAATAACCATGATTGCCTAATCAACAGGACTGTTTAGCTCTGTTTCTTTTGGATTTCATCTCTTTGCATTAAACCATCTAGAAGCACAAAAGAATAATTGACAATCCCGGTTTTATAGCAAGGACGATTCGTTGTGTTTGCTTAGGGAAATATAGATGTATATTCATTCAACATGAAGTGGGCTGTATCTTCTCTTTCTTCATACATTCATCATGCTCAAAGGTGCATTTAGGTGATTCTAGCTAAATTCTTTCATATTTATGCTGAAAGTCTTGCTATTTGCTTTGAGGAAGAGACAATATTCTCTTTTCCTGGAGCTCCTTCAGCTGAATGTTTTTTATGGTCTGGCTTGTCAGAGCAGCCATGGCCAAACAATGTGAGCATTAACAGGAAAGAAGGGCTTTGGCTACACCCACATGTTGGGGGCCAAGAGTACATGTTTTGATTGGGCAGAGGTTGAGTGCTTCTGCAAAAAAAAGTGCTTGCCCTCCACACAGCTGTGATTATTTTGTTTATTTAGCCTGCTGCTTGAGCTTGAACTTTCAGGGGCACATGCATGACACTGTAATGTTATTATATTGTGTTAGCTAACTACATAGATCATTTATGGCACTTTTCACTGACAGCAGGACAGGTGGGAGGAGAGAAGTCATTAACCGATATGGATTTTTAGGTCTGGCTTGACAGTGCAACTGTCACCTGATTTTGTAAACTACACCAATATTATTCTACAGTTCTTTGCTTTAACACAAATATATATCCATTATCGTGCTAGCTACTTATAATTCTTCACATTACCAAACAACATTCTTTTAAAGCCAAACCTATTGGCATTGAGAATGCTCGTTTAGATTTACTTTTCAGTTTTCTTCCTCTCCACTTTGAATATGTTTGCACGCAAGTTGCTCTCAACATGAGGGGGTTATATTTTTGTGTTAAATTTTGAACACCATAATTTGAATTTTCTAGTATGCATCCGAACAATCATGTTTTCTCTGCTGTTAAATCTTGGACTTCACTGGCCTCCACAGTGTCTGTCTCTTGTGGGTACTCCAGGTCAGATTTCAGGACAGTGGTAGGGACAGAGTTAGTGGCACAGATCATTTTTATCAAGGTTGTCCTTTCCACCGTGCTAAAGGATCCCAATTTCCCTACTTCTTCATGTAAAATCTTATTTTCCTTGTAACTCTTATGATTATCACTCCACAAATTCTGCCTTTAGGGTTACTTGACAAACATTGAGTTTTCAATTGTGTATATAATGTATTATCCCTCTGAGATATAATCAGCAACCCTATTCGGATGCTTCTTTCCATATAGATTAATTTGATTCTTTTCTTTGTTTTTATGGACATTTCAAAACCCATTCTCTGAAATTTCCTTTTACTAATTGTCAATTTGTACTCACTGTACAATTATAATGCTTTTTTGTCAGATGTTCTTAGGTGGTATTTCCTACTAACTATTATAATCATGTATGCTGCATTTAAGAGAATGGGTTTCTGTTACATCATATGATGAACTCTGGCAAGCTCAGTAAGTTAATAGTAGCTTGTGGTTGGTAAGTCATACATTTGTACCATGGAAAAGGCCATTTCAGTTCTCCACTCTTCTGAGATTGAGAAAAGCAATACCATAACACTGTGTAATAGTAACACATGTTATTTACATTATTTTGAAACAGCAGGAGTGTGATATGCAGTGTGAATTGAGAAAACCCTTTGTTATTACTATCTTTTGAGGCTTCAAAAGCATTATTTTTTCATTAATGGACTTCCTAATGGTTAAATCAATAATGTACCCTTCAAATGGTGGAGCCTGAAGGTGAAGGAGAGGGCAGCTTATTAGAACTACTTTGCCTTGTTTTCCATGGACACTGATGATTATACTGGGTTTATTTACACTGAGCAAGTGCACATTTTCAGTAGCTATTGAACTTCTATTAAATGGAATTTGTGATGCCGTAATAACTCAAGGTTCCATTTAAATCTGGTACACTCAGGGCGGCAGCTTCCAGTGGTGGCATGTTCCGTTGGTACCGTAATGCTATCCATTTGTTCCTGGATGCCATAATTTGCGACTCAGCCATCATGTGCTATACCTTAACTATGGAGAAAATGCAGGTCCTCTACCTAAACCAACTGTTCCATCCACAGATTACAGACAACATGGGTCCCCAATACCTATTATCTTGCAACAAATACCTGGGTACCTGGTTTCAGAATGATTTATAAAGTACTTAATGAGAAAACGTGATCATTAACTGAGCTAAAGAAACTAATAGCACATTACATGGTCAAGCAGAAAAAAAAATAATGTGCATGATTCTAAATCCCGTCATCAATTTTTTGCTGCATATAATCCCAATAAGGCTTTCCCAGTTGTTAGCGGACAAGATCAGATCTTAGTTTAGATGATGTTGCAAGCGTCAGGATCTCTCTAAAAGAGGTATGAATAATAAGGACACTGGACGCCCTCGGCATAGCAAATTTGTATTTGTGTCCTTTTTTGTGAGGACTGGAGGGAATGGTTTCTGCAGTATTGTCTGACTGATAAAGAGCTAATGAACCCACGATGGAGCATAATATATTGGGGGTAGTCACTCTTGAACCATTGTAATTGATACCAAAGCACTCTGGGGAAGATAGGATGGCAGTTCCTATAGTAAACGGGACCACCCGACAGGCTGTCGGTAGTCCCAACAGAGGCATTACGATGCAACTGCTACCACAGTGGTCACAATGTCTATCTTTTGCATTGTGGTGGGTGCTGCTGGCTGCAGCAAACACGGCAATGCAAAAAGGGGATACATTACATATCCCTGCACTATGGTGCAGGGAAATGTGGGGGGGCACCATAGGTGCCTCCCACAACCCACAGCATAGGGCAAGGGGGGGAAACAGACTGCTATGGGCCCCCAATGTCCTTTTCTGCCTGCCTTTTCATGGCGAGTTGCCCGCCATGAAAAGGTGGGCAGAAAGGGCATCATAAAAATCCCAACTACGGTGCCTGGCAGGCACCGCCACCATTGTAGGGATTGGATGTCCATCCGACACACCGGCAGGCTCAAGTAGCCTGTCAGATGCATCTTTCCGACCATCAACCATCCGCCCGCCATGGTAATATGGCGGGCGGTTTACATGGTCCGATAGAAGTGGGACTGTCACAGACGGGCATCAAAAACAAGCGATTCTAATTCCATGTCATCATGACATATCAGGAGGATTAAAATAAAAAGTCATCTTATATTGTGTAAAGACAAGGCAATTAAGGGCAGTATTAGGATGTGCAATCCCGAATATTCAGGTGTGCTATTCAGATTTACTGCTTTACAATGCAAATATATTCTACCGAAATTAGGGGCCAGATGTAGGCTATCATTTTGCAGTTGCCAACCCTTCAATGCCCAATAGAGTACCTTGAAATGTACAAAACCCTATTTACAATTCAGAAAAGTCTTTCTGCCTCATAAAAGGGGTTTTTGCAACCCATTATGGGTCACAAATAAGAGGGAACATGAAACAGAAACAACCCTCCTATTTGTGAGCGCAACTGAATGTGTAAAGGCTTGGTGACTGCAACTTTAGTCCCACACTATTGCTATGACACCGACAAGCAGGGTGTATTATCAAAGGTGGTAGTATCTGAATCATGCGGGCCACCCTGGGTAATGGTAGTGGTCCAAAAGGCACTGCTCACTTCCTCAAATCTGTTCACAAAGGGTAAACATCTTTTTAAAACTCAGCACCTTTCCTTTAATGGACAAAGCTGCCTTTAAAAAATGTTTGCAGTTTGGGAAAACAAATACAAGGATGGCGGTCTGCTGCTCATCCATCTAATGCACGTTCACTTTTCTACACAGGGGTTGACCTTAAACAAGGGGGCTTGCTGGCCTAAATAGTCATTTGTCAAGAAAACAATGTTGCCCCTTATTATTTAAGCCACTTAATTAATCAAACAGACCAAGAGCTTCACAAATGTTCATTATATCATTTATTACATAATGTTTAACCAAATCTTCACTGTTATATTTCCAATGCACATAGCGTGGATGGTGAATTAAAGTATACAAAAGAGTGATAGTTGGATTGCTTGAATTAATTTCATCCACTAGTAATTACTCGGACCGCATCCCAGTTCATCATTATTTCCACACCATGCTACCTCAGTTTGGACCAGGCAAGGTCTTCTCTGAACCAGAACACAAGCAGCCGAAGACCGGGTTTGTCCTGATTGGGCTCTTGAAATGGGTGTAGCTTGGTTCCAGAGACACAGTAGGCACAGGACTCATGTCTGGGCATGCCTGTTGCACTGAGGGCATCACACTAAAGTATGGATTGAAGTGGTAACATTTGTTTTAACCCCTCCAAAGTACAACAATTTCCCTACGTTTTCTTATGTTAGAGTGGAAATAGTGAATGTGACCCCTCTAAAGTCCAACACTTTCCTTACTATTGCTATATATATATATATTTTTTTTTTTCGAACACTCTCCTTTTTCAAGAAAGAATTCCTCGCACTCGCAGCATAAATCACGCTTCTATTCAAAGTTGCTTTTCACTCCATGGTTTATTCTGGCATCATACAGCTAACTAACCCTGGGCGGAGAACTACGCTCCACTCGCGGAGTTTGTGAATTTCCGGCAACTTCGCGCTCCGCAGTGAGCTCAAAGTTGTCGACTACTTCGCAATCTACAGTGTAGCGTAGTAGTTTTTCTTCCTCGCGCGCTTAATAGCATACTCGCGTGCGCTGTAATGACTTACCGTGGTTCTGCATTCGCTTTCTCGCTTTTCTCTCCCGGTCGCGTTCGCTACGATGTTTGGAATCCGGCCGCACAATCCCATGCGACTGTGAGAACGTGATAACGTCATTCGGAAGCGCGATCACGTCATTAGAACGCGCGATCTTCCTTGCAGCGCCATGTTGGTAAGATCGCGTTTCCGAACACGCAGAAACTGCAATCTGGCACAGAATATCTCTCTCGAGCATGTTAAAACCTTCTAAAAAATGATCATTTTGCTCAGGAAAACCTCTCAGATTGTGATTTGGCTGTATTTTTTTGGGCAAGGAGTCCTCTTTTTGTTTCTACTCGCTTGGGGGCGACGAGCATTCTTACTTGGTTCCTGACTACCGGTTGGGCTTGGCGGGCCTCCCTCCTGCCGCCGCTACACCAACATAGCGGCCGCCGAGTGGAGGGGAGGAACTACCTGCCCCAGACTCCCCAGCGGCATTGCCACCTGCTGCCACCGTCAATCACGCGCCCGGAGGCGCTATAAACTCCCTGCTCAGCCCCAGTGGAGCGGGGGCTGTTCTGACTCGCTTGGGGGCGACGAGCATTCTTACTTGGTTCCTGACTACCGGTTGGGCTTGGCTGTCCTCCCTCCTGCTGCCGCTGCACCAACACAGCGGCCACCGAGTGGAGGGGAGGAACTACCTGCCCCAGACTCTCCAGCGGCATTGCCACCAACCGCCACCGCCAATCACGCGCCCGGAGGCGCTATAAACTTCCTGCTCAGCCCCCGCATCACGGGACGCGTGCGGGTGCCGCCGGGAGAAGCCCGGGACAAGGGCGGGACCATCTGTGACCATCAGTGGCCAGAAGTGGCTGAGCTGGGCCACCCCCCTTGGTCCAACCAACAGGTACTTTGTATTCGACAGACTCTATTTAACACGATACCCCGACAGTCACAGGATATTAGCCTTGGACGAGGGGTTACGGACTAGTGGATTACAAATCTGTGTGTGAAGGAGGGAAGGGGGGAAACCCAGTGTAACACCTTGGCAGAGGCGGGAGGATCCACCTACAAAACCCGGAGTTAGTCTATCAAGAGTCTTACGTCTCACCACTATGGCCAGTAAAGTGAACACGCGTTCTGCTAAGGGAAAAGTACACACACCCCTTATATCTAGCACATTAGGGTCTGAGCCTATCCCCACATTACGACATAAAGCACCACCTACTGCGATTGATTTAATGTTGAGGAAAGTTATCGGGCGGTCTCTGGGGAGATTGAGCGCACAGACAGGCGCATATCCACCACACCAATAACTACTCCATCAACACCTATACCAGCTACGGAAACCATTACATCGGAGATTTTTCAGACTGATACCCTGGATATCTCGAATGAAAGCGTCTCTTGCGCCCAGCCGATAGGAGATGCTGTGGTAATTACAACTAGGGCTGAAAATGGGGCGTCAGGTAACAACACTAAAAGAGGGGGGACTAGGAAGGCTCAACCCAGGAAAGTGAAACCAAGCACCGTTGTGCACAGGTCAAAAGAGATAGAGGATGAGGTCATGGTAGTAGAACCACCATGCCATTCAGGTCCACCAGGATGGATGGACGATGTAATAGCAGACCTCCAAAAACACCTAGAAGTCTTTATTGTAAGCCAAATAAAACCACTAGTCAGTAGACTAGATAAAATTGTAAATGAATTGAACAAGCAGGGCAAGATAAAGGGCTCTACAAATATCAACCTAACTGCAAACCACACTCCATCAGCAACATTTTCAGCCAAGCAAACTCCTATTAATAACAACTGTGTTAGTAATGAGCAATGTACCATCGCACAAGTCCATGTACCCCCCAAACTTCCAGCTCAGGTGGAGGTGACAAACATACAAAAGGGTGGAAATAAGAATATAGATAAGGCCCAACCGCAGACAACTATGCCGCCAACACAAGTAGGAAACCCCTTAATTTATAGTGTGGCAGAAATACATCAGACAGGCCAGGAGCCAAATGATAGAACAAACCACCCCCTACCAAATTTAAACTTACCCCCTGAAGCATGCCCTTACGTTGTTGTTTTTGCCGGGGTACCAGAACTCAGGGCGGGGCAGAAAGAGTCACACACTGAATTAAAAAACAAGATAATCAATTGGCTGAATATACATAGGTCCCTGCAATGCGAGGAAGGTGGGGAGATCCTCCATGTGAGGAGGGCAAATTGGATAGGTAGTAGGAGGAAAGATATTGCAGGGAACTGCATCATTGCGAACTTTAGGGACACCAATTTAGTGGAACACATACTGAGAAACCGTAACAGAAATGAGACTAGCACTATAACATCATTACCACTAGGGTATTTTTATACAATAAAAACATGTCACACACACCCCAAGTCAAATGTATGGAAGAAAGGGTAGGGCACCAGATGTGAACTGGGCAAGGAACTATGAGCAGGTAGGCCCGCCCACACTAACCCGGGGTTTCCCACAGTGGACAAATAGATTCAGTCCCCTACTGTCCCTGGACGAAAATGACTGACTATCAAAATTAGGGAATCCTCAAGAGATGATGATTAAAAAGGTGGGCCATGAACCTATTGCCCAGGTAGATCTGGGAAACTACCAGGCAAAGGTGTTCGTAGAACTCCCAGTAAAGCAAGATGGGGGAGAACAAGGGGTCATGTTAATGGGGAGTGATGAACCCGTGTCATATATTCAGGGCACAAATGTTGGAAAAGGACACGGGGGAGGGATGAACATAATGTCCTGGAATATAGCAGGCCTTGCTGGGAAATTAGCAAATGCAGATTGGAGAAATCACCTATGTGGGTTCCACATATTAGCTTTTCAGGAGACCTGGGCGGTTGATTGTTCCCCTTACCAAATAGAGGGCTACAAATGTTTTTCCGTACCAGCTCAAGAAAGTATATCGGGAAGGGCAAAAGGAGGGTTAGCATTGTATGCTGACCTTAATCTAGAAGGAACTTGGACACTACCCTTCTGGACATCACACACTCTCCAGGCGGTGACATTTCAAGGGCAAGGGTTGAGGTTATTGTTATTTAACATCTATAACTCAGGGCCTGTAAATGGACACAATGCGGTTCTTCAGGAATTAGACTTCAGACTTAACCAAGAGGCTGAACTAAGGAAAGGAGGGGCAGAACCAATTGTTTTGGTAATGGGCGATCTAAATTGCCATCTATGCCCAAATCTGCTCCCAGTAACTGCAGATTGGTCGTCCTGTTCTACCAAGAGCGGGCCACACTTTGAACACAACAAAGAGGGAATAACACTATCTAAACTACTAGACACTCATGCCCTAACGCATACAATTGATCTGGCTGTCCCGGATATAGAGGGTAATCTTACTCCAACATTTAAAGGAAGATATATACCCAATTGCTCTCGAGCATTAAGAGAGCTAAAATCGAGCCTCAAAGTTAATCCCAGGGACAAACTAAAAGTGGCCCTCTGCAGACAGAAATATAAAACCATGGTAAAACGAAGAAAGGCTACACTGCAAGCGAAAGTCTGGGCTGACCTAAAGGAGGCAGGGGAGAACAGGGATTTTACGGAATTCTGGAAACTCATAAATAGGCCTTGTTTTCAGGATAGTAGTGCCCCGGTGATTAGCACCAATATACTCCCTGAACAATGGGTGACTCACTTTGAGGGTCTTTACAATCATACCCATAATACAATGCCGGAAGAGGGTTGGGATGGGACAAGGAGTATGGAAATAGATTTCTCACTTACAGAAACAATTAAGGCTATTCAAGGATTTACTCGAAACAAAGCTCCAGGGCCTGATGGTACCCCGCCAGATCTCTACTTAAGTAACGTGGATCTATGGGCACCAATCATGACGAGAGTTCTAAATGCGGCTATTAAATCAGGGCTCCCTCGATCTTGGCCTACTGCACTAATTGTCCCTATTGTCAAGAAGGGGAGTAGGGACAACCCTCAATGCTATAGACCTAAAATTCTGGGCCGGGTGGTACTTAATCGTCCTATGGCCAGGACGGAAGAGCACTGAACCATAGCAGATACTCAGTATGGCTTCAGATCAGGTAAATCAACTAGCGATCAGTGTCTAAATTTATATTTATTAGTTGCCAAGTATACGAAAGCTAGTAATGGAACTATTTACATGGGATTTATGGACTTGGCTGCGGCCTTTGACAATCTAAATAGGAACAAACTGTGGGTTATGATGAACAACGTGGGAATTGACCCAGGACTTACAAATATCCTCAGAGAATTACATTGGAACACCACTGCCAGGGTCCGCTTTAGCACGGAGGGGGGGACCACCGATCCCTTTTCGTGCACCAGCAGATGTATCCTCACTCCCTTTTTGTTCTCCCTCTACATTAATGATTTGGAGAAAACCCTGATTGCCCTGAATGTAGACTGCCTCAAAGCAGGAACGCGTCAGATTCCGGTACTGTTGTACGCGGATGACGCGGTTCTGCTTGCACGAACAGCACGTAGTTTACAACATCTTGTTGACGGATTTGTAAAGTTCATGGACAATTTAGATCTGTCCGTGAACCTGAGCAAGTCCTTTGTGATGGTGGCAGGTAAAAGGCCCTCCAGGAAATTTGTGTTTAAAATAGAGACCCATACATTGGAAACAGTAAGCACTTTCCCTTATCTGGGCCTCCTATTTGATTGGGAAATAAAGTTCAGTTCCCTGATTGAGGAACGCTGTACAAAGCTGGTTTCCTCAAACGGTGCGATATTAAACTTTGCTCACAGGCTGGGCCGTTGGTCACCAGAACAAGTGATGAGCCTGTACGGCTCCATAAGTTTTGCAAAGGCCCTATATGGAGCAGAGGTCTGGGGTTTTAGGGATGCAAAATAGAGCACCCCAGCAGAAATCGCACACACCGAACTTGGGACCCCATACATTATATACCAGGTGAAGTTGAGGCCCATTATGGCATGGCTCAGAATCTGGGTAAACTCTGAGGCAGAATTAAGCAGGGGTAATTATTGGGGACTGCCTACAAAGGGATAAGGGAGTGCAAATCCCTTGGCTAAACTATGTCAAGAGCATGTTAGAGAACATAGATCAGCAAAACCTCTTCAGCAACCCGACTGCAATTTCCAACTCGTGCACATCCCGAATTAAAAAACTGCTGCTAGAAAAATTTACATCTGACAGATCAGGCTCTGATTTATTAAAGAGATCAGTAGCAGCTCATTGTCTAGTAACTAATGGGGAGGGCATGGAACCCTATTTATTCTTAATGTACAATCAGCAGGATAGGTTTTTAATGTGTCGTTTTAGGCTCAATTTGTTACCTAATATTTTATCTTATCCATCTGGTTTTACTGTAACAATTGAGCAGAAGGGTGCCTGCGGCTGCGACAATAGGTCTCCGCAGGACACCCTTCATTTTGTACTTTTTTGTTCATTTTATCGGACTCCCCGACGTAGATTTTTGGTGGATATTTTAAAAGAGGAAAAATTTTGTCACGCTAAAACTGCACTACTCTTCCTACAAAAAGCAAATGATATGTGCACTTTATGCTCTGTTATGAATTTTTTAAAAGTAGCAGTAAGATTAAGAAACACAAGAGGCTAAGCAATAATGTATATAATACCATGTTTTTATAAATGTATAAATTTTGTTTCTCATGAAGTTCAGAAATGTGAATGGATTTTTGTAAAATGTATTTTTATGATGGTTTTTAATCATCGAAATAAAGATCTGCTGAACTACTCTTTTTTTCAAGAGAAAGGAAGTGTCCCTGAGTCTCCAACTTCCTCTTCCTGTCCACCAGGCTCCTCCCAGTGCTTTGTCCATGTGGTGTTCACTTTCATTTGGATTTGGAGCTGGAAGGATGACTCTTTGTGTATATCTGCTGCATCATAGCATTTGATTGGATTTATTGAGGACTTTTGGATTTGAACTTTTCTTTTACAAGTAAGTTTGAGAATTGAGAATTGGTGTACTGTAAATGTTTGTTTGGTTTGGTTTTTTTTTTAACTACAGTTTACTGGGCTTCTCAATCTTTCTTAAAAATTATTATTGAGGGAGGCCTATACTTTCATGAGGGGCCAAGTTGTATTTCTTTGAAATTTCATCCAGTAGGCCTAGAGGTACCCATGGGTCCAACCATGTTTCTGTGGTGTCTGTAAAACATCATGGATGGCATTGGATTCAATTGCAAACTCTGTTGTAGTGAAATTTCAGTTTTTTTGTGTGTAATTAAATTTTGGCTTTTTTCAGCCAATAGGTAACCCTAGTAGTTCATGTAGTTAGTGTAGGCCTGCTTGAGTTCATTTACTTTCTGTGGGTGGCTTGACCATGTGGTGGCGGCCATTTTGTGTTTTCAGCCACTGTGCTTTTGCCATAGGCCTCCAAGCTTGTGGCCTACTCTGCCAGTAGGCCCAAGGGTACTACTAGAATCATCATCATGGGTGCATGAAAGTTGATCAACTGTTATTATGGTGATTAAGTTGTAAGTTTAACATCATGTACGTCATGGATGGCTTTGGATTGATTAGCAAAATGTGTTTTTGATGTTGAATTGCAGGTTTTGGGTGTGTGTTGAATAATATGGCTTTTTCTGCGCACTAGGTAACCCCAGAATTCAGCTCGCGTAGTTTTGGTAACTTTGCACAGTGCGACAACGTGACGTTACAGTTTTTGTCTTCTTCGCTTGCTCAATTTGCGTGCTCGGGCACGCGATAACGACGTTTTGTACAATTCCCCTTGCCGAACACGCCGAATTTGCAATCTCACGAGCAATATGTCTTGAGTTGCATAAAACCTTCTCGAAAATATTGATGCTGTTCATTTTGCTAAAGAAACCCCTCAGGTTGTCATTTGGTTGTAGTTTTTGGAGCATGGACCACTTACTGTTTCTGTCCTCTATGTACTTTGTTGTTTGAGGGTGACCTGACCATGTGGATGGCGGGGCGGCCATTTTGTGAAGCCAAGCATTGTCCTTTTGCCATAGGCATGTATTGTCTGTCTTCTCTTTCTTTTCATGTTGTTGGGGGTGGCCAGGCCATGTGGGGGCGGCCATTTTGTGTGACCTTCAATCGTGCTTTTGCCGCAGGCCTACAAACTTATGGTCTCTTCTGCCAGTAGGCCTAGAGTCCCAGAGGTAGTCAGCGGGGGTGCTTGATGTAGCGGTTTCCATTTTGTCTGTTGAATTTAACATCATTTAGGGCATGGATGGCAATGGATTGAATTTCCAAATGTGGTGTTTGGCGTGTAGTTAACTTTTTGGGTGTGTGTATAAAACTGTAAATGCCTTTGTTGTATGTGTTGTTGTTGTGTAACTTTCAAACCTTTTAGCCATGGGGATTTTCTTTTTTTGCATTAAGCTGTGATGTGTAACAGCATCCTCCTTTTTCTGGCCATATAGGGTTATAGGTCTGCTTGAGTTTATTTAAATTGTATGTACTTTCTTGTTGGTGTGCTGACCATGGGGCTGGTGTCCGTTTCCATTTGGTGAAACCATGTATTTTGCTTTTCCCATAGGCCTGCTTTGTCTGTTTTTTATTCCTTTATTATTTTTTTGATTCCTTTTCTTATTTTTTTTGTGACCGCCTGTCCATGTCGTGGCGGCCATTTTGTGGTACTATTAGCCACTGTGTTTTTGCCATAGGCCTCCAACCTTGTGGCCCACTCTGCCAGTAGTCCCAAGGGTACCGTACTACTAGAGTCATCATCATGGGTGCATGAAAGTTGATCAACTGTTATTGTGGTGTTTAAGTTGTAAGTGTAACATCATGTACGTCATGGATGGCTTTGGATTGATTAGCAAAATGTGTTTTTGGTGTTGAATTGATGGTTTTGGGTGTGTGTTGAATAATATGGCTTTTTCTGCGCACTAGGTAACCCTAGAATTCAGCTCGTGTAGTTTTGGTAACTTTGCACAGTGCGACAACATGACCTTACAGTTTTTGTCTTCTTCGCACGCTCAATTTGCGTGCTCCGGCACGCGATAACGACGTTTTGCACAATTCATGCTGCCGAACATGCCGAATTTGCAATCTCGCGAGCAATATGTCTCGAGTTGCATAAAACCTTCTTGAAAATGTTGATGCTGTTCATTTTGCTAAAGAAACTCCTCAGGTTGTCATTTGGTTGTAGTTTTTGGAGCATGGACAACTTACTGTTTCTGTCCTCTATGTACTTTGTTGTTTGAAGGTGGCCTGACCATGTGGGTGGCGGGGAGGCCATTTTGTGAAGATAAGCATTGTCCTTTTGCCATAGACATGTATTCTCTTTCTTTTCATGTCGTTGGGGGTGGCCAGGCCATGTGGGGGCAGCCATTTTGTGTGACCTTCCATCGTGCTTTTGCCGCAGGCCTACAAACTTGTGGTCTCTTCTGCCAGTGGGCCTAGATTCCCAGAGGTAGTCAGCGAGGGTGCTTGATGTAGCGGTTTCCATTTTGTCTGTTGAATTTAAAATCATTTAGGGCATGGATGGCAATCGATTGAATTTCCAAATGTGGTGTTTGGGTGTAGTTAACTTTTTGGGTGTGTGTAAAAAACTGTAAATGCCTTTGTTGTATGTGTTGTTGTTGTGTAACTTTCAAACCTTTTAGCCATGGGGATTTTCTTTTTTGCATTAAGCTGTGATGTGTAACAGGCATCCTCCTTTTTCTGGCCATATAGGGATATAGGCCTGCTTGAGTTTATTGTTTTCTGGCCTTTACCCATGTGCCTGTGATGAGTGCCCATGTGGCTGGGAGCTGTGGTGGTGGTAGTAGTAGTGTGCTGTTTTGTTTTTGCCACATTGGCCTGTGTCTTGCCATTGTTCCTGTTGGCTTACTGTTCACATCCCCATTGCTATCTGCTGCAGGTCACTGATGCGGCATCCATCCGAAATGATGTACAAATTAAGGATAAACAAGTTCTACTTCCACTTCATTTGTATTTTAGTTCTTTGCTATTTTTACTCTTACTGAGTGTACTAATACTGCTAGTAGTAATTAAAATTGAAGCTAAAATAAAATCCACATTCGACTGATGTTATTCTGCCTTCTTTGCTTGTAGGTGCACAAAAGACTGAGGAGGAGGTGTCTGTCATCATTCATCACCTGTTCTACTGCCAGACAGACGTCCTTCTGTTTTACGTCACGTGTGGTGTGGCTCACCTGACCAGACATCATTCTCAGCAACTTGTGCAACTGAGTGCTGCTGCTGACATCTGAAGAAGATGGGCCCAAAGAAAGCAGGTACCAGGTCCTCCAAGACCAAGAAAGTTGCTGAGAAGAAGAAGGAAGAACAGAACAAGGAAGTGACACTTAAGTCTGGTGTTGACCTGAAAACCTTTTTTGGGGAAAAAAAAAAGTACGCCTGCAGCAGCGGTGACCGGGGTGCAAGCTGGGGCCAGCACCTCCGCATCAGTGGGCCCAAGCCACCAACCCAGGCCCAAGCAGATGAGTGGAGAAGAGGTAGCCAGCCTAATGGTGGAAAGCAGTGATACTGAGCCTGACTTAAACTTATCGCTATCTCAAAGTAGTACACAATCCACGCAAGAGGGAACACAGCAGAAAAGTAGTGAACAACAACTACCGCCCGCAAACAGCATCCAAAACCACTGCCCGCAATAGTAGATGTTCAACCAGAGCCACCGCCCGCAATAGTAGTTGTTCAACAACCACCGCCCGCAATAATAGATGCTCAACGAAAAGAACAACACCAACCACCGCCTGCAATAGTAGTTGTTCCACAACCACCGCCCGCAATAGTAGATGTTCAACGAAAACAACAACCACAACCACCGTCTGCAATAGTAGTTGTTCAACAACCACCATCCGCAATAGTAGTTGTTGTTCCTCCCGAAGTCGGGGCAGTTCAGGAAATTGAGCCTGATGCAGAGCAAGAAGAAGAGGAAGCACCTCATGCAGGAGATCTATTGTTTTCCAAATTCCCACCAAGGTAAAGGAGGGTTAGTCCATCGAGTTCTTCGCCAATCTGAGGTTGCTGTATATGCCTTTTGTCTGGAACTGTGAAAAATGTAGGTAAATGGAGTTTGGGTCACAGACTCACGGCCCGGTGTTGTGGCGTGGTCCTGTAACTGTTCTGTGCTGGCCCCTATCTTGTTGTTCTTCTCGATGACTGCTGTGCAACTAGTAGAGTAGAGTTACACAATGTATCCAAGCCGCCTCAGTCTGAAAGTCTTCTCGCTCACGAGTCTTGTCTTTTTTGCACTACACCGTAATTGATTTTTATGTTTTCATTCAGTTATTTTGTAATACCCCATTTCTTTTTCCATCAACACTTACAGGCCGGCCTTTTACCCAGTGCTATTATACTTGGAGCGACAACTCATACTTACCTTACCAATCCTCCTCATCATCCAGCCAGAGGCACCCAAGAATGATATTCAGTCACAGTGTCCATGGAAGGGAGGACAAAGATGAATGACGAGATATAACTACACATTTGGACCTGGATAATACATTAACTTTAGTATCATTTTCATAATTATTTTTATTCCTTTTTCCTCTTCATTTATTTTACGCTTGTGTTTGGTAATTGATTGTTCACTAAAACTATTTCTTAATTTTCTCTGCTAGCTTTCAGCCCGCTACAGCAGGTATTACGGTTTCTCTGAGGGCATACAGCCTAGGCAAAAGTCATATTCATATCATATATAGGAAATATTTCCTTTGAATTGTGTAGTAGTAGTTAAGTACCACTCATTATATATTATTAACCATCAAGTTATAGCTTATCTTCATCATGCATGCATTTCCTTTTTCTACCTTAACTTTAGATTTATTGGGTAGTAGTGGATCATCAACCATCGACTTCATCATTTTGCTTTTGTTATCTCCATGCATACTGTTTTTCTTTGTCAAACCTTTCCCCAAACCCCCGTTCCCCTCCATTCATCAAACCCTAACCCTCTTCCCCCGGGCTGTGTGATTTTATATTGAGGTGTGATGTGACTACATTAAATCTACACCAACAATTGATCACACGCTTGCTGGGGCAGATGTGGTGAAAGCAACACTAATGAAATGTCAACGAGGAAGGGCGAGGATCTTCTTCTGCTTGCCCACCCAAGCTCAGTGTATGTACTTGTGTACAAGGCAAATAATTTTCCAAAGGGACCCAACGAATAAATCTAAATAATTGTTGGCATTGTTTGAATTTAATATTACAGCATTTAAGTTGTGTTTTACTAACTCCTTCAACACAACAACAGTTATCTTCTTTTACTTGGCAATCCCCGATACCATTAATTTCTTTTAGTTTAGCAGTTGCAATATTGTTTTTATTTTTTTGTCAGTCTTATGTACTGTACTTTTCTACTTCTCCCACATTCTCTCTCAGGCAAATGACTCTCTTTGTTTTTGTTTGCCAATGCTAGTGCCAGTGTCTAGTCTACTACTACCATCACACAACCACGGCATATTCTCCATTGTCTTGGGAAACCATGCAGCCCTTGCGGTGCCGAACTTAATCATCATCAATCACAGGTAAGAAGATAAGTTTGCTGGGAGGTGTAATGGAGGAGAGACTGGTAGTACTAATAGGACAAATATAACTCAGTGAGGGGTACCGCATTTATCTGTTTGCATGTTACAAATGTGGCCAATTAATACATTATTTAAATCAAACACTGGCCGCTGGCCTGCATCTAGAAGTAAACCTTGTGACATACATTAATTCGTGAAACAGTAACCCCACCACAAAACAACATCATATGTGTACGTTGAAAATAAATAACGTTTATTCATGTACATAAAAACAATCTTCCTATCCCACCCCTCTCCCCACCCTAACCCCAGCCAATGTCCAAGTCCAAAGAATGTCCCACAAAAAACCCCAACACCTAATTCCCACCAACCAACAAAAGTATTAAAAAAGGGGCAAATGAACAGGGTCCATTATAATCGGCGGGCTTTGAGGTGTTTGTCCACTATTATTTTGACGCGCTCCTCTAATTGGTCCGCCAGCTTTGCCACCCAGAGGAGAAGTTGTCGCCGAAATGCACGGCACCTACATTTGCATCCATGATGTGGGGGTGCGGCAGATGTTGCGAAATGCCGGCGGTGAGCGGCTGCCTGACCACGGCGCCGTACTCCTGCAGGTGGGGCCTGGCTGGGGGCTGGGGCTTGGGCATTGGAAGAGGCAGCAGCTGCTGCCGCCGCCTCCTGCTCCTTCTCCTCCGCCTCAGCCACCAACCGGCGGTACTCATCCACAATGGCCTGCAGTTTCCTTTGCCGGGCCCTGGCTGCCAACTCTCTCCATGATGGTTTTTGGGAAGGAGTATGAGTATCCATAAAAAAATAAACAGAATTGTAACTGAAACTCTTCAGAATTAATTCAACACATAGTGGCATAGTAGCACTAGCAAGCGCAGTACATGCAATTGGTGGCAACTTTTAGTTCATCCTCTTGCTTCCACTGCCTGTAACATTTGTTGAAGTTTTTTTCCGGCATTATACTTGCCCTAGTACTATGGGTGGACTTCAGTACACAGAAGAACACCAGTCTTTTTTGTATCTCCTTTTATATTTTCAAAGTAAGACTCTGCTTCCAGTGCCAGTCTCCACCTATGATGAATACAATACATCCAGGGGGCATCCATCCATTAAAAGTAAATGTCTATCATTCTTTAATATCGCCTTATCTGGTTTCACGTTCACCAACAACCACCCATGCGTCCACTCCTTCCTTGCCTTGGAATTGATTGACACAAACACCGCTGATGATTCTTGCTATCCACTATATCCATGCACCCATATTGTGTTGCCCACCCAGGCATGCATCTTCTTTCACCTTCCAGTCCACCCATCCTTCAACAACCCATGCATTGGATTCATATCAGCCACGTGCATGAACCTTCCAAAGTATCCTTCTATGGTAGTCTTATTACATCTCTTTCGTCCTTCCTCCTTCCACCCTTGTTCACTTCTTTCCCTTTTTGTTCAACACATCCCTCAAGGTCATCTGATATGACTTTTAGTCTTCTCCATAACTTTCACAGCTGAGTTGGAGTCTGATAGAAGAGGCCTTGTTTACTCAACTCACGCTGGTAATGCTGCAAAGGGTGTCTTCTTCAACCATTGTATATTGTCCAGTACAACTTCAAGTTCATACTTTCTTAATAAGTCTCATAGTACAGTGAGGGAAATGTTCCCCTTCCACCTAGTAATGCAAATAAGTAATGAATATAACTTACCACCGCCCACCGCTGATGTTTCCTCCCCCACTGGTGCTCCTGCAGGTGCCGCAGCCACTGTCCCCTCCTGGATGGCATTAGCATCACCGCTGGCCCCGTCGGCACTTGTGGTTGGTAGTGGTTGTGCACCTATAAAAGCAAGTACACCTTTTTAGATGCCTGCACACCTCCCCCTTTTTTACTAGTTGTACTTTTTTCACCAGGAAGGAAGATTGAAAAAACAGTTACGTACAACATAAATCGTTGTAACTAGTCCAAATTGCGTACTACTGTACAGCAGTCAGTAGACAGAGATTAGTATTAATTTATTAGATGGTCCCTAGGGTCATCTCATCTCTACTCCTACTCTAGTCTTTGGAAAGTTAGCCTGAGCCATGTAACCATTTTAGATCCGGGTCTACTGTTTTGTCCATGTTACCTCGTAGCTTGTTGCACAGTAAGAAAGACACCTTTGAGGCCACATGAGTTTTGCATACAACTAAAGAGGTTGACCAACAAGTTTTGTTAGTCCCTTTTGCTTATCCATAATGTTACACTTTTTGGCATGACTGCTAAAAGCTTGCATAATTGTATTCACTGTCTAACGTGCAACATTTTTCTCATAGGCAAATGAGAAGATTGCCTTCTACGAACCAGAGATTTGCAGAGCTTTCTAAAGATGCATGTGTAACCAGTATACGTTCAACGGTGAGGGGTCTCCCACAATTCCCACAGTTCTCTATCATGCACTAGTTGTACAAAATGTATAGTATTTAATCTTCTTTATTTTGCATGGTGGAGGTGGATGTTTTTCATGGAACAACTTACAAGTTACAACAATACAAAGCTTGTTATTAAAAAAATAAAGTTTTTGAACTTGCACATAGACTCTGTGGTATATTTTGAGTGTCTGTGGTGTTTTGGACTTAAACGAGTGAGTGAGCGAAAGGGTGTTACTTATGTTCTGGGTTGTGTAATAAAATCATTGGGTATATCTATCTTCGTGTGGGAGGTCGGGAGTGGGACAACTGACTATGACTGAGACACTTAGGTAGGTAGACGGTCAGTGAATTGTGGGTTCTTCTGAGTTCTGTGACTGGGGGTGTAAGTAAGGTCCAACCTCCCTTTCACCAACATCCTATTTTCTTGTGCATAGTTCTGTATGTGGCTGTGTAGAGAATAACCACAACAGTAGTAGTAGTATACTAACCGAACAAAAATTAGTAGACAAACATCTGGTTGCGCATTTTGTTGGTGGGAATTGACAAAGACTAGAGATTACAGAGGAGAACGCAAAAGACAGGAGTGGACCCAGTGGCTACAGCTATTCTATCACAGCTTTATTCAAAAGAATACCTTAACTAAAGAGTGGCCAACAGGGCAAGCTTAGCAACAGACAGTCTAATAGTAGTAGCACAGAGAGTCATAGGGCAGAGGCAGTTTGAAGGAACTGAAAGTCAGGGATGGCATTGGATATCCAAAATTTGGAAAACAAATTGAAGACCAAAGAAGCTTTTGCTAACATTGAATTAGGAAGGAGGCTTAATAGGTTGGAAAAAATAAGGTGCGTTAAAAAGTTAGGGAAATATAATTGTTAATAATATAAGCACTGTAGGACTTACTGGGGCCAGCAGCAGGATCCTCGGTAGAGGAGCGCTCCTCTGGCGGTTGTCCTGCCGACTCGGACCGCGTCTTCTTGCCCCTGGGTGGTGCTGATCATGTAAGAAATAATAAAGAAAGAGAAACATTGAGTGCTGTGAAACAAATACATCATTCAAAAATTCTCTCCAACATTTTAGGAAACAACAATTGCAATAAAATTGACCTCTAAGTCTAAATGACTACTAGCTTGCAGGATTCACAGATCGTCTACTTATAGAACACTAATCAAATGTTCCATAAACATTCTGATTGAAGAATATACTAACGAAGCCAGTACCACCTGACCTACACCACCTATTCCAGAATCCAGACGGGCCAATTGTTCAGTAAGTCGGCATTTCCATTTTATTTTTGCCCGCAAACATGCATAGATGAGATGGAGGACACATGCATAAATTTGTGCATACACGAAATTGTTGGTTGCTTGCGCCATATGAACTGCTACTGACTGACGTGACAATGCTATTGCTGCTAAGCCTACCACTCAGTAAACAAACTTCAAACACGTTCTATGGAGGGGTGGGGTAAATAAGAACTAACTAAGCCTTCAGTGACAGAGGAGGCGTCATGCAGACCGTTAAAAAAATATGAACTAATACTAAGTAAAACTAGCAATAGCATTAACTAACTTCAGTTCTCCAAAGTAAACTCTAACATCAATAATCACCAGCCCTAGCTAGCGCAAAGTTACAAACCAGTAATAGAAGTAGCGAGCAGCACCTGTGTCATACAATAACAGAAGATTTTATGATCGAATTGATCTGCAATGTAACTAAGCGCACCAGTAATCGTGTTACTTATTTGTCCAAGAATTATACACAATACTTATACTACTATATATATATTACTAGCTACTCACCAAGCCCCACGACCTCTACACCTAGCAGGTCCAACAGGTTCTGCTCCCTGTCCAGAATGTCTGCCCACCGGTGGGCCAGCTGCTGGTGGGTGCGCCGGATACACGAGCGGCGGAAGACTGCCCAGCGCACCTTCGCCCACTGGCGGTGACGCTCCTCTGGAAGGTAACCGGAGCCTGGCCTGCCGCCTGCTGCCAAGGTCAAGGGGAGGTGGCGCTGGATGAAAAAAAACAGGGCGGCCACCTCCGCCTCCCCGGAAAGTTTCCGGGCCTGCACCCCTGCAGGTCGCATTTTGCCGCAAGGCAGGTGGCTCTTGGGCGCAGGCGCCTTGCCCTTCGAGCCGGTTCTGCTGCTGCCCTTTGCCATGGTTCGGGGGTGAAGGTGGAAAAAAAAAGTTAGAACAAAAGGAAAAAAGTTAGGGGGAAGAAGTAGGAGCTTAAAGAAAGAAGTAAAATAAAACAGTAGAAAAGTAAAAAAAAAGATGTAAAAGTAGAAATAAAATGCAAAATATAAACTTAGGGACAGAGAGAGATAGATGATAAGTAAAAAAAAGTCAGAAAAACTGTGAAAATAAGTAAAGATTGCAAAGATAAAAGCTGGATAGAAAACGAGGCCCAGAACCATAGCATAGAGTGTGAAAAACAAGATGGCCGCTCCCATCGCGACCACGTGGGTAAGTTTGCATGCGATTTCTCGCGAACACGCACTTTGTCAGCGTGAACAAGTAGATGTATTCCCGAACATGACTTGCACAACGCGAACACGTTATGCGCGACCCGGAAGAGGAAATAGGAAACGCGAGCGGGCGGGACAATTGAAAAAACAAGATGGCCGCGCCCATAGCCCACCGCATGGGTACGGTCGTGCGCTACAATCCCCAAGCACGCAGACAGCGCCCCGAACACGCACAACGCGCTCCCGAGCAAGAAAAACGGCTCGCGAACGGGTCGAACAAGCTACTACGCACGCTCGCGAAGCTCGCGTAGTGCGAGAACGTCTTCGCGTAGCTTCACGTAGCGCGACTACGCGTACTACGCCCAGGGTTACAGCTAACCATATATATATATATATATATATCCACAAACACAAGAGTTGCCCCCTTGAATGAAGCCGCACAACCACAGGTAAGTTTCAGCAGTTTATTGGAGGTGAAATCGGCCGCCTGCTGTCCCAAACAGTGCCTTCGTAGAGTATGCGCCCAACGCGTTTCGTGCTCCCCGAGCACTTGGTCACGGGCATGCAGTTCATGAGTCTATTGCCAGCACCTGTGTTTAAATGACGTTCGCCCCAGAGGGCGTGGCGGCAGGCACTGCCTGCTGGTACTTGAAGTGCATGGCATATCTTCCTCAAGTGAGAGTCTCACGAAATGCACAATAAAAGAACATTAAAACCCCAGTGGGTTGAAGAACACAGTCCTGAGCATTGCGGGCTGCTAAGTGTCAATCACGTCCATGCTCCTCTGGCTCCCAAAATGCCGTCGTTTTTAGGCGTCAGCTGAGATCCGCTACGCGACGGGGCTCCATTCGCGACCGGACACAGCCGCCATTTATCCACAAACACAAGAGTTGCCCCCTTGAATGAAGCCGCACAACCACAGGTAAGTTTCAGCAATTTATTGGAGGTGAAATCGGCCGCCTGCTGTCCCAAACGGTGCCTTCATAGAGTATGCGCCCAGCGCGTTTCGTGCTCCCCGAGCACTTGGTCACGGGCATGCAGTTCATGAGTCTATTGCCAGCACCTGTGTTTAATTGACGTTCGCCCCAGAGGGCGTGGCGGCAGGCACTGCCTGCTGGTACTTGAAGTGCATGGCATATCTTCCTCAAGTGAGAGTCTCACGAAATGCACAATAAAAGAACATTAAAACCCCAGTGGGTTGAAGAACACAGTCCTGAGCATTGCGGGCTGCTAAGTGTCAATCACGTCCATGCTCCTCTGGCTCCCAAAATGCCGTCGTTTTTAGGCGTCAGCTGAGATCCGCTACTCGGCGGGGCTCCATTCGCGACCGGACACAGCCGCCATTTATCCACAAACACAAGAGTTGCCCCCTTGAATGAAGCCGCACAACCACAGGTAAGTTTCAGCAATTTATTGGAGGTGAAATCGTCCGCCTGCTGTCCCAAACGGTGCCTTCATAGAGTATGCGCCCAACGCGTTTCGTGCTCCCCGAGCACTTGGTCACGGGCATGCAGTTCATGAGTCTATTGCCAGCACCTGTGTTTAAATGACGTTCGCCCCAGAGGGCGTGGTGGCAGGCACTGCCTGCTGGTACTTGAAGTGCATGGCATATCTTCCTCAAGTGAGAGTCTCACGAAATGCACAATAAAAGAACATTAAAACCCCAGTGGGTTGAAGAACACAGTCCTGAGCAT
Organism: Lissotriton helveticus; assembly: GCF_964261635.1. Taxonomy (NCBI): domain Eukaryota; kingdom Metazoa; phylum Chordata; class Amphibia; order Caudata; family Salamandridae; genus Lissotriton; species Lissotriton helveticus. Next base: position 439,727,948 of record NC_136063.1, read on the forward strand.
TGCGGGCTGCTAAGTGTCAATCACGTCCATGCTCCTCTGGCTCCCAAAATGCCGTCGTTTTTAGGCGTCAGCTGAGATCCGCTACGCGGCGGGGCTCCATTCGCGACCGGACACAGCCGCCATTTATCCACAAACACAAGAGTTGCCCCCTTGAATGAAGCCGCACAACCACAGGTAAGTTTCAGCAATTTATTGGAGGTGAAATCGGCCGCCTGCTGTCCCAAACGGTGCCTTCATAGAGTATGCGCCCAACGCGTTTCGTGCTCCCCGAGCACTTGGTCACGGGCATGCAGTTCATGAGTCTATTGCCAGCACCTGTGTTTAAATGACGTTCGCCCAAGAGGGCGTGGCGGCAGGCACTGCCTGCTGGTACTTGAAGTGCATGGCATATCTTCCTCAAGTGAGAGTCTCACGAAATGCACAATAAAAGAACATTAAAACCCAAGTGGGTTGAAGAACACAGTCCTGAGCATTGCGGGCTGCTAAGTGTCAATCACGTCCATGCTCCTCTGGCTCCCAAAATGCCGTCGTTTTTAGGCATCAGCTGAGATCCGCTACGCGGCGGGGCTCCATTCGCGACCGGACACAGCCGCCATTTATCCACAAACACAAGAGTTGCCCCCTTGAATGAAGCCGCACAACCACAGGTAAGTTTCAGCAATTTATTGGAGGTGAAATCGGCCGCCTGCTGTCCCAAACGGTGCCTTCATAGAGTATGCGCCCAACGCGTTTCGTGCTCCCCGAGCACTTGGTCACGGGCATGCAGTTCATGAGTCTATTGCCAGCACCTGTGTTTAAATGACGTTCGCCCCAGAGGGCGTGGCGGCAGGCACTGCCTGCTGGTACTTGAAGTGCATGGCATATCTTCCTCAGGTGAGAGTCTCACGAAATGCACAATAAAAGAACATTAAAACCCCAGTGGGTTGAAGAACACAGTCCTGAGCATTGCGGGCTGCTAAGTGTCAATCATGTCCATGCTCCTCTGGCTCCCAAAATGCCGTCGTTTTTAGGCGTCAGCTGAGATCCGCTACGCGGCGGGGCTCCATTCGCGACCGGACACAGCCGCTATTTATCCACAAACACAAGAGTTGCCCCCTTGAATGAAGCCGCACAACCACAGGTAAGTTTCAGCAATTTATTGGAGGTGAAATCGGCCGCCTGCTGTCCCAAACGGTGCCTTCATAGAGTATGCGCCCAACGCGTTTCGTGCTCCCCGAGCACTTGGTCACGGGCATGCAGTTCATGAGTCTATTGCCAGCACCTGTGTTTAAATGACGTTCGCCCCAGAGGGCGTGGCGGCAGGCACTGCCTGCTGGTACTTGAAGTGCATGGCATATCTTCCTCAAGTGAGAGTCTCACGAAATGCACAATAAAAGAACATTAAAACCCCAGTGGGTTGAAGAACACAGTCCTGAGCATTGCGGGCTGCTAAGTGTCAATCACGTCCATGCTCCTCTGGCTCCCAAAATGCCGTCGTTTTTAGGCGTCAGCTGAGATCCGCTACGCGGCGGGGCTCCATTCGCGACCGGACACAGCCGCCATTTATCAACACAGGTGCTGGCAATAGACTCATGAACTGCATGCCCGTGACCAAGTGCTCGGGGAGCACGAAACGCGTTGGGTGCATACTCTATGAAGGCACCGTTTGGGACAGCAGGCGGCCGATTTCACCTCCAATAAATTGCTGAAACTTACCTGTGGTTGTGCGGCTTCATTCAAGGGGGCAACTCTTGTGTTTGAGGATAAATGGCGGCTGTGTCCGGTCGCGAATGGAGCCCCGCCGCGTAGCGGATCTCAGCTGACGCCTAAAAACGACGGCATTTTGGGAGCCAGAGGAGCATGGACGTGATTGACACTTAGCAGCCCGCAATGCTCAGGACTGTGTTCTTCAACCCACTGGGGTTTTAATGTTCTTTTATTGTGCATTTCGTGAGACTCTCACTTGAGGAAGATATGCCATGCACTTCAAGTACCAGCAGGCAGTGCCTGCCGCCACGCCCTCTGGGGCGAACGTCATTTAAACACAGGTGCTGGCAATAGACTCATGAACTGCATGCCCGTGACCAAGTGCTCGGGGAGCACGAAACGCGTTGGGCGCATACTCTATGAAGGCACCGTTTGGGACAGCAGGCGGCCGATTTCACCTCCAATAAATTGCTGAAACTTACCTGTGGTTGTGCGGCTTCATTCAAGGGGGCAACTCTTGTGTTTGAGGATAAATGGCGGCTGTGTCCGGTCGCTAATGGAGCCCCGCCGCGTAGCGGATCTCAGCTGACGCCTAAAAACGATGGCATTTTGGGAGCCAGAGGAGCATGGACGTGATTGACACTTAGCAGCCCGCAATGCTCAGGACTGTGTTCTTCAACCCACTGGGGTTTTAATGTTCTTTTATTGTGCATTTCGTGAGACTCTCACTTGAGGAAGATATGCCATGCACTTCAAGTACCAGCAGGCAGTGCCTGCCGCCACGCCCTCTGGGGCGAACGTCATTTAAACACAGGTGCTGGCAATAGACTCATGAACTGCATGCCCATGACCAAGTGCTCGGGGAGCACGAAACGCGTTGGGCGCATACTCTATGAAGGCACCGTTTGGGACAGCAGGCGGCCGATTTCACCTCCAATAAATTGCTGAAACTTACCTGTGGTTGTGCGGCTTCATTCAAGGGCGCAACTCTTGTGTTTGAGGATAAATGGCGGCTGTGTCCGGTCGCGAATGGAGCCCCGCCGCGTAGCGGATCTCAGCTGACGCCTAAAAACGACGGCATTTTGGGAGCCAGAGGAGCATGGACGTGATTGACACTTAGCAGCCCGCAATGCTCAGGACTGTGTTCTTCAACCCACTGGGGTTTTAATGTTCTTTTATTGTGCATTTCGTGAGACTCTCACTTGAGGAAGATATGCCATGCACTTCAAGTACCAGCAGGCAGTGCCTGCCGCCACGCCCTCTGGGGCGAACGTCATTTAAACACAGGTGCTGGCAATAGACTCATGAACTGCATGCCCGTGACCAAGTGCTCGGGGAGCACGAAACGCGTTGGGCGCATACTCTATGAAGGCACCGTTTGGGACAGCAGGCGGCCGATTTCACCTCCAATAAATTGCTGAAACTTACCTGTGGTTGTGCGGCTTCATTCAAGGGGGCAACTCTTGTGTTTGAGGATAAATGGCGGCTGTGTCCGGTCGCGAATGGAGCCCCGCCGCGTAGCGGATCTCAGCTGACGCCTAAAAACGACGGCATTTTGGGAGCCAGAGGAGCATGGACGTGATTGACACTTAGCAGCCCGCAATGCTCAGGACTGTGTTCTTCAACCCACTGGGGTTTTAATGTTCTTTTATTGTGCATTTCGTGAGACTCTCACTTGAGGAAGATATGCCATGCACTTCAAGTACCAGCAGGCAGTGCCTGCCGCCACGCCCTCTGGGGCGAACGTCATTTAAACACAGGTGCTGGCAATAGACTCATGAACTGCATGCCCGTGACCAAGTGCTCGGGGAGCACGAAACGCGTTGGGCGCATACTCTATGAAGGCACCGTTTGGGACAGCAGGCGGCCGATTTCACCTCCAATAAATTGCTGAAACTTACCTGTGGTTGTGCGGCTTCATTCAAGGGGGCAACTCTTGTGTTTGAGGATAAATGGCGGCTGTGTCCGGTCGCGAATGGAGCCCCGCCGCGTAGCGGATCTCAGCTGACGCCTAAAAACAACGGCATTTTGGGAGCCAGAGGAGCATGGACGTGATTGACACTTAGCAGCCCGCAATGCTCAGGACTGTGTTCTTCAACCAACTGGGGTTTTAATGTTCTTTTATTGTGCATTTCGTGAGACTCTCACTTGAGGAAGATATGCCATGCACTTCAAGTACCAGCAGGCAGTGCCTGCCGCCACGCCCTCTGGGGCGAACGTCATTTAAACACAGGTGCTGGCAATAGACTCATGAACTGCATGCCCGTGACCAAGTGCTCGGGGAGCACGAAACGCGTTGGGCGCATACTCTATGAAGGCGCCGTTTGGGACAGCAGGCGGCCGATTTCACCTCCAATAAATTGCTGAAACTTACCTGTGGTTGTGCGGCTTCATTCAAGGGGGCAACTCTTGTGTTTGAGGATAAATGGCGGCTGTGTCCGGTCGCGAATGGAGCCCCGCCGCGTAGCGGATCTCAGCTGACGCCTAAAAACGACGGCATTTTGGGAGCCAGAGGAGCATGGACGTGATTGACACTTAGCAGCCCGCAATGCTCAGGACTGTGTTCTTCAACCCACTGGGGTTTTAATGTTCTTTTATTGTCCATTTCGTGAGACTCTCACTTGAGGAAGATATGCCATGCACTTCAAGTACCAGCAGGCAGTGCCTGCCGCCACGCCCTCTGGGGCGAACGTCATTTAAACACAGGTGCTGGCAATAGACTCATGAACTGCATGCCCGTGACCAAGTGCTCGGGGAGCACGAAACGCGTTGGGCGCATACTCTATGAAGGCACCGTTTGGGACAGCAGGCGGCCGATTTCACCTCCAATAAATTGCTGAAACTTACCTGTGGTTGTGCGGCTTCATTCAAGGGCGCAACTCTTGTGTTTGAGGATAAATGGCGGCTGTGTCCGGTCGCGAATGGAGCCCCGCCGCGTAGCGGATCTCAGCTGACGCCTAAAAACGACGGCATTTTGGGAGCCAGAGGAGCATGGACGTGATTGACACTTAGCAGCCCGCAATGCTCAGGACTGTGTTCTTCAACCCACTGGGGTTTTAATGTTCTTTTATTGTGCATTTCGTGAGACTCTCACTTGAGGAAGATATGCCATGCACTTCAAGTACCAGCAGGCAGTGCCTGCCGCCACGCCCTCTGGGGCGAACGTCATTTAAAGACAGGTGCTGGCAATAGACTCATGAACTGCATGCCCGTGACCAAGTGCTCGGGGAGCACGAAACGCGTTGGGCGCATACTCTATGAAGGCACCGTTTGGACAGCAGGCGGCCGATTTCACCTCCAATAAATTGCTGAAACTTACCTGTGGTTGTGCGGCTTCATTCAAGGGGGCAACTCTTGTGTTTGAGGATAAATGGCGGCTGTGTCCGGTCGCGAATGGAGCCCCGCCGCGTAGCGGATCTCAGCTGACGCCTAAAAACGACGGCATTTTGGGAGCCAGAGGAGCATGGACGTGATTGACACTTAGCAGCCCGCAATGCTCAGGACTGTGTTCTTCAACCCACTGGGGTTTTAATGTTCTTTTATTGTGCATTTCGTGAGACTCTCACTTGAGGAAGATATGCCATGCACTTCAAGTACCAGCAGGCAGGGCCTGCCGCCACGCCCTCTGGGGCGAACGTCATTTAAACACAGGTGCTGGCAATAGACTCATGAACTGCATGCCCGTGACCAAGTGCTCGGGGAGCACGAAACGCGTTGGGCGCATACTCTATGAAGGCACCGTTTGGGACAGCAGGCGGCCGATTTCACCTCCAATAAATTGCTGAAACTTACCTGTGGTTGTGCGGCTTCATTCAAGGGGGCAACTCTTGTGTTTGAGGATAAATGGCGGCTGTGTCCGGTCGCAAATGGAGCCCCGCCGCGTAGCGGATCTCAGCTGACGCCTAAAAACGACGGCATTTTGGGAGCCAGAGGAGCATGGACGTGATTGACACTTAGCAGCCCGCAATGCTCAGGACTGTGTTCTTCAACCCACTGGGGTTTTAATGTTCTTTTATTGTGCATTTCGTGAGACTCTCACTTGAGGAAGATATGCCATGCACTTCAAGTACCAGCAGGCAGTGCCTGCCGCCACGCCCTCTGGGGCGAACGTCATTTAAACACAGGTGCTGGCAATAGACTCATGAACTGCATGCCCGTGACCAAGTGCTCGGGGAGCACGAAACGCGTTGGGCGCATACTCTATGAAGGCACCGTTTGGGACAGCAGGCGGCCGATTTCACCTCCAATAAATTGCTGAAACTTACCTGTGGTTGTGCGGCTTCATTCAAGGGGGCAACTCTTGTGTTTGAATATATATATATATATATATATATATATATATATATATATATATATATATATATATATATATATATATATATATATGCGGTATGTTGACGTCCAAAACTCAGCAAATCAGCCAGATAGACAAAGCAAGACCCAGAAGTTGGTGCAAATTATTTATTCTTTAGCCCAACTCCAATCTGCCATGACACGTTTCGGCTTAACGAAGCCTTGATCACATGACGCCATGGAAAGGCACATCTACGCCTGCATGCTAATATGGATGGCGGTTTCTTGCAGACACCGCCACCATGTTAGACCCCTTCCCATCCGCAGCGGACCCCCCAGCCATCATAGAGGCAGTTGGAAATGGACATCCTAATCCCTACGGGGGTACCTGCACAGGCACCATCTCCATTGTAGGGATAGGAGTCTGACTGCCACCCCAACTGGACCCTACATCCTGTTGAAAGTGGCAGTCTTCCCCTGACAGCAAATGGTCCAACTACCGCTATCATAATCCGGCAGTCAGATCGAAGGGCTGTCAGTCAGTCAGACCTCCACCAACAGGCTGTCAGTGACGGTCCGACCAGCATCCAAATCAGGCTCTTAATTTTTCCAGGTTGCTATACACATTGCAAATTTGTAGGTATACTGGGAGCCACTGAGGCACATCACTGACAGAGCAGTTACTCTTGTTTATCACACTTGCAGGAAGAAACTAACCCATTTAAATGCCAAGTAAGACTGGTTGTCCACTCTTCATAGACTTTGTATAAGGATAACGTAGTAGACTTGACCAAAAGTTGAAGATCAGTCCATCACCAAAAGTATGAGTTGACTTATACCTGCCCCTTCCAATAAGTACTATTTCACAGTTAGTAATCATTTTTCTATATCCCCCATTTGGTGGAAATAAGGTTGTGGCTCCCCTAGGCAGAGTCATTCTTCAAGATGTGCTTAGTCACAATCTTCTCCTTAATTTTCATCATACAAGGCTCCTGATCAATAGGACTAATATAGGATGGTTATGAGGGACAGGAAGAAAGGGTCGTCCCAGGGCTTCAGTAAAGATATGGGCATGGTTATGTTATGTTTTTGTTATATTTTTTTGGTAAGTGCACATATATACTAGCTACAGCGAGACATAGAATTATACTTCATAATGAGGTTTCTCACAGTTTTTTTTATAGTTTTCAAAAAAAGACTAGGCTGCATTCTGAGTGAAGTTACAAAGGCATAGGATTCCAGGTTCTTGGGGCACCGATGGAAAGTGCCCTGTCCCCAGAAACAGAGAGTATAGATTTAGGTATCTGCATGAAGAGCTGGTCTGCAGACCACACACTTCTAGCTGGTATGTGTCATGAGTGCAATGAGAATTTAGCTGCAAGCATGACTGGGGACTTCTGATACATGGTTTCATAGAGAATCATCATAGATTTCCTATTGACTCTATTGCGAATACGAAGCCAGTGTTGTGATCTCAAAGCAGGTGTAATATGAGCACCCACTCTTGGTGTACCCTTTAACCAGGTGAGCTGCTTATTTCTGTATTAGTTGCAGGCAGTGCAAAAACTTAATGGGGAGGTGAGATAAGGTACATTGCCATGATATAACTGGGACTGAATAAAAATGCTGACAACTGGAACATGCAGTTGGGGATCTAATAATGGAGGGCTATTTTCCCGAATCTTCAGATAAAAGATGCTGGCTGTCATGGTAACTTGATACTCAAAAGAGACAGAAGAGTCTAAAAAAGGCCACTGTTTTTCTTTCCACTAGGGTTTTGGACGCCGACCCATAATTGCAGCCTTCCAGGGTAATCTGACAGTGCCTCTTTTTGAAAACAAAGGAGCCAATAAATCCCATACCGTATAATAATCTTTAATGGCGATGAATCTCCTGGGCTCATGGGTAGCCGAAAGCTATGGACGACCATCTCCTGCTCAGTAGATTTCACGAGAAATAGGTTTAAAAGAGCCTCTTTTGTACTCTCACTAATTTCATTGAGGGCTCAAAGTATGAGCTACCAGCTATTCCCAGTAATGTTGTATTATTAATCTTTTTTTCATGTAATACACATTCTATCCTGGTTGAATTATTTTCTCTGGCATAAAGTCCTCTATATTCTGGAATGGGGAATTTCTGTATGTTATTACATCTCCATCAACTACATTGCCACCTTCACATCACAACACCTACCACTCCATCACCAATTTAAGATTTACATGTATTTTTATACCACATTCATCCCCACCGCACTGTCGAAAAACCCTACACTGGAAGACGTTTCTTAATCTCTTTTGTTAATTATAACTGTAGCCCCTTTGTATTTAAAATTATTTGTTCCAAATGTATTTTATTTCGCTTAACATGTCTGCTGATATTGTTACATCTGGACAATGTCCAGGTGGCGGTATTGTCATGGTAATGTTTCATTCTTTCAGCAGCCCTCAGGGTCCTTAGGGTCCTAGTTGAGATTTCCCCTACTTAGAAATAGTAATGCCAAATAACACTGTATGGTGGTGAATAAAAGCCATTTCCTGCCCAACTACATTTTTAATTAATGTCCAGTTCATTTAAAATACTATCCTAACACTAACTTTTTAATATTCTTATATTTATAGTTATTGTTTAAATAGGTTTAATTCATTTGAAATCATTGAAATTGAATAATGTAAACTAAATATTTTTCAAAATATTTTACTCAATTCAGGATAAAATCGTTTATTTTCCTAGATTTGATCCATAAATATACACACTCTGATATCTTTATATTGTAATTGCTTCTGTTGCTGTGGAACTGATAGCTATCAACTTAAACATGTATAGACACTTCAGTCACACACCACCACAACCACCTTAAACCACTTTTATATTATGGTGTTAAAAGTGTTTTCCTACGGATGCTTCACCACTAAAGATATGTAATAGTACTAACCAAAAATGTTTTGTGGCATGGCCTTATTTTGTAAGAGTGTAGATAATTCACATTGTAGGCAAATAACACACTAGGCTTTGCTCCAAAAGCTTGTGTTACAGCCGCACTGTAGCAAACCAGCAGGTATAACTTTCCTGTAGGTAACCTTTGCTTTAAGAAGGACAATGTCCAAGTGGCGGTATTGTAATGGTAATGTTCCATTCTTTCAGCAGCCCTCAGGGTCCTTAGGGTCCTAGTTGAGATTTTCCCCTGCTTAGAAATAGTAATGCCAAATAACACTGTATGGTGGTGAATAAAAGCCATTTCCTGCCCAACTACATTTTTAATTAATGTCCAATTCATTTAAAATACTATCCTAACCGTAACCTTTTAATATTCTTATATTTATATTTATTGTTTAAATAGTTTTAATTCATTTGCAATCATTGAAATTGCATAATGTAAACTAAACATTTTTCAAAAGATTTTACTCAATTCAGGATAAAGGGCCAGATGTAGGTATCGAATACAGATTTTTGGCCGTTTCCAACCGGTATTTCGATATTGAGATGTAGGGGTCAAAAAATCTTCCGATTCGGTAAATTTACCGAATCGGTAAATTTACTGCTTCGGTAAAGTTACAGAATCGGTAAATCTTTCGAATCGGTAAATTTTCCGATTCGGTAAAGTTACAGAATCGGTAAATCTTCCCAATCGGTAAATTTTCCGATTCGGTAAATTTACCGAATCGGTATATTTACCGATTCGGAAAATTAGAAATGCTGAAATTGGTTTCTTGAGATGTAGGTGACCTCTAAAATACCGAATTTGCATGAAATTCTGTATTTAAGAGTCTGTATTTACCATGGATTGAAAGCAGGTGGTAACCAGGTGCAGGCTATGAAAAAAGGCCCAATATGCAGCAGTGTGACCAGAATGGCGGCATTCTACGTGATTACGAGGCGGCTACGGCTACAGGCAGAAGGAGAAAGGGTCTGGAGAAGGGAGGAGCAGGTCTACAGGCAGAGGATCACCCTATTCCAAATGACTGAGCCAGAGATCCTACAAAGGTACAGGCTACACCCCCAAACCATCCTGGATTTAATCAGGGACCTGCACCCATCGTTAGACCACCCAACATCAAGGGCGCACGCCATCCCACCCCATGTGCAGGTGCTGTGTAGCCTACACCTGCTTTCCTCTGGGAGTTACCAGAGTGTGATCGCTGTGGCAGGTGGGGTGTCTCAGAGCTGCCTGTCGCGTTTTTTCAGGAAGTTCCTAGAGGCAATGATGCAGAGAATGGAGCTTTACATCAGCTTCTCTGAAACTCACGCAGAACTGCTGAAGACCAAAACTGACTTTTATCAAATTGCACATTTCCCACACATCATCGGCTGTATTGATGGCACCCACATCCCAATATGCCCACCTGCTGCCACAGAGTACATTTACCGAAACAGAAAGTCAACCCACACCATAAATGTACAGGTAATCTGTGATGCAAAGTACATTATCACGGAAATCGTGGGCAAGTTCCTAGGAAGTACCCACGACTCCTACATCTTTCAAAACAGTGGGATCTACACACGCCTGACAGCGGGGGAATTTGGCGTAGGATACCTGCTAGGTAAAACACTTTTGACAATCCCTTGATAGATATTGCAGATGTATGTGCATGTGTGCATGTGAGTAATGTCTTTCTCATTTTCAAATAGGGGATAGAGCATATGCCGTCCGCTCTTTCATCCTGACACCCTACCTCAACCCTTCCACCCCCAGCCAGAGGCGATACAACAAGGCACACAAATCTACTAGGAACATTGTGGAGCGCACCTTTGGTCTGATGAAAAGCAGATTCCGCTGCCTCCACAAAAGTGGAGGGGCACGCCAGTATATGCCAATAACCTGCTGTAAGATGATTGCAACTTGTGCAATGTTGCACAACCATGCTACTAAGGATGGCACGGATGTGGAATTGAGCGACTATGAGGACCATGTTGATGAACATGCACTGCCTGAACCCAACACAGCCGGAGTTGCGACACCAACAGATGGCAGACACAGACGGGCAGAGATCACATGCAACTACTTTTAAGTAAGTAAAGAGACACACACAGGTGGAGTATGCACCCAACGTAGTTTAATTTTGTCACTACGCAGGTTTCAATAGCACAATTGTGCAACACAAATTATATCCATGCAATGATGGAAGTCCTGGGTCACTTCCCCATTAACTGAACCACTCATTTGCGTCCACGCCTACCAGTGCCAGATGTTGGTGGTTGGCTGTCTTTACTTGGCGTTGGGGCAGTTGCCTCACCATGGCGCCTGCTGCTCCTCCGTGTCTCAATGACAAGGGGGCTTGCCATGCTGCTCCTACTTGTGCTTCCTTCACTCTCTGGCACATCCAGAGCAGCAGTTTGTGCTGTTTGTGCATTTATCAGCACCTCAACAGCACTGGTCATCCTAGCTATGCCCCTGGACACCTCATTACTATTTTGCACGAGTCCCTCTTGCATGTTTATGCATCTCCTGCATAGCAGGGAAGTGGCTCTGGCCAGGCAGTTGATGGCTTTATTTTGTTGCTGCGCACGCTGCCTCTCCTTGCGCCTTGATGACATTTCCTGATCTAGTTTGGTGCACAGTAGCTGCACCGATTAAGTCATATCGTGCATCCCTGCAGCCATTTCCTTGTTGACAACAACTAGTTCTCTGATGCCCTTCCCTATGTCTTCCATATTGTTGTTTAGGTTCCTCATTTGGCATTGGACAGACATGATCCCCTGTATCCTCTGGATTTTGACCATGCTCCCCTCAAGGCCACGGAACACACTGGGACCCTCCACACGTGGTGCTACACTGCTTTCTTGGAGCCTGTGGCGTCTGGTACTGGTAAGGCCCACCTCTGCACTGGACTGCAGTGTGGCAGAGCTACCTTCCCCAGGCAAGGTGTGTGTGTCTTCCCCCTCCATGTCACCTGCTGATGACTCCATTTCCACTAGTGGGGCAACTACATGCCTCCTGCTCTGTTGTGATGCAGGTGTTGTCACAGGCAGTGATGCAGGCATTTCTGGTGATGACAGTAACAGAGGGGATTCTGTACGTTCTGGGGACGCCTTTAGCTCTGGAGCCACTTCTGAGGTTTGGGATGGTGGCTGTGTACTTGGCGCACTTGTGTCCTCTGATACATTCTGTGCACTTGGACCTGGCTCCTGGCTCTCATCCCTCTCTGGTGCCGTGCCTTCTGTCTCCCGGGAACACCTGAGAGATGTCTCACCTGTGGACATATGAGCATACATTAGCTAAGCGCTACTGCCTCACAGCCACTACAATTAAATACTTTTCACTTGAACAATGTACATTTTGCCTGTGCTTCATTATGTCTGAAATTATTCCCTGACTTGGTGGTTGCTGTGCTGTATGACATGGTCTTTCATTTACTGACTGCATGTCCCATAATGCATTGCTCCTGTATAGTGCTAGCTGTTCTGGACTGGGGTTCACTTAGCCACATAGGGTAAAGGGAAGGATGATGGGGTGGGGGGGTTGCTGTGCATGCGTCTTACCTTTTCTGCTGGCAGCTGTGGCTAAGCTGTCTACATCTCCCAGTCCGCAGACGCTTTCTGGTTTAATGGTGGACACACCAGCTCCTCCAGGTCAGTAAGGGGGGGTGCAGGGTTCATCCCTCTACCAGTTTTGCTTGCCTGCTTGGGGTGTTCAGCAATTATTTTTTTGTCAGGCTCCTGAGGTCGTACCACCTCTTTTTAAGGTCCTCTATGTCTCTAGGAGTCACTCCAACTGCATTCACTTTTTCTTGAATGTCCAGCCACATTTTCCTTTTGGCAGATTCAGCCACTGTGAGGGACTGCCTGCCAAACAATTTTTGGTGCACCTTCACCACCTCCTCCACAAGGACCTGCAGCTCCATGCTGTTGAATTTTAGTTTCCTCTTCCTCTCGCTGATCTTTGTCTGTGCTGCTTGCCATTTTTCAAATTTAAAAGTTCACGTTTTCTTTTGGTCAGGGACTCAGCTCAGCTCCAACTGCCTCTCCAGAAGCTTCTAATTAGTTGTAGCTGCCTGTGTAGCCACTTCCTGGTAGGGAGGGGGAGGGTGGTAGCACCTGATTGGCTGCCTGATTCAGTTTCACTTTTATTTGCTTTCCGATTTGGTATTTACCGTTTCGTAATTTATCGAATCGGTATTTACCGAATCGGTATTTCCAATGCATTCCTATGGACCAAAAGGCCCATAGGAATGCATTGGAAATACCGATTCGGTAAATACCGATTGTCCGATTCCAAACTTTACTGATTCGGTAAAAAATACCGATTTTTTTACCTACATTGCATTTACAGACTCATAAATACCGAATCAGTAAAATTCGGTATTTATGAGTCGGTAAATTGCAATTACCTACATGTAGCCAAAAATCTTTTATTTTCCTAGATTCAATCCATAAGTATACACACTCTGATATCTTGATATTGTAATTGCTTCTGTTGCTGTGGAACTCTACGTAAGCATTGTGTTATGTTGTTGTTGTACCTTAACTGACATCTATCAACTTAAACATGTACAGACACTTCAGTCACACACCACCACAACCACCTTAAACCACTTTTATATTATGGTGGTAAAAGTGTTTTCCTACGGATGCTTCGCTACTAAAGATATGTAATAGTACTAACCAAAAATGTTTTGTGGCATGGCCTTATTTTGTAAGAGTGTAGATAATTCACATTGTAGGCCAATAACACACTAGGCTTTGCTCCAAAAGCTTGTGTTACAGCTGCACTGTAGCAAACCACCATGTATAACTCTCCTGTAGGTAACCTTTGCTCTAAAAAGTCCTTCCTCTTTTTCAGAAATCCTGATGAACCATACGTTGAATGCTTTGCAGTCCATTATAGTAGACCTGCATACGTTGCCACAAAATTACCTTATTTGTGTGCTCACTATTTTTGCAGTAGGAACTAAACAATTACATTTTTAAAAAGAACAAACGAGAATGTAAGTAAATCAGAATGGCTTTAGCCTTTGGTGTTCGGCTAAAGTTATTTTATGACCTTTTGTGACCATGCTGGCCAGGACAGACTGGCTTATAGGACAATCCAACAGTGCTAGAAGGACTGGTCTGACAGGTCGGTGTGTAGTCATTTTTTTGCAGTTTGTGGGCCTGGTCAATGGTCTACGTGTCCGGTGTTTACAGTTGATTCATGGAACATACTTTAAGTGGCCTTGCTCAGTAGCTCTACCCGGTGGGACAATGTTGTATCTGCTCCGGAGCTTGAAAACTGAAAAGTGCAAAAGCCAGTGCCACAGGAGAGTCCAGAGTATACGGTGAGGAAATCAAGCACCTGTCACCTTTCCTCCGACTCCTGGCCAGCATCTGGAATTCCTCATGCAGTTACAATTTATACCAAATACACATAACCTTACAATATTTAGCTACAATCTGAGAGCAACTAACCTAACCCTCTAGAGAGCAGCACATCTCTTGAGGTCTACCCAATACTGAGCAAATCTCACATAGAGATGAGCAGGAGAGCACAGTGTCTTGCTTACTGGTCCACATGAGAGAGATTCCTGAGAGTGGAGGAACACTCATAATACAGCAACCAACAAAAACTGGTGTTTGCTACTTTGTTAGATATTACAAATTAATTGTTGAGGTTTGTTTTTGCAAAATGTAGGACCAACATTCATCTGACATCATTCACAATACAAGAATATTTTGACAATTAAGGGACACACTTTTTTTAATTTAGTGCAGATACATTAAATTGTAATATTTCATACATAAACAGTTTGTGAGTACCCAATAAACAATAGTTTTCATATTTGTATTATTTGCATATAACGCTTGGCAATAAATTAATTTCATTGATCATTTATTATTCTAGGAATCCAAGCTCAGTTCAGTCAGGGCTTGTAGTGAGTTCTGTGAAACAATAAGCTGCTACAGTCCCTTATGGCAACTGTGACACACCCAACCCTGGCGTTTTACATCATGGGGCTTGAGGCTTCATTTTCACATTACAACAAGATTGACCTCAATTGTATCAGCTTGCGAGGATAGCTAAAACTCCAGACTAAAGTGTCATCTATGACATGGGGCCCATTAGAAATCTAAATTTATGCCATTTGGGAATCTTCAGGTTCAGACAAGCTCTGGAAATCTCACCTTTCTGTAGATTATTTCCTGTGTCTTGAATAGTCAGGTAACAGCTATGCAAATGTCGAGTGATATGACTCCACACTGGAGCGCGAGCAGTACAAGAACGAGCAAACAGAACGGCTTGAAATCCTGAGAAACATATTTGAAATTCAACAAGAGTTTTTTGCGATCTCAGGAGAATTAATCTTCTCATGATATGTATGGCAGAAATGTATAAGGACCTTGCCCAAAAAAAGAATCCAGCTATGCCCTTTGGTGGTATGCTTCATCATCGGGTGCATCCCGTTCTGCTATGGAGCGGGGCATGCTGTGACCTACAGACTATGCGGGAGCACTTAGGTGACTATACAATGGTGTTGAAAAATAGGAGTGGGAGGTTGGTCCTGGAGTGTATCTTTGGCTAGTTGGTGTATCCTATTTATTCTGGCTTCTATTCAGTATGATTAAAAAGGGGTGATTAGGAAAGGAAGATGTCATGTACCTGATTTTCTAAAAAGTCAACATGATTCAAGCGGTACCTCTATAGGCTTTTCATCAAGACCTTGGGAAAATTAACTCCCTGATACCACTCCTGCTGTTTCACACTGGATGCACACTTATTGCATGCTAATTAAAAGGTGTGTAGACATGTGGCTGTATGCATGCTCCTTTGCATTCAGTAATACCAATTTTATCATCATGAGCACCTCCAAGTGAGGAAAAACGTGACTTAAAATTATATTATGAGTGGACACATCTAGTGAAGTCCAAATAAAATTATCTGAAAACAAACTGTGGTCTTAGAGTATACAGTTAAAGGCACACACATATAGATATCACATCCTGGTTCTTCCAGGGGAGATGGTAGCCTGTAGTCACACTCCGCAAAACTTTGGATAACCCACCCCAGCGACCAATAGTATTAGGGATAGGATCAATCCTGCAAACTCTGTCAAGGTTTGCGAATGTTTTACTAAGTCCCATGGCCCAAAAGACTTATACATACTGAAGGACACAAAGGCATTACTCTTTCTCCTGAGAGACATACAATACAAACCAGACATACATATCTTTATGGGTTTAAATATTGAAAGCCTATAAACAAGTCTCCCACATGCAGAAACCCATAACATAATCGAAGAAGTACTCTTCGAAGAAGAATGGGTTTTCCAGACACCCAGAAATGTGGTAATGAATGTTGTAACTGGGCTCCAACCCAGAATTTCTTCAGATTTGAGGACACACTCTATCTACAACAGCTCAAGACCAGTATGGGAAGCACCTTAGCTGGTCTCTATGTGCACCATTTAGAAAAAACACAGAATCCTTGGCCCTTAGAACTAACCCTGGGCGAAGTACTTCGCTACGCCCACGGAGTGGGCGTAGTGTTGTCTACTTCGCCCTTTGCAAAGGTGGCGTAGCAGGGAACACTACGCCCACCCCGTGGGCGTAGCGAAGTTGCCCGCCACCCGCCTCCCTCCCGCCCTCCCCTACATAGCTAACTTTTGTAAATTTTTAAATAAAAGTAAATAAAAAGGCACTTACCTTGTCCGCTGCGTCCCGGGGCTCCCTCTGCTCGTCCTGCCGCCAACGCCGCCATCTTGGATACCAATGCGCATGCAAGGGCGCCCGCGCATGCGCATTGGTATTCAAGATGGCGGTGACGGCAGCGCAAACGAGCAGAGGGAGCCCCGGGTGAGGTTCCGTGGTTTTCGGGACCGGACTCCATTTTGTTTGCGTTGTTCATATCGCCATTTTGTGTTGCCCTCACGTAGGCCGTGAAGGTAACCAAATGAATAAAGTTGCATGGGCCTCATTGTTCATGTATGCATTAAACAGGCCCTTTTCTGACTTGTGAGTGAACTGCAGGACGCTGACCTCTTCACTTGAAACTGACCCTTCACGAATCCAATTTCTCTGGCTGATCGTTGTCTGAGATTGCCAATCAATGTTCAGGACCTCGTTAACCTTTAGTTTCCTTGCACATATCTTATCCTAATCAGCATCTGAATTGTTTCTTTTCTTACGACTTTTCATTACATGGGTAGTGCTTTCAATTATAAATTTGTCCGGCTTGCAAAGATTGAATTTGGGACATTCCTAATAATTAACTTTTGGGTTGGGTTACTGTAAATTGGGTTTTTGTTAATGTGATACTCAGTTAGAAAATGTGTCCTATTGGTCAGAATTGTGCGCAGTGGGTGTACATTTATAATGAGAATATTGTGTATAAAAGGTGATGTCTTGCTCTATGAAATTTGAACAGTTTCTTGAGTTGTACACCGTGTTGTATTGCTGAGATTACTGTTACTAGCTCCAGCTAATAAATTTGATCTCTGACGCCACCTAGAAGTATTCCGTGTCTCTGTTTGCCAAGACAGGAGAACCCGAAGACTTTGGGTGTGTCCCTATCGCCGCTGGGTTCTAAAGCCCGGTTCTTCAGTTGGCGCCCAACGGTGGGGCGACTTCAGCGGTACCGATCCAAGCCCGAGGATCGTGAGGAGCCACGTGAGGAAATTCTGGAGGAAGGCCGCCACTTCATTGACCCCTGCATGTCGACGTGGACCAAAGGTCTTTTCTGCGAGGCTTCCCGCTTTCCAACGGCTACGAAGGACTGCTGCCCTGACTGTCGCCTTATCTTGGACCCTTGATTGAACGTTCTTCTGGTGGCGTGACAGATATTTGGTTCAGTATAAGTGGGTCGCTCCCACGACTTTGTTTTGGTTCTTGGTTTTGATTTGATTTTTGCAAAAATCGAAGCCGAGGGGCTCGTATATTTACGAGTGTATCGATAGTTGATAACCTCTTGAAGTTTGAAGCTAGATTAGTGAGCTATAAGATGCCTGGTCTTAGCAAAATTGGGAAATGGTTTAGTTGTGGTTGCAACAGGGATTCCCGATTGGAGGATTCGTGTCCGATACCTCCGGTTGGAACTCCGACTTATGAGCTCTATTCAAAACACGGAGTGGGTCCTATTACTTATAATGAAGTGTGGGTCCGCTGTACTAAAAAAGATGGTGTTTTACGATGGCCCCAACATGATAGTTTTGAATTAAATATTTTAGATAATCTGGAAGTTGCGCTATTTAAGAAGAAAGCCCGGCCGGCAATGTTTGACTCTTTCCGCCTTTGGCGAAAGGAAGCCAAACAGCGAGAAATGAAGCAAGCAAAGAGAGATAGGAAAGATAAGAATATCTCAGTACTACAAGCTGCTAGGCAGTTTAAGTCAGATGAGGAAGATCGAGTGTGTGAAGTTTTAGATAGACAGCGTTGCATGGCCATAGATAAATGTTATCCGGCCTTGCCGTCTTCTCCTCCGAAAGAGACGGAAGACCCTGAAAAAGATCCTTTGATCTCTCATTTACTGAGATTGTCACCCCCTTATGTGGAGGGTGCTACTGTGCCTCCATTACCCCCGGTTGTTCTACCCTTTGTTGTGCAACCTCCTGCTGTTGTTCAGCCACCCGGTGCTCCACAGATGGTTTTGCCTCCTACTGCGCAACCCACTCTAGGGTCGCAAGCTTTGCTTCCAGCTTTGCCTCAAACTCCTTTGCCTTCTGCTTCTGCATCTCAGACTCCTACTGCTCTTGTTCCCACTTTGTCTCAAGATTTTAACTTTCCTGTTTTTACGCCTACTTCTTCCCCTTCTGCTCGAAAACAAATGACAGAAACTGTTGTTAATCTGTTGTCTCCATTGTTTGAGCCACTGAGTATGATCCCTGTTTCGGAACGTAAGCAGAGTCGTAGTCAGCTTCCTAGTTCCGAAGAGTGGGCGGTGTTGGATTTGTTGGCTCGTAGATGGATTTTAAATGCTCCTAGGTATAATTTGCCAGCAGTTATGGATTTTTTCTTTCAGTGGGAGCCGCCTAAGCAAAGGTATGTTTTTGATGTAATGTGTGCTTTTCTGCTGCAGGAATGGGAAGATAATGAGTTGGGTCCGATTCCGCATGAAGTGCTTGATGTTCAGTCAGAGTTTGCTAAAGGGACGATAGTGGAATCTGATGTTACTGATGCTGTAGAGACGATACTTGCCTTCAGAACTAGACTCCCGTCTCAGCCATTGTACGAACCTGATCCTTCTGTTAGGAGGAAAGTGAAACAGTATCCTATGAGAGAAGTTCCCCCTGTATTGAGAGAGGCAGTTGCTGCTAATGTTAATCAGGGTATTCAGGCTGCAGAGGCCCATTTTCAGCGAGTGTGGGTACATGTCCCTTGGAAGAGAGCAGAGGTCTTGGCTCTTAAGCAGACCTTACCTGACCCTCGTAAGAATCCTGCTGGTTATTACAAGGAGTTGTCCCAGACAGTTGAAGCGTGTATTATGAATTTAGCTGACATAGATATGTTAATGGGTAATGTAGTTCCTCAACCTTTGTGGGCGAAGATTCGTCATGAGAATCATGCGGCAGAATTAGGAGATACGTGGGCTAATATTGTTGCTGCAGATGGTCGACAGGTTGGAGGTGCCAAACCTGAGCCTTTAGTTGCAGAATTACCTGGTAGGATTATTAATCTAATGAAAACTATGATGCCTGCTTTACGAGTGAATTGGGACAAGTTAGCAGCATGCAAACAAAAGAAAGACGAGAGTGTGTCTGATTTCTTCACGAGGTTTGAAGAAACGTTTATCAATCATAGTGGTCAGGACATGAGTACGGAAGGTGGTCAAAGGTTGTTTGTGGACAAATTTGTCTTTATTTGCTTCCCGAACTTTCCAATACGTTAAAGGACTCTGAGAGTTCATGGGCTGTTTCTTCGTCGGCCCAGATATTGGCTACTGCACAATAATATGAGAATAGGGATAAATATGAGAAGGATAAAGCAGAGAAGAAAACTAAAGATTTAAAGACGAAGGTTCTTTTGCAGCAAGCTTATTCGCCTCATCAGAATCAGCCTCAGTTTCAGCAACCTCCACAGTTTCAGAGATTGTTACAGAAGCCTGAGCCTTATGCTCCGCGATTCTTTCCTGGTCCTAATCAGTGTGCTTATTGCAGAGAGGAAGGTCATTTTAAGAATAGTTGCCTGGCTTTGTTACAGCGTGCGAATGGCGTATCTGGTCAGAGAGGTCGTGGTGGTTTCCAGCAAGCTCCTAGGGGTAGGGGACGTGGTGTGTTACCCCAGAATGAGCGTTCCTCTTCCCTTCAGAATTCTGCGAATTATTTTGACAGACAGAATGTTCCGAGTGGTCAGTCTGCACAGTACTATGTTGATGATTATTATGTTGAGAGTGAGAGTGCTGGTTATAATGATAGTTAGGACAGCTAAGGGCAAAGAGAGAGAGTAGTGTCAGTTCCAGTAGACCAGAGTGGACCTTATGTTGAAGTGACTACATCAGGTGTAGTACAACCTTTTCTTTTGGATATTGGTGCGACAAAGAGTTCTATTATGCACTCTAAACTTCCTGGCGCACCTTTGTCTGGCTTGACCAATGTTTCCGTAGGATTTTCAGGTGCCCCAGTTTGTAACCCGATTTCTAATCCTTTGCCCCTTTCTATTGGCCCTTGTGAATTGGAAGCTCCTCTTATTTTGATGATTGGTTATAATGAGAATCTGTTGGGTTTGGAGTTGATGAAAAGATTATATGCGACATTACATTGTTCTCCTTCGGGAGTACATCCTACCTTAGGTAAGAAAGTGATTGCGTTCACTTCCTGATACGCTTTGGGCTACAGGTCCAAATGATGTTGGTCTTTTGCAGATTCCACCGTATGTTGTTACACTCAAATCGAATGCTAGGCTACCTCGTATCCCACAGTATAAAATATCTAGTGATGGCGAGAGAGCTCTATTAGCGATTGTCTATGATCTGGTTGAGAAGGGTGTAGTTGAGGAAACGAGAGGTAATGTGTGTAACAGTCCGGTTTTGCCTGTCCTTAAGCGTACTGATGCTTCTCAGCCACCTGTGTACCAGTTTGTGATTGACCTTCGAGAGGTAAACAAGATTGTGGTGCCACAGTTTCCTGTTGTCCCTGATATCACTGCTTTGTTGACTCTGATTCCTGCTTCGGCAGCCTGTTTTTCTGTTATTGACCTGAAGAATGCTTTCTTTAGCATTCCGATTGCGGAAGAGAGTAGAGTTATTTTCAGCTTCTCTTTAGGAGGCCGAAGCTTCCGGTTTAAGAGAGCTCCCCAAGGTTATTGTGAAAGTCCCTCCATCTATAGTCAGGCGTTGAAAACTCAGCTTGATAGATTTGTGTTGCCTACTGGTGCTACTCTTATTCAGTACGTTGATGATTTGTTGGTTGCCGCTGATGACGAAGAGATTTGTAAAGAGGCTACTCTTTCTTTGTTACGACATTTGTCTGACCTTCATCATAAAGTGTCACCTTCCAAGTTACAGTATTGCCGACAAGAAGTAACCTACTTATGTAATCTCTTGTCGAAGGAGGGAAGAAGGTTGACCCCAGAACGAATTCAAGCGATTGCGCAAATGACTGTACCATCCACACAGAGAGAAGTGTGTGCTTTCTTAGGTATCACCTCGTATTGTAGACAATGGATCCCTAATTTTTCCCTGCTAGCGAAACCTCTGTTGGCGCTGACTCTTAAAGATACTCCGCATCCTCTTCCTTGGTCTGATGAGTGTCAGAAAAGTTTTTCTGAATTACGTGATGCATTGTGTTCGGCTCCGGTATTGGGTACTCCTGACTACAGTAAACCTTTCACGTTGTACGTTCACAAGAGAGAAGGTTGTGCATTGTCAGTGTTGACTCAACAGTTTGGAGACAAGCAACGCCCATGTGCGTATTTTTTAGCGAAGTTAGATCCGGTAGCTAAAGCGTTGCCGAGCTGTTTGAGAGCTACAGCGGCAGCGGCTGTTTCTATTCGACAGTCTGCTGGTTTGGTATTGGATAATACGTTGATTGTGATGGTCCCACATGCAGTGGATACCTTATTGAACAGGACCAAGACACAGCACCTTACTAGTGCACGTCTGTCAGGTTATGAGTTGACTCTTTTGGCTAGCCATGTTCACATTAAAAGATGTAATGTATTGAATCCAGCTACGTTGTTGCCGAATTCTGTAGAGTCAGATGCTCAAGAACAGCATGATTGTTTTCTTCGTACAGAGGAAGAAACGAAAGCTAGAGTTGACCTAAAAGATACTCCTCTTGAGAATGTTGATGGTACTTTATGGGTAGATGGTTCGTGTTTTAAGCTTCCGAATGGTGAAACGACTGCAGCATATGCTGTCACAACTTTACATACAGTTGTTGAAACAGCACGCATAGCACCGAATTCTGCGCAAGCAGCAGAGTTGATTGCATTGACACGAGCGTGTGTATTGTCAGAGGGAAAGCGAGTGAATGTTTATACTGATAGCCAGTATGCGTTTGGTGTTGCCCATAGTTTTGGACGTTTGTGGAGAGAAAGAGGATTCCTTACTTCCCATGGCACAAAAATTCAGCAGGGGCAGTTAGTGAATGAACTTTTGGAATCACTTACTCTCCCAAAGCAGATTGCGATTGTGAAGTGTAGTGCGCATCTTATCTTATCTTAAGGGGTATTTCTATAGCGCTCTGACACCATAAGTTTCCTGGCGCTGATTGGGTGCTGGGAGGTGCGAAGGAGGGAATCTAGCCAGACTGTGTGAAGCAGTGGTGTCAAACACAAGGCCCGCGGGCCGAATCCGGCCCGCCAGACCTCGTCAAGTGGCCCGTGTAGCCGCCGCCGGCCGCCAGCCTTCACCTTTTATTCTCGCTTTTTTTTTTATTGACACAAGAAAGCCGCCTCTTCAGCGCATGCACGGCAGCCTACAAGCCAGAGAACGTCTGCCCTCTAGCGTTATTGACACAAGAAAGCCGCCTCTTCAGCGCATGCGCGGCAGCCTACAAGCCAGAGAACGTCTGCCCTCTAGCAGCGCCGGCCGTTCTACACAGGAAACCTCCACTTTACATGCATTCAGGAAACCTCCACTTGTTTTTATATTGAGCGCATGCCATCCTGTGATCTGTGACAGAACCAACGGCTGCCTGAACCCTTCTCTCCTGTACTGTAAGTACACATATGATGTATGTGGGGTAGGGAGAGGGGGGGTTCTGCTTATTATTCTGCTTAAAAGTCTGAGCGGTAAACTTTGGATATACTGACCACTTCCGTGCCACTTTACAGTGGTATAGGGACCATAAACTACAATCAAATAACCAAAAAATGTCCAAAAAAAGAAAAGTTGATGCAGAGGGAAGGCAATTTCAGGAGAGATGGGAAAGTGAATACATGTTTGTGATTAATGGAGACAAGCCGGTATGTCTTATTTGCTATGAGGCAGTGGCAGTGATGAAGGAATACAATTTACGCCGGCACTTTGAGACCAAACATGGAGCCAAATTTGCTAACCTTAGCCACCAGGAAAAGCAACAAAAGGTCCAAGAATTAAAAGGTAGCCTGCATTCTCAACGGAATATTTTTGCAAAAATGACAGCAAAAAATGGTGCAGCAGTGAAAGCCAGCTATCTTGTGGCTGAAGAAATTGCGCGAGCTTCAAAGTGCTTTTCAGAAGGTGCATTTGTGAAGCAGTGTATGCTGAAGGTATGTGAACAGGTGTGCCCTGAGCAGAGACAGGCTTTTAACAATGTCAGCTTGTCAAGAAACACCATCACAGACCGAGTCAGGGACCTAGCCTGTAATCTTAAAACAAAGTTGGCTGAAGAGGCATGCAGTTATCTGGCATTTTCATTAGCTGTTGATGAAAGCACTGACAATACTAATACAGCTCATCTAGCTATTTTTGTAAGAGGTGTGAAGGAAGACTTGTCTGTCAGTGAGGAGCTCTTGGATGTGGTCGCCATGTATGGGACAACAACTGGGAGGGACATCTTCAATGCAGTGGAGGAATCCGTAAATAAAATGAAATTACCTTTGGAAAAGTTGGTGGGACTTACTACTGATGGCGCTCCAGCAATGTGTGGAGAGAGAAATGGCTTGGTTGGACTGTTAAAAGAGAAAATGAAAAAAAGTAATTGCCACACACCGCTGATAACGTATCACTGCATTATCCACCAAGAAGCTCTGTGTGGCAAGGTTCTGCAACTGGATAACATAATGTCCACAGTCACGAAAACAGTGAATTTTCTGCGTGCACGGGGTCTGAATCATCGTCAGTTCCAACAATTTTTGAAGGAGGTGGGCATGGAACATACAGATGTGCCATACCATACAGAAGTAAGGTGGCTGAGTAGGAGCACCGTTCTCAAGAGATTTTTTGAGCTTTTGGAAGAAATTACTCTTTTTATGCAAAGTAAAGGAAAGCCCTTGTCAGAACTGTCAGATCCAAACTGGCTGTGCGATTTTGCCATGTTGTGTGACATAACAGAGCATCTCGCCCATCTGAATCTGAGGCTGCAGGGCCGCAAACAAGTCATAACCTCAATGTATGAGGCAATAACAGCTTTCCAGGAGAAACTGCGCCTATGGAAGTCACAGCTTGAAAAAGACAGTCTTGCCCACTTTCCTATCTGCCAGATCATCTCAACCTCATTCCCAGGTACTTTTTCATGTGCTCGATTGGGTACCAAAGTGAATCGGCTGATTGATGAATTCAATCGACGCTTTTCTGACTTTAAACAACAAAACTTAACCTTTACCAGCTTTTCCAATCCCTTCAACATCGATGATGACAGTGCACCACATAACCTTCAAATGGAATTAATAGAACTTCAGTGCAACAGCAGCCTGAAAGCGAAGTTCCAGGATGCGACAGTCGACGACTTTTACCGTCTCCTCCCCCCTGCTTTGATGCCACAGCTCCGGCTTCAAGCTGCACGTGTTCTGTCCATGTTTGGGAGCACCTATCTATGTGAACAGATGTTTTCAGTCATGAATCTGAACAAGACCAAGCTCAGATCACGCATCACTGATGATAACCTCCATGCTGTTTTGCGGATTGCTACAAAACAAGACCTAACGCCAGACATCGATGGACTGACCTCAGGAAAACGATGTCAGCCATCTAGTCAGAAAAGTTAAAAAAAAGTTAATGCCTTGTGTTTGCCATATGTGTAATAAACAGTGTTTGGCAATATTTGTATGTTTAAAAACAAAAAATTACTGTCTGTTACCAAAAATCATTTTTCAATAAATTGTACAATAATTGTACATTTGAATATCTACTTGCCATTATTCTGACTATGTTTCTGCTTTCAGAGCTAGTTATTATTACAAAAAACAGTAATAATTGAATGCAGTGACAATAATTTATGATAATAAAGAGTGGACACATAGTCCTACAGATACAACCGGCCCTTTGAGGGTGACCAAACTGCTGATGCGGCCCCCGATGAATTTGAGTTTGACACCCCTGGTGTGAAGAGACTGGTTTTCAGGAGTTTTCTGAATTCAAGAAGGGAGTTAGAAGATTTAAGCAGGGGGGGCAGCGGGTTTCAGAGTTTGGGGGCCAAGTGAGCAAATCTACGGCCGCCGAATTTTTTGAGCTTGATTGGGGGGGCGACTAAAAGCTGACGATAAGAAGACCGTAGGTTGCGTACCGGACAGTAAAGGGAAATCAGGGATTTAAGGAAGGCGGGAGAAGTCCCGAACATAGCTTTAAATGTCAGGCAGCCGATCTTAAAGGCAGCCCTCTGTTCAACCGGCAGCCAGTGGAGTTTGCGAAGTAATGGTTTCGCAGACTGCCACTTCGGGATTTTATAGGCCAGTCTGGCCGCCTGGTTCTGCACAATTTGGAGCCTGTGGAGAAGGAATTTGGGTAGGCCATAGTACAGGGAGTTTGAGAAGTCCAGGCGGGAGAGCACCAGGGCAATCAGGACTCGCATAAGAAAGTTGTGGATGATGTAGGTCGAGGGAATGCGTTTGCGGATGAAGTTGCGAAGGAAACGGCGAGAGACATTATGAGCCGTATGTATGTGGCAGGTCCTGCAAGATGGGTTGTGGAAAGTGGCATGTGTTAAGACACAATAGAAAGTGTGAAGATGATTCAGGCTGAAGCTACGGAAAAAGAAGTGAGTACGTGAAGAGAGAGTACGGGTATGTTGGATTCGACGGGTTGTTGGGTTGAGTTGTCAGGACACCAGTGATGGTTGTTGCCTGATGCGTATGTGCTCCCAGTGGTTACTATGGCTCATGGAATGGCTCACATTAGTTCGAAGGGAATATGCAAGTTGTTGGCTCCAGTATGGCAGAATGCTGGAATTCCGAAATGTGCTGAGAATGTTGTGAAGCATTGCATGATTTGTCTGAAGTATAATCCTGGCAAGGGAACTCCAACTCCAGCTGGTCATTTTGCTCCTCCGACGTATCCATTTGAAGTGGTACAACTAGATTACATTCACATGGAGAGATGCAACAATCTGAAGTATGTCCTTGTGGTTGTTTGCGCCTTTTCCAGATGGATAGAGGCCTACCCCCAAAGGATAATACTGCCACGTCTACAGCTAAGGTTATGCTCAAAGAGTATTTCCCTAGATTTGGTTTGCCGAGAATTGTATGGTCGGACAATGGGAGTGAATTTGTGGGTTGAGTCATGAAGAAAGTGTGTATTGGATTAGGGATAAATCAGAAGTTCCACGCTGCGAATCACCCCCAGTCAGCAGGTCTTGTCGGATGCTATAACGGCACGTTAAAGCTGAAACTCGCTAAGATTCAAGGGAGCACTGGTCTTACATGGCCGGATGCCTTACCATTGCCTCTTTTGTCAACAAGGACGACAGTGCATTCTCGTGTGGGACTTAGCCCATACGAAATAGTTTTTGGTCGTCCAGCGAATGTTTGGGGTGTGCCTCGTCCTAAAAAATACAGTGACCTAGAGTACCCTATGTTGGTGGATTACTTACATGACTTGACTGCTAAATTACGTGTTCTCCACCAACAGGTCTTTGACAGTTTGCCGACAGCTACTGCAGATCCAGGACACACGATCCAACCTGGTCACTACATCCTGGTCAAGAACTTTCAGCGTACCAAGAATTTGGAAACGAGATGGACTGGTCCTTATTTAGTCCTTTTGGTTACTAGAACCGCTGTTAGAATAGCTGGCAAAAAGAACTGGGTGCATGCCACCTACTGTAAAAAAGTTCCTTTGCCTTTACCGTATGATCAGTGGGTGAGGGATGGTATAGCTGACACAGATTGTGAGAAAGTCCCTAGATTCGTGCCTTTTAGTGATGCTCATTTGACATGGACTCAGTCGGAACGCGAAGATGATGATGTTCTGCAAGCTGCTGTGCCTCCGTCTCTGAGACTCGACACGACGAATCGGGAACTCCTCTTTAAGGATCAGACTGTGCCTGGCAAAGAGCGCTACAATCTGAGATCGAAAAAGGACGTTTGAAATGGACAAATAAATCTAAATTTTTTTATGTAGTGAATTACACCTTGTCAGATCAAGAGACTTTTTTACTTTTTCTTTTTAGAGTCACCATCCGGACTCAGCTGCAGGGTCACGGTATAAGTTCTTAAGGGGTGAGCCGCATATTGACACAAGGTCTGTGGTTTAGGGTCGTTAGTACGATCTTGACGCACACTTAAGTGAAGAAGGAAAATTGCCGTGAGCAGCACGTTAGAGGATGGAGTCTTTTGAGTCCGACAAGGGTGTTAAAAGAATTGATTTCAGAGTGCAAATGTGTATATTTGTTCGTAGCAAATGTTTTTTAATAATGTGTTTTCTTATGCTTTTGAACATTACGTTGGTTTGTGTGGGTCGGATTTTCTATGCATCACAACAGACACTTGCATCTACCTCCCAACCTACTCTTTCTTTTCCTACTGTTTCCCCACATGAGTTTCATACGTTGCCTGAACATGAACAGACATGAAGATTAGAATTTGTGAACAATTAGTTTATACAGATGTTACATTAGCATCAGCTAGTTGTAAATACCACGAATTGTTGGGTGTGTGGTCTTATGCCGCATACGACTGATAAGGGAATGCCATATTTGGTTTTGCCTTTTTCGCCTAATGGGTAGTATGGGCACTCCAGTCAATGTTTATCTATGCGAATGAAGCATCTCCTGTACATTCTGTCAAAGATAGTGTGAATAATAATGCCTTGATACAGGGAATAGTAGATATGGTCAGAGATATTGATGCATATAATGCTATCCCTAAAGACGAGGTACGAGCATATGTTGGTTGGAACAAGACGAGATATAGCATTAGTCTGACAGAGAAAGGAGAGACAGAAAAGGTCTCCTCCTATTTGGATTGTACCCCACCGAGGTCATTTTTGTCTGCAAGGTAATGGTCAGAATCCGAGAGCTCAGCTTGGTAAGAGTGTGTGTGTTCACACCTATGTCTATACATACCAGAAATCTCCACCGTTCGTGCCAGCTAAAGGTACGTATTTTGTTTGTTACGACAGAGCATATACATTGTTGCCTTCTGACTTTTCAGGCACATGTTATGTGGCATTTTTGCTTCCCCCTACATACACAGCTGCTTTCAACTACCATAAGACAAGATATGGTAGAGTTGTTATCGATGCAAAAGACACTGCCGCACAAGAAGTTGGAGACTTCTTTAAGGGTTTCCTGCCCTTTTGGGGCCCTATGGCTAATGGTAGGACAATTCGTCAGCTTACGAGAGTGGTCGAGGCCACTATAAATGAGATTGCAGGTGCCCTTAGCAATATTACAGCTGAGCTTCAAGCGGATCGCCTTATGACATTACAGAACCGCTTTGCTTTAGATATTATACTTGCAGATAGGGGTGGAGTATGTAAATTGATCGGGTCTAGTTGCTGCGTTTTCATACCAGATAACGCCCCAACAGTGTACCAAGCCATCTTGAGGTTACATAAGTCTGCTGAGTCTATACGTGTAGACGAAGGGAACTGGTCATTGATGGGATGGTTTTGGGAACTGTTGTCCAAAAGGGGATGGAAGATTCTGATGTTCCTTGGTATGGCTTTAGCGATCTTTTTCTCGTGTTGCTTATGCATCCAGTGTGATCCCGCCATTTGTAGTCTTTGTGCTACAATCTGTGTGAGAAGACCAGTCCCGAGAGAAGCGAAGGATAATAAGATGATGTTACAGCAACACCTTGATGACCTGATGAGAATAGATATAGACCTGGATTCAGATTGAGGTGAGTTTAGGTCATTGCCTACGTAATGGCAAAAGGAGGGTCTGAGGTTTCGTGGTTTTCGGGACCAGACTCCATTTTGTTTGCGTTGTTCATAACGCCATTTTGTGTTGCCCTCACGTAGGCCGTGGAGGTAACCTAATGAATAAAGTTGCATGGGCCTCATTGTTCATGTATGCATTAAACAGGCCCTTTTCTGACTTGTGAGTGAACTGCAGGACGCTGACCTCTTCACCTGAAACTGACCCTTCACGAAGCCAATTTCTCTGACTGATCGTTGTCTGAGATTGCCAATCAATGTTCAGGACCTCGTTAACCTTTAGTTTCCTTGCACATATCTTATCCTAATCAGCATCTGAATTGTTTCTTTTCTTACGACTTTTCATTACATGGGTAGTGCTTTCAATTATAAATTTGTCCGGCTTGCAAAGATTGAATTTGGGACATTCCTAATAATTAACTTTTGGGTTGGGTTACTGTAAATTGGGTTTTTGTTAAAGTGATACTCAGTTAGAAAATGTGTCCTATTGGTCAGAATTTTGCGCAGTGGGTGTACATTTATAATGAGAATATTGTGTATAAAAGGTGATGTCTTGCTCTATGAAATTTGAACAGTTTCTTGAGTTGTACACCGTGTTGTATTGCTGAGATTACTGTTACTAGCTGCAGCTAATAAATTTGATCTCTGACGCCACCTAGAAGTATTCCGTGTCTCTGTTTGCCAAGACAGGAGAACCCGAAGACTTTGGGCATGTCCCTGGCGCCGCTGGGTTCTAAAACCCGGTTCTTCACGGGACGCCGCGGACAAGGTAAGTGCCTTTTTATTTACTTTTATTTAAAAATCTACAAAAGTTAGCTATGTAGGAGAGGGCGGGAGGGAGGCGCGTAGTGGGGCAACGCGAAGTGCGTAGGTGGGCGTAGCTTCTTGCCCACTTTGCGTAGCTTCGCGTAGCCCCACTACGCATGCTACGCTCAGGGTTACTTAGAACCCTTTTTTCAAACATATAAAGTTATGGAAAAGATACATTGATGATATCTTGGTGATTTTTCTTGACTTGGCTGAATATTTGGAATGAATTTCTGAAATTCACTAACACCATGAGCAAAAAGGAACTGGTATTCCTGGACCAAAACATAGTCGTGGACCAGGGGTGTCTGAAAACCCACACTCATGAGAAACCCACTGCAAAAAACTGCCTTCTACTGTACAACAGTTTCATCCTTGACACCTAAGAGAGAACTTACCTTTTGGACAGTTCTTACGACTAAGGAGGAATTGTTCTAGGCTAAGGGACTATAAAATTCAAGCGGACCACCTTGCTTGCAAACTGAAAGCTAGGAAGTACCCAAAAAAGATGGTGTCTTGGGACAAGAAAAAGGGTGCAAAAAAACAACACGAAAGCCCTTTTGGAGCCTCCAGTACAGAAAGACAAGGAGGAAAGACCAATAGGTATCACCATTTTCAATATGGCATCAAATTTAGTGAAAAAATCATCAACAAGCACTGGCAAAATATTGAATAGTGGATCCTTACCAATATCATGCCTTATGTTTTCCCACAAGAGAGGAAAACGTCTTATGCTGATCCACGAATGCCTCCACAACAAGCAGCACACTACAGTGTGTTTACAGAGCACTACCATGGGCCGTTATCCGTGCGTTAACTATAGTGTATGCTATCTAACAAGACAAACAAAAACATTTGTCTTTAACAATCAAATGACCTGGCAACAAAGGACTTTCATGAATTGTAATATACAAAGAGTGGCGTGTGTATCTGATAATGTGTACTTGTCACCTACACTGTTGGGGGATGACAACCAGAAATATTGCAACTCTAATCTGCGAAGATCGAGGCAATTTGAGATGTGGCTGCACAAAAACAAAGATATCACCAGACTATATAGAAAAATTACCAATGGGTCATTCTTGAGCACATAAATGACACAAAGAACTCAGAACCAAGATTATTTGAAATAAAACAATGCTGGGTTTTTAAACTCAAAACGCATGTAGAGAGCCTGAACGATAATATCCTCTGCAACAAATTCATGAGATAAAACCGATTTGGCAATATTCACCCGTTCCCCTCACTTAGGAGGAGTACTCACTTTACCTCCATCAATATTTTGTAATATACCGGCAAAATATTCATACTGAGCCGTACCAGGGTGCTTTGAATCTGAACCGGCAATCATACCCACTCCGTTTGGTCCTGTATCAACTGTAAACATATTTATGTACATACTACATCAATGATATTCCGTCAAACATCCTTATCCCAGAATCATATGCATCTTTGTGGCTTAAAACATGGCTAAGTTTTCAAGATTGGGCCCCTCCAAACAGAATCTTATACCTCAATGGAACCGAGCAGATGTTCCATTCGGGACTGCCATCTTGTTTATCTATGCGCTGTCTAGTACTCCCATGAGTGCGAGGACTCTATACCCAGATGTTCTCAATAGGATTCAACATACTGGCCTGCAGCGCATCGGTAATATGTGGTGTCCGGCAGTTGCACTTAATAGGTAACAGAGCAGAGACAAAGCCTTGATGTGGTAAGTGCTGCACGTGCCGCCCACCTTTTTTTCTCTATATATTAGTAGCACAGCACTTGCCATAAGCCTTTCAGGCAATACTCGCTAAACATGGCTACATGCATAATTGACAAAGATATCGCCCACATTGATAAAATTATGTTTTTTTTCTATACCGCATTTTCTCCCTACCGAGTGTGACTACAGGCTACCCTCTCCCTTGGAGGAACTATGATATGATATCCAAGCATTTGATTTTACATGTAGGTGATGTGTGTTTCATTGTATTATAAGTGTGTGTCTTTGACAGTATACTCTAAGACCACAGTTTGCTTTCAGATAATTTTATTTGGACTACAAAACAAGTGCTCACTTACAATATGATTTTAAGTCACGTTTTTTCTCACTTGGAGGTGCACTGCTCACAATGATAGAATTGGTATTACTGAACACAAAGGAGCATGCATACATAGCTGTAAAGTCTAACTCTCCGTTTATATCTACACAGAAACTCAGACAGTGATTGCCAGATAGGTGATAAATGTATATACACCTTTTCACACCTTTTCATTAGCATGCAATGTGTGCGTCCAGTGTGAAACAGTCGGAGTGGTATCAGGAAGTTAATTTTCCCTAGGTCCTGATGATAAGCCTGATGATAAGCCTATAGGGGTACGGCTTGAAACATGTTGACCTTTTAGGAAATCAGGTACATGACATCCTCTTTTCCTAATCTCCCCACTTTTTAATGATACAGAATAATAGCCAGAATAAACAGGATACACCTACTAGCCAGGTATTTTTAAGATACACTCCAGCACCAACCCCCACTCCTGTTTATTAACACCATCTCCTTTATCATTGTATAGTTACCTAACTGCTCCTGCGTAAACCGTTGGTCGCAAGACGCCCCACTCCATAACCAAACAGGATGAACCCGATGATGAAGCATGCCACCAAGGGGTAACCCTGGTGGGTGAGGGTTATATAAGAAAACTCTGTTTTCTAAAATTGAGGTTTAGTCTCTTAGGCATAGCTGGATTCCTTTTTTGGTGTTATACATTTGATTTGGTGGACGAACCCAGTATATACTCTCACTCCCCCTCCCTTTTTTAGATACAGAAGGACCTTACCCTACATCATGTGCCGGCTTTTTAACAATAGTAGCGAAATCACTATATACAGAAACCCACGGCCATCCAGAGAAAATTAAGAGGCAGCTATAAAAACGCATGGTTGTCTTCAATGGCAGGAGGAGACTGTTCCTCCTTCCAATGTAGCACCTGAAAATTACAGGAAAAGGAGAAACAAAGCAACAAGTATATTGTGCATAAATTCAGACACAAAGCAAGTCAAGCAACAACCCCTGCACTAAATTAAAGCATCAACTGTCACAACAGTGTGCAAACCCCAGACTCTGAGCAAGCAGGTTGAGAATGTGCACAAATAAGTGTGGACATCAGGGGACATTATCCTAGACATGATGCTCTCCAAGACATTTCAGTACTGATTGAAAATGGCAGAAGCTATTGCCTGCTGCTATTCCTTGCAAAAACAACAGTTGGTGGACAGAATGCAGAACAATGTCATACATTCACGCCAGTACAGAAATCTGGGCCTAAATCCATCGTTTTTTGCTCATCACACCACCCCAGTTCAGACATGGCCATAAGCAAATCAGCCTTGACCCTGTGCCTCATGGGAACAGTCCAGCCCGAACTGCCAAGCCATGTCTTCCCTAGACCGGAAACAAGCATCCTGGGACCGGCTTCGGATTCATAATCTTCATCAGCCAGGCCATGTCTGAACTGGGATGGTGTGGTGAGCAAAATAACGATGGATTAAACCCAGATCTGTGACTGGGGGTGAATGTTTTGCCATTGTGCAACATTCCGTCCATCAATTGTTGTTTTTGCATTTGTCACCCGAGTGGGACGGGTATGATCAGACGTGAGTCCCGTGCTCTCCATGCCACTGGAATCAAGCTATCCTGGCTGATGAAGGCTGATAGCCAGAAACCGGTCCTAAGATGCTTGATTCCGGTCCAGGGAAGACATAGCTTAGCAGTTCGGGCAGGACTGTTCCCATGATGTACAGGGTCAAGACTGATTTGCAAATGGCCATGTCTGAACTGGGGTGGTGTGGTGAGCAAAATAACGATGGATTAAACCCAGATATGTGACTGGGGGTGAATGTTCTGCCATTGTGCAACATTCCCTCCATCAATTGTTGTTTTTGCTGCTGCTATTCCTTAGCCAGAAATCACAGGGTACACAGATGTGCCTTTCAGCAGATTATGTATTGATGTGTGCTATATAACCAATTTTCTAAATAATCATCTGCCATGGTCTACCTAATCTGACATCACATGCCTCTGGGATGCTCGCATACTAACTGAACTAAATATAACATTTTCACAATTGAATATGAAAAACCCCTCCAGCGTAATTCTTTAAAATCAGGTGCAACCTTGATGTGTGCTCTGCTGACACGGTGGCGGTAATGAAAAGAACGCCAAACGAGGCATTTTGTGGTGTTTTTATGTGAACTCTCACAGGGAATCCTTATGCTGTAGTGTACTGCACCTCCCCTTCTGGGTACTATAAATTAAAGACCGAGGGGCTGCCCTTTCAAAAGTCATAGGCTCCTGAACAAATTGGTTAACAAGGGAGTAGTTAAATGAACTGCCTTGTTGGGGTGACCATGTGAAAGGATAGCGGTTCCTCATTGTCACTAATTACTTGGAAACCCCTTTGGTTTACTCCAGCAAAAACACGACTGAAGCATGTATTTTGTTTTTAAGAGTCGCTATACTGCGCAAACATGTTAGTCTTTGCTTTGTATTTTTTAAAATAAGAAATAACATTTTGTTTGGCAAGAGTGAAGTACCTTAACAAAATACAGGGCATCCGAGACACTGCAGTGTTGTAGAATTGAAGGACAGTCCCACATGGGCTGCGTTTAATTACAGAATGTTTTTATTTCATTTAGTTACCTTGGTTGGTGAACTTAAATAATCACATTTTGCTTGGCTTGGCAAAAACAAGCGAGTATTTGTGATAAATAATTGAACTTTGATTGTCCTTTGGTGGTAGTTCCATTTGGGCAGTTTCACAGGTTCACACCGCCAAGGTTATCCACACAGAATTTCATGCAGCAGTCGTCGGAGAGGGCGTGTCGCAAAAGCACGTGCGGAGGAGAGCAGAGGTTGTAGAAAGGTCTTTAGCTACAAGCTACAAGCTACAAGCTATGTCGTGAGTCTGGTGGCATAACGCAAAATGGCCTGCCCTCAACCTCCCTGTGCAGAACATTTCAGAGGCCCCTCAGGCTTCCATATGACATAGGTATTCATAATTCTGAGGCTGAATTGTGTCACTTTTGGGGGTGGGGGTGCCCCCCAAGCACGCAGTGGCAGAAGGGGCTTGGGCTTTCCCCTCCCAGTGACGAGTCTCTGGGGAACAGGCTTCACCTGTTTGGCTGTAGGGCTTCAGGTCTCATTGCGATTATCATGCAGCAACAGAATTGTTTCGAGCAGTTTTACCATACAGTTGTCAAGTTAGCAAGAACTAAATATTGGAATAATGCCTTTTAAGAGGCTGAGTTCTCACTAAAGGCAACATTCCAATCCCTATTCTGACCTCGGTAAGGTATGTAGATTCGCTTTGTCATATTTGTTTGCCATTGTGATTGGTCAACTGTATGGGTCCTTTCTTTAGTGCAAGACTAAAGCAGTGTCCGTTTTTCCCTGCAGAGCCTCTATTGGTGGGCTTTTGACTGCAGGTGGTGTCAGTGAAGCATGCTGTTTGTTACACATCTGCAACAATATTTTGACCCCTAGAGCACATTACGCCTAATGCTCCTGTGCTCCAAGGCAAGTTCTTAAAACAGTTGAGAGATTTTACCATGGTACTGAATACCTAACGCAATTGCTGGTCAACGTACGTGAAAATGCGGAGTGCATTGTGGCACCTGCAAACTCCACAACTGGAAGGGATCAGGTTCTGATGGGTCCTACGGGATGCTCCCGTGGTAGCTAGTTCTAAGTTCCTTAAAATTCTCAGACGGCTGGTTTACCCCAGCCGAGGGTACATAGACGAAGAAAACATTCACCAAATAATTTCCAATTGCATGAAATCGCCAGGGGCCCAGTTCTTTAAAAAGTTAGAAATGTACTCTTGAAGGCCTATTCCGACATTTTGAACAATTTTCTGACATTTTTGGAGACACTCTCATATGTGTAAACGGCTGCAGATAGTAAACTCTACATGTACACATGGGTACTTGTCATGTAAGTCTGCATTTACACTTAAAAACTTAGGGGCATATTCTCAAGGAACTATTGCCACGTTATCAGCACTTTATCACAACCAAAGTTGCGTTAAAACTAACGCCCTATGCACAAGCAGGTGATAATAGCCCATATCACCAGTTTACCCGCGATAGCAGCTGCAAAAAAACATCGCCCACAGATGACCCCGGCTACTATCGCTAATGAGATGCAGAGTAGGCATTCCTGTGCCAAAAGACGCAACAACACCACTACGCAACATTCTCAACGACCAGCCAGAATGGCGATTAGATCATAAAACAGGCGATAAGGCGCGTTAGCAGCAGGAAATTAACACCTGCTCCGACCTGATGTAAAGTCGGACGACAGCCTGCACCACAAAAGGGAGCCCAGCCCAGGGCTGAAGGGCAAGAGATGCCATGGAGCCATTGATCATGCAGCCCGGACACCAAAGAGGGCCACAACACCCACCGCCACCACCCCCAGGACCACACCCCACCCCTCCGGACCCCCACCGCCCCCCAGACCAACAGTGAGGCAGCGCAGGCAAAGACAGCGACCCCCTGAAAATGACACAACCTCACAGACCCAACACCAGAGAATGACTTACACACATCAGGCTCAAAGGGACAACCAACATCCCACCTCAGACAAAGCTGCTGGCCATGCTGCAGCTGTTGGCCTCTGGTACCTACCAACCAACAACTGCCAGCGTCGGAGGAGTTTCACAGCCAGCCCTAGCAAAGTACCTCAAACCTGTCCTGGATACCATTATCAGATCGGTATCCCAGTACCTAAACTTCCCCCACACTGTGCAGGAACAGCTGGAGACCAAGCAAGGCGTCTACGCATAGCTGGCTTCCCGCACGTTTTGGGTGCAATTGACTGCACACGTGTCCTACTAGTGCCCCCTGGTAACACTGCACACAATAACTGCAACAGAAAGCACACGCATTCCATCAATGTGCAGGCAATAGCGGTCCCCCGGGAAATCTCTACCAACGTCTACGACAACCGCCCAGGCAGTGTGCATGATTCCAACATCTCCTGACAGTCCATCAGAAACCAGCACTACCAGGATGGCACCTAAGGAAATGCACTGCTCGTTGGCAAGTACCAAATGAACACAACACACACCTCAACTCCATAATCATGCAACACACAACACTGGGAATGCACATGTTACAAACTCACAAACAACATGGCCAACCACGAGACACGACAGCCCAACTTACTGTGGGAACCTGTGCCAGCCATGTACATAAGCCACCAATGGCATGGTTCCTCAGCCACACAATAGCTGAAAGTGGGGAGAGGTGGGAACCAGGCATGTATGTACCCATGGCCAGGTCTGGCATGGATGTGATGGCCAAACTGCAGTATGCAGACCACACACATATCCATG
Source organism: Lissotriton helveticus (assembly GCF_964261635.1). Taxonomy (NCBI): domain Eukaryota; kingdom Metazoa; phylum Chordata; class Amphibia; order Caudata; family Salamandridae; genus Lissotriton; species Lissotriton helveticus. The sequence continues at coordinate 439,765,263 of NC_136063.1, forward strand.
TTGACATACACCGCTGGTGTATGGAGTGTAGTGGACATTGGACGCAACTATGTCACCCCAGCCACTGGGGCAGATCATGGAAATGTAGCTTGTTACGTCCCCCCGTAAGCGTGAGTGAAGTGGGCTGTCCCGGCATACGCCAGGCCAGTGCAAGGGTGTGAATATAAAGCACATAGCTCTGGGTATGGTCCTCTTCCGGAATGATGCAAAGCAACCTCAAATTTGGGGTTGGCCCCCTGTGCACAGCAATCAAAAACACGGGTGTGTTTGTTCCAATAAAGTTTTAAATCAAAAAGTTCAACAAAAGTTCAGTAATTAAAGTTTTTAATGATAATTCTCATCATGATCAATTATTTTAAGATCCTTGATTCTTGTTGAATCCACTGTCAATATCCAGTATGATTTCTCAAAAACATAGTTCACCGTAAATCATTTCCCAATGCATTTCGGGCATTGGAATGCCCTTCATCAGGGTATCGTTCTACAAGCAAAGAAAGATGAAAATGAAAAAGTACTAATCAAAAGAACATGTCATTGAAGCTCAAATATAGCGCAGTTACTGTTATCGGAAATCCATGTGGGGCATGTGGATAAATGAAAGAGTGAAAGTGTCTGTATACGTGTATTCAATGGTGAGACACAGACGTGGCTCAGGCAGGGTGGAATATGTGAGCAATCATCAATATAAGCTCCACGTGTATTACGAGGTCTTAAGCCTCCTCCGAGGCTTAAGACCTCGTAGCACATTTATGGCTCCGGTAAGTCACAAGATTATTGACACCTTTGAGAATCTAGCCAAAAAAGAGATTGCATCTTTGACCTTCTTACAAACTTCAAAACGTTGCAATTTAACGATCAAAGACAAGCACATCTTCAAAATTTAGCCAACAACAGGTCGATTACTTGTCAGAATGCCGATAAAGGGGGAGCTTTAGTGATCATGGATACCTCATATTATCAGGAACAAGTTGCACTACACTTGTCCGACAGGAATACGTATCTACAACTGGAGGAAGATCCGACCAACGAATATTCCACCATGCTCAATATTATCATCATCAAAGCACTAGAGAGCGGAACCATCACGGAAAAAGCGAAGAGATTTCTCATCCAAACCAGTCCTAAGGCACCATCATTATATATGCTGCCCAAAATTCACAAACACCCCATGTGAGAAGTTGGCCTGATATATGATGCTCACTAGTTCTAGTGATCACCTTGTATCAGTCCAAACAACCCTTATGGTGATTGGTTGTAAGTCAACCTTATAGACCAGCTATCCTAATGGTAGCATGGACAAAGCAGTCTTAGGCTAAACTCTTTTGGCATGTGAAGCCAGCTGTTTTACCACAATATAACTCATTGAATACCAGATGAAAGGACACCACACAGGTTGTTATGAAAATAAACAGTATATTTATTAATAACAATACCTCTGAACTCTTTATGAGGTCAGAGGGCTAAGCACATGACAATCCCTTACGAAAAATACGACAAGTTGCACAAAATTACAATGGTGCCCTAGGGGCACGACAAACCATATACTAAGTAAGTGGAATGTGAGAGTCGATAAAAGGAATGGAGCTGTCCAGAGGCTGTAGGATCGATGGGACCACGCTACACTAACTTCAGGTAAGTAATAGGAGGCCCACGGAACGCGTGTGCAGAGTGTGAACTCACACGCGAGATGCGTAACAACGTCTATGGACAGTCCAGTTCAAGTAAAAGGTAAGTACGGACAATCCTGACTAGGTAGGACAACAACGACTGTGGAATTGGACACTAGGACAGTTAGACTTCCCTTGAGCACCGAAATGCTCTTGTTACCTCACCCACGGGCTGCGGGTGCATAGGTGCCAAAGTGTGTCGGGTTCTCGCGTTGAAGTCAATGGAGCCTGAAAGAAAAGATGCTGCAGGCGACCAGGAGGAAGATGTCCGGTGCGATCCAAGGGTGGATCGGTGAAGAAGAGGACCTGAAAGCAGAGGGGACAGTGTTTAAAGTCACTAGCCAGTGACCGGTGTGGAACCAGGAAGGAACCAGGTGCTGTCGTCGCGATCAGGTGAAGAGTGGACGCTTGACTCTGCAGCCACGTGGACCAGGAGGTGTCTTCGACGACCAGGATGAAGGCACGAGCTGTCCCACGCAGGCTCTCGCTGTCGGCGGTGTCGGATCCAGGATTGGACTCAACAGGCCTTGGCAAAGACAACCCATGCGGTGAGTGGGAAAGACGTCTGGTGCGGACTAGGAGAGTCCGGGGTGCCCCTCTTTTGGAAGGGAGCAAGGGCCAGTCTGGAGCAGCCAGACCAGCAGAAAAGATTCAAAGGTTCGTCGTCTAGGAGGCCACTAGCCAGCCGGCAAGTGACCAGACAATGCGTCGAGCAGCAGACAAGCAGAAGGGCCCCACGCAGATCTCGTGGATGCTGGAGGGCTGATCTTCGGTGCAGGGGCTGCTCGGGGCTGGGGCTTCTCAATCCCCAAAGCACTTGGTTGAATTTACCTCGGGAGTCGTGCTGGAAGCGAAGTGCAGGTTTGTTCAGTATGGCCGGTCCCACGTGTCTCGTCGCACCCATGGGTCTCAGCTTTGCTGCAGATGTGAGTTGAGGTTGGAGAGGTCTGGGAATCCAGGTCTCGTTGGGCTCTGTAGTCTGGATCCTCGAGGGAAGACGACAAAGTGAAGCCGCTGGACGCTTGATGGTGCCTGCAGTTGCAGGGTGGACACTCCTTGTCCACAAGGGAGATTCTTCAGTCTTCTGTGGAGCAGAACGTCGAAGGCCAGAGTTTCTTCTTGTTGAATAGTTCAGGATAATCTAATTTGGAATGGGACCAGCTCCTACCTTTATTCTCCTAAAGGGGGCTGCACTACTGACTAGGCCCCTTCCCTGGGTGGGACCAGGAAGGGGGGTGGTTACACCCCCTATCCTTTGTCCGGTTTACCACCAGAGCTGGGGCTGGGATGCTCCAGCAACTGGTTTGAACCGGTGTATGCACAGGGCACCTTGTGTGCCCCAGGCATGTATCATTCCTTTCAGGCCTATCCTCCCCAATACACAAAATCCTGTCTGGGGTGGTGCTAGCACCTCCCAAGGCAGGAAACCCTTTGTCCAAGCCATCCTCGCTGGTAGGACTCCCAGCAGCAGGAGGTCAGACTTGTGTCTGTGGTGGCAGCATCCATTTTGTGATGCTGAGGCTCGAGTTAATTTTAACCGGGGTTCACAGTTACATACATGTCGTGTCCCTCTAGAAGGGTGGAATGCTACCCCCGTCGCCAGAATTGGCGAGGGGGTAGTATTCCAAATCGTATGACACCGTACTCGACATGTTTTGATAATGTTATACCAGAGTTAGCATTTCACCGCGAGGTTGATAATGCACTTAAGAGTATATGGTATAGCGTTATCATGGAACAGCTATTAGGACTTGGTTCCGCAAGCTGCAAACGGGCTCAGCTCATGCCAGAGCACCATCTCACATAATTCCAAGCACTCTGCCTTCAGGATTGATAAGGCCTTCCATAGGAGTGACTGATAGGAATATATTTGTCCATTTTAGGGTTAGATATCTACAGCAAAGGGTGTTTACACCAACTTGCCCCAGCTGTCATGCAGCCAGTTGTGTCAGATTTAGATGGCCAGCCAGGGGTGGCATAATACATGCTTCAGCCCCTGGTAGGCCCTGGGTACACCTATGCCCTGGATACCTAAGGTATACTGTACAGGGACTGATAAGGTGGCCCAGTACCAATTCGTAAATGCACCTAAAGTACATGGTTGTCAATTTAGAGAGAGAACAGCTAGGCTGTGGGTCTGATTAGCAGGCCCACAGCCAGGGAAAGTCGTAAACCAGTGAAGCAAAAGCAAAAATCTGGGGTGACCATAGGATTGCAGACCCCACTCTCCTACATAACCCCCCCCCCCAAACTTAGGGACATTAAACTAACCTTGACCAGGTGAGTCTTCCTGTTCTAAGTGGAAATACCTGGAGAGACCATCTGCATTGCCATGGTCAGTCCCTGGTCTGTGCTCCACTGTAAAGTCCATCCCCTGTAGGGAAATGGACCACCTAAGAAGTTTGGGGTTTTCACCCTTCATCTGATTTAGCCATAAGAGGGGCTTATGGTCGGTCTAAATCTTGAAGTGAGTTCCAAACAAGTATGGCCTCAACTTCTTCAGGGCCCAAACCACAGCAAAGGCCTCCCTCTCAATAGATGACCAACGTTTCTCTCTAGGGGTCAGCCTTCTGCTTATAAAAGCAATGGGCTGGTCATGACCATCAATATTCAGTTGAGAAAGAACAGCTCCCACACCCAACTCAGATGCATCTGTTTGGACAATGAAGGTTTTGGAGTAGTCAGGACTCTTGAGAATAGGTGCAGTACACATGGCCGGCTTTAGGTCATCAAATGCCTTCTGACAGCTAACTGTCCACTGAACTTTCTTTGGCATTTTCTTGCTTGTCAAGTCATTAAGTGGTGTCACAATGGACCCACAATGTTTGACAAACTTTCTATAGTAACCAGACAGGCCCAAGAAAGCTCTGACCTGTGTCTGGGTGGTTGGAGGAGTCCAGTCTTTTATGGCCTGTATCTTGCTCTCCAATGGTTGAACCTGGCCTCCACTCACAAGGTGGCCCAGGTACACAACCTGACTCTGCCCTATCTGGCACTTAGTAGCCTTGATAGTGAGGCCTGCCTTTTGCAGGGCCTCCAAAACTTTCCTCAGGTGGATCAGGTGATCCTCCCAGGTGGAGCTAAAGACAGCAATATCATCTAGATATGCTTCACATAAGTCATCCAACCCAGTGAGAACTTGGTTCACCAACCTTTGAAAAGTGGCAGGTGCATTTTTCAAACCAAAGGGCCTCACCACAAATTGGTAATGACCTCCTGCGGTAGAAAATGCTGTTTTGGCCTTGGCATCCTCAGCTAACCTGATCTGCCAATAACCAGCTGTTAGGTCAAATGTACTTAAGAAAGTTGCAGAAGCCAACTTGTCTATCAGTTCATCTGCCCTAGGTATTGGATGGCCATCTGTCTTAGTGACAGCATTGAGACCCCTGTAGTCTACACAAAACCTCATCTCTCTCTTACCATCCTGGGTGTGAGGTTTAGGCACTAGAACTACAGGACTAGCCCAAGGGCTCTCTGAGGGTTCAATGACTCCCAATTCCAACATCTTTTGGACTTCTTTCTTTATGCAGTCCCTGACGTGGTCAGGTTGCCTGTAGATTTTACTCTTGACAGGCAGACTGTCACCAGTGTCCACCTCATGGGTGCACCAGTTTGTCTGACTGGGGGTCAGTGAAAACATTTGCCTGAAGGATTGAAGAACCTGTTTACAATCCTCTTGTTGATGTTCAGAGAGGCTGTCAGAAAAGACTACACCATCTACTGACCCATCATCAGGGTTCTGAGTGAGCAGGTCTGGGAGAGGGTCACTCTCTTCCTCCTGCCCCTCAACTGTGGCCATGAGCAAGCCCATGTCCTCCCTGTTGACAAATGTTTTGAGCCTGTTCACATGAAGCACCCTGTGGGGGCTCCTGGGAGTTCCCATGTCCACCAAGTAGGTGACTTCTCCCTTTTGCTCAATGATGGTATGGGGTCCAGACCATTTGTCTTGGAGAGCTGCTGGGGCCACTGGCTCCAACACCCACACCTTCTTTCCTGCATGATACACAGTTAGGACAGCCTTTTGGTCATGCCAAGCTTTTTGAAGTTCTTGGCTGGCCTCAAGGTTTTTAGATGCCTTCTCCATGTACTCTGCCATCCTGGAGCGGAGACCAAGTACATAGTCCACTATGTCAAGCTTAGGCTTTTTGAGAGGTAACTCCCATCCTTCCTTCACAAGACATAGGGGTCCTCTTACAAGATGTCCAAACAGAAGCTCAAAAGGGCTGTAACCAACCCCCTTCTGTGGGACCTCTCTGTAAGCAAACAGGAGGCAGGGTAAAAGGATGTCCCATCTTCGCCTAAGCTTTTCAGGTAACCCTTTTATCATCCCTTTGAGGGTCTTGTTGAATCTCTCAACAAGCCCATTGCACTGTGGGTGATAGGGTGTGGTGAATTTATAATTGACACCACACTCCTTCCACATAGCAGTCAAGTACCCTGACATGAAGTGTGCACCTCTGTCAGAGACAACCTCCTTAGGAAACCCCACTCTGGAGAAAACTCCAAGTAGGGCCCTGGCCACAACAGGAGCTGTAGTGGTCCTAAGGGGAATAGCTTCTGGATACCTGGTGGCATGATCCACTACCACCAGTATAAATCTGTGCCCAGATGCTGTTGGGGGGTCCATTGGTCCAACAATGTCTATCCCCACTCTTTCAAAGGGTACCCCTACCACAGGTAGTGGTATAAGGGGGCCTTTGTTGTGCCACCTGATTTGCCACTGGCTTGGCAGGTGACACATGAGCGACAAAACTCTTTAGTGTCTTCAGACATATGAGGCCAGTGAAAGTGTGGGGCAAGCCTGTCCCAAGTCTTGTTCTGGCCTAAGTGACCTGCAAGGGGAATCTCATGGGCTAAGGTGAGAAGGAAACCTCTAAGAGACAAGGGGATGACCAGCCTCCTGGTAGCACCAGGTTTGGGGTCTCTTGCCTCAGAGTATAGGAGTCCATCTTCCCAATATACCTTATGAGCACCTGTAGCATTCCCTGCAGCCTCAGCAGCAGCCTGCTGTCTGAGGGGTTCAAGAGAGGAACAGTCTAATTGGGCCTGTCTCAAGTCTGCCCTGGAAGGTCCCCCTGTCCCGAGAAACTCAACCTGATCAGGTTCAAGTTCTTCTAGGACAGTTCCTTCTGGGGTCTCTGGGTCAGCCTCCTGAGAGGGCTGATCCTCAACCTGAGGCAGGGGGGAAGGCTCTGCCTTAACCCTACCATTCCTTCTCTTGGGTAGTGTCTGGTCCATTCTTCCAGGATCCAGCACTTGTTCAGCTGGGCATTTCTTGGCCTGTGACCTAGTCACAGCAAGGACATGTGATGAGAGACCTAGCATTTCTACATGAGTCCTGTACTCCACATCTGACCACAGTGAGGATTCCAAATCATTGCCCAAAAGACAATCTACTGGGAGGTCTGAACTAACTACAACCCTTTTGAGGCCAGTTGCCCCTCCCCAGGAGAAATTAACAACTGCCATACTGTGATTGGTAGTGACATTGCTAGCATTGGTCACTAGGTAATCTGAACCTAGCATGATCTGGTCAGGGTCCACAAATGTTGGTGTCACCATGGTGACACTGGCACATGTGTCCCTGTAAGCCTGAGCCATTTTTCCATTAATTAAAGGCGTTTGTCTGTATTTGCCCAGAGTACTAGGACTTACAGTAGGGGTCATATCCATGTCCCCAGTACAAACAAGAACTGCCTGAGTAGGAATTCTGACTAAGTCAGAACCCACCTCAGTTCCCAGGGTTAACCCAACTATAGCCTTGGGAGGTACACTACCACTACTAACTGTGCTAGGGGGTGCAGGTGTCTTAGGGACAGTAGTGGTAGGAGTTTGGCCTTTCTTGGTGCACTCACTAAACCAGTGAGTCTTACTTTTACAGTATTGGCACCATGGTTTCTTAGGACCATCATGCTTCTTCTTTTGGGAAGTTTGGGACCCACCCTCCTTAGGTTGTTGGGGCCCTGTTGAAGACTTCTGGTCATATTGCTTATTCTCCTTACCCTTCTGGTCTGCTTTCTTCTGGCCACCAGCCTGGTTCTGGTTCTGCTGCTTGACCCTTGTCCTGACCCATCTGTCTGCCTTCTTTCCCAATTCTTTGGGAGAGGTCAGATCTGAGTCAATCAAGTGCTGATGCAACAACTGGTTCTGACAATTATTTAAGATTTGCTCTCTCATAATTAGATTATACAATCCTGTGTAATCAGTAACTTTACTTCCCAGTAACCAGCCCTCCAGAGCCTTAGTGGCACAATCAACAAAGTCAGTCCAATCTTGAGCCTGAGTTTTCTGGGTATCCCTGAACATCAACCTGTACTGTTCAGTGGTTAAGCCAAACCCATCAATCAGAGCAGTTTTCAAGACTTGGTAATCATTAGCATCCTCATCTCTAACAGTGAGGAGCTTGTCTCTACCTTTACCTTCAAAGGAGAGCCACAATATAGCTGCCCACCGACTTTGGGGTACCTGCTGTACTTTGCAGGCTCTCTCCAAAGCAGTTATCCACTTGTGGATATCATCTCCTGTCTTATAGGAGGGCACTATTTTACTCAGGTGTCTATTATCAAAACTCCTGTCTCTATCCCTAGGGAAAGTGCTGCCACCAGTGGGGACTACCCCACTCAACTGTTGCTCTCTAGCAAAGGCAAGCTTCTCTTTGGCAAGGGCAAGTTCTTCCCTTTGGATCCTCAGATTAGCCTCCTTCATCTTGGCCTCATGCTCTCTCCTCTGAGGGGAAGTCATCCTCCTCTGAGCAGATGCATGAGAGGCACAAGAGTGCACAGATCTAATGGAGTCCCTAGAATGAGACCTATCTCTTCTAACTCCATAGTTAGGCCTGCTCAGGGTCAGTACTGGGGGTCCCCCAGATCCTTCCCTATGTAGGTCTAAGTTGGCCCTGGTTAGTCTGCTGACTACCTCAGGACCTTTGTCTGCCTCATCCCCAGAGGTGTCCCCTTCTTCCTCCTCCTCCTCCTCTACATTCTCTGTTTCAGGGAGATCTGGATCACCAAGGGTACCTTCTAAGGCTGGCATGCTCCTATTTTGATTAGAGGGGTCTGTGTTAGCAGCCCTTCTGGCATCATATGTCTCTAAGAGACCTAACAGAAAAGGAGTGGTAGGGTTAGAACCCTGTTTCAATTTCCTGGAGGTACACAATTGTCTCATCTCCTGGAAACTGAGAGCTGCATATCTGGAAAGGACCTGTGGAGGGTCACTAACCACAAGGGGAGTCACTGAGGTCTCTCCTGTGGTAGACATGCTTTCTAGTGAGGTGTAAGTGGTGCACTTACCTACACTATGGGTTTTCCTACTGATCCCTTGCTAAGAGTTGTAGTCAGGGTGTGCTAGGCCCTTTGTACTACAACAGCTGGTTCAGTAGAACTCAGAGTATTTCTAAGCTTGTTATATGTACCTAGGTACCTTATGTGATCTTTCAAATGATATTTTAAGATTATATGTGGTAAAAACAACAGCAAGCTCAAATCCCAACCGCTGCACACCAATGTGAGAAGTTGGCCTGATATATGATGCTCACTAGTTCTAGTGATCACCTTGTATCAGTCCAAACAACCCTTATGGTGATTGGTTGTAAGTCAACCTTATAGACCAGCTATCCTAATGGTAGCATTGACAAAGCAGTCTTAGGCTAAACTCTTTTGGCATGTGAAGCTGTAGTGTAGTTCCTATTATCCCAATAGGCTCTGCGCATTGGAATAATACCTCCAATAGTATAGACCTAGACCAGACGTTAACTAGGTCTTCTACTGTCGATATTAGACTTAAAGTTTTGGGTTTGCCAGCTAGCTCAGAGTTCACTAGAAACTTTCTCGAATAGACAAGGAGGAGTTGAACCTCCCTGGATAGACAAGAAGGGATTTAGTTTCTGACAACCATAGAACATGACAACTTTGCTCTCCCCTAATCAAGAGTGTATCTCTAGAGTCGTGTGAAAACAAAAGACAACTTATTTTACTCAGTCAGTACGTGCATTCTTAGTTTCACCAGATTGTAGAGAAAAAGAAGAGACGGGCGTGTTCAATAAAAGATGTTATTTATTGATCAGTCTCTTTTCTCGTACAAGAGAAATGAATCGATATTATTGCAATACTTATGGTTAAGTAAAGTGCATACAATAAAAGCAGAAGTATAAAATAATACTGTAAAAACATTGATATGGTTTCTAAGCCATACGTTATTTAAAATGGATAAAATAGATACATACATATAAACATTTGACTAATCGTACTCAACTGGTGCTTCTAACCACGCCTACCCCAGTGTACCTGACCTAAGCCTAATACGTGGGCGGGGATAGAAAGTAGCAGTCTAAGTTAAGTTTGTTTTGCCAAGTGACTGATTCAAGAATTCTCTGCAAGGGGTTATTCAGTTCCGTACCTTGAATCTAGGATGATTGAGGGATGGTATCTCTCATCTTTGGTCTCGATATTCCAGGCTGCCTGCAAGGGCTGCTCGGATGCGCCGGAGCTGAATTTCTCGGCAGGAGAAAGGCAGCGTCTCGTTCTCAGCGCGTCAGGAAGGCGGGACAGCTAGTGGGCTTCGCTCTCTGCTGGGCTTCGGCAAGTCTCGCTGCTCCGATCTCGTCACCACCGCGTGTGTTTGCTTAAGGCAATATCGGTAATATTTATACCTGTAAGGTGCCGAGATTGACGTAAGGATGGACATAGATACGTCAATAAGGATGTCATACGAGCTGGTCGTTAGCGCATTCTTTTACTGAAGTTCTCGGTGAAATCAAAACAATGGCCGCAGGGTTTTTCCCAGGTTGTCATAGGTTTGATTTGTTTTGAGAACTCCGTATGCCTTATCAGGGGCTGGAGGAATATTGCTTGCCTAATTAGATGGCAGGCGTTATGACCTAATCAGATAACGCGTTCCTGTGCCGTGGTCTGGCGTAATCAGATAACGGTTTCTGCATCATGGGATGGCTGCTAGTTAACTCGTTAACCAGAATAGGGTCAGGAATAGGGGGATCGATACAGAACCTATAGGAATACATCACACCCACTCCACGCTAACTATGGCCATATTTACGAATCTAGGCATAGTAAAACATACTGTAGAGTATCGTGTATACCTTACCACCCCAAAATACACATAATGCATTTTGAAATTATGTAACATATGGGAAAAAAATAGTCATATGTACTATATGCACTCAAGCAGTAGAATAATGCTAAAATAATCACGCATATGTATACATTATTAGTAATTGAATATTAGAATTACACATGAAATGGCTCTTAATACAGAAGAAAAGTTCGAGACCACTTCATCACAGTTCAAAAATATTTATAAACATACCAGCGGGCAGCTAATGTCTATGAAGATTCTAAAAATAGAAATTAGTTCTCTAAGAATAGTTCTTACTTTAAGCAGAAGAAAAGTGTTCCGTAAAATGTAACAAAAATATTTTGGGGCTGCTAAAAAATCGCTGTCCGTGGACTGGAGGAAAAGTCGATCTTGCTACTTTAATATTAAAGTTGAAGGCCAAATTCAAGGTGTCGGGAACGCCGTGTGCTAGCTTGTTCAAGAGTCATTATTTCTGCTCTGGTGAGAACATCATATCGTTGAGACTGCTGAAAAAGCTGTCAACAGCTTCCTGTGAGAGTTCCACTAACTCGGAAAAGGATGTAACCATGCATTCATGTGCATGATTGTCTCCATTGACGTTTTGATTAGTATTGCTGACAGAAGGTTGTACCTGATCGATGCTGCTTTCATCTTGATCTTCACTACCCCTTAATCGTAGTGGTGAAGTTTCCACGAATGCCGTCATCAGGATTGGCAGCCGTTGAGGGCAGCACAATGCATGAGCCTTTACCGGACCCAACAATGTTTCTGCATCCATTGGCGCATCCGATTGTAGCGTCAGACAGGTGTCCAACACGCATTCTTCTCCGCACAGCATGCACCTTAATACAGGTAAAACACATCTTTGCCATATCGGCCGAAATGAAAGAAACCAAGTCTAAGCCGGGTTAGTCCCAGGATTTTTGATATCCGGTCCCGGTATCCAGTGGCTCGGATTGTTTCTTCCCTTGTCGCAGGTGTTTTGTCTGTGACATGGTTTGCCATAACGAAATATAAGGACTAAGAATAGGATTCCTGCAATTAGTCCCAAAATGAGGGGAACTCCTCCAAAAATCGAATGGACGAAGTCTGGAAAAATACCCAGTATGGCTTTGAATGGTGTTAATGCCATCGAAAATACTGTCTTAAATACATTTGAGACTCCACTGGTATCAGAAATATTTAAGATTTCATTCAGGATTTCTGCGAAATGTATGGGGGAATTAGTTGATAATAATGAGTGAATCTCTGCAGTCGTCCTTGCGACTAGGAGATCATACGTTTCTTTTGATGACGTGAGCCTGGTCGGCGTCTGAAGAAGCACTGTTTTCATTCTGCTTAAAGTATCAACTCAAATAGAAGTAATTTTCAAGTTAGGCCATGCCCTTGCCTCCCTGTCTGGAAAGGAGCTGGGGAACAATAAGCGTCCACAGCACATGACCTTCGCAGTCGTACTGATGAGATAAGGAACCCCGGGCTGTAGACTACAACATCTGCGATCCACAATTAGAATGTAACTCCCGTTATAGAGTCTTTTAAAGAATGGTTCTATCTCTGTTGCAGGTGTGCCTAGCTGGTGACATGAAAGGTTATTTGAGTTCCCTTCACAGGCTCCATGCAAACTAATTCCATTACACAGAAGTGTACCGCTTAGTGACATCGCACAATTATTGCCACTAAGAAACACTTTCTGTCCTTTATTACTGACACATGCATGTGAATAGGGCAAGTTCCATGTTGTCTTAATGTACCCTTTTCCCAATTTTTCGTACATGCCAGCCTGTATATATTTTTGGCAGTATTGAAACCTGAAAGTAGATATCGGAATATTAATTATCCCATGTATTATCCATTCAATGACAGGTCGTTCTGACATTGTCAATGGTAATCTCTCGAGTTTCTCAATGCTCAGGATTGTATAATCAGCACCCTTTTGTGCCATACTGATCTGTTTATCAGTAAGGTTAAAGATATGGAATAGTGACGTTGTGTTGATTAAACGCCAAGGCACATAGCCTGAACGCAGATTTTGTAACGTCCAGCCAAGCTGTACAATAGAACGCAATTGAGACTGACCGTGTTGTAACAACAGTAAGTCTTGCGATATTATGTCGATTGCTGATGACACAATGCTGTCCAATGAAAAGATTCTGGAGGACAGAGTCATTAACCCATTGTCCACTACAGAAAGCGATTTTTCCAAATGAATACGGTCAATTTCCCGTATACTTTCTGCTGTCTCAATTTGAGTTATCTTCCAGGCCTCGTTGTAAGCTGCATATATAGAGGCTGCTATGAAGCGTTTTTGACGCTGTTTGCGTGGTCCCATAATGAAATCACGCAAGTCAGCACCATCAGTAAGTAAAGTTAGGTGTTGCTTAATTTCTGTCAGTGTGGAGGTTTTTAGCCATTGAAGGCAGAGTTTGCCCACACTGTAGGTGGTGATTATCCCTGGGTGTTGTCTTTGGGAATATCTAGGGTCTGGCCTTGTCAATTTGAACCCCTGTGTTTTGTTCAGGAATCTGTCTTGACAGTTATTAGTATCTGTGGGCCAGATCAACCATTGTTTCCAATCAGGATTTGTTCTGTTTTGGTTTAATACATAGTTTACGTCTATCTCTTCATCTGCAGAGTTATTGCTGTTCATTGTTGGTTTTGGAATAGACGGTTTATTTAAGTCTTTGATTTTGGCTAATCCAAGACAGGTAGTTTGTTGAATAGTTTCATTCAAGAATATAATTTGTTCTGGGATCATACAGGCTCTAAACAATGATTCTATACCTTGTACTTGCCATTCTTTTGTACCCCAAACACTTTTTACTTCAACATTTTTGTCCCAATAATCAAAACCAAATGTATTCATTTGTTCAAAAAATGAGCTGAATATATCAATTTCGTATTTGTAAGCATGGTTTTTGTTCCTGTCTTATTTGACAATTTGAAATAAAATGTTTCAGCATTACTTGTGTTGAACCCTGAAAAGTATGAATATTTGTCATAAAAGGTTCTTGAGCTTCCTTTTGGAGGGGTTGCACAATGTTCCCATTGATTATAATTTAAAACATTTCTAGGTTGTGCTGATTTATGTAAAAAATGGTTACCATAGTGGTTGTAGCAGTACATACTATCATAATTAGACGAACCCTGCAAATAATCATGTTTGGTAAATTTAGCAGACATCACTAGATCAGAAATCATGTTATTAATACTTTCAAAGTCCCAATCATCAGCAAATGAGTTTGGTTTTACAAAGTCACTCAACGAGATCTTGATTTGGTGTGGATATTTGAGGATCTCTACCGGACCATAAATTTCATAGTCAGTATTGTCCCATGCTACCCCACCCGGTATAGGATTGGCTGTGAAATTGACTGAAGAAAGTTCTCTTTTCTTGACGTGTGAAGACGTGTGTGGCTTGAGGATCAAGTTGATTTTCTGGCTTGCTGTGTCCATTTTAGCATATTTTCCCTCAATGAAGCGTCCCAAACATAGTATCATGATGAGCCAAAGTATCAGGATAAATACACCAAAGGACACCCAAAATTCAATCCACGGAGAAATCAGATAGGTTTCTTTCAGCTGTTTCAAAAGTTCCTTAGCTTTATCTTTAAAAGTTTTTGTTGATGGCTGTGTCTTTGATTCACTTAGATCTTCAGAAGAATCTTCAAAGTTGATGAAGTAGCCGGATGCCGTTCTGTCTATTGTTCCAATTGCTTCAGGATTACTGTTTCTTGCAGCTTCAGCATATTCATTTGTTACTTCATTGTAGGTTGGTGTGTCTCTACTAAATGTTTTTATTTGGGTTTTCAGAGGTGTGAGTTCCATTGCATTGTTGCATAGTCCTTGTTGTTGTTCTGTAGGCGTTTCGAATGTGATTAGCCTTTTAGTTAGCACCTCTGTACTTGTAGCAAACCTTGGTGTTCTACTACTTATCGGGAGTCCACTTGGCCTACTGTTTGTTATCGGCCACATGATTGTGGTTTTACCAGGTCGATGGATACAACTCGGTTCTCCTTTTTACCAGCAAGCGGCGGTAGTACAACTGATCTCGTCCCGTTGATGGACAAGACAGGAACTGCTTTTCTGTAAGAAGGCCCAAATTCCTTCTTTACCGCGATCTTTTCTCTGACTAGATCCCCGACTTTTGGAATCCAGACAGGTCTTGCTGGGACAGGTGGTGGTTCTTCAGTGGTTGTTGGCTGCTGTTTCAACTTTATGTTGCTCAGGTCTTTTCTTGTTTCGTTTAAGTCCTGTAAAATAGCCAAACGATCTTTGATATCAAAGCTTTTTTCTTTTACCACTGAAGTCTGACTGTCAAGATCTAAGACTAGCATCCTAGTTCCAAACAGTAATTCGTACGGACTGAATCCCCTCAGAGAATTTCTTGGCAAGTTGTTTAGACTACGTTGGACACTTATTAGATGTTTGACCCACCCAGCTCCCGAACCTAATACCTTTGCTGTTATAGATTGCTTTATGTCTTGGTTTTTTCTTTACACCGTCCCGTATCCCTCAGGAAGGAAGTGAGAAGAATCCCGCTTCGCTATGCTCATATGGCCGTGCTTTCCCACAAGCTTGAGGGCTAAAGTGAAAACATTGGTCAAACGTAGCATGCTCCTAGCGTATATGCCATTTAGACTCGCAAATCTTGTATAACAGTCCCGACGTCAGCCGAGTGCTGGGGTCTACATTTATAAGTGGAAACTAGTCTTTATTTGTTAATGGGACGCATTATTTACACTTGTTTCACTGATTATTGTTTAGCCCTTATTGAGTGAAACGCCATGGTATTACCCCGTTCCTCTCGCCGCTGCGATCTCTGTTGCAGCCCGGGCATTTTTTTACAAAGATGTGATGATGCAGGCTCATGCCTGGCCACCAGTACACTGATTGTAGTTCTTCCAGAGAATCTTTTAGTTTGAGGTGTCTGAGACCCTCGCCCATATGTGCGTCTGCTATTAACAAAGTTCTCCTGTCCTTGTTTGGAATTACTCTATCCCCCACTCCAGGGATTCGAGCAAAAGGAATGGAGTTCGCATCGATTATGTATGTATATTTGAGTGGGTAACTGATCGGTAACGCTGAGCAGTCGCCTTTTGATGACGTTTTCTCCGCCAGCATTGTTTCACCGTCAATGTATTTTACTGCACGCTTTTTTCTAGCTACGGAAGCCGATTCAGTTGCTACCGCTGTGGCTTTCTCAGCCAATGAATTCCCTGCAACGTGAACGCCATCACGCTGATGACTCAGTGAGTGTATCACGTGAGTCTTTGGTAGTTCTTTTTTTAACAGAACTATTTGTTCCCAAAGCAGTTTTTGTTTTATTGTTGCACCTGTGTCATCTTTGTAACCGTTTTGAATACATTTCTGCAAATCGCTGTTATATGATTTGACGCAGTAATACGAATAGGACACTATGAGTGTCGGGAATTCGCGATCTGCATTATCTAGCGCCATTTTCAATGCTATTATTTCAGTCTGTTGTTCTGAATTAGTTTCTACTGAGTGTGTTTTTGTTACTAGAGGTCTTAGTATACCTCCGCGCCACACTTCTTTTGTAATCTCACATGTACGGTTGTATGCTTGTTCCCCCCAAACGGATGGTTGAGCATGTCCGTCTGTATAGATTACACAAGCGTACTGTCGTAATGGCAGAATGTCGATTGGCAGAGGGAATATTCTTTCATATTCTAGATATTTTAGTTCCTCTAGTTCTGGATCAAAGTAGTATTTTACTTTGTCCATTGTAATGGAATTCACCCATTGTATCCATTCCGGATTCAATGCTGTTGTTGGTAAATTACACGGTGTTGTTAATGCCTCAAAGGCTGATTCCGCTGTTCTGACTGTGATGTGTCTACCGTCAGCTTTATCTTTTTCTCTAGCTATTGCGGTTTGAACTGCATGAACAATGTTTTCTTTAATGCTGAATTTCTTTTCAGCTTCTGTGTACAAGTGTGATTTGAATGCAATTGGTACCTTTTCTCCCTCATTAGAGGTCAGGTATGTGAATCCGCATCTTCCTGGGATGACTCGAATCACAAGGTTGCGTGTGCTATCACGTGTTTCTAATTTTGTTTTAATTAACATATCTGTTTGTAAGGATCTCAGAATTTCTGTGTGTTTTTGAGTCCAATTGTTTTTTTTTAAATCTGGTTTTATTAGATCATAAAGGGGTTTGACCCTTTCTGCGTAATTTGCAATGTATGTTCTTCCGAAATTTAGGAAGCCTAGAATTGACTGTAGGTTTTTTAGTGTTCTAGGTGCTTGGAGTACGGCACATTTCTCTAGGAAATTGTCAGCCAGGCTTTTGCCTTCACTTGATAATTCATATCCTAAGAACAGGACTGTTAGATGGGCAATTCTAGATTTTTTAAAGTTGAATTTGTAACCCTCTGCTGCGAACCCAAGTATTATGGTGTTCACTCTCTTCAAGTGAGTATCCAAGTCATCATCTGTTAGGTATATGTCATCGACATAAGATAATGCTTCGTCATCATATGTTTGTAGTAACTCTGTTACCCTCGCTGAGAATACTCCTGGGCTGTTCTTGTACCCCTGGGTAACCGACAGAATTCTTTTTGAGCGCCATTTATTGAGAACGCTGATAAGTATCTGCTCTCTGGTGCTATATTTTGACAAAAGAATCCATTAGAGATGTCTAATGTTGTTTTATATTTTTTGCGCACTATGTTATTCATTAGTGCAGCACTATGCGAGTTTTGTACTGCAAAAGTTTTGCAACACGAGTTAAGGTGTCTGTAATCCAAAACTAGACGATATGAATTGTCTGGTTTGGAGACAGGAAACAAAGGGTTGTTCATTTGTGAGGTGCAAGTTTCAATCACCCCCTGGTATTCTAGTTGATCTAGAATTTCTTTTACCTGTTTTTTAGCTTCTTGCTTGATTGGATACTGCCTTTGTGCAGTAGGTTGTGATTTTAACTGGATTTTGTGAGGAGGAGAGTCCTCATCCCATCCTACATGATTTTTATATAAAGCAGGAGCCTGAGCTACTGCCCACTTTCTTGCAAGTGTATATTTTTTATGAATTGGAATATGATTTGAGAAGGCAGGCATAATTATTTCTTCGCCATGTGGGCACTCCCTGACGAACTCTGGTGGCCAATCTTTTTCAGCTAGAAGGATGTCATAGCCCTTGGAGAGATTATCCCAAAAAAGGCCCCTTATTTTCCTAGTCTTATCCCCTTCTATACGTAAAGTTATTTAATATATTTTGTGAGGTTTGCTAACTCTGGTGTCTGCAGTTTCCACCTGAATGTATTCATTCGTGTCCACTGTCTCCAGATGATTCATAAGGACTTTGCGTGCTATGCTCACTTCTGCTGCGCTGTCTAGCATTGTCTGAGCCCACTCTCCGTTTTTCAGCTGTGTTCTCAGTATTCTCGGCATTGTTGAATACTTTAATACTGGCTACCTTCTTTTTTGGAAACTGTATTTTTTTATTTGGATGAGCAGGTTCCTTGTCTTTGGACTTGACGTGCCCTTCCCTGGGTTCCGATCGTCCTCTTCTTTCCGATTTCTGCGAGGAAGTCTGAAAAGATTGAGAGGGACGTGTATCAAAATCTTGATATCTATCCGGTTTCTTTATGTTATCCCTATTTCTAAGGTTGTATTTTTTCACAGAGGGCTCCCTTTGGGGAGACTTGGGTCCTTGGTCCGGAGATCTTTCTCTCCGCCGAGGAGACCTTCCTCTGGACTGGAATCTCTTTTCTTTTGGATTGGATTGTTTGTTTCAATCCCAGTTCTTCTTTTGACTGTTTAGATTATTTTTAATAAATACTTTTTCAGGACTTTCAATTAGTTGGGGCTTCACTGGTATTCCACCCAAACTATCTCTACCTAGTTCTTCATAGGATTTTTCTATAATTCTGGCAATTTCAGCTGGTTGGTCTGCTATATCTGTCTCTTTTAACCTCTGGCGGATCGCCACATTCGCTGCTTCTCCTTTTATGTTGGCTAGTAATATTGCCGAGACCTGCTTGAAGCCTTTTAGTAATTTCATACCAAGAGTTAAAGCGGGTTCTGGACCGTATTCGTCTTGAATTTGTTTTAGCACATCTGGTATTACTGACATGGATGGAACTCCATGTGTTTTTGTGTAAATGGAAGCAAAGACTGTACCCCAAGTGTCACAGACTCACAGTCCTCCACGTGTGGTGCGATTCCCATTGGAAGACAGATAGTCAGAATCCTGTGTTTATCCACAGGGGTGGTGTCTGGAAACACCGCCTCTATTTGGGTGACTTTTTGTGCTAACCAGAATGGTATTTGTTCCCGTTTAGCTGGTACTTTACCTAGGCAGGACTGTATGTTCTGTGGTGTAATTTTATTTGTGTTCCCCTGATGAGGGGTCAGCTGTGGGATTTTAACTACAGGTTGGATGGTTGAAGTCGGCATTACATATTGGACTAGTTGTCTATATATTTTAATTAATTGTTTTAGTTGTACTAAAACATCTGCTGCAGACATTCTTTCGATGTCTGGATGTGGTGTGTATCCGGCTAGGACCGGCCACGTTTCTCCTGGTCTACCTAGTGGACCGAGCCTGGTGATGTGATTATTATGTTTTAGGGTGCCATTAAACAAGAGCAGATGCTCTTGGAATTTGAGTGGTACTTCCACTTCCTCGAAAGGAGTGTAGGTATCCGGAGGTTCCTCTGTTTTATAACAGTGGAACTCCTTTGTTACAGCATTTGCTGCTGGAAAGTTTATCCATGAATAGAATACCTCTGTCTGCCGATATTCGTGTGCCTCAATTACGAATATGACTGTACCACCTCTTGGTGTCAGTCCATTTTCTATAAGTTTTAACGTTATAGATCTTCTTATGTTGACCGGGATGAGTATTATATCCGGGTCTGCTTCTTGCATAATATTATCAGCTGCTATTACTTCAGCTGCTACTCTAGCTCTCTCTCTTTCATCATCACTGTCTGGCATTTTACTGTCAGGATGGTTATTCTGTTTGTTTGCAGGTCAGGTTTCTTATGGAAACAAAGATGAGATGCACAATATTTTGGAACAGTGTATCCTTCAACGTTGATTGAACCAAGAACCATACATAGGAGTTCCCTCCTGCGAGGTTTGGCGGATTTTACCTCTCACCCACTCCAGGCGTCTTTGGAGTATTATGGGAAAAAGGGGTCTGAGTGAAAAAGCACGACTGAGTTACTCTAAAGTCTTGCGTTAGTTTTATCGCCTATCCAAACACGTTGGGCGCCATGTAGTGTAGTTCCTATTATCCCAATAGGCTCTGCGCATTGGAATAATACCTCAAATAGTATAGACCTAGACCAGACGTTAACTAGGTCTTCTACTGTCGATATTAGACTTAAAGTTTTGGGTTTGCCAGCTAGCTCAGAGTTCACTAGAAACTTTCTCGAATAGACAAGGAGGAATTGAACCTCCCTGGATAGACAAGAAGGGATTTAGTTTCTGACAACCATAGAACATGACAACTTTGCTCTCCCCTAATCAAGAGTGTATCTCTAGAGTCATGTGAAAACAAAAGACAACTTATTTTACTCAGTCAGTACGTGCATTCTTAGTTTCACCAGATTGTAGAGAAAAAGAAGAGACGGCGTGTTCAATAAAAGATGTTATTTATTGATCAGTCTCTTTTCTCGTACAAGAGAAATGAATCGATATTATTGCAATACTTATGGTTAAGTAAAGTGCATACAATAAAAGCAGAAGTATAAAATAATACTGTAAAAACATTGATATGGTTTCTAAGCCATACGTTATTTAAAATGGATAAAATAGATACATACATATAAACATTTGACTAATCGTACTCAACTGGTGCTTCTAACCACGCCTACCCCAGTGTACCTGACCTAAGCCTAATACGTGGGCGGGGATAGAAAGTAGCAGTCTAAGTTAAGTTTGTTTTGCCAAGTGACTGATTCAAGAATTCTCTGCAAGGGGTTATTCAGTTCCGTACCTTGAATCTAGGATGATTGAGGGATGGTATCTCTCATCTTTGGTCTCGATATTCCAGGCTGCCTGCAAGGGCTGCTCGGAAGTGCCAGAGCTGGATTTCTCGGCAGGAGAAAGGCAGCGTCTCGTTCTCAGCGCGTCAGGAAGGCGGGGCAGCTAGTGGGCTTCGCTCTCTGCTGGGCTTCGGCAAGTCTCGCTGCTCCGATCTCGTCACCACTGCGTGTGTTTGCTTAAGGCAATATCGGTAATATTTATACCTGTAAGGTGCCGAGATTGACGTAAGGATGGACATAGATACGTCAATAAGGATGTCATACGAGCTGGTCGTTAGCGCATTCTTTTACTGAAGTTCTCGGTGAAATCAAAACAATGGCCGCAGGTTTTTTCCCAGGTTGTCATAGGTTTGATTTGTTTTGAGAACTCCGTATGCCTTATCAGGGGCTGGAGGAATATTGCTTGCCTAATTAGATGGCAGGCGTTATGACCTAATCAGATAACGCGTTCCTGTGCCGTGGTCTGGCGTAATCAGATAACGGTTTCTGCATCATGGGATGGCTGCTAGTTAACTCGTTAACCAGAATAGGGTCAGGAATAGGGGGATCGATACAGACCCTATAGGAATACATCACAAAGCCAGCTGTTTTACCACAATATAACTCCTTGAATATCAGATGAAAGGACACCACACAGGTTGTTATGAAAATAAACAGTATATTTATTAATAACAACACCTCTGAACTCTTTATGAGGTCAGAGGGCTAAGCACTTGACAATCTCTGACGAAAAATACGACAAGTTGCACAAAATTAAAATGGTGCCCTAGGGGCACGACAAACCATATACTAAGTAAGTGGAATGTGAGAGTCGATAAAAGGAATGGAGCTGTCCAGAGGCTGTAGGATCGATGGCACCACGCTACACTAACTTCAGGTAAGTAATAGGAGGCCCACGGAACGCGTGTGCAGAGTGTGAACTCACACGCGAGATGCGTAACAACATCTATGGACAGTACAGTTCAAGTAAAAGGTAAGTACGGACAATCCTGACTAGGTAGGACAACAACGACTGTGGAATTGGACACTAGGACAGTTAGACTACCCTTGAGCACCGAAATGCTCTCGTTACCTCACCCACGGGCTGCGGGTGCATAGGTGCCAAAGTGTGTCGGGTTCTCGCGTTGAAGTCAATGGAGCCTGAAAGAAAAGATGCTGCAGGCGACCAGGAGGAAGTTGTCCGGTGCGATCCAAGGGTGGATCGGTGAAGAAGAGGACCTGAAAGCAGAGGGGACAGTGTTCAAAGTCACTAGCCAGTGACCGGTGTGGAACCAGGAAGGAACCAGGTGCTGTCGTCGCGATCAGGTGAAGAGTGGACGCTTGACTCTGCAGCCAGGTGGACCAGGAGGTGTCTTCAATGACCAGGATGGAGGCACGAGCTGTCCCACGCAGGCTCTCGCTGTCGGCGGTGTCAGATCCGGGATTGGACTCAACAGGCCTTGGCAAAGGCAACCCACGTGGTGAGTGGAAAAGACGTCTGGTGCGGACTAGGAGAGTCCGGGGTGCTCCTCTTTTGGAAGGGAGCAAGGGCCAGTCTGGAGCAACCAGACCAGCAGAAAAGATTCAAAGGTTCGTCGTCTAGGAGGCCTCTAGCCAGCCTGCAAGTGACCAGACAACGCGTCAAGCAGCAGACAAGCAGAAGGGCCCCACGCAGATCTCGTGGATGCTGGAGGGCTGATCTTCGGTGCAGGGGCTGCTCGGGGCTGGGGCTTCTCAATCCCCAAAGCACTTGGTCGAGTTTACCTCGGGAGTCGTGCTGGAAGCGAAGTGCAGGTTCGTTCAGGATGGCCGGTCCCACGTGTCTCGTCGCACCCACGGGTCTCAGCTTTGCTGCAGATGTGAGTTGAGGTCGGAGAGATCTGGGAATCCGGGTCTCGTCGGGCTCTGAAGTCTGGATCCTTGAGGGAAGATGACAAAGTGAAGCCGCTGGACGCTTGATGGTGCCTGCAGTTGCAGGGTGGCTACTCCTTGTCCACAAGGGAGATTCTTCAGTCTTCTGTGGAGCAGAACGTCGAAGGCCAGAGTTTCTTCTTGTTGAATGGTTCAGGATAATCTAATTTGGAATGGGACCAGCTCCTACCTTTATTCTCCTAAAGGGGGCTGCACTACTGACTAGGTCCCTCCCCTGGGTGGGACCAGGAAGGGGGGTGGTTACACCCCCTATCCTTTGTCCGGTTTCCCGCCAGAGCTGGGGCTGGGATGCCCCAGCAACTGGTTTGAACCGGTGTATGCACAGGGCACCTTGTGTGCCCCAGGCATGTCTCATTCCTTTCAGGCTTATCCTCCCAAATACACAAAATCCTGTCTGGGGTGGTGCTAGCACCTCTCAAGGCAGGAAACCCTTTGTCCAAGCCATCCTCGCTGGAAGGACTCCCAGTAGCAGGAGGTCAGACTTTTGTCTGTGGTGGCAGCATCCATTTTGTGATGCTGAGGCTCGAGTTAACTTTAACCGGGGTTCACAGTTACATACATGTCGTGTCCCTCTAGAAGGGTGGAATGCTACCCCCGTCGCCAGAATTGGCGAGGGGGTAGTATTCCAAATCGTATGACACCTTACTCGACATGGTTTGATAATGTTATACCAGAGTTAGCATTTCACCGCGAGGTTGATAATGCACTTAAGAGTATATGGTATAGCGTTATCATGGAACAGCTATTAGGACTTGGTTCCGCAAGCTGCAAACGGGCTCAGCTCATGCCAGAGCACCATCTCACATAATTCCAAGCACTCTGCCTTCAGGATTGATAAGGCCTTCCATAGGAGTGACTAATAGGAATATATGTGTCCATTTTAGGGTTAGATATAGGCATACTATATCTACAGCAAAGGGTGTTTACACCACCTTGCCCCAGCTGTCATGCAGCCAGTTGTGTCAGATTTAGATGGCCAGCCAGGGGTGGCATAATACATGCTTCAGCCCCTGGTAGGCCCTGGGTACACCTATGCCCTGGATACCTAAGGTATACTGTACAGGGACTGATAAGGTGGCCCAGTACCAATTGGTAAATGCACCTAAAGTACATGGTTGTCAATTTAGAGAGAGAACAGCTATGCTGTGGGTCTGATTAGCAGGTCCACAGCCAGGGAAAGTCGTAAACCAGTGAAGCAAAAAGCAAAAATCTGGGGTGACCATAGGATTGCAGACCCCACTCTCCTACACCCCACGCAACCTCCTTTCAGACCGATAGTTTCCACCAAAGGCAGCATCCACGAGCCTTTTGGTAAATTCATAGACAGACATTTGCAGTCATTTGTTACCTCCACCAAGTCATACATCAGAGACACCACAGACTTTTTGATCAAACTCAACTCCTGTCTTATCCCTCAAGATGAGGAAGTTTGGCTGTGTACAGTGGACGTATGATCCCTGTAAAAATCGATTCCTCATAACCTGGGCATAGATGCCATTGAACAAGTGCTAATCGATTCCACTTTGGACGCAGACCTACAAGTACTGCTAATGGAATTACTGATGTTTACGCTATATCACAGCTATTTCTGTTTCAATGATAAGTGGTATTTACAACTCTGTGGAACTTCATGGGCAATTGCGCAGCTCCTGCGTACGCTAACCTGCTCATGAAGCACTTTGAAGAACAAAACATTTTGAACAACTGTACTTGGCATGACCACGGCATATTATTTTTGCGTTTCACTGATGACATTTTCATTTTATGGTCCGGTTCAGCAGACTCACTGCAAACCTTCCTACACAGGTTGAATCAGATAGACGAACGCAATCAATTCACGTGGGACATGAACAAACAATGGATACATATCTTGGATGTCAAAATACAGTTGTCTAACGGCAATTTGTCTACCACTCTATTTCCCAAGACCACAGATCGCAATTCCATCTTGCATTACAACAGCTTTCACAGAACTGGTTTGAAAAACAACTTACCATTTTCACAACTCCTGAGAGTTAAACGCATTGTTTCATCACCTTTGGAGAGCGAACAACAGATCACTGCAATGCTCAACAGATTTAGGAAAAGAGGATATCCTGAAAACATTCTTAAAACAGCTGAAAACAGATGCAAAATTATAAACAGGCATGACCTTTTGAAAGTCAAGAAAAAAGAATCCAGTAAACGTATGGTAGTAGTGTCAAAATACTCTATCATCTGTCAAAAATTCAGGAACATCATTTTGAAATACTGGCCCCTGTTGAGCAGCGAACCAGACTTCAGAGGACTATTGACAACAAGCTGATCTTTGCCTATACGAGAGGCCGGAACCTCAAGGAAATGCTAACCAAACCCATTGAAAGCTCATCACCTGCAGCGTACAAAGGACTGGTACCATGTTACAATTGCAGCAATTGTCATAATATGATCCCAGGAAATCAGACCAATCATCCCATGAAAGGTACTAAGATCAAATTGAAAGTTAACGCTACCTGTAACACAGCCAATGTCATTTACATGTTGAAATGTCCCTGTGGGTTCTGCTACGTGGGACACACAGAAAGGAAGATTCGCACACGGATATTGGAACACAAAAGTAATATTCGTACTAAGAACGCCAAATCCACCGTTGCCTCGCACTTTATGGAGAACAACCACACAGTAGCACAGCTCAAGTTTTTTATTCTAGAAGTCATCAAACCTCCGAGAACAATAAAAACAGACTGTTGAAGAGAGATAACTATTGGATCCGCTTCATGTGCTCGATGCAGCCCAACGGGCTCAACGACAGAATGGAATTTTCCTGTTATCTGTAATGAGAATTTTATATTCCATGTGATTACATTCATCATGCATGTTTCATACTACTGTCATTTACTGCTGTTTTCAGCATGTCATATTCACTCTTGATATATATTCACTTTCTTCACCCACTGTTCACTTTCTGATTTGAGAGCAGGCTCTTTTATGCTTAATTTTGCACCTTTTAGTCACGCTCACCTTCGGTTTTACCATTCCAAGATGGCGCCTGTACTCGTGGCCAACAGAGTTGTCCGTTCTCTATTTCTCACATGTTCTTTTTACACACCTCTCAAGCTACCGTCACTCACTCTTCTCCATTCACGGTGAGAGGTCGTTGTACCCGCACTTTCAGAATATCGGAATCTACCATCAGACCGTTTGCCACTCCTCTTCTAGTAAGTACCTCTCGTTGAGGACCCGTTTATTGAATCAGACTCAGAGCGTATATTTGTAACTAATAGAGCGTTCTGGCATTCTATTTGTAGATCACATAGTGGCTGAAGATTCACCGCGTGAGTGTGTTTACCTTATGTTTCCGTTTACCATAATACGCACCATACCGCGCACCACGTTTTTGCATGTAGCCTGATTGATTGCACTGAATTTTCTTCACGGACACGCATTTCATGAGATGAACTGCTTTCTTTTAATCGAGGAGTCCGTCTCGGGATTCTTCCTGTCACTCACATACGCTTAATACACGTGGAAATTATATTGATGATTGCTCACATATTCCACCCTGCATGAGCCACGTCTGTGTCTCACCATTGAATACACGTATACAGACACTTTTACTCTTTCATTAAGCCACATGCCCCACATGGATTTCCGATAACAGTAACTGCACTATATTTAAGCTTCAATGACATGTTCTTTTGATTAGTACTTTTTCATTTTCATCTTTCTTTACTTGTAGAACGATACCCTGATGAAGGGCATTCCAATGCCCGAAATGCATTGGGAAATGATTTACGGTGAACTATGTTTTTGAGAAATCATACTGGATATTGACAGTGGATTCAACAAGAATCAAAGATCTTAAAATAATTGATCATGATGAGAATGATCATTAAAAACTTTAATTGACGAACTTTTGTTGATCTTTTTGATTTAAAACTTTATTGGAACAAACACATCCGTGTTTTTGATTGCTGTGCACAGGGGGACAACCCCAAATTTGAGGTTGCTTTGCATGAGTCTTTGTTCATTACGCTGTTAGGAACTGACAGCTATACCCCTGTAGCACGCTACAAACTGAATAGCTTTTTCAAGCTTGAATAACAAGGCTGTGCGAGTCCTATCTCCTATAGTTCATTTACACATTCCTCTTCGGGAAGGCCCAATGTCTCTGCCAGGTCAGCGGTCCTCAGCCTGCCACGAGGCCGTTGCTGTGAGTGGTGTTGCCTGTGAGCCTGCAGCACCCAAGGCCGCTGGTTCCCGAACCCGACTTGCCCGCCCCTGCGCGCACAGGCCTCACTGCTCACCTGCCGACACCGGCGTGTGTTGAAGAGGGCCCACCACGTGCCGGTGCAAGCTCCAAGCCCGAGGCTCGCGACCCTGGAAACCTGCTAAAACCATCACAACCTCCACGAGTAAGGCCAGCAGTACTCTTTTCTCGTTGACATACCCTACTGGCATACACAGCGGACTAGTAGGTCACACATTTGGAACTGTCTCTTGATTACTCTGTGGGAGAGAACATCATTTATGGTAGATTTCTTGTGACTATAATACCTTCGATGTGGTGCCACCAAGTCTGTGCATGGCATTACAACCACACATGTCTGTGGGCCCACGCGGACTACTGCCCTCGGCCTACGCTGCGCTCGAGTAGGTCACACAATTGGAACTGAGCATCGATACTTCAATGGCAGAGTACATATCATTGCACGCAAGAAGAGGTGTAAGAGGATGACACGTTGCTGTCAGGAGGGAAAAAGGATCATCGATACGGAGGTGATCGAACACTACCGACAACTGCCCTGGTGTCACTAACTCTGTGCATCGCGAGCCAACGACATGTGGCTGTGGGCCACTGCTGATCGCTGCCTCCAGCCTACACTGTGGTCGAGTAGGTCACACTTTTGGGACTGAGTCTTGGTCATGTAATGGCCGAGTACACATGTTAATACAGAGTTTAAATCACTATACTCCCTTCGATGTGGTGATACCGACTCTGTGCATAGCATTACAACCATACGTGACTGTGGCCCCTTGCTGGCAATGCCTTCGGCCCATACTGCGGTCAAGTGGGTCACACAGTTGGAACAGAGTCTTCATTTAGCAATGACCGAGTTCATAACATTGTACCGGCATCATCGCGGACTGCATCCCCTCTCAGCCCCGGTGCCATGAAGTTTGTTCACCGTCATTCATGGACACTCTCTGTTTGAACTTTGTTGGCTTCTGATCCATGGACTGGGTGTTGTCATCATCCTCATGTAGCCGATTCCTAAATGGTGGTGAAAACAAGGCTACAGCATTCCACTCCTCCATTTGCTGCTTCCGGACGGCTTCTGCCCTCTGCATCATGCCCTGGAGGACGCCCTCCACTATCCCCCGCAGCCTTCAGCCACATTCATCTCGGACATCGATGAGGATCCGCTCAGTCCGCGTGGCCCTACCTCAGTGCACTGCAAGTCACCTTCCCGTGGTGGGGTGCCTGTGCCGGCCGTTGCGCATCCGGGGTCACTAACTCTGTGCAGCTCTCTTCTGAAATATTGGATGGTCTCTGAGATGATGGCCTCAGCGAGGAAGAACTACTTTGGACAGTTGTCTCTATCATCAAACCACCTCCTAGAGGAGCGGACCTCTCTCAATTGCTCAATAAGGAGGAACTCTATTGGATTCTAAAAACCAACAGTATCAGAAAAGGCCTCAACCACCTTGAAGATTGGAACTCCTTACTGTAATCTGTGTTTAATGTTATTATGTTAATGAATTCCTTTTCTTAAAAAGTCACCTGTTCCCCCTGGTGCATGCTGCACTATGAGTTTTACACAATCACTATGATCTCTTCACCACTTTAAAATGGCCGCCTCACTGTTGCACATTCTCCACAAGACACTAAGTGACAGCAAGTCCCTCATCGGTTTCTACAACCCGGTGGGTTGATTAACCTGCTCACCGACCAACTGGCTGATCTCATCGGACTGCCGTATCTGCCATAGCGCCCGGCGTTCTGAAGTAAGTGACTCTCGCCCTTCGAAACTAAGCATGGAGCAAAACGGTACGCTGCTATGCAGGTATCTAACTCTCCCACCCCACCCCCGTTTTTCAGATTGAGCCATCACGCTTGTTTCCTGGTGACTACATACTTCCATCCGTGAAACCCTGGACTCGATGTGAATGGTAAATATGCCCCATCCCTTCACACTTGCCCTTCGCCTAATACAGACGAACGGAATTACTAAGCCAACGGTTTTCTCTTCCCAGAAAGCGCATCCAGCCACGGTAACTCTTCATTATTCCTGAGCCTGCGAGGAAACCAACATGTAGGTTTATCGACTGATTCTCCTGCAACCCTTCCACGCGGTTTTCACGCTCATTACCAATTTAGACACCTAGTCACATAATTAATTCTTCACCCCATCCACGACCTAACGGCAATTCAGCCACGCAATCGACTTAGCCTTAGATACTTGGCTAGCACTAGTGCACTTCTTCCCACTTGATCACCGGAGCGACCGTATAGCCAAATATCCCTTTCCTTGGCTGTTAATCTCACTTCCCATTGCCCTCGCGAGAGACCGTGCGCCGCATTTTAATCACTGATTTTTTAATAATACACATCTCCTTCACTCGCCGTTTTTCTCTCCGTCTGGCCTCACGGAAACCTAAACACCACCGATCCTTCTTAAATTTTCATTTATTACCTCTTCACTCGCCGTATTTACCAAGTCACTTGGATTATTTCGTAAAGCTGTCTCAAACATGCCTAAAACGTATGCCTAAACTTATATATATTTCTTGTCTTTCTTCCCCTTTGCCTCCCATTTATTCCTTTATGTAAAGTAATGCGATAATAGGCATAGTGTTAATAACTGATGTACAAAACAATAATGATGATATTTCTTGTCCTGATGATGATGTCACAAATGTAAAAAGGCATCGAAACGTTGTCGACTAAAAACCCCCATATGCAATATGATAATGCTATATTGTTTAATGCGATGGTGTGGTTATATAAAAAATTGAGTCTGTAACACTGACCACAAGTATACAGACAGATTTTTGCTTTGCCCTTTTGGCCATTTCTTTGTTGTTTTGTCTTGAATGTTGTGGGTCACGGCTGTGCCCACTTGTTATCTTTTTGATTCTCAAATCTCAACTTATTAACCAGAACATTTAAAATAAATTCTTGTCCGGCTGGACAAAAGACATACTACTTATCAGGTGTATGATTATTGTTTTTGAACTTTACCTTGTCCACAATTAGGGACCACTGTTTTTTTGTAAATTGATACTGCCCAAGGTCCATATGGCATACATTTCGGGTTCCCTTGTCTTTGTGAAAATTTGGGTTATCAACGCCATGTGTTTGTGGCCCTGTGCTGTACGCTGCCTCTGGCCTCAAAAGCCGTCCACCAGGGCTCACACACCAAATCGAGTCCTGACCAGCCCAGTCATCGCATCACCGCAGGAGGCACACCCCACCACCACCAGGACCAACTCCAACTGCCAACTGCCAGTGTCAAAACGGTCATACTGGCAGACTGACCCTCACACGGAAGATGGCTCACACCTGTTGTGGATGCCATCTTCCGCCTTATCCCCTGCTCAGCACTCCAGGTGCCACTAACTCAGTGCACCACAAATCATCATCCATTACTGTTTTGGTTATGTGCTGTGGAGAGTTCACGCAGCAATGTCACCCCAGGCAGTGTGGGAGACGTAGGACAATGATAAGAAAGATGATGCAGGAATGACAACCACCACTGCAGCTGTATCAGGAATGTCCCAAAGGGACACAATCCTGGACATTTTATTCACATGAGCGCGCTCAGCTCTAGTGCCCTATCCTCAGTGCACTGCAACTCACAGACACTTATGTTTGCTCATTGTGTGACCTCTGTATTTGCTCGGCTACCTCCATGATGCTCCGCAGTTGTCTCTGTAATACTGGTGTTTTCTGCTTCTGTATTCATAGTGTTCACTGTTTTGTTTGTTGTCAGCATCAACAACTCCCTGAGAGCTGGCTTACACTCACCCCACACACATCCAGCAGAGGCGTCACTGTACATGTGACCCTGCCAATAAAGGTGCTGGGCGCACGTGCCTGTAGCCAGTTCTAAAAACTATCTGTGTGTGTCCGTGTGGTCATGATGTGTACATGAGGGCCCAGGGCCCTACAACATTACATTGTGTACACTTTAGTGTAGTGTGTCGTGAACTATACATGCATATCATATTGTTTAGTGAGGATGCGCCCATTTGCTGATTGCAAATGTAGTATGGGTACTTGTGTCTGTTCCTGCTTGATCATACATGCGAGTAGCCTACCTGCTCTATCTGCTGCTGCGTGTGTACGCGCTGCATGGGATGCATAATTTAAGCAACACAGTCTCTCCAACACCTCTGTGTGCTTCTGTTTCTGAGTTTCTATTGCATGCTGAGTGCCTAAGCCTCAAGCCAGATCAGCTACTAGCCTCGATAATTTATTTTCTATGCATATTATTTCATTGTCCAGTTGCTTTCGGGCACACCAACTCAGACCGTATTGTGTCTTTATCTGCATCCCACAGCAGTCTCGTGCTAGCCACCAAGCCTGTATTCTCCGCAAAATAAGTGTTGATCGCTGTGCCAACTGCTTCTCTAAATGGGGGATCTTCCAGTGCCAGAGGCTGAAGCCTAAATACATGTGTAGTGAGCCCACTTCCTCCCCCTGCAGGCGTATTATGTGAGGGTTATGATCTGAGTGAGTTTTGCCCAGATAGTCCACACTTACACACTGGATCAGTATCAGTCGATTTGCAACAAAGCGGTCAATACAAACGTTCAGGTCGTGTGGGTGGGAAAAGTGGGAATACATGTGTATCAGTGGGTTGAGAGCCCTCCAAACATCCAGCAATTCCCAACGGTGCATCCACTCCCCCAGTCCTCGAGCATTAGATGTTGCTGCTGTCTGCAAGAGTGGTGGGAATGATCTGTTTAGTCTGGTGTCAAGAACTGCATTGAAGTCCCCGCCCAGTAAACAGGGAATGTCACACCAGCCCGAGAGCTGACCTTCCAGTGTCTGCCAACACTCTTTCTGATTAGTGTTTGGGGCATAGACGGAACCCAGCACCAACGTCTTCCCATTAGATCACCCTTTAGAGAGGACATATCTACCATGCGGGTCAATTTTGGTTGCCTCCGGCGCAAACTTCGTCCTCAGTTTGACTCAGATCAGAGCCCCCAGGCAAAAAAGGAGTAATCCGTTGCTAGTATCGGCCCCCTCCAGTGCTGCTGCATCCTCCCTATTTCTGGCTTAGTGATGTGGGTTTCCTGTAGGAATGCTACCTGGGCTTTATGCCGCTTGAGATAAGCGAAGACTAAGTACCTACAGGATGGCGTATGCAGCCCCCTAATGTTCCAAGTAATTATATTAGTGTACGACATGCATGGTAGAGATAGGATGGTGCCGCATGCATGCAATGTGGCGCGGTTCACCATGGATGTTCGAACAGCGTACTTACAGCAAGTGAATGGTGCATCTTCAGTGTTCGGGTGTTCGTGTGCAGTTTGTGTTGAGGCGTCTTGTAAACGGAAGCCATGTTCAGCTGAACTGTGGAAGAGCAGAGGGACAACAGGTACCTGCCCAAACAAAGTACCATGCCATGTGGCAACTAACGGCAATGTGCGCCAGAGTTTGGCGAGCGCAGTGGGGGTGATAATGTTATGGACTCATTTTGCAAAGGTGTAATCACGCACTTCGACTCTGTGTCCAATAGGGAATGGTTAACTGGCAGTCAGCGCGGGGCATGATTAAGTGGGCACGTGACGGCGCAATGCACAGAAATGTGAACTAGGGTGCCATCGAAAACGTGCGTATGCCACCTCCCTATGGTCGCGCAGGCTAACTCAATTACATACGTATAGGATGTCAAGAGTCCAGGCAGTCCATCACATCATGTCATCAGCCGTCTGCGGAGTCACCACAGGAAGCGACTGCGAATCCTCGCCTACCAGCCACACTGCTAAGGAGATACTCTCACTGGAAAAATTTTCCAAAGAACCATTAGTGCTCGTATTTGATTTATATAGTAGTATGTGCGAGCAAAGCCTTTTTTGAGTAAAAACAGATATTTTGGGAATACCAAACTTGAGTTTAAACTCAAACTACTAGTATGAATCCTGCCTCGTATGGCCAATAATGTTAGTTGAATCTAGTTGTATTCATTGCTTTATGTTCACTATATCTTTGCTGCATGTTATTGTTTTTAGGCAACAGCTACATAGAACTGAAGGTAGTAAGTCCCATCAGAAGTTCACTATTCTCCAAGACTATCATTTCACTAATAAATTATTGTCTTTCCTTATACAGCTTTCTATTTCACACAATACCCTAAAGAAAACACTCCAGTACATGGAGTGGATGTTTCATAAGCTTTCACAGGTCTAATACCATCTCTCCTAAGCCATGGCAGTACAAGTGTGTAGTATAGGCTCCCTAAAGGATTTTACAAACTAAGTTTGATGAAGTACACAGACAAGATTGCAGTGGCAAAAATATTTAATGAAGGTTGGTTGAGTATGGCTGTGTATCTGGTTGCTTGTCCACACACTTTCAACCAGTGGTGGCTCTCAGAGGGAGTGCTGTGGGGCTGGGCAGGGGAGGGGCAGGATGGGGGGTAGTGGATTCAGACATATGATGGACAGGAGTAAAGGAAGTAATTAGAATAAATGAAACTATTTACCTTGCGCTCGCTACATTGCCAACTCAGCGATTCAGCGAGCGCAAGGAAATTGTTTTATTTATTTAATTACTTACTTTTCTCCTGTCTGTCGTATTTCCAAGTCCACTACCCCCACCCTGCCCCTCCCCTGCCCCACAGCCCACAGCACTCCCTCTGCGAGCCACCACTGCTTTCAACCTTATCATCCAATGTAGCACCGAAGGAGTATGCAGTTCCTGGAGGGTGAGGAAAGAAGAAGGAGGCTAGGTTGGTCAACACCCTTACTCAGTAATGGAGTACGGGTGTCTCCCAATTTGGCAAGTGGGGCCCTCACACACCCATTTGGGTGTCATGCTTCATCATAGGGCTTGCTCCTCGGTAGGCTGGTGCTACAATGCCTGACGGGCACCCTATAAGGGGCTCTTTCCCAAGCTGTATAGGTGAGGTGCATATGAGGGGCCTAGTAGTGCATATGTGAGGTGTTGTGAGGAGAGATAAAATGAGGTGAGGTGGTGCTCCAAAATGAATTTTAATCTGCGAACCCACTCGTCTCAATTAAAACCAGAATAGGGATACCACCGTTTAGGCATGGTCCTGCTGACCTTTCAATGAGGTACCTTGATAATACAAATCATGAGACCAACTCAATTTGGGTTCAAGTCACGCCTCATCAATAGTTAGGCAGAGTAACTATTGTTACAAAAGTTAACGTCATGAGTTTACCTGGAAAACAGATGCCAGGAACCTACCCCTCACTCTGCCTCGTTGGAAGTGCCATGGGAGTTCAAGGGTATAGCATAGGCTACCTAAAGAATTTTACAAACTAAGTTTGATGAAGTATACAGACAAGATTATGGTGGCAAAAAGATTTAATGAAGGTTGGTTGAGCATGGCTGTGTATCTGGTTGCTTGTCCACACACTTTCAACCTTGTCATCCAGCCAGCCAGCCAGACATCTAAGAGTTTCATCAGCATACCTGCTGATGGCCCAACACCATAATTTAAAAATATTTCAGAGCAGATAGTTTCACAGTAACTCTCTCTGGAGCTCCCTTACTCAGCTATTATGAATACCAAAATAATGTTGTCTATAGACTCCTTAATTACGCCTTGCCTATGGCCCAGACTCTATTATAGTCTCCAGTTGACCCGTAGCCTTATCCATCCCTTAATTTCTTCATCAGTCAGTCAGATGGCTAAAAGCAGTTGTAAATGGCTAATTCCTCATCATGACGTTTTTGTTACATCTTTCTGACTCGCTATCAGTTGCTCCGTTAGCAGGATTTAATCCAACTTATTCTGTTTGCATCTCTTGGTGTGTAATTAAATTGCTGCATTACCTCTTTTCTTCCTCCTACTCCCTACGCATTCTGAGATGGAAACTTGCATTTTGAGTACTCTCCAACAACTCTAAATAAAAGGTCCAATGCAATGCAGCCTACAGTCCTACCGACTGGGAGTGCCCATTGTATCTGATTGCTTTCATTGACAAGCATATGCACACAAAGACACACACGCACACACATGCTCACATCACCATGCATGCACATGCAGGGGTCTATTTGTTTGTGGTCAACATTGTTCATGTGCACGGGGGATTTAAGTGTTCTATGTCACTGGAGGCAATATTTTTGTTTGCCTTTTGCCTTACACTGGATTTATTTATTTGGCTCCTTACCCAATAGCTTTGACCGTCACATTGGAAAAGGAGTGAATTTATTTTACCCCCTGTTAGACCTGTCTGGCCTTTTGCGTAGCCCCTCCTATTATTTATTTATTTTGTCCCCTTTTTGCGCCTCATACCCTTTTTATCTTTTTGTGTCCACTAGATTTTTTATGGTGTTGACCTGGGGGATAGATGCTCT
This sequence comes from Lissotriton helveticus, assembly GCF_964261635.1. NCBI lineage: Eukaryota > Metazoa > Chordata > Amphibia > Caudata > Salamandridae > Lissotriton > Lissotriton helveticus. The sequence continues at coordinate 439,800,493 of NC_136063.1, forward strand.
TTGGCCCCCATAGTCTTTTACCCCAGGCCAAGGTGCCTTTTCTGACTGGAATTCACTTAGATCTACAAGATGGTGGTTTTCAACTGTCACAACTGCCATCCCCTGGAAAGCCCCATAGGTTAACATAGAGCCTTCTAGAACCTTCTAGACCCTACTGGACCCTGGGTGGACAGGCTATATAAGGGCAGAGATCAGGAAGTCATTTTGTGCAGTCTATTGAGCTTGAGGAGAGAGGCAGTGGTGTGGGGAGGTGGACGCGCAAGGAGTAGTTAGCTTATCAGTGGGGTAGGCAGCCTCTTCATGAAGACGTTCCCCCGTTCACCCCTGACCAAACCCTCTTGCTAAGTCTTGGTTGCCTGGAGGCATCGGTTGGTTACTGATTGGCCCTGTGAACCTTTCGGCTCCTGCTTAATGAGTCGCTGACTGAAGGAAGCTTTTTCCCCGCCCTCTCGCCCCTCGCCAGATCACCTTACCGACTAACCAGAAGGAGACCCGAGAGAATTGAGGTGCCCTGCACTGTCCGAGGAGCCTCTGAAGTAGAGGTGTGTGACTTCCAAGGCAGTAACAGGTGTTGTGCATGAGCGAAGGAGCGCTTAACCTCACGCAGGCTCCGTGGTGCCTTCATTGTGAGGGGTTGGAGTAGTGCTGGATATTGCGCAGGCCAGGAAGTGAACCGGATTCTCGCGCAGCTGAGGTGGAGACACTACTTCCCCACGCATGAACAGTGGCGCCAACAACGAGGGTTCAACGTGAGCAGCGCGGGTGACTAGTTCACCGGCAACCCCAGTCTGACCTCCCTTCGCCGCTTGCGCGAGTGCGCAGGTCCCGTTATCCGGGAGAAGATCAGCTGGAGAACGAGCGTGGAAGGACTTTGCCCTCGCTTTCCGCCGAACAGCCCAAGTAAGGTGGAGGAAGGGGGGAAAGGTTGTCGTGTGATTGGGGAAGCGGGTCCTGTCTCCAGAGACGCCTGTAGTCCTGCCGGCTGAGGACTGCAGCTAGGAACGGCAGAAGTCAGTGAGAGGAGGAGTGTCCCTGGTTAATCCGGTCGGCTGGTAGCTTGGCCGAGTGATCTAAACCGCCCCAGCTGTGTAAGACTGGTGGGCTCCCTCCGTGGTAGCAGAAGATTGCCCTGTGACTAGAGGTGGAGACCTTTGAGGCTTTCAACTGACTAGAGCTTAAAGCTCCGAGATAACGGGGTCAGTGAATAAACTGTCTTCAGTAAAAGGTCTTCTAGGAGCTATTAAGAGAGGACAGCTCCTTCCTGGGGACAGAGTGGAAATCATCCTACGCAAGGATTACAGAGCAGGATGTGTTCCTTCTTCAGTTAACCTGGAGCGGGGTGGGAGTTAAAAACCAAAGGAATCAATTGTGAGAGTTCCTGGAAACACCTTTTGAATGCTAATGCTCTACTGCAGGAACTGTGTAGATTGGTCTCTTTTAACCCTTCCCATCTTTCATTAACTGTGTAGCTCTGTTAGAAAATGTGGGTGAAGTAGAATTGAACTTTGGATGAAACTGACAATAGAAATATGAAATGAATTTGTAAGTGTTACCTGATACGCAAAGTGAGAAGAAATATAAGGAGAAATATTGGTGTAAAAAGAAAGAGATAAACCAAACTATTTTTATAAAGCAATCCATGATTTTCCATAATTACCGGTGTAGTGTCATTTTTGAGTGGAATTGCATTGAGTTACTGCTGGGTGGTGTGCAACCTTTACACATGTGCCTCTAATAATTGACTGTCTTACCCTAAGCCAGGCTACCCTAGGTGACCTGACAACTATAGGTCCAACACCCCCATATTGCTGACAGATATGCTTTGGAGATAGTGGGAAGAGATTTCTTTTTAACCTTGCCCAGGGTGGAGTTCTTTCTTTATCTTTCCTTATGTTTGCCTACATTTGGTAGATTACAAAAAAATAAATGTGTGCATATGCTTATTAATATATGTTTTAAAAACCCTACACCTCTTGCAGAAACAAGGGGCATAAGGATTCTTTTTTATCCCTGACCCTGCAAAATGTGGGACACATTCTTTTTTGACTCCTACCTTGACCAAGGGTAAAAGAGGACATATTTTGTTATAAAGGAGGCACTGGAGGAGATTGCTTTGTAAGCACCCCATATTGAGAAATAGTCACACAATATGCCTTTTAATAGCTCCTTGTCAAAAGGCAAGTCTATATTCATTCCTTAATTGTTTCCAAGGTCAGAGCTATATATTCCCAGACTGGGCAGGAAGGTTGGCAATTGTGAGTGACATTCCCCGCACCATGCCAAGGGTAAGGGGCAGTGTTTGTTGAGAAAGCCAATAGGTCTGGTTTTCATGTGCTGACACTTGCAAACACAGGCATGTACAAATTCTGATTCAATGCTTTAAAACATTAAAGCCATACCTATTTGCTTTTGACAATCCTGATAATTCTTGCCACTTCTTATGTAATATTTCTGTTAATATTCCCTTTAAAGCTATGATAGCTTGAAAGAAGTACAATTTTTGCCTTTCTCAAAATGAGTGTTGTGAGGTAAAGTATCTTGCCAGACAGCAAAAGCTATTTGTAGTCAGACATAAAAGTTAAAGAAATTCCCATGTTAAAGTGGTCCCAACCACACCACACTAAGTCAACATTAGCTCCCATTCTGTTATTATGTGAGGAAGCGTAAAATGGGATGTTTTATAGATTAATTCTTGTTTTTATGGTTGTGCTCAAGGTTTTCTGATGGCATGATTCATTTTTGATGGGACATTGCAAAACCCTGTTAAACGGTGGTTGTTGTGGCTTAATGCTAGTTGCATTATCATACAAGGGCCATATTACAATAAGTGCCTCTGGGGCGCAAAGGGCATTTACCACTGCTTTGTGAGCCCAGGGGCACTTTGGTATTACAGAAGGCGGCGCAGATGCTTGTGTTTCCCCTTCAGTAATACCAATAGCGCTGGCACACATAAAGCGCAGAGTTACCTTCAGGAGGTGTCCCCTCATTTGCATAGGGGCGTGCCCTATGCAAATGAGGGCATTCCGTTTGCCTCTGTGCCCAGGCAAAGTAGCTCTCAAGGACGCAGATACAGTGCGCCATCTTCTAGGTGGTGCACTGTGAGTTCACCCCGTGAGAGCTGCCCTCTGGAGGGGAGAAAGCGTGCCATATGGACACCCCCACCTCCCCTTGCATCTCATCGCAGGTGGGTTCAGTCAATGACTGCACCCACCTGCAAGGAGCTCTCTAATCCAGTTTAAAGTTGCTGGCGGATGCCGCCTGCACTGTGAAAACATGGTGCGGCTACCAGAAGCTGCTCCATGTTTTCACATGAATGCGCTGCCCCCAGGGCAGCACGAGTTCGCAGCTGCCCTGGGTGCAGCTCATACATCGTAATAAGGCGCATTGTCATTGTTTGTACCGGCGCACCTTTTAAAAGGTGCACCCAGTGCAAACAAAGACAATGCGTAATACAGCCCCAATTGTGTAGGTTTGGGTGTATGAAAGTAGATATGTGCGGGTACGATGCTGGTAGCTGTATTGGTGTATATTTGATCATCTGTATATATAGGAAGATGACTGTGTCACCCCTGTTATTATCTCACTAAAGTTGAAATGTGATGTGCTTGAGAAATGTTTCATTAAGTTTGTATGTGTGTAAAAGATTGTGTGCTTGTGTAAGTATGTTTGTCTAGAGACAAGCTGCAGCTTTGTTAAATGGCCTTTGTTTCAGTATTTGACAGTCATTGTGTTGCCATATGATGCTGGGTGTGTATGCACTGTGCATGTCTACTAATTTCTGTACTTGGATGTAAAAAGTACATAGATACAGCATAGCATGGGTTCTGGTGACTTACCGCTATATGTATCAAGCTATTTAGCATTCGCAAAGGCCGAAATTCTGCGAATTTCGGCCTTTGCGAATGCTAATTAGACAAATGGAATGTATCAAACTAGTTTGATGCAAAATAAGGAATAGCAAAATTTGCTAATCCTTATTTTGCGATTGCACTTAAGGAATTGCAAATTTTGCGATTCCTTAAATGCAATGTATCAAACAAATAAAATGCAAAAAATGCCATTAAGGATTAGCAAATTACCACCAACTTCTAGTTGGTGGTAATTTGCGAATTCTTATCAAAAATCTTTTTTGATAAAAACCAAAGGTGCCATATGACGCCCATACATGCCCTTAGGGCATGTATGTGCGCCATATGCCCCCAAATGTCTTTTTCAGGGGTGCAGCAGGGTGTTCTTGAGACACCCCTGCACCCTTGGAAACATCCCTAATTTGCGATCAGCAAATTGCTAATTGCAAATTGCACTTTCATTCCTATGGGCCTCCTGGCCCATGGAAATGAAGGGGTAATTTGCGATTGACAATTTGCTAATCTCAAATTAAGGAATGCTAAGGAATCGCTATTGGAAAGCGATTTTGTACATACATACCGTTTTGCATTTCCTAAATAGCGATTCCTTAAAATTCGCTATTTAGGAAATGCAAAATGGTTTGTTGATACATATAGCGGTTAGACCCATAGACACTGTACTGTTTTTGAGTGTTTTAACTTAAAAACTGTGTAAAAATCATACATCCAGTTCTCCTGATTGGAATATTAACATTTCTGTCATTTTTCCTATTAAATGTAGCTTGATGTTAAGAAGTTGGCTGTTAGATTTTTATTGTGCTGATTTTTAGCTTTTTTAAATGTTTTAGTACTGCTAAATACTTTGCACACTTTCTCTAAGTTTTGCCTGGCTGCTCTGTGCCATAGCTAACAGGGAATTGAGCCAATATTTATTTAGAGAACATTGGGCCAGATGTAGGTCGGTCGGTAACGGCCGAAAATCGGTATTTTCGGCCGTTACCGACCGGTATGTAAGAATTGGTATGTAGGGGCATATTTTTACAGATTCGGTAAATTTACCGATTCGGTAAATTTACCGATTCTGTAAAATACCGAATCGGTATTTTTTACCGATTCGGTAATTCCCAGATGTAGGTGGGACTCTTCTGAGTCCCAAAGGCCCTACAAATTCGGTATTTTAACACACAATCCAATTGGGTGTTAAAATACCGAATTCAGATGTGCATGCACATGTGTGCATGCACACCTAGCCATGTGACAGACAGACATGCCCTTAGGGCATGTCTGTGTGCCACATGGTGCACATGCCTATTTTTGGGGTGCCAGAGGGTGTCAAAGTGACACCCCCTGCACCCTTGCCAAATTCGGTATTTACCGATTCTGCAGAATCGGTATTGCCCATTGATTCCTATGGGCTTCAAGGCCCATAGGAATCAATGGGCAATACCGATTCGGTATTTACAGATTTGGTAGATACCCAATCTTAAAGATTCGGTATTTACAGAATCTGTAATACCTACATCTCCCCCCTTCATATTTACTGACTCTTAAATACCGAATCGGTAAAATTCGGTATTTAAGAGTCGGTAAATATGAATTACCTACATCTGGCCCATAGTGTTTTACCTGACTTGTGGAGGTCCCCCATCCTCTACAACCACTACCCCACATACTTACCTTATGTATAAATTCAAGTTGAAAGTTGTTTTAAGGGTCATGAATATTTTAAAGGTTATATTTGGACACTATTACGTACTCAACTTTGTATTGAACATCTTTATTTGTTGTGAAAAAATAGGAAATGTTAGTAACACAAAGGTTATATTTTGGAATGTCTGTAGTGCCATCTTCAAGGTCTTTCTTATATGCACTTTATCATTGTATCTTGTTGAAGAAACTGAGATGTTTTGATGAGGAAAGAATCATAGAGTCATATTGCTGAAAAATACCAAAGTAGAACTTTACCAAACATCCTTGCAGTATATATACGTTCCTAAACACTAAGGGGATTTGGTATTTACATCTAATAATATTTAGAAATAATTGTATTATATATCATGAAGTGCAAACTTTCTGTGGCACATTGGTTTACGGAGTTTGAATATGTTGATCCATTTAAAAATGTACTTTAATAATGAAGTACTGGCAGGATTTATTTTGCATTACTATTGTCTTCTGTGCATGTGAGTGTGTATTGAAGAGTGTTTGTGTTTCTTTTTCATTTTAATATTCATAGTTTATATTAACCTTTTTAAACGGGAATGCTATCCTTTTTTGTCTTAATTTTCTGATGTATTTCCATGTTGTGTATCTATATTTTTGTTTTAAATGTATTCATTGGTTAACATTTTTTACTCTTTGTGCTTCTTTGCATTTGCGAATAGGTGTATGTGAATTTTTCTTCTCTTTCAGAATGTATTTTTAATTATTATTTGACTTCCTATTCATCTTTTATGGAATCTTTCATTTTATATTGATATCAGGTATATAATTTCCAGATTCCATGGTAGTCTAAGGCATAGTGTGTGTTCCTTAATGAAGAAAACTATTAATCAATTGGGAGATATTTTCTGCCAATATAGAGGTGAGTGATTGTATAAGCTCAAGCAATCAATCAGGATTTGTAAAGCGCTGCTTACCACACAAAAGGGTATCCTGGTGCTGGGGAGGGGAGGAGGGATGCTGCTGGTCACTGTTAGTCAAACATCCAGGTCTTTATCTGAATTTCTGCAGGGTGGGTGAGATCCAGAGGTGGAGGGAGAGGCTGTTCAAAGTTTTGCGTCCTAGTAGGAGAAAGAGGGTCTGCCGCTTCTGCTTCAGCAGAAGCAAAGGATGTGGGCGAGGGAGAAGGAGGCAGAGCACAGGTGTCTGCAGTGGAGTAGCTTGGCCTTTTGCTGCCAGTGGCGGTCCCAGCTTTTGTTGCCCCATGGCAGCCGTAAGAAAAGGGGGCGCTGGTGCTTGATCCCTGCTTTTGCTGACCTACATGGCCTCAGGTAAGAGCAGGGTGTGGGAGGTTTCCACCCCCAAAACAAGGGCTGCCCCCCACCCCACCTTCCTATGTCACTGAGTAACTGACGGATGTGTGGCAGTTCAGTCTGTGGTTTAGGTATGCTGGTCCTTGTGCAAGGCTTTGTAGGCATGGGTCAGCATTTTGAACTGACCCCTTTTGTGTACAGGGAGCCAGTGGAGTTGTTTAATGTGGAGGTTGATGTAGGCTCATCTAGGTAGGTCGAGGTTGAGCCTGGTTTGTGACTCCCATGTACAGAGATTTGCCGTAGTCAAGGCGGCTGGTCTTGAGGGCCTCAGTGATAGTGCGTCTGGTGGTGATGGGGATCCATTTTACTATTTTTGGAGCATGCAGAGCGTGAGGGAAAATGCTGAGGAGACTGCATTGATTTGGTTTTTGATTGTGAGCCTGCTGTCAAGTATGATGCCGAGGTTCCTGGTATGGTCTGCAGGTGTGGGGTTCAGGTCTGCTGGCCACCAGGTGTTAATACTGATGTTGGCGTTGTTCCCAAATATAAGTACCTCCATTTTGTCAGATTTGAATGTAAGGCAGTTGTTCTGCATCTAGCTTGCAACGCTGGTCATACATCTGTAGAAATTATATAGGGAGAGTATGAGCTGAGTGTCTTCGGCGTATGAAATGATGTTAATACCGTGGGCTCTGACTAGGGGGCCAGGGAAGCCTGGTATGCATTGAACAGGGTGGGGCTCAGTGAGGATCCCTAGGGAACGCTGCTTAGATGATGTTCTTTGGACCAGAGGTGTAGGGAGTTCTTTTGGTAAGGAAAGATGCAATCCCTTGTATTTTCATCTGGTGGAGTCTGTTTAGAAGGGAGTGGTGGGACACCCTATCGAACACTACAGAGATTTTGAGGAGGATCAGGCCTGTGGTATCCCCCTGGTCTAGGAGGCCTCGGATATCATTGGTGGCCACTATTAGGGTGGTCTCTGTGCTGTGGTTTGAGCAGAACCCTGACTGGGAGGGGTCCAGCAGGTTATTGGTTTCTAGGTGAATGGTGAGTTGGTGAGTTGGTGCTTGATGGCTTTTACCAGGACTTCAACCAGGAAGGGCAGGAGTGAGATGGGTTGGTAGTTTTTAAGTTTCTCTGGGTCTACGGAGGTTTTTTTTAGCAGAACCTTGGTCCTAACCCCCAAAACCTTCCAGGCATACTTTTGGGAATAAACATAAGAAAGTGTTCCCCATCTAGGGTTCGTCCAATTCAGCACTGCCAAGTATCCCTCTCAGAAGAAGGTTTTATTCACAATAAATTCCAAAGTCATCCAATAGTTGAGCCTTAAATTCCTAATCAGTCACATCAGTGGTGTTCATGTCTGCAATACCACCATATTCAGAGCGGTAACTCATTCTTTCCAGTTCATTAATAATGCCATTTATTCTCATGTCATCCCGTCCCGTTCCAATGCGTTTCGGGCTATGGCAGCCCTTCATCAGGGGAAATCATTCTGAAAATCAATTAAATATGCTTGAGGAAAAAATGAACATAATGTGTCACTCAATACCACGAACATAAAACACTGAAATACAGCAACTGTTTAATGACAAAACAGTACAATAATGTTCGCATTCCTGACACTTTCCACAGAAGCTGTACATCCTGATATCATGCTTAACATTGTAAATTATCCAGAAGTGTGAGCGAGAACAGTAGTAGAAAGCCACATGACCCCAGCGACCCTAATTTCTAATTAAAAGTCCAAAAGAGTAAAGTGAAGTAAACATAGTAGTACTCAAGCTTAGCCAACAAAGTGCCAAAAAAAGCTCTGACCGTTAAAACAGGATCTTCAAAGCTGCATGCAATACGATTCATGCAGTTGAGATAATCACTATGAACAAAGGTCACTTAAGCAAGCGCAATAAATAAAGTGATCAAAGGGACATCCCCGTGTGAAGTGAACACGTGAATAAGCTTGTAGAAACACGAACGGTAAAAAACGTACTTTAAATATCGCTCAAGTGCTCATGGACGTGCTAGCCAAAAGTAAATGCAAGAATCAGAAGAATCGATTTAAATAAAGTTTCCAGTTAACCCAACACTGCCCAAACAGGACAAAGTCTGGCAGCTGCCATGTTGGAGTGTGTTGCAAAAGGATATGTGAAAAGGAAACTAGCCAAATTATATGCTGTAAGAGTTAGAATAAGCTGTAAGAGTTAGAATAGGTTGTAACAAAAGAGAAAGCAAAAGGGTCATCATAAAAGGGAAAAATTCAAATACCGGAAAATCCCGGTATTCAGCCATTTACCCACCGGCAGGAAAAACCAACGGCAGCCATCTTAGAGTGTGTTACCAACAGGAATAAAACATAACTATGCTAAACTAAACACTGGCAAACAAAACAACAGTGCAAAAAAATGCATGCAAACAATACGCTGAACAAGTTCTCAAATAATGCTCAGTGAGGGGATGTAAAACCAGGAAACAAGTCACTTTTCTGTCAATACATCAACAATAATCTAATGAAAAATCACATGGAAAGTGTACAACACATTTATTATAGATAACAACTGAACTCCATTCTGTCATTTAACCCATTGGGGTTGAAGGTGTCAAGTCTTTTTACCCAAATGTTCTCTCTTTGTAATAAAAATGTATGCATGTCTCTCCCTTCTCTATTCTCATTTTTTTCCAAAATTGTACATTTCAGGTGACAAATGTTGGCCTTTTTCCTACTTTTGGGAATATTACGAGATGCTTCTGTGCCATAATATGTAGACATACAAAAATATTGCAAAAAATATTATTATCACAAATATTGCTATAATGTTCACAAAACACATGCGTGCCTAAAAATGTAAATGTGGGATACTTGTAAAGCGCACTGTTACTCTACCTGAGTGTCCTGGCGCTGTAGACCGCTGGAGAACCCGTCCTGGTTTTCCCTGTGAGATGGTCCCTTTCTGGGTATCTCCAGGGTGAAACCAGGCATCCCCGGCGTCTGTGGGGGGCCGTTGTAGAGATGAGGCAAGCTTAATGCCCAGAGTTACCAAGTGTGTTCCCTGGTTAGAGTAGGCACTGAGGCGAGAATTATCGAGTCCGTTGACCCTGGTCCAAGACCCTGCCGCGTCGGGAATTGAACCCTGGTCCCGGGCCGTTCTCTGCTTACAGGTCTGCTGCCTCTAGCCAGTGAGCCACACCTCTCCACAAAAAGATATAGCTGTATAAAATATCGAAAATAACTAAATATTTAACACAAAAATAAATACAAAATATCATCAACACACTAAAACAAAATAAACATGACCAAAAACATGTCATTAAAAAGTATTGTGAGCAAAATATTACTAAAAATCAACAATAAAAGTATATATTTCTATATAATTTTTCACAAAAAATAAGTATATATATATATATATATATATATATATATATATATATATATATATATATATATATATATATATATATATATATATATATATACATATACATATATATATATATACAAAAGACAAAAGCAATCCAAATTCCATCGTAACGAGGATGATTATGCCTCAGATTGGGTTCTAACATTTGCCCGCAAATATGATAACCCAAGAAAGAAATTAAGCCACTACAAAGCCGGTGCACTCTCGACCAGAGACACTTCGTAATCTAAGGTGGAAACAACGGAGGGTGAACAGTCTACAGGCACCGAAGATAGAGAGAAAAGTTCTGAGCCAACTTTTTTCCAGGGATACTAGCTTATTCGAGAAAATCATAAACGACCAACACCCAGAATGCACCCACCAAAACAAGAAAAAAACGTAACGAAAAACAAGACGGGGCACGAAAGGAAGGAGGAGAAATCCCATCACCCAGAGTCACTCGCAGAAAGGGCAAGTGGGGTAGAAGGTAGATACCAAAACCATCATCAACCTGTCAAAGATGGTACTGACTAAGGATGAAGTTAATGTACTACAACTAGGATAAACTTTTTGCCCAACAGCAAAGTTTGATTACACTGAAGCCAGAATTGACCGTTTTAAATATACCTGTAAATTGAAATTACAGAAAGTGCACTTATTACATCCTACTTCAACCAGAAGCACTAGCGGAAATACCCATTCCATGGATACGGAACTGCCCACTGGGAATGACTTGGAAACACTTGCAACTTTACACTCCATTGAATCCTCAGACAACATAGACTATGACATCTATCTAGAAGAAGCAGGGATAACTCAATCTAGTGGTAGGAGTGGAATCAAAAACAAATCCAGAACTATCCCACAGACACCGTTCGATGCCATAGATGTTTTAAGGATGCAGTCATAATGGATCGTAAACATCTAGGGAGCAACAAGAAAACCACTTTGACACAGTTCAATATCCCCCTTGTCCAATGGCAAGCTATACAGTCCCTCAAAAATGATGACTCAGTAGTTACAAAACCTTCTGACAAGGGGGGCAATATTGTCTTGTTTTCCAGGGAACACTATTTGAACAAAGCAATGAACCAACTACAAGATAAAGAATGCTATTTACCAGTAAATAGAGCAGAATATGTGAATTGTATCTCTATGTTCCATCAACTTCTAGCAGTTGAGAGAGAGAATGGCATGCTAGATATAGATGAGTATAAGTTTCTGCTGTGTGAGTATCCAGTCCTCCCGTCTATTTACCACCTTTCTAAGGTGCACAAGGACGAGATGAACCCACCTGGGAGGTCAATAGTGGCATTGATTAACAGACTTCTGGAAAATTGTTCACTTTATATTGACTCCTTTCTAGCACCATGGGTAAAAGTCTCAATTCATACATAAAATATACGCAGGACTTCCTGAGACAGATTTATGGCATCATGTGGGAAGAGGATATGCTGCTTATAACACTTGATATCACGAGCTTGTACACTGGCATTAAACATAAACAGGTACATAAGAGCTGTGCAATGGTTCTTGGATAAATTACCCCTTACGTTTTGACTCCAGGGAAGGCATGGCTTTGCAGTTCGGGCTGGATTGTTCCCATGAGGCACAGGGCAGACTGATTTGCATATGGCCATGTCTGAACTGGGGTGGCAGAGTGGGCTAAGGAACAGTGATGGATTAAACCCAGATCTGTTGACTGAGTGTGAGTGTTTGATTAGTTCAGATGCTCCGTCCATCACCACCCCCTTTTGTACCGCCTTAAGTTTTGACAGCATAATATTGCTTTATATATGTATGTATATATATATATATATATGCTTTTAGAGATGGTGCAATTCTGTCTTGAAAATAACATCTTTATTTTCACAGACCAGCTCTATAGGCAACAATGGGGGACGGCGATAGGCACGTGCTTCTCCCCAGCTATGCAAACCTTTTCATTGGCTGGTGGGAGAGGCACGTGACCTGGAGGGACACACCCAGCAATTGACTTGAGAATGTGGCATTGTGGGCCCGCTACATTGATGATTTATTCATCGCGTGGCGGGGCAACCATTCCTCGGTGGAGGAATATTTAACCTTTCTCAATTCCAATGACTTAAATCTGAAATTCAGCAGACAGATTAGTGACACTAGTGTGGTTTACCTTGACCTAGAGGTTTACATGGCAAATAGACACATTTCGACCCGGCTGTATCGAAAACCAACAGCGGGCAACTCTGTTCTACACGCGTGGAGCTTCCACCCATAAAGTATTATCAATAACATCCCCTATGGGGAGCTCCCGCAACTGAAACGCAACTACACAACACCACAGGAATATCTCATAGCTAAAAAAGAAGCCTTCAGGCATTTTAAAACCAGGGTATATTCACATCATATTTTGAGTGTAGCTAAAAAGAGAGCAGACACAATCACTATATCAGATTTACTGATTCCTAAAATATCACACATAGCAACATTGAGTATTGAAACTAAGCCTGCTAGGATGATTACCCGTTACAACTCTAGAACCCCTCAAATAGTGTGTATCTTTAAAAAGAACTGGCATATCCTCAAGACAGACCCCCATCATGAAAGATGTCATTCCTGCCCAACCCCTGATCATTTACAAATGCTGCAAGTCCATTAATGACCATGTGGTCTCAAGCCATTACTGTGCCCTCACACAAAAGAAAGATAACATCACTAGATTTTATCCATGTATGCAATGCAAAGCTTGCAAGTACAGCCAGAAAGTCAATAGCTACAGTACTAGTAAGGGACCCACAGCAAGGAAAAAAAATAATCGTTTGCCTAATTGCAATTCAGATTTCACAGTGTACTGCTTGGCATGTCCATGCCATAAACAGTATGTTGGCAGCACCATTCACCCCGCAAAGAAGCGCATTTTAGAACACATGCGGGCAATTGCGAAAAAAGATCCAACATATCCAGTGGCACTTCATTTCGAGCTCACACACAACAGTAACCGTGACTTGCTAAAATTCTTCTGTATAGATCAGGTCCCCAAATAGAAGAGAGGTGGGGACAGAGTCAGGAATCTCCGAAGAATGGAGTCGAAATATATCATTGACCTTGACACTTAGGTACCAACTGGGTTGAATATTACAGAGGAACTCTGGACCCATTTAGACTAACATTCTTGTCATTAAGCACTGTTTATCTGACTTTTGTTGTGTCTCCCATTAATGAAAGTGAGGCACGGGGTGTTTCCCTGTCTCAGTATAATCACTTAAAATAAGATCTTGTCCCTGTGAGTATTTAAAAAAACAGGCATTTTCCAATGGATGAAATATGGGGACTAATCATGCAATTTCTGCAGCATTAACCAACCCTACGAGGCTTAGTATTTGCCCCTTCAGGGCCTTATTGTTTGCTTGGGTACTGAACAGGCGTGGTATTTTTATCAATTAGAGGAGATAGAAAGCATATTCCAAATCTTATAATGTGTAACAAGAGGTAATATATTTATACATGTATGCAGATCTTCTCAAAGACATTGGTATATTGCTGGTCAATTTGTTTTAATACCTGCCTGACATTCATGCACTTACTTTCTTGTATATAGAATTGTATTTAAAAGTATTATTGCCGGAGATATGCTAAAAGATGGCCGTTCTTATAGACACCGAACATGGCTAGATGAGTTTACCTGGGCCTCTTCACTGTTCATGAAATTTGGTTTTAACGTTAGCACTGTGCACTTTAAAATGGTGGCATGTATAGTTGTTTACCGACATCGAGTAAAGGCGGAAATGCCGAAATGCGTCCGTTTGTGTGGTGGAGGTTTCGCACTATAAAATCACTGTAAAGAATTCCCGTGAGTGCTGTCCTACTTCGGCCTGACTGGGATTGTCTACCGCTGTGGCAACATATATATATATTTGCTCTTAAAACCAGTAAAGAGAAAGCCGATATGAACGTGTGACTGGAAGGAGAAATGGATTCAAGGTTGGCAGCCTCAGACATTCCTAATCTGCTCATGTGAAACATCACAAATGGACATAGATATGGTTACTCAGGAAAGATTAAGAAAAATAAATCACCTACAAAAAGGAGCTGGGATCAGTCCCTTTAAATCAAAATCTTCCTTTGTACCTATCATGCCAAGGGACGCGATCGATATATTTCACGACATGATTACTAATGATTTGAAAAAATTATATCACACTGTACATAAAAACAGAAAGCAGAGAAGTCAATTTTTCAAACAACGAGCATACAATAATTTGGTGAAAAGGCTTGGGGAAAATCAGGATGTTGTCATTAAAAAATCTGATAAGGGGGGCAATTTAATATTGTGGCCTAAGAAAGATTATGTCCTGGAAGCGCAGAGACAGCTTAGTGAAGAAAGTTGCTATGTTAAGTCTAACACAAGAGAATATGAGAAAGCCAAAACAATGCTTCAAAAACATCTGGCACAATGGAAAAGGCAAGGCCTTATCTCTAATGATGAATACAAGTTCATGTACAAAGAATTCCCGATACTACCAATATTGTATCTAATTTCAAAAATACATAAAAATGTTGTACCAATCCTGGTAGGCCAATCATATCAGCAATAAACAACTTAGGAGAAAAAGTTGGCCAATACATAGACTTCTTTTTGCAAAACTTGGTAAAAGAGTGGCCACGTTATGTAAAGTATACCGGAGACTTTCTTAAGAAAATTGACAATTTAACATGGACAGATGATCTATATTTAATTACTCTCGATATAGAATCTCTATATACGTGTATGGATCATGAACAAGGAGTAAGAGCCATAAAACATTTTTGGGATTTTAGGTCAAGTGAATTCTATGAGCACAACAAGGTGATTCTTGAACTCATTATTTGGTGCCCGAATAATAACTTTTTTCGTTTTGACAAAGATATTTTTAAACAGGTGAAGAGTGTTACAATGGGGGCCTGATTCTCCCCCTGCGATGCATGCTTGCATGTTGGCTGATGGGAGGGGCAGGTACTCAAGACCACCCATCAGGCACTTTTTGATTCACATTTTGTAACAGATCTAAGGAACATTGACAATGTTTTCCTATTATGGAGAGGAGGTGAAAATGAAACTCAAAGCTTCATAGAGGAAATCAATAACAATTCCTTAAACCTTAAATTCACCTCCAATATCCATAAAACACAGATCGAATTTTTGGATGTTAGGCTTTACATTAATGATGGAAAAATTGAAAGTGCCCTGTACAGAAAACCAACTGCAGGTAATATTACATTGCATGCCACCAGTTGTCACCCTAAACACCTCATTGCTAGCATACCGTATGGAGAAATCCTGAGACTTAAGCGCATATGCAGCAATGAGGTGGATTTTAACAAATGTCAAACCGATCTGGTGAAAAGGCTACTAGACAGAGGGTATTCTGAAAAATTATTAGGGACGCCTTAACCAAGGTGAATGCACGACCTAGGACAAGTCTCTTTTCCAATTATAATAATGAGAAAGAAACAGAATCTCCCATAACATCTAACAATATCAATACCCCCAAACTGATCATAACCTTCTGTAAGGAGGAACATAGGGCGAGATCCATAATTACATTTAGAAGGGGCAAAACTATAGGACTATTTTAGATAAGGCTTCTCCAGAAACCAGAAAAGTAACTGCATGGCTGCAACCTGCAAAAGGCTTTAAAAAGTGCGTGACTTGCAGGGCATGCAAGTTTGGACGTAACATGACACATAACTCCACCCCTTTCAGTGAAACACCGATTCCTATTCATGGCAATTTCAATTGTAAAACCGAATATGTTGTGTATGTCCTGACGTGCTCCTGTAGTCTTAACTACATTGGTAGTACGAAGCTATAGGTGCATGTCAGGCTACTACAGCATATAAGGGCCATACTCCACAGCGATCCAGCATATCCTGTGGCACGACATTTTAAGCGGACTCATGCTAATAACATAAATTGCCTTTCCTATTATGTCATCAATGCCATCCCCAAATTGAGAAGAGGAGGCAATAGAGAATGCCAGCTCAGGCAATTAGAAACTAAAACTATTTTAGAGTTCGACAGTAAATGGCCCAACGGATTGAATAATACGGAAGACTTACACAATTTCTTATGAATACAATGAGGCTATATGTATTATTCAGTAAGAATGTCTTTACTGTATCTTAAAAATGTTTAGTATCCTGTAAATATTTCTTGTATATCCCTTTTTCTCGAGATCTGATTTTACTACCAATGAGAATTTCTTTTAAAGCAAACTAAATTCCCTTTATGCGTCTTTTAATAGTATTTTGTCCCGTTTCGGCCATTTTACTGTTATTAATATAATAGCTTTTAAATGTTTGCACTATTAGGATACTTTTCTTGATCTATGTACATATATATATATATATATATATATATATATATATATATATATATAGGTTTCACATTGCACTTTAAAATTGCACAATTCTTTGCACATTTCCCATCGATTTGCTCTAGGATTTTAGTATTTTTAGACATATATTTGCACATGTACAGTTTAACACAGGGCCAGAAATTGGATTTATCCGATGAGATGATATGATTGCTTTATTATGACTACTTTTGAAAGCATTCAATGGATTTATCCTGTTATAATTTTTATATAAAAGATATAGAAATATATCTCTTGAAGTAATTTTTATAGTAATTCAGCTATATTTTGCACATATTTATGATTCATTTATGTGTATAAAGTATATAATATCTGGGATATATTAATGACTGCATATGGTGCTTAGTGAAATAATGACCATACGTGGGTAGTCTGTTTTTTATGGTTATGGCCATGTGATGGTGAAAAGTGGGTGGTCACTTTAGCAATAAAAATAACAATGGCGAACAACCTAAATTACACGTGAACAAGGGCTTGCAGCTCGAAATGCGTTGTGTAAACGGTCGAATAAAGAAACATCTTGCCTAACGTCCTGTGGGGTCTGCGCCTCCTTCTTCGCCGCCGATGGGTAGGGAGTGGAAGTTGCGGGATCAGTCTTTTGCAGGTATATATATATATATATATATATATATATATATATATATCCAAGCTCCAAACTTTGTTCCCATACCCGGCCGGGTTGGGAAACCAAGAAGACAGCACTCCCGGGCTCAAAAAGATGCAGCAGAAGTTTTTATTTCTTAAGCAAACGCGTTTCGGGACAGCGTCCCTTCGTCAGTGGTTCAACATTGTGGACTACGCAGCGCCATTTTTTAAAACCACAGTTGGTATTTGAAATGAACAACGGACTCAAAACATTATTCAAAGCAGCAGCGCCATATTAAAGCGGTCAATGCAGTCACAGGATAGACAACAGCATGCATTATTTACATATAATTTCCAGACTTGGAAACTGCTAAATTATTCGTAAAGCATTCATCTTTTTTGATATGGATAAAAACCATATCCGTCAATTCTTGACGAATAATTTAGCAGTTTCCAAGTCTGGCCCACACAGGAAAACACCCCGTAACCATAGAAAATCATGAAGAAATGAAAGCGAGAGTCAAGGCCGATACACGGCTTGAATTGTGTCAAATGTTTAAAGCATTAGTATGAGACAACAGCTGGAAATTATATGTAAATAATGCATGCTGTTGTCTATCCTGTGACTGCATTGACCGCTTTAATATGGCGCTGCTGCTTTGAATAATGTTTTGAGTCCGTTGTTCATTTCAATTACCAACTGTGGTTTTAAAAAATGGCGCTGCGTAGTCCACAATGTTGAACCACTGACGAAGGGACGCTGTCCCGAAACGCGTTTGCTTAAGAAATAAAAACTTCTGCTGCATCTTTTTGAGCCCGGGAGTGCTGTCTTCTTGGTTCCCAACCCGGCCGGGTATGGGAACAAAGTTTGGAGCTTGGATTTAATAACGCGGTACACCGCCGCGTTTGGACGGCACCCGACACCAAGAGTGACCCACGGTTCCGGTGTGTTTGGAGCTTGTATATATATATATATATATATATATATATATATATATATATATATATATATATATATATATATATATTACCTACTGGCGGTCGCCAGTAGGTATATATAGTTAGGATCGATTTCCATAGGGAAATCGCAACATTCTATTTGGGATAACTTTGGCGCCGGTTGAGCAAACAGGCTGAATTTTTCAGCAACTTTGCCTCGCGGCTCTCCGCTCCTTCCCTGAAAGTTTGGGGGGGATTCGTCAAGCGGGGGCTGAGATAAAAGGGGGTCCCAAAACGTGTTTTCCCCATGTTAATTTCCATAGGGCGGTCTGTCGCAGTTTTAGCTCGAACGGCTGAATGGATTTTCACCAAACTTCGCAAAATTGTAGGGACTGGTAGCCCGATGTGCCTTTGCTATGTCTCAAGATATGTGCTCCAGTGGATTTTGAGTAATTTAGGTTTACAAAAATTTATATATCTGTAAGCGCGCCCCGGTACGCGTACCGGGGAGCGCTCCGGGCGCGCCACGCGACTTGCGCACGGCAAGCTGATTGGTTCTCGGGTGTCTGTAAACATTCGAAACAGTCAGCAGCGGCCGCCATCTTGTGTCTCGGTAGGATTGAGATACAAGAGGTGGCAAAAATCAAAGGGGGAAATGAGCAAAAGGGGGCAGGGTAGACCCCCCTGACCCCCTAGGTTTGATGTGGGGGCCATAAAAGGGTCCCGTGGGACAAAAAAAAAAAATCCGATTTTCGCGGGGGGAGCGCCCGGTACGCGCACCGGGGAGCATACGAGGGAGCGTACTTAGGTGAAAAATAGTGAAAATAATAGTGTAAAATAATCATTTTGAGTGATTACATGTAGGGTAGCTCTGAAAAGAGCTTTTGGGTTCTGTTGCTGTTTTAGGTACCTACAAGTGTGTCCCACACACACCCACATGCACACAACCCCACACTCACACACCCACACACTCCCAACACACACTTCACACATGCACACTTCCACCCACAGTCAAACACCCCACACACCCACATCGACACCTTACACATCCACACCACAGCTACACCCACATCCCACACACCCACACTCAAACACACACCTCACCCCCCTTCCACCACACACACACACACATGCACATACACACAAATATCTCACAGACACACCACACACATCCCACACACACATCTCCCCCCAACACACACAGAGACAACTCACAGACACATCCACACATCTCATACATACATACACATCCTAAACACATACCTCCCACACCCACACACACCCCACACACACGTCACACACCCACACTCCCACCTACACTCAAACACCCCACACACCCACACCCACACACACACCTTACATACCAATATCCCCACCCACATCCATATACCCCACACACCTATACACCTCATCCCCCTAGACACACAGACACACACATACACACCTCACAGACACACCCCGCACATCCCCCACACACACCTCCCCCACCCCCACACATGGGGAAAACTCAGTGAAACACTAAAATAATAATTTAAAGTGCTTAGAGGTAGGGTATCTCTGAATAGAGTTGTTGTGTTGTGTGGGTGATTTAAGTACCAACATGTAGGTACCAATGCAGAGTCTTAAATTCAATATACACCGTTTCCTCTGTAGATAATTTGCATGTTGTTATAGAAGTTAGTGTGGTATGTATATGGAATCTATACCATAGTCTGTCAGGGAAGCAGAAACAACATGGAGGCAGGAGATGAAAAAGAGATGTCAAATACACATTGGAGATAATATAGTGGGAGAAAGGAAGTAACTATGAGCAAAATTACTATGTAACACAAATACGTTGCACAGTATACTATAAGTCTGACTTTATATTATAATCAATTTGGTAATAGTTTATGAATTACATATAATAATGAATAATGTCTCGAACAATTTTTGATTATTAAATATAAATGTATTTTTCTGATTCTTTTTCAAAATTTAATAGAACGTCTAACATTTGACTGTCCGAAATGTTCTCTTGTTGAGTGAACATAACTTCCAACATTTGACTGTCAGAAACGTCCTCATATTGAATTAACAAATCCACAGATTCTACACATTGTAGAAGTTCATGGTCCCGTGATTCATCCATGAATTCCAAGTCAATGGGTTCAATGATTTCCTCATTGTTCATCTCTAGGACAATTTCAAAGGAAATGTTCTGTTCTCCTTCCATTTTTGTGCTGAAATTTACATTAAAAAAAAATCAGTAGAAAAATGGCACTGTTGGGTTTAAGTTCAGACAGGTAGTTTTGATTTTTTAATAGTGAAGTTAACTTTGGGCAATGTATGGTAACAGGCAGGAAGTAGAAATATTAAAAAGTTCCTGTGAAGAAGCGTAAGTAAATTCATAATTATAGCAGAGAAGCCTAAGTCAATTTATAAATATAACAGAGGAGCCTATCTCTATTTATAAATATAGCAGAGGGACAGTAAATAATTATCAGAGAAAGTTTTTACAAATTAACTTAAAGTGCCCCTTACAAATTATCAACTTACTTTAGAGAGCGGTGGAGAAGAAAAAATGTGAAAATCCTTTCAAGATGTACCTCAGGTAGTTGTAGTCAAAATGGCCGTGTTTCCCTCTCATTTTTCATTTATATTCATGTACATAACCAATCAAATGTCAGGAAAAAAAATAGAAAATGAAAGTAACATTTTAATTGGTTGTCAATTCTAACACTTCTGATGTGTTTTTGTTATGTAATTTACCTCAGGATATTTAGACAGGGCTACAGGCCAAATGGCTGAATGGAATTCCACCAAATTTGGGAAAATGGTAGGGACTGGTATGTAGTATTGCATATTCTATATTTGGTGAAAGTGTCTCCAGTGGTTTTTATGTAAATTATCTTTTATTATTTTTTTTGGAGCGCTTCCCGGTGCGCGCCCCGGTACGCGTACCGGCAGCGCTACGGGAGTCCTCCATTTTGTGTTTCGGTAGATTTGAGTCAGAAAATGGCGGACAAAACAACGTTGGGAATGGGTGTAAGGGGGCACGGTTGGCAGTCCCTGACCCTCTAGGTTTTCTGAGGGGGTCTTAGGATGCCCATATAGGAAAAAAATATATATTTTAAAATTTTCGCGGGGGGAGCGCCCGGTACGCGCACCGGGAAGCGTTCCGGGGAGCGTACTTGGTGAAAAATAGTGAAAAAAGTTAGAAAAAGATAATCATTTGGAGTGATCAGAGATAGGGTAGCCCTGAAAAGGGCTTTTGGGTAAGCATGGGCGTAAAATCCGCTCCGCTCGCGGATTTTTCGGATTTTCGGCAAATTCGCAATCCGCGAACTCTCGCGAATTAGTCGAAAATCCGTGAATCCGCTCGCGGCGGATTTTTTGCTTGGTTGCGGCGCGCGGCGTGGTGCACGGCGTTCACTTTCCGTCATTTAGTTGTTTTTCTTTGCGAGTGCCGCGCCATTTTGGATCTTGCTGCGTGATCCCGCGGGAGTTTGGCGCCCGCGAATACGTAATCGCGGCTTGCCACCTTGCACAGCACACCTCGCGAGAGTTCGCAATTGCGAACACGTAGTTGCGGCGGAAAGGAACAATCTCGCACTCGCGAAATAGAGCTTTTGCAATTCTGCACAAGAAAATCACCAGCAAACAGGATAAACCTTCAGAAAATTATGATTTTTATCAGAATCACTCCTCAGGTTGACATTTGCATGGCCTTTTTTTTTTGCAAGGAGTCCATTTTTGGGGGGGGGAGGAAGGAAGTGCCCCACAGTCTCCAACTTCCTGTTCCTGTCCAGCAGGCTCCTCCCAGTGCTTTGTCCATCTCCTGGTCACTTTCATTTGGATCTGGAGCTGGAAGGATTACTTTTTGTGGGTGCTGCTGGATATTTGGATTTGAGGACTTTTTGACTGTCTTTGGATCACTTTTGGATTAGAAATCAACTTTCACAAGTAAGTTTGTTTGGGGCATTACAGTTGCTGCAAGTACAATTTTGGAACTTTTTCAGAACATTAAATAAATTATATTGTGGGTAGCCACAGTATCCAGTAGGACCAGGGTTGGTTAGGGGTGCATGATACAACTGTTTTGTTGAATTTAAACACCATTGAGGCCATGGATGGGCTGGGATTGTGCTGATTTTTGTCGTTTTTTTGGGCCTGCTGGTGTGGCCCTTTGCCCAGGGGTGGTGAGTGTTGCATGGGCCTAGTCTTTCTGTGGGGTGTCTTCTTGAATTTAAACATACTTGAGGCCATGGATGGGCTGGGATTGTGCTTATTTTATTGTTTTTTGTCGTTTTTTTGGGGCTGCTGGTGGGGCCCTTTGCCCAGGGGTAGTGGTGCATGGACTGAGTGTGCCTGTAGTGTGGTCTCACTCTCTTTAATGTAAACATCATGGATGGCATTGGATTGTGGTGATTTCTGGCTGTTTTTCTGTTTTTTGGGGGTGTACTGTTGATGTGGACTGGCCATGTGGGTGGTGGTGGTGGCCATCTTGAGTGCTGGCTGGTACAGGCAGCAACATGTGCTTGGGGTGTAAGGGGCCATTTTGAGGAGAGGCAGTGTCTGAGGCCTGCACTTATTTTGCCTACTTTTCATCCATTATGCCCAGGGGTAGTGAGTGTTGCATGGGCCTAGTGTTTCTGAGGGGTGTCTTCTTGAATTTAAACACCATTGAGGCCATGGATGGGCTGGGATTGTGCTGATTTTATTGTTTTCTGTCGTTTTTTGGGCCTGCTGGTGGGGCCCTTTGCCCAGGGGTGGTGGTGAGGTGAGTGTTGCATGGGCCTAGTCTTTCTGAGGGGTGTCTTATTGAATTTAAACACCATTGAGGCCATGGATGGGCTGGGCTTGTGCTGATTTTATTGTTTTTGGTCGTTTTTTGGGGCCTGCTGGTGGGGCCCTTTGCCCAGGGGTGGTGAGTGTTGCATGGGCCTAGTCTTTCTGTGGGGTGTCTTCTTGAATTTAAACATAATTGAGGCCATGGATGGGCTGGGATTGTGCTTATTTTATTGTTTTTGTCGTTTTTTGGGGGCTGCTGGTGTGGCCTTTTGCCCAGGGGTGGTGGTGCATGGACTGAGTGTGCCTGTGGTGTGGTCTCACTCTCTTTAATGTAAACATCATGGATGGCATTGGATTGTGGTGATTTCTGGCTGTTTTTCTGTTTTTTGGGGGTGTACTGTTGATGTGGACTGGCCATGTGGGTGGTGGTGGTGGCCATCTTGAGTGCTGGCTGGTACAGGCAGCAACATGTGCTTGGGGTGTAAGGGGCCATTTTGAGGAGAGGCAGTGTCTGAGGCCTGCACTTATTTTGCCTACTTTTCATCCATTATGCCCAGGGGTAGTGAGTGTTGCATGGGCCTAGTGTTTCTGAGGGGTGTCTTCTTGAATTTAAACACCATTGAGGCCATGGATGGGCTGGGATTGTGCTGATTTTATTGATTTTTGTCGTTTTTTTGGGCCTGCTAGTGGGGCCCTTTGCCCAGGGGTGGTGAGTGTTGCATGGGCCTAGTCTTTCTGTGGGGTGTCTTCTTGAATTTAAACATAATTGAGGCCATGGATGGGCTGAGATTGTGCTTATTTTATTGTTTTTTGTCGTTTTTGGGGGCTGCTGGTGTGGCCTTTTGCCCAGGGGTGGTGGTGCATGGACTGAGTGTGCCTGTGGTGTGGTCTCACTCTCTTTAATGTAAACATCATGGATGGCATTGGATTGTGGTGATTTCTGGCTGTTTTTCTGTTTTTTGGGGGTGTACTGTTGATGTGGACTGGCCATGTGGGTGGTGGTGGTGGCCATCTTGAGTGCTGGCTGGTACAGGCAACATGTGCTTGGGGTGTAAGGGGCCATTTTGAAGAGAGGCAGTGTCTGAGGCATGCACTTATTTTGCCTACTTTTCATCCATTATGCCCAGGGGTAGTGACTGAGTGTTGCATGGGCCTAGTGTTTCTGAGGGGTGTCTTCTTGAATTTAAACACCATTGAGGCCATGGATGGGCTGGGATTGTGCTGTTTTTATTGTTTTTTGTCATTTTTTTGGGCCTGCTGGTGGGGCCCTTTGCCCAGGGGTGGTGAGTGTTGCATGGGCCTAGTCTTTCTGAGGGGTGTCTTCTTGAATTTAAACACCATTGAGGCCATGGATGGGCTGGGCTTGTGCTGATTTTATTGTTTTTGGTCTTTTTTTGGGCCTGCTGGTGGGGCCCTTTGCCCAGGGGTGGTGAGTGTTGCATGGGCCTAGTCTTTCTGTGGGGTGTCTTCTTGAATTTAAACATAATTGAGGCCATGGATGGGCTGGGATTGTGCTTATTTTATTGTTTTTTGTCGTTTTTTGGGGGCTGCTGGTGTGGCCTTTTGCCCAGGGGTGGTGGTGCATGGACTGAGTGTGCCTGTGGTGTGGTCTCACTCTCTTTAATGTAAACATCATGGATGGCATTGGATTGTGGTGATTTCTGGCTGTTTTTCTGTTTTTGGGGGTGTACTGTTGATGTGGACTGGCCATGTGGGTGGTGGTGGTGGCCATCTTGAGTGCTGGCTGGTACAGGCAACATGTGCTTGGGGTGTAAGGGGCCATTTTGAAGAGAGGCAGTGTCTGAGGCATGCACTTATTTTGCCTACTTTTCATCCATTATGCCATGGGGTAGTGAGTGTTGCATACTTGCATGTCCCTAGTCTTTCTGTGGGTTGTCTTCAATGTAAACATCATGGATGGCATGGGATTGTGCTCATTTTTCTGTGTTTTGTCGATTTTTTGGGGTGTATAACTGAACTGATGTTCCTCTGTCTTCCATTGCTTTTAGGTGCACAAGAAGACTCAAGAGAACCACCAGTGCCAGGAAGAAGTCCTGCAGCGGTGTGTGTGTGCAGCATAACGTCACGCGACGTCACGTCTGGACACAGAACCCTCTGCAACTCGTGCAACTGCTGCCTGCTGACCTGCTCTGAAGAAGATGGCCCCAAAAAAAGTAACCCATAGCTCCTCTAGCAAGAAAGGTGCCAGTAAGGAGCAGAAGAAGCAAGTTACCAAGGACACTGGTGTGCCGCCCGCCCCTTTTTTTGGGAGTAAAAAAAAAAGTATGCCTGCAGCAGCAGCGGGATCTGCTGGGGACCAAGCTGGCAGCAGCACCCCCGCTCCATTGGGCTCAGTGCCACCACCACCACCAGGCCAACTTAAGTCCAAGGCCTTGAGTGCTGCAGAGGCAGCCAGTATAGTTCTTCAATCACCATCGACCAGTGATGTTGGCTCATCGCAAGAAAGCAGCAGCAATGTCCCTCAATCAACACAGGTTGTTGTAGCTCATCTGACGAGTGTTGAACAACCACAGCCGCAACAACAATCACATGTGCAAGTACAAGCCCAAGTACATGTTGAAGGAGAGGCAGCGCAAGGAGATGCGCAAGCAGAGGTGCATGGAGGGTCACAAGTGCCCACAATAGTTGTTCCTCCCGAAGTAGGGGCACATCAGGAAATCGACAATCAAGGCGAGGTATCATTTGAGGAAGCCACTCCTCCTGATGATCCTTCATTGTCTTCCACACCCCTAGCAAGGAAGAGATCAAGGGTGGTGTCTACATCTTCTTCAAGCACACCTCCTTCTGATGATACGGATCAAACTTGGGAACCAGCACCACAGCCGTCTGAGAGTGAGGCACACCATGATCCGACAAAGGTAGTTAAGCGTAAAAGGAAGCTCGTCCAAAGTCTCAGAGTTATGGAGTGTGATGAGGCTCAACAAGAAGTGGCGGATACTGCTGCTGATGAAGACTCTGCCAACGACGACCCAGTCATCATAAAGGTCACTGCAGCCCCAGCGGGCATGCAGCAAACAGACATTTTGACCCTAGCCCGAAGAGCTGCTGAGCGTGATGATGATGATGATGATGTCGATGAGGAGGCGGTGGAAACACCACAATCATTGGAGTTAAGTAGTACACCAACTCGTCCCGCTTCCATATTTCTTTCTGGCAAGAAGAGACCTCCATCCACCTCGACCTTAATTAGTGGCGGTGAAAGTGCACAACGTACAAAAGTTGGGCAATCCAGATCCTCCACTTCATCTGGCATTAGCTTCATGACCACCACCACCACTATCGCCGCCTCCTCCAGGTCCCACAGACACTTGAAGTCCCCAGTTTGGGACTTCTTTACTGTTTGTCAAAAAAATCCAAAGTTTGCCATTTGTACCCTTTGTAAGGTTGCAGTTAGTCGTGGTAAGCCAGGTACCAACTATGGTACCGGAGGCCAGAGAGGTCATCTTAGGAGACAGCACACTGTCAAATGGTTTGCGCACCTAGATGCGATCAAGAAAGGCCGAATTCAAGGAAACGTTGATGTTTCATCTGATGATGACGAGGAGGAAGAAGACGTGTCAAACACTTCCCTTACACCCAGTACCCCTGTCAGCAGCACACCCAATGTGAGGCACACTAAGAGTGTTGGAGCGAGTGAGACACCAACGCACAAAAGTTCACCAGCGAGCAAAATTGGGTCAACGAAGTCATTATCAGCCCGCAAATGCTTGGTCCAGGGCAACATTAGAACAATGCTTACTTCAGACATGCCATATGAACGCAACCACCCACTGACGCGTCTGTATAACACTAAGCTGGCTAAAATGCTAGCTGTGGACCTTCTCCCTTTTTCTTTTGTAGAAGCGGTAGGTTTTCTAGAATTAGTGGCAACGCTCTGCCCTAAATGGAAGGTTCCTAGCCGGTTCTATTTTGCCAGAGTTGCGGTTCCAGCACTACATGAAGATGTGCTGGAGGCGATTGGGGCAGCTTTGCAGAAGAGTGCTGTTCACACAATACATCTGACAACAGACATGTGGACCAGTGGCGCAGGCGCTGATTACATGTGCATCACTGCACACTGGGTCTCTTTTTCAGGTGTTAAAGCAAAGCTAAACGCAGGTGTTGACCCGGACAAAGTTTTCAAAGCTGCTCGGAAACATGCAACACTAGCCATGTTTGGCTTGGAGAAAAGTCACACAGCAGAAAACATTTTGGAAGAGTTTGACAAAAAGGTCTTGAAAATGCTATCCCCCAAAAAACGCAAGATTGGTTATGTTTCCACGGATAATGGCGCCAATGTAGTTAAGGCCATGTCGCAGGGTGGCTATTTCAGAGTGCCATGTTTGGCGCACTATATCAACCTGGTAGTTCAAAAATTCTTGAGTGATAGAGACAGTGCAGCGTTCGCGGTAATGGCCACCTGCCGCAAAATGTGCAACCATTTCAGCCATTCTTTTAAGGCCCGGAAGCATCTGAGGAGGCTGCTACTTCAAAGTCGAATACCAGTGAAAGCACTCATCCAGGAGGTGGCAACACGTTGGAACTCAACCTTCTACATGCTTGAGCGTCTGTATGAGCAGTATACGGTACTCGATCACTATTTCTTCACAGAGGGTACATCTCAGAAGGAGGACCTGCGGATGAGTGCGGCGCAATGGGACATAGTTAAAAGCCTGACAGACATGCTTCGTCCTTTTGAGTTCTTCACTCGTGCAGTCAGCCAGGAGGACTGTAATTTGGGAAAAGCTATCCCATTGTTGTGCATGCTGGAGCACCAACTGATGGCGGTGTCTTCTGAGTTTGAAAAAGATGTACAAAAAAAGACCATTTTATTTTGTCTGAGAAATTATTAGAGCGCCTACGTGGTGATGAACGTCTTCAAAAGATCAAGTCAGAACAGCATTACATTTGTGCTACTATTCTGGATCCACGCTACAAAAAGGCGCTGGCAGGCGAAGCATTCTTTCCTTTTGCTGATGAAGATGTTCAAAATTACAAACATTGGCTAGCCTGGTCAGCCAAGAGGTTTGAAAAAGAACGGCAGGTTATTGAAGGAGAAGGCAGTACATCAGCATCAGCATCAGCAGGCCATCCCCAGTCACAAGAATCCACTTCTGCACCTGTGGCTGGGGCACAAGTGACCTCTCAGCCGTTAAAGACACTGGCAAGTGGATCATCTGCACCACACACAACACTAACAGTGGCTGCTGTGGAGGATTGGCTAAGTTTGCTTGGGTATGGTTCTCGAAAAAATGTCACAGGCACAGCAAAAAGTAAGCAAAGTGGAGGAACCGTTGATGACCTTGAGTCGATGGTGCAGGACTATCTGAATGACTCAACAGAGGTCTTTCTTAATGATGAGCCATTGCAGTATTGGCATGGCAAAAAACAATTGTGGCCACAGCTCTCCAACCTGGCTATAAACTATTTGTCTTGCCCACTCGCAAGTGTGTCTTCAGAACGTGTTTTCAGTGCTGCTGGTGGCATTGTAACTCCCAAACGGAGCCGCCTCTCGCCCAAAAATGTGGAGCGGCTGACAATGATCAAGATGAATCAGCACCTCATACCACCAGATTACAAAGTACGAGAAAGCACGCCGCATGAAGACGAGGAGGACGGCAACGTAGATGAGGGGATTTGTTCTCTGTTCGGTGGCACTGAACTCATCCTGCCTGAATTCGCAGAGTATGATGACGAAATCTTCTTCTTATTCCCTGACACCGAGGCCTGAAAATGAGACAATGAATCAATAACTTTCTTTTTCGTCCTTATTCACTTTTATTCCTGTTTGTCTCTCTTTCTTTGTTTTGCACAGTTAATTTAATTCAAACCTAATCCCAAAAACAAGACCATCAGCAGAACTGTCTTCACTTGTTTGCTTATTGATTTGAAGGTGCCGCAGTCTACATTCCTCAGGTTCACAAGTTCTGAAGAACATGCTCCTCTATCCTCCTCCTCCAGACTGCGATTTCCCTCAAAGCAGAGTGCTGGATTACGCCCAATGAAGAAAGACTCAGCACTTGTGGGGGTGTTGTACTTCTTTGCGGGTGAGTTGACGGATTTGGGCCCATTGCTGTGAAGCTCTAATAATGGACAAAAGTGTTTTGGACCAAATATGAGGTGGAAATTTCTTGCCGTTTTTGCTGACTTGCTTGCCTTTGGGGTGCTCTTTGGCGGGGTTCCGGGTGTTTGTGGGTGATTTTTGGTGTCTGGGAGCACTGCTGCGACAGTCTAATCTTGATTGCATTTGCTTTTCAGGAAATCCGTGGTGGAAAACAGGAGTTATGATGATTGATGATGATGACCTAGCTGCACAGCGCCGCGTTTGGACCGAAGGCCGAGAGATATTGTAAGTATGAGATTTAGCTTTTTCGCTGTTTGGGGGTGTTGTCGGGTGGATTTTTCCGGGTGGGTTGGCGGGTCTTGCCTGGGGCATTCCTGGGAAGGTCTAATACCGGATAGAAGTGTTTTGGACAAAATCCTTAAGGAACAGCCTTTTTTTTGCTATTTCTTCTGTCATCTTGCTCAATGTAGCGTTTTGGGGGGCTTCCTGCTGTTCGTGGGTGGGTTGCGGCCGGGGTCTCTGTCGAAGCACTGCTGCGACAATCTAATCTTGATTGCATTTGCTTTTCAGGAAATCCGTGCTGGAAAACAGGAGTTATGATGATTGATGATGAATGATGACCTAGCTGCACAGCGCCGCGTTTGGACCGAAGGCCGAGAGATATTGTAAGTATGAGATTTAGCTTCTTTGCTGTTTGGGGGTGTTGTCGGGTGTTTTTTTCCGGGTGGGTTGGCGGGTCTTGCCTGGGGCATTCCTGGGAAGGTCTAATACCGGCTAGAAGTGTTTTGGACAAAATCCATAAGGAAACACCACTTTTGGCACTTTTTGTAAGTTAGGGTTCGTTAGGGTTAGCCCTAGCAGCAGGATTGCATGTGTTTCGGGGGGTTCTATTGCAACGCAGTTCTGGTGTTTTAGAGCACTGTTGGAGCGATGCTGGCTATGGATACTTTTGCTTGCTTGCAAGTGGTTTGAATACAATCCACGGTCTGTATTTGGGCCTACTGTTACTTTCAAAGTACGTTTTGTCACCATTTTTCTGCTAGGCATCGTTTTTGGAGATCTGATTGGGGTTCTTCTACATTTTTGCGACTGGCTTTAGTAAGGGTCTTGGTGGGAGCATTGCTGGGAAGGTCAAATTTTGTTCTAAAACACAGTTTACAGTACACCTACCTTGAGGGGAAAGATCCGCTATAATATTTTGGCCATACTTATTTATCCTTAAAAAGGTGACTGAGACAGAGCACGCAATTTCAAAAATATTGTACTGTCTATTAGGGAAATCAAAGTGTCACTTTTTGAACCACACAGCGTACATACCTTTTATTTATTTATCAGTGGTATTGTAATAGCACTTCCTGTTTTCCGTTCAATAATTACAGGCCGGGTTTCAGTCAACATCCGCCAGGCAGGCAGTGGACAGGGTGTCTTCTGTCAGTGGTCACCAACATTGATGGACGAAGCGTCAGCTGGAATGGAGGAGTGCCGCCAATAAGAGGAATTGTTTGCTGCATGCAACTTACTTACCAAATTCAACAGGACAACTCCAACAACATACGCAATACAGATACAGTATCCATTGTTTTATTCTATGAGTGTGACTGCATGTGCTTAGCCTTAGTTTGTACCCAAAAATTCTCTTTATCTTCAATTATTGTTTGTCCATGCTGTGCTTTTCTTTTTTTTTTTTTCTCAACAAAACCTACCCAAAAAGAAACCCCCATTCCCATCCATTTTCCAAACCCTAACCCTCTTCCCCCGGGCTGTGTTGTTTTGCTTGATGTCTGACTAAAATGACATCAATAATTCCACACACTTGCTGGGGAGGATAAGGTCATAGCAACAGGCTGGTGAAGGAATACGAGGATATCTTCTAGACTTACTCAGCTTCAGTACTATATCTTCTAGTAGTAGGAGCCAATGTCAAATAAATTCAACGCAAGTACTAGTTATACTTGCAAGCAAATACTTTACCATTTGTTAGGCTACATTATGGCACTGTTCTAGTGTACTGTCACCTGCTATATTCTCGATCGTACCGTAACCGTTGTAATGCTACAGTAAGGACAAACCAGGTTTCGTTTTCTTTTTTTCCATAGGCATGCAACTGCCACTGTGTCACACCACTAGTACCACCGCAATGAGGAAATTTCACCCGCCCAGGATTGCCAACGTTAATCCCCATTTCACGTGGAGCCAGCCCTGGGCCTAGCCCTAATTTGTAACACAAATTACAGGTAAGATAAGCGTTTGGTGGGAGGTAGTATAATGGAGTAATATTTAGGAGTAGACGAGAGATTGACGGTTGTACTACTAAAGTCCTACGACTGTTCAGGAAAACAAAGTTACTGTTACACCCCCGTCCCCCACCCACCAGACTGAAAAGCAGTAAAAAACAGGTATGGTCAGATAAAGTTTAAAAATGTATATTTATGTATCCCTAACAAAATAATCTCCCTCAAGACCCACCCTAACCCCAATGATTGTCTTTGAAACGTCCCAAAACGATCCCAACTCCCATATCCCACCCCCCAAAAGTCTATAAAAAAAGGGCAAGGGACACTCCACTACTGGAGGGTGCTGGTGCATTTTGCGGCATAGGCATCATACTCCTTGCGGAGGGTGGCAAGCTCGGAGCAGAGGCCCTTCACCAAGTTCTTATAGTTCTGGACCTCCTGCTCCAGGTAGGACATTCGGACTCCTAGGCGGCGTTGGCGTGCCTTGCAGCTCCTGTGGGGGGCAGCTGGTGTTTCTGTTGCTTGGCGGTGGCGGTTGGCTTTGTTAGCCCGGCTTGGTCCCGCTGGAGCACTGCACATGCTGGCGTCCCGTGGGGTCACGGAGGAGGATGCAGCGGTCCCAGTCGAGGATGTTGTTGTTGCACCGGTCGACTGCGTGTCCTCCTCCTCCTCCAGGGCCACCAGCCGCCGATATTCGGCGACAGTGGCATCCAGCCTCCGTTGCCGGGCCATTCTAGCCTGCTCCCTCCGTGATGTTGATTTGGAAGGAGCAACTATATGAAGAAAGAAAGACATAGTATGTAACCAATGCTCCTTAGCATTAATAACACAAAGTGATTGAGCCGAAAGTTGGGTCACAGTACAAGTAGCAAATTGAAAGCACAGTACATAACTATTGAGGACAGTATCTATGTAACCTCCCACTTCTGCATCCTTGCTCTAACATTAGTGGTAGTTTAATGAACAAATTCTACGACCACTATGGACTTCCATTACAGTCGACTATGACAGTACACCAGTCTTATTCTTCTTCTTCTCTCTTGTTTAGGAAAATTGGTACGTTATCTTATGCAAGCCGGCAGAATGACATTGACAGCACAGTGAACTTGCACCCGAGAAAAACAGTTGCACACCATGATGAGTGAGACAGACTTGTGTTACTGTACCGGTCCAGTACATGCAGGTGGTGAAGCTATTACTTTTCTATTACGGGTGGCACTGAGAATACTCTGTTACAAGGGCTACTGCTTAATTAATTTACCTTTCACCCTACAGTGCAAATGAGTACTAGAAAAGGAAAATGAAGAAGCTAACTAATTTGATTATCTATCACTTCACATGGGACGTATTTGATGACATATGGGATGACTTTAGGTGCTTTGCTTAATATTGAGTGAACAGTGATACACCCACACATGAATGACGTACTACAAGTAAACTAAAGTTATTAAGAGAGGTACGGAGTGTCCACCGTAATAACCAGATATATGCTGTGATTGCAGTCGCAATACAAAGTACTGCTACTATTCATGGTAGTATTGGACACATTTACAATTTCTTTTCCTTGCCTTCCCTGCACTGGAACGGACGTGCGGGTGCGGTGGTACATGCTCTTCAAGGTAACACTTAGTTCATCCAGCGACCATCTACTCTCTCTAGATACACATGTGCTATCTAAGAGTCAGAGAATACCATGCTCCAGGCATCCATTCATTCAAAGTATACGCACACATACAGTTTCTGTTTCACCCACCCAGGCTGCTGTCCTTCCACCCATCCCATACCAT
The DNA here is from genome assembly GCF_964261635.1 of Lissotriton helveticus. NCBI lineage: Eukaryota > Metazoa > Chordata > Amphibia > Caudata > Salamandridae > Lissotriton > Lissotriton helveticus. The sequence goes on from NC_136063.1 coordinate 439,833,488, forward strand.
ATTCTTTCCTTCCCAGCCACCTCGGGGGCCAAGCAAACACATATCGTTCTTCTTTGCCAGCCATCATACAATTTCGCGTCCCACTTACTTACACCCTTCTTTCGCTTTTCGTTCATCCCATCCATCACGTTCGTCTAAGAACTTATTGGGATTCTTCTCACCAAAAACTTCACAGCTAAGTCGAAGTACATTTCGAGGAGGCTACTACCTGGTTGATTTGTAATACACCCGTGCAGAAAGCACACTATGCAGTCTTCAATCTCAATAAGTAAGGAATATATAGCTTACCTGTTTCCGCCACCACCGTTTGAACCCCCACAGGACCGTCCGCCGGCTCTTGCACCGCCTCCTCCCCAGAGTCCTCCGAGTCCTCGCCCAACACCGCCACCTCCGCGCTGGCCCCGTCACCAGATGTTACACCTACAAAGTACATTTAAGAATGTTAGAATACACCACTCACTACTATATAATATTTGGTCTAGGAGAAATGTTAAAAAAACAGAATACAATGTAATAATTTGTGACTGTCTACTCTAAAGTAAAAATGTCCCTTTTTCCAGGGAAGGCTGTTGTCTTGCTGCACTTTTATGCACAACTGATGAATGCTTGCTTTTTATTTTTAACACGCACCACTTTTTCTCCTAACAGACAGAAGCTTGACTCCTAAGAACACGACCAGGATCAAGTTCAAACCAGGTGAGAGCTCGGCTCGACCACAAGAAATGTGTCCAATTAATCGTCAGCACTAACCACTTTTCCGTTTTCAGTGAAATAGTTTTATGACAAAGTAGATTTTAATAAATGTGTTTACTTTTAATAAAGCTTTTAAACTTAAATAGACTCTGTGGTTTTTGGTCCTCCAGACTAGAGTGGATGAGCTAAAGGTTTTGGAATTTTTGCAAGCATGAGTAGTGCCTCTGACACTTCTTGACTGTGCTGTGACTCCGTACTCTCTTGTCCTGCGTACGATAATCTAGAGATCATTGGGGATCAATAATCGGTGACTTCGGGAGCTGAATGACTCTGCCACACTATCTAGTCAGTAAGGAGACAGTGCATAGAGCTATTGCTGAATAGAATGGGAGTCCAATGGAATTGCCAAATGTCCAATCTTAGTTAGCTACACAGACAGACTAATAAGAATAATCTAGTAATACCACAGGGAGTCATATTAGAGCCAGGATAAGAATTTATATCCAGTCTACAAGAAGATCAAAGACGATTTAGAAAAAATCGAATGAGAAACGCTAGGAAAAAATAGGTACTCTTTATTACAATTAAAACTTACTGGGGCCAGCAAAGGAGCCCTCGCCTGCCCGATCCTGGCCTGCATCCTGAACAGCACCCTCCTCCTCCTGTGTCCTCTTGCCCTTGGGGGGAGCTGATGTACAACATGAAAGAAAGAAAGACCAGAAAACATGGATGAGATTTGTCAACCAAATCAACCATTTCAAAAGAACAATAACAACATTTTTTGGAGAAATAGCAAATAGATAGACAACTATTCCACGGGATCTATCTCATGTGGTATACTACGTTATTCGTATTGCCTAATTTGCGGACCGTTGACTTAGAAAGTTCCTATGTAACTCAATAAACAGACTACTAAAGAGGTTTGCCTAGGCCTGGCACTGCAGGCAGCAGTCCGCAGCACGCGAAGTGACAGACAAAGTCCATCCTGCTTGCAGATCAGTGAATACTCAAACTATCAATCCACCCACCACCACCACTATTTCTTCTTATAGCCATGTGTCTAAAGGAAGGAGTGGACTTCAGTCTGTTGGGGCTGATTTAGAAGTCCCTTGCGGCTCATTTTCCTCCATTGTTGCGTGACTTTTGTGACGCAGCGGCAGAACAAAAGACTCGCCATGGTGTTGGTGCGGCGTATATATTAAAAAAAAAGAAATTATGGGCGATGCATCACGTTGTAAAGCCCTGCGCCATCAGGGGGCGTTCCGGCGCAAGGGAGGGCGTACCTGCGCAGGGACGAATCCTAAAAGTGGCTGAGGGAAATCTACAAGATGTCAATCAGTCACTTTTAAGACAATGATGCATGAGTCAAACCCTGCGCGCTTGAAGCCGACGTACGGCTTGATGCAGCATTGGGGAGATAGGGTACCCCAGAGCATTGCTGGAGCTGCGCCATCGTTGGCACGCAACTCCAGCAATGCGCCGCCTTTACGGCACAGATGCGTAAGGCTTCTGTGACGTTTTGGGCCAATGGGTGGTGGTGGCATGGCACACAATTACTGCCGCATCCCTGCTACTTTGCAGGGATGCGCCGGTAATTGAAAATATGACCCTTAGTGTCTAGCATTACGCAGTTCTTATCTTTACACTACACTCATACATAATTTCTCAGGCCAATGAAATGAACACAATGTACAAAACAAATAAGCATAGTAGCAAGCAAGGCTACTGAGAAGGAGAGCAGTGCACCTGAAATGCATAGAAGATTTTCAAATATAATTTACCTACAATGTAATCGGCAGCATTATTGCTCTTGGTAAAGAACAAAGATTTGCAAATAACAGAGCCGGATAAAACAGAGTAGTGATGAATAGCTACTACTACTCACCAAGCCCGGGGACCTCTACGCCGAGCGCGTCCAGCAAGTCCCGTTCCCGGTCCATGACATCGGTCCAGCGGTGGGTGGCCTGGTTATATGTGCGCCGGACCCCAGAGAGCTTATACATGGCCCGGCACACCTTCTCCCACCGCTTCCGGCGCTCCCGGATGCCATAGCCAGGTGCGATCTTGCCGCCTCCCAGGATCATCTTGGGGAGGCGGCGCTGGACGTGGAAGATGAGTGCCGCCACTTCCTCCGCGCTGAAGATCTCCCGCGGCACCAATTGCTCCCCCCTCAAACGCCCGCACGGGAGCCGGGCACGGGGTGCGGGACCCTTCCCCTTCTCAGGGTGCTTCCCGGCTCCCTTTACCATGGTCTGGGAAGAAATAAACTTAAATGATAAAGAAGAAATAGAATAGTGAAGAAGAAAAGAAAAGAGTTTAAAAAAGTAGTTTAAAAGTAACTAAAAGTAGCAGAAAACACAAAAATATACAGCTAGAAAAATAGAGGGATAGATAATAAGTAAAATAGATTAAATAAACTTCAAACAAGCAAAGGATGGCAGAGATTCAGAGAGGATACAGAAAGCATGCCCAGAACCATAGCAATGAATGAGAAACAAGATGGCCGCGCCCGTTCACGACCGCGTGTGTAAGTTCGCGCAAGATTTTCCTCGCGAGCACGCGCGAAATTGTACTAGCGAGCAGCACAGTTTGCGAGATTACACATAGCGGCCGGAAACGGAATTACGTCACGCAAACAAGATGGCCGCGCCCGTGTACGACCGCTAGGGTAACTTGGCAAACGTATAGCTACAAGCGCCTCGCGAACACGCGCAAAAGCACGCGAACATACACGTCGCAAAAAAAATAAGTGTATTCGCAAGCATTCGCGGCTCCCGAAATCGATCTCGCACGGATTCGCGCCCCAAAAAACGCGCGAAATTGCAGAAAAAACGATTTTTGCTAAACTGAAAGCAATGAGCAGGTGCAAAAGTTCAAACTTAACATTTGTAACATTCACTGTAGTGCTTCCTGAGGGGCCCCTCAAGAGTTTGCAACTATTCTATGACCCTGCTATGACCCAAACAGCAGGCTCATAGAATAGCTACAAGTAGACCATAAAGGTCCTGTGAAAAAAAATTTCACTGCAACAGAAAGCAAATTACAGATAAGGAAGGAAGCAAGTGCCAGCCAGACTGGAACTTTCTAAATAACTGACACATTAATCAACCCCCAATTAATTCATGGCAGTTGAAGTAGGGGAGGTGTGCTTGCTTTTTTCACCCCCCATAAACTACAGTGATTAACAAACCTAATGGGTGGCAGTGAGGATGTACCAGAGGGTGGCATGGGTGTCCCAGAGGGTGGCAGTGGTGAAACAGAGGGTGCTGTGAACCTGTGATGATAAACCAGACGTAGAAACAACATAGTCGCGCCCGTTGCGTGCCGAAAAGTAAGTTTGCAATTGCGAAATTGTCCCAAAATCGGCGCGAACGCTCGCCAACACAAAAAACGGGAAAATCCGCAAATCCGCGAGAGTTCGCGTATCTTCGCGGATTGCGAATCCGTAAATCCGCAATTTCGCGTACGCGAGATCCGCTAGATCCGCCCATGCTTACTTTTGGGTTCTGTGGCTGATTTAGGTACCTACAAGTAGGTACCAATGCACAGTCTTAAATTCAGGAGGAATATTCTATTCCCTTCATCTGAGAAGTGCACACCATCTTCTCTGTAAATATCTTGCATGTTGTAACGCAAGTTGTTGTTGTATATTGAACCCATTCAATAGTCTCTCATGTAAGCAGAAACAGATTTATTCACATGTTTCCATGCTTTTTCAAATTGTGGACAAAATTGGTTGGACCACTTCCATTTCTGCCTTTGGCACATATTGGAATATACCAAGGCAGTTTGTGGAAAAAGTGCCATCAATTGATCAAAGGTGTCCTTTAAAAGCATTTCCAGACCTACACCAGTCAAAGTGCCCAAGTCATTTCCTCCACAGTGCAGAATTAACAGGTCAGGGTGTGGCAAATGCAAAAAGGTTTTCACCAATGGAATCAATTGGTGACATTTTAATCCTCTGTGGCCAATCCATTTTATGTTCACGTTTGATAAATCAAGGTTGTGTAAATTTCTGTTACTAGCATACCTTTGAGCCCAGTGGATATAACTATGTCCAATAATCCAGACAGAATACATGGTCAGAGGAGATTCTGGTGCAGTTAGATGAAGTGTGGAAAAGAAATGGCAGTTGGAATAATAGGAGTTTGCAAAAAAAAACCTGTGGAGTTTCAGTGCTCTTGAATCACAAGCAATGATTGGTAGAATGAGATAGGTGAAAACTGAAAGTTAGGGTGCATGGTTGTGTTCTGTGTAAGAAGTAATTTGAATGGTTAAAAAAAAGTTATTTAAAGAAACCTTACACCAGATAAGCTGGTGTATTTGCAGGTCAAACATCCTTGCAGAGGTGATTTGCAACATTGTAGAATAAACTTTTAACCCTGGCAGCTCAGTGAGGAGGGAGTTGCTATGGTAACAGGTAGAAAGAGCTGATGGGGGGAAGGGTGTTGGTTTGAATATAGAGAGGGAAGAGTTTTAATTGGTTAACAAAAAGGGATATCTGTGTAGAATTAGAGGTTTTCTGTGCCTTTATGGTTTGCAGTGGTTGGAGAACATACCTTTTGCTCTGCTAAAGAAATATTGGTGTGTGTATCTGACACTGTTGTGAATGTCCTAAAGCATTTTTAAAGGTGAGTTATGATTCATTTAATATACATAGAGACTTGTATACTCTATGGAGAAGATTTGGAAGAAAATTGTGGTCTTTACATGTTGCTTTGTGTCATGCTTTTTGATAATGCTTGGTAAAAAGTTTTTACTGCATAGAGTAATTGTATTTTGTCAAATTGTGAATTTTAAGTCATGACATGGAATGCTTCTACGTAGGACTTGTGCTGTGTTTTGTAAATGTGATGTAAAAAACGATTTTGGGGGGAAAAAATAGTTTTTACATTTTTTAAAAGGAATAAAAAATGTGTGCATGTTTAATAGAAATACATTTGACTCTTTACAATGATGTTACCTGTGTTAACTCAGTGTAGGAAACATATTGAGTTTGTTTGCATAGAGGAATTGTAATTTGTAAAATTGTGAAGCTTCATGTGAAAGCTTTTGCCTTAGTCTTATCATTGCTGTGAGGCAGATGGTTGTACATAGGATCTGTGCTGTGTTTCCTAAATGTGATGTTAAAAACGATTTTGGGGAAATGAATGTTTTTTACATATTTGAGTATATTGTGGCACAGAGGTTTAAAAAGTGACGCATCTAATTACATGTGTCTCTTTTTAAATATGGTGCAAAAAGATACATGTTTGGGCTTTCTTGGGGAGCGTAGGTGGTGAGGCTTGTGTCTAAGAGTGCAGTGAACTAGGCTTCATGAAGCCTATCCCTGACTGCACTGTTAGACACAGGTGTGAATTTGACTCTTTACAATGATGTTACATGTGTTAACTCAGTGAAGGAAGCATATTGAGTTTGTTTGCATAGAGGAATTGTATTTTGTAAAATTGTGAAGCTTCATGTGAAAGCTTTTGCCTTAGTCTTATCCCTGCTGTGAGGCAGATGGTTGTACATAAGATCTGTGCTGTGTTTCCTAAATGTGATTTCAAAATCGATTTTGAGGAAATGAATGTGTTTTACATATTTCAGTATATTGTGACGCAGAGGTTTAAAACGTGACGCATCTAATTACATGTGTCTCTTTTTAAATATGGTGCAAAAAAGTACATGTTTGGGCTTTCCTGGGGAGCGTAGGTGGTGAGGCTTGTGTCTAAGAGTGCAGTGGACTAGACTTCACGAAGCCTATCCCTGACTGCACTGTTAGACACAGGTGTGAATTTGACTCTTTACAATGATGTTACATGTGTTAACTCAGTGTATGAAGCATATAGAGTTTGTTTGCATAGAGGAATTGTAATTTGGGGAAATGATTTTTTTTTACATATTTGAGTATATTGTGGCGCAGAGGTTTAAGACGTGACGCATCTAGTTACATGTCTCACTTTTTAAATATGGTGCAAAAAGGTACATGTTTGGGCTTTCCTGGGGAGCATAGGTAGTGAGGCTTGTGTCTAAAAATGCAGTGGACTAGGCTTCATGAAGCATAAAAATAGTTTTTACATTTTTTAAAAGGAATAAAGAATGTGTGCATGTTTAATAGAAATACATTTGACTCTTTAGAATGATGTTAGCTGTGTTAACTCAGTGTAGGAAGCATATTGAGTTTGTTTGCATAGAGAAATTGTATTTTGTAAAATTGTGAAGCTTCATGTGCAAGATTTTGCCTCAGTCTTATCTGTGTCCTGTGTCTAAGAATGCAGACAGGGATATGCTTCATGAAGCCTAGTCCACTGCACACTTAGATACAATCCTCACCACCTAGGCTCCCCAGGAAAGCCCAAACATGTACCTTTTTTCCCCATATTTAAAAAGTGACGCATGTATGCGTCATTTTTTAAACCTTTGCGCCACATTATACTCAAAAATGTAAAATCCATTTATTTTCCCCAAAATCGTTTTTGACATCACATTTAGGAAACACAGCACAGATCCTATTTACAATCATCTGCCTCACAGCAGGGATAAGACTGAGGCAAAATCTTGCACCTGCCTCACAACAGGAATAAGACTGAGGCAAACGCTTTCTCATGGAGCTTCACAATTTTATAAAATACAATTTTATATAACTATATAACTCAATATTTTCTTGGGAAGCATAGGTGGTGAAGCCTGTGTATAAGAGTGCAGTGGAGTTAGACATAGGTCTGATCTTCTTTGTAGTTGTGGACAGAGCTGTCTTCCACTATATTTTTCAATACACTCCTCACCTTTTGTGCACCACTGGAGAATCCTCACCTGATTTGAAACCCTGTATTGATCGTTTGCTTTTTGTCATTGCTTTGTTGTTTGGTAATAGTGGTCTATAATGTGGTACTGTTTTTCTTTAACACAGATTGAAATCGTTATTTGAAGAAAAAGCAAAGATGCCCACAAAGGAAAGGACAAAGAAAGAACGCAACCGTGAAAAATCAAAAATAGCAACGGAATTACAGCATTCTTCCACAACAGATACTTCAAAAAACAGGAACAAAACTCCTGGTAAGACAACTAAGTCGTTTTTATGCAACATATGTACATCCAGAAAAAATAATGGACACCATGTACAAAAAGAAAATGAGAGAGTTAAATTGAAAAGGAAGGAGAGAAATTCAAAGAATCCTAAAACTGGAGCAGGAGAGAATAATATGTATAGGAATAGAAGGCAGAATCAGTTTAGAGACATTCGTAGACGAATGTTTCGCAATAGGGTGGTTTTAAATTTGTTAAAAAACATTAGGAAAGGTAAACAGAGAGCTGCTTTTTATAAGAAAAAGAAAAGTGTAGAGAAGATTGTTGATCATGCTTTTGAAGTTAAGAAAAAATTATTTATTTTAATAAGCAATAGAATTAGGACACTTAACAAGACAATTGATGTTTTCAAATCAAACAGTAGATGGAAAAGAGTAATTAATCGGACTAATTTTTGTAAAGTTTTTTCTGGAGAATGGATGCACAGTTCAAGATGTGAGCCATTTTTTAATGAGGAGAGTTACTTCCAGGAGAATGATTTAGTGCATGCAGTTGACACCAGTGGTCGAGCGTATGAAGTGAAAGACGGTTGTCCGATTGAAAAAGAGAAACTTGTGCCTAGAGAACCAGAAGAGGTGTTATCTGATGGAGTTTTAGGGAGACGTACTAAGGGTCCAGTGTACACTTGGAAGTGTAGTAGTATTTGTAGTGTGCGACAGGAATCAATTGATTTGTTTTGTAATTTCTTACGTACATATAGTAAGAAAAGTCTAAAGCAGAAAATGAAGTTGTTGCAAGACTTAGATCCTTGCAGAGTGAGAGGAATCACAGGTTTGCAAGGCCATTCACTGGCTTGTCTTTCTAGAAAAGTCTGTCAGAGTGTTTTTCATCATTTTAGGATGTTAGCAGTGCATCATACCAAAATGAGGAAATTAGTGAGAATGTTGTATTATGCAAAAAGTCCAGCACTTAAGCTTAAACAATTAAACAGTGCTCTTTTGCATGGAACAGAATTAGATGTGAAGAAGATTTGTGAAGAAATTGAGATTTGTTATTTTCGTGAGCAAGAGGACAGTGTAGAAATTGAGACAGCAATTCAAGGTAATGTGGAAGACAATGTACAGATTTTAAATACAGAAAGGTTTGAGAAGGAAATTACCAGGTTTAAGGTGAAATCAAGTGAAAGGCCGAATTTTACTTGTGTGTGTTGTCGACGGACTCATTATAAGATTCAGACTAGGTTAGTTGATTTATATGCAAAAAGTGAAAAGATGGATAATTATGAGTGGAAAGATTTAGCAACTTATTTGTGGGTGGAGAATTCTTTTGATTTGAGTTCTGATCAGCGTATTTGTAAATACTGTTATGACAAATTAAATCAAAACAGAATGCCTGCTAGAGCTGTTCATAATAATCTGGAGTTGATAGACATTCCCCGTGAATTGATGGATTTAAATACATATGAGTCTATTTTGATTCAATGTGTCCATCCTTTTCAGGCAATTGTTCGCATGGAGCCTAAGATAGGGAAATTGCCTCCTACAGATTTGCAGAGAGGATTAAAGGGAAGAGTTGTTTATTTGCCCCTAGATTTGAAAAAAAATATTGATACAATTGGTATAGAAAAAGTAGAAGAGGAACCTTTAGTTATTCTAGTTAATGGGGTTCCAACAAAGAGTAAAAAAATCTGGCAAGATTTAGTGGATGTTAGGAAAGTCAAAAAGGAAAAAGGCAACGTTGTATTTAGTCAAAAACAATGAGTTCTACAAAGATGTATGTGTTGCAGCAGAGGAAACAGCTACAGATGAAGACAGTGATTGTTCAGGCGGCCAAATTGAAAAAGTTGATGTGTCTAGAAGTGAAGAAATATATGAACATTATACTGTTCATCCTTTACATTCCAAAGAAGTAATGGGGAATGCAATTGACTTGTTTCAAATGAAAACAGCAAAAGGAAGTCCCATTAGTGTATGGGAAGAAAGTTTGGAAGCTCGTTCTTTTCCACAGCTATTTCCAACAGGTCGAGGTGGACGATATGACGATCGACCACTTCAAATTCCTGCATCTGAATATCGAACTGTAAGATTATATGCTGAAGGTGCAAGGTTTCGTCAATACATTCCCTATTTGTTTCATCTACTGTATGAAAGTGGCTTGTCTGGGCTTTCTTATGCAGTAAACCATATTCTGAAAAGTGGAGCACATCTACAAAATGTTTCGGCGAGGGACTTTATGGAGAAAGTGAATCTTCAAGATAATATTTTAGAATCTCATCTAATCAATCTCATGGCATGTCAGCGTGGTACAAATGAGTATTGGTACCATTGCCATGGGGAATTGAAATGTATGCTAAGAAACTTAGGAACTCCTACATGGTTCCTCACTCTTAGCTGTGCCGAGTATGCATGGGAGGACTTACTTCAATTTCTACGAGAGGCCAATGCTAATATACAAAATATAGAATTCAAAACACCTGGACAACTGTGCTCTTTGGATCCAGTGAATGTATGCAGATATTTTAATCATAGATTTGAAGCTATGATGTCTTTTATTACCAACAACAAAAAATCCTCCCCTTGGAGAGGTTTTGGATTTCTTTTGGAGAAAGGAGTATCAAGCGAGAGGTGCTCCTCACATACATATGTTGTTGTGGATTAAAGATGCACCCAAATTTGGAACAGATTCGGATGACACAGTGATGAGTTTAGTTGAAGAGTATTCAATATGTGCTGTGCCAAAAAATACAGAAGAAAACAGTTTAAGGCAACAAGTTTTACGCTTTCAATCCCATCGTTGTGGAAAGTACTGTCGTCGAAAATTCAGAAACAAGGACAAGTTCTACACAAACTGTCGTTTCCGCTTTCCACGACCAGTGATTTCTAAAGGAAGAGTAAACAATTTGATGTCTTCTCTGCGACATACTGTGATGTGGAAATCACCAACAAATACATACAATTTAAAAAGAGACGAAGAGTCTAAGTACATCAACGACTACAACCCAGTGATTTTGTCCATGTGGAATGCTAACATGGATATTCAATTCGTTGCTGACAACTCTATTGCTGTGGCTCGATATGTGACGTCTTACATCACAAAAAAAGAAAAGACAGAACTAAAGGAAATGTGGGAGGACATTTCACATGAAAAGAGTCTAAGCAAGAAATTATACAGTTACAGTCTGAAGATGTTGTCGCATCGAGAAATTAGAGCGTATGAATGTTCTGATCGATTGTCGTCAGCAAGTCTCTATGCCAAATCTAGAACCATCATTTGGGTGAGTCTAGGTCTTGCTGCAACACGAAATCAAGTTTTGAAATCTGTACAAGAGATAGAGTATTTGGCGGAGAAAGAACCAGAAAGTATAGATATTTTGAAGACAAACATGTTGGATACATACTATCCAAATAGAAGTCATCACCTTGAAAACGCTTGTCTCTATGAAGTTCTGCAGAGATATATTTATAAGAGGAACATCAGAGAAGATATCAATAATGGAATATATGGAGTCATTGGATGTGAAGGATGTCTAGTGAAACAGAAAAAAGGTAATTTGATTAATCATCGCAAAGTGAGTTGTGATAATCCAGATAAAAGAGAATTTTATTATTTGGCTCTTTTGCAACTGTTTAAACCATGGCGTGAAGAAGAGGAACTTCTTGGAGATTTTCTCTGTTATGAAGACTCCTTTAATGCAATGAAGGATACCATAGAATGTCCTGTTTTTCCAAATTATTTGCAAATGTTGAATGAAGAAATAGAGCAAGAAGCCACAATTGCTGCAGAGATTGCGAGAGACAGTTCTCAAGGCAGTCAGAGTTCTGCTTCATTGAGTCAGGATCCACTAGGAGGACCAATTATCCAAAATGAAGCTGCTACTGCCATGGATGAGGTGGAAAGAGCTATGGAACAAGGTCAAGATGATGAAGTTAACTTAGAAGATTTGGTGAAACAACTAAACCTTGAGCAGAAACAGATATATGACGAAGTCACAGAACAGATTGAACATGGATTCAGTCATGAGAAAAAAGAATGCTCATGTACATCATTTAAGCCTGTCCAACTGTACGTGAGTGGAGAAGTGGGAACTGGAAAAAGTTTTCTGATTAAAGCCATTGCAACTTATCTGGCGAAAAGGACTGAGTCACCGCTGTCTTGTGTTGTTACTGCTCCAACTGGGCTGGCAGCACATAACATTAAAGGGATTACTTTACATCGTTTACTGATGCTGCCAGTGGAGCATGATAACAAATTGGAGTATCACAAGCTATCAGGAGATGCGTGTTCCGAAGTTTCGAGAGTACTGAAGAAAATGAAACTTCTTATCATTGATGAAGTAAGCATGGTGTCAAATATCATGCTTGCTTTTGTGCATTTGAGAATGCAAGAAATTCTTAGAACAGACTATGATGTCTTATTTGGTGGAAAACATATTATTGTTTTTGGAGATCTTCTGCAGTTGACTCCAGTGAAAGGACAACCTGTGTTCAAAATGCTCACACATGAAGATACCAGGAAGTGCTTAGGGAGCATCGGAAACGTTAATATATGGTTAAACTTTAAATATGCAGAACTGCTTCAAAATATGCGGCAGGCAAATGATGAAGATTATAAAAATATTCTACAAGATGTAAGGATCGGAAAAGTAAGTCAGCAAGGGAAAGAAGCTTTACATGCACGATTAATTTCAAATTTGTACCCAAATGAAAACATTCTTCCAATCAATCAATCAATCAATCAATCAGGTCATTTGTAGAGCGCACTACTCACCCGTAGGGTCTCAAGGCGCTGGGAGGGGGGGGGTGCCGCTACTGCTCGAACAGCCAGGTCTTGAGCTTCTTCCTGAAGGAGAGGTGGTCTTGGGTCAGGCGCAGATTGGTCGGAAGTGAGTTCCAGGTCTTGGCGGCCAGGTAGGAGAAGGATCTTCCTCCTGTTGTCGCTCTTCGGATTCGGGGGACGGCGGCGAGGGCGTGGTTGGTTGATCTGAGGAGGCGCTTGGGAGTGTAGAAGTTGATCCGGTTGTTGAGGTAGCTCGGGCCTTGGTCGTGTAGGGCTTTGTGCGCGTGGGTGAGGAGCCGGAAGGTGATTCTCTTGTTGACCGGGAGCCAGTGCAGATCTCTCAGGTGTCCGGAGATGTGGCTGCGTCGGGGGACGTCGAGGATGAGTCTCGCCGAGGCGTTCTGGATCCGCTGGAGTCTCTTCTGGAGTTTGGCAGTGGTTCCGGCGTAGAGGGCGTTGCCGTAGTCCAGTCGGCTGGTGACGAGGGCTTGGGTGACCGTCTTCCTCGTCTCGGTGGGGATCCACCGGAAGATCTTACGTAGCATGCGCAGGATGTTGAAGCATGACGAGGAGACGGCGTTGACTTGTCTGGTCATGGAGAGGGAGGAGTCCAGGATGAAGCCCAGGTTGCGTGCGTGGTCCGTCGGTTTGGGTGCGGTGCCCAGGGCGGGGGGCCACCAGGAGTCGTCCCAGGCGGAGGGCGTGGAGCCCAGGATGAGGACCTCCGTCTTGTCTGAGTTCAGTTTCAGGCGGCTGGTCGTCATCCATTCGGCTACGTCTCTCATCCCTTCGTGCAGGTTGGCTCTGGCGGTGGCGGGGTCGTTGGTCAGGGAGAGGATCAGCTGGGTGTCGTCGGCGTAGGAGATGATGTTCAGGTTGTGTTGGCGTGCGATGGCCGCGAGGGGGCTCATGTAGACGTTGAAGAGGGTTGGGCTCAGCGAGGATCCTTGGGGTACGCCGCAGATGACTTTGGTGGCCTCTGACTTGTACGGTGGTAGGCGGACTCTTTGTGTTCTTCCGTCGAGGAAGGAGGTGATCCATTCCAGTGCCTTCTCCTGGATTCCGATGTTGCTGAGGCGCTGTACTAGGGTGCGGTGGCAGACAGTGTCGAAAGCCGCGGAGAGGTCCAGGAGGATGAGGGCCGCTGTTTCTCCGTTGTCCATCAGAGTTCGAAGGTCGTCGGTGGCGGCGATGAGGGCGGTCTCGGTGCTGTGGTTCGCTCGGAAGCCGGACTGTGAGGGGTCGAGGGATCCATTCGTCTCGAGGAAGGCGGCCAGCTGTTTGTTGACGGTCTTCTCGATGACTTTGGCCGGGAACGGGAGGAGCGAGATGGGACGGTAGTTCTTGAGGTCGGTGGGGTCTGCTGTGGGCTTCTTGAGGAGAGCGCTGAGTTCGGCGTGCTCCAGAGAACATATTTAAGAAAATTAACGAGAAGAAATCTGGCATATGTTTGTTGCCAACTCTGAAAGAATGTTCCATGTTCAACAACAAAATGTTACAGTTAGAAAATGAAGAGATAGTGAAACTGGAAGCTATTGATAAAATAGAGCATATGGGAGCAACAATTATTTTGTCTGAAAATTTGAAATCAAAATTGGATTCATTAGAGAAGACTATATCTAAAACTGCTGGTTTTGAAAAGACTCTGAATGTGTGTTTGAATTGTCGTGTCATTTTAAGAAGGAATTTAAATGTTGAAAGAGGTCTAGTTAATGGAGCAATGGGTTATGTTGTTGGTTTTCTGAATTACAAAAATAGAGATGGAATTGAAATTTTAAAAATTTAATTTGATGACATTGATGAAATAGAACAAATTTGTCGTTGTTCAGCTAGATTTTTGCTCGTGAAAGACTTATATGTTCGCCAAAAACAGTTTCCTATTTGTTTGGCATATGCGGTGACAATTCATAAGTCTCAAGGTTTAAGTGTAGATAGCACTTTGGTGAACATTGGAAGTTCTGTGTTTAAAGAGGGTATGGCATATGTGGCATTATCACGAGTCAGAACTTTAGCAGGATTGTACTTGATTGAGTGTGATGAAACAAAGATTTGTGTAGATTTAGATTGTGTAAAAGAATACAATAGGTTAAGAAGAGAGTATGCTCCACATTTGCCTCAATATCCTCTGATTGAAAAACGTGTGGTAGGCCGAAAAAGAAGAAATGAGAGTAATTGCAGTGAGGTATCAGCAAAAAGGCGTAAAGTAGATAAAAGTGTAATTGTAAAGAGAAACAAAAAGGATTCTGTTGAAGATGTTGTTGGATTTCAGTTTGAAAACAGTTCTGGTGTCAACTGCTATGCTAATGTAGTAGTTAATGTTGTTTTTTTTCTTCAAAATTTACAAAGAGAGATTGTTGAAAATCGGGAACAAACATTGTGCTGTTTATTGAATTCTGTGTTAGAGAAATGTAGTAGCGATAGAGCTAAAATAGAAAGTGTTTCAGAAATTAGAAATCTTCTAGATATATGTTCAGGTCAAAATCAATTTTCACAGAATATTCAGCAGGATTGTCAGGAATTTTTAATGTATATGTTTGATGTATTACAAGATGAAGGAGTAGATATAAAAAATCTATTTGGCCTTTCTTATCAATGGCAACATGACTGTGATAACTGTGCTTCATCAAGTACTACTAGAATAGACTCTGAAAGATTTATATATTTAACTTTACCAGACTGCAAATCAGTGTCTTTCAATAATCTAGTTAAAGCAGCGGATCACAATATGGTGTGTACCCAATGTAAGTCTGCAATGCTGTCCACATTATTTCTACAAAATTATGGTCACTATGTTATTTTAATGTTCCAACGATGTAGACCTGATGGAACTAAATTGACAACTTCTATTAAAATTTCGTGGCTTCTCAGTTATCGATATCAGGAAGAACCTTTGCAACTGTAGCTATTATTTTTCATGACGGTCCTTCTACAACATCAGGGCATTACACATGCTATTTAAAAACTTCTAAAGGTTGGACCCAATGTAACGACAATAATTTGACTTTCAAACAACTTTTGCCTTTTGGCTTTATAAATTCATACCTAGTGTTTTTACAGCCAAAATTTAGGTAAAGGTAATTGGCCTATGAAGACGGGAGGAGTACTCATATATACTCATACATCTGACACTATTTGGCCAAATGGAAAGGTGCAAGAATGAGTAAAGAGTCATGACTGAAAAAAAGGAGTATATTAAATTTTTGAAAATATTTCAGATGTTCTTTGAGCTTTTCTTGTAGAAAGTCGATGAAATGGATTTCTAAGTGAACAGCAAAATACTATGTAACGAGAAAAGGACCTCCATGATATACTATTTGGCCTCAAGGAAAAGTAAGTCAATCAAAGATTAGCGTACATTTGTCGTTTGTCAGTATGTAAGGGTTTTTTTAAAACACAATCTTTTAGATTGTGGTTTTTTTTTTCCGCTGTCATATGATGAGTAATTTGAACTCACTGCTTTAAGTGAAATTCAATATATTCTGAGAACAGCAAAAATAAACTATGTAACATGTTGTAGAAATTATTCTTTAGTTTGGATTGTGTAAATTAAATTGTATTCCCAATCTCTGACATCCACTCTCCCTCGCTTATCTTTGTTTGCTTCTTACTTTTGACCTCTTCTCTCTATTTTTCGTTCACTACTTCTCTGTACTCAGTGCCTCACTCTACTTGTATTATTTTCACTTGTGTTTATCTACCTTCTATCACTTCTTTTACAACAACTTCACTGCTCCTCTCTCGTCGTTCTTCATCCCATTTCTTTTACTCTGGTTCCGTTACTATCCATCATTTCCTTTTTTTCATTGTCCTTCTCTTTACTTTCATCACCAAATTATTTTTTCTCAGTAGCACTGTTTTAGTCGTGTTCTCCTCTCTTTCCTTTTTTTTGCTTACTTACTTTTTTTCTTTTCTCACTCATTGTACTCCACCTCACTCTGTTTTTCTCTTAGTGTGTCTACCTTATAACTTCCTTAGTCCATTTCCTTCAATTGTTGTATATTATTCTGTCTCCCTTCATCCTTTCACTCTATGACTGTCCTTCACTTACTCTCAGTTATCTTCTATTCCTCATTCTTCTAAATGCATCATTAATTAGACTGTTTTCTGTCTCAGTCATTATCTTTTTACTTACTTGTGTTTCCTGATTTAGTTTTGCTAACTCACATTGTTTTAGTATCTTTCTTACTTTCAGTTCATTTCTCTGTACTTCTTTCTCTTTTTCTTAGTGAATCTATATGCCTTACTCATTGTAATTTGCTCTCCTTCTATTTCTTTTTCCCTTTTTTTGTCCTTCTAACTTAGTTTATTTCCCTTTCTGTGTTCTTCACTCACTATATTTCTAAATAGAGTGTTATGATGTTTTTAGCTCTTCATTGGTATATGTTAATTTAAAATACATATTTTACTAATTATAACTTATATTTTTTTTCTCTCTTTCACAGATACCAACTGTAGTAAAAAAAATTAAAGTTACATTTATTATATGGTAAGTATGACTAAACAAATGTAGTTTGTTATCACCCTTTGCTTTAAGGTCACTAACATTTTCTCAATCTACCTCACTCCTGTGTTTTTACTCTGCTTCTCTCACTTATTTTTATTCCCCATGTTTACTCCCCTTCCATTATTTACCCTCTCATATTCAACTTCTTTTGATCCCTATTCTTTACTTCACTTACCCTCTGTTCCCTTCCTTTGCTTATTTACTCATTCTCTTTTTCTTAATTATTTACCTTACTCCTACATATATACCTCATCCCTCTCCCAACACATACACACACCTGTAACATACACCCCACACACACACCACACCTACACATCATACACACAAAAAAAACTCCCACACACACTCCTCAAAAACACACACACATTCCATACACACACATACATTGTACACATATACACCCCACACTCATACACTTCTCACACATATTTCACACACCCTCATCTCTACCCACACCAAAACACTCCACACAACCACACCCACAGACACACCTTACACACCCACACTCCGACCTACACCCACTAACTCCCTGTAAGTCACACACACTGCATTACTTATATTTTTTTGCTGTTGTACTCAAGCCCATTCAGGTACTGTTCCTTTTACTCTCTTTGTCCTCTCTCTTTGTCACTCACCATGTGTTATCCTAATTCAATATTTCTCCCTCTATCACCCCTCTTTACTTTTACTATGGGTAGCGCACCGGGGAGCGTAACAAGGGGAAAACAAAGAGAAACAGTAAAATAATATTTTAGATTGCTTTGAGGTAGGGTAGCTGTTGTGTTGTGTGGGTGATTTACTTACTGCACTCCTTCCACTCCTTTTCTCAGTACCTCTGTTCTCACAGTTCTTCATTCCCGTTCACTCAGTCTGTCTATCTTACTGTAATTGTCTCTGTCTCTTCACTCTTTCACTACTTGTTCATTATGCTTTCTCCCTGAAGTTCAAGCACATTACGTTATTTACATTTCTTTGCTGCTTCAATTATTCCCTTTCTGTTACTTCTTCTTTTCTTCTTTTAGTTTTTTTCTCTGTCAATCCACATGTTTTAACTTTATTCGATGTTATCCATCTTATTTCATCCCTCTTTATTTATGCATACTACTTTTTTCTCTCTCCTTTACCAGTGTTATTTAAATCTGGTTCCGTTATTACCTTTTATTTGTACATCATTTTTTCTCTTTCCTTTTAGTCTTTACAGACACTCACATTCTTCATGTGCCTCTGCTTTAGTATTCTTCTTCTCTCTTTCTTTGTTTCACAGCCTTATATTTTTTACATTTTCTCTCTTACACTTTGTTATATCTTTTACACTGTTTTACTATGTATTACACAGTACATCTGTGTTGCTCTCTCTTGCTGTCTGTCTCTTAACATTACTCTCTCTTTCTCTTTCTCTTATGCTCTCCTTCTCTTGTTTTTTTTTCTTTTTTTTTGTGTTGCGCTAACGGGGCGCTCACCGGTGCGCGTACCGGGAAGCGCACCCATCAGAAAAATGAAGTGAAGAGTGCTAAAAATTTTAGTATTTTTTTTAAAATGGGAGGTAGTTCTGAAAAGAACTTTTTTTATGTTTTTGTTGTTTTATATATTTTTTTATTTTTCTGAACATTTTTTGTTGTTGTATTTTTTGAACAATTTTATGGTTTTTTTGGGGGGAACAACGGAAAACAGGCATTAGAAAGGGCTCAACAGGAGCAAAAAAAAAATCACTTTTTGGGGCGTTTTGAGAACTTGTGATTTTCAAATGCTCTGTTCATTAAAATCACACTCATCTCCCCGTGGCAAAGTAGTCCCCCACAATAAATACACACTAGCTTGATGTGTTGAAAATTGCTCTGGATATTGGGGACCGTCTCCCTCGCCTCTGGTCCCGAAAAACTTTCCTGTGTTGAGGTGGTGGCCACAGGAGTTCGTGGGTTTTCACAGAGGTCACGCACCTCAGCCACGCTGTAATTTATTGGATGCCACCTTTGCATGTGGCGATGCATAGTATAGTTCCCGTAGCTATAGTTTTTTATCTGTGCCTCGGGACAGAGCTTCTTTGCAGATCAGGCATGGGACATAACGGGCATTGACTTTTTTTTGGCTTTCTGGGAATGTAAAAAATTGCCAAATGAAACTGTCCTTGTGGTGGAATTTCCGGGGCTGTTCAGGCAAGAATACTCTCTCATGTACCTCCTCTTCCTCTTCTTCCTCCTCTTCCTCACGGTTGGGAAGGAACTGGGTAGGTGGTCCTTCCTTCCTAGGAGGTGGTGGTGGTGGTGGTGGTGCACCAGCTGCAGCTACTATTGAAGCCATCTCTTAATAATGAAAATAGGTCTTCCTCTCACAAAGTTGAAAGTCAGAGTGAGAAAAAAGGTGGGGCTTTCATCATTTGGAAAAAAAAATGTTCTAAATCAATGAAAAGTGTTATTTTTAGGTCACATGACCTAGCCTTACATCATTAGGAAACCAAAAGTGAAATGAACCAATAAAAAGTTTTATTAACAAGTCACATGACCTGTTACGCTTACGTTACGCGCTACTCGCCGGGCCCCGGATCACTTCCGGGGAGCTGCGCTTCGCGCCTCGGTTCGCGCTCCGGAGCACTTCCGGGTGCGCTAACGTGGTGCGTCATAAGACGCATTACGCGGCAACGCGATACATCGCGCTTACGCGACGCGTCACGATGTTGTTTTCTAACGCGGCATTTGCGCTAACGGAACGTTTACCGGTTCGCGGACAGGGTCGCGGCACCAAATTGAGCTAACGGGAAGCTACCCGGTGCGAGGACCAGTAGCGAAACAAAAAAAAAATACAAAAAAAATATATACATAAAAAAATTATATTAAAAACATATAAAATATATTTTTCGATTAAAAGAAGAATACATTTTACAGCTTTTGATATTTGCTATTAAAAAACCATTGAAATTCACTGAAAAAACCATAGGTTATAGACCATATATAGTTAGGAATTAGCATTTACAAAACCTTGAAAATTCACAGAAAAAACCATAGGTTATAGACCATATATAGTTAGGAATTAGCATTTTTAAAACCTTATTTTACTCACACAAAACCATTGAAATTCGCATATATAGTTAGTTGTACTAACTATATATTTCGGGCACCCGCAATCCACTGCTGATGATGTCACATATTACATCATTCATGACATGGTCAGTGACATCACTGATGACATCAATGATGACATCTCAAATCAGCAAAATAAATACTTTTCTGGCTGTATTTATCTGTAAAAATCAGTAAAAACATAAATCTAGGAGCCCTACTTATAACTCAAGAATATTTTCAACCTAATTAGCAGTAATTAACATATAAGTGTGGTAAAAGTATGACGCAGCACCTATAATACATGACTTTCAAGAACAGCGTTCACAGTTCGATTCCAAAGTCCATCAGCATCTTAGCCCACCACTATCTCACTGTAGGTAACACCTTGCTTAATCTTCCCAATGCCCCAAGCGCCGAAACACCTTTCCGGGGGTACCTTTACGCTTTACAAATGCTGGCGTTTTTTAAATTAAAAAGCATAGTGATAACAAATATTAATACGTTTTTTTTTCTTCTATTGTAAACAATATTTTTTTTGTTATGTCTTCTATTTAGATAGATGTTTTTAATCAAGAGAATGCAAAGGACACAGTTTACCGGGTAACACTGTTTAAAATCTCCAACGTATGTAGATAATAAGGACCTTATACGTATTACTATGGAAATCAAAACCTTTACAGCTTCACAGTTTGTACGTTTTCTCAACACGTGCACAAGTAAAACAGTTAAAACGTGAGCATGTGTAAACTGTAAAACATGACATCTACATAGGCGGAGCAGAATCTTCCTTCCATAGACTACTAAACAACCACAAACTATATAAACCACACCTATTGTGCGATTACTTTCGTTTTCGCGAGTTATTTCTGCGTCGCCAATCTGTGATGCAGGTTCCCTTTTCTAGCATCGGATTCTTGTTTTGCGTGAACAAACATATTGCGAAGTTGTAAGTTGTTTCATTATGGTAGAGTAGATGCATAGTAGATAGTTATAATTTGTGGCTATTTGTCAATATTTAAACATTTATATCTAGAAAAAAAGAGTTATTGCATGTTTTTCCCTTTTTCTCTGTAACGTCAGCAGCTTGTTTTCAAAAACAGATAGATTACAACAAACATTGCTATTTTTCTGGCTCCTTTCAGCTTATATGTTGTGACTTTCTATATTATAATATTGACACTGTATTTCGCTACAGAGGTGTTGGTGACCCGTAGACGTAAACCCTAAACATTTACAATCAACATCACCACCTTCCAGTTGTTAGTGTGTTTTCCCCTTGGGATCATATACTGTTAATATGAATATTATAATATTAACAGTTATGCTGATCTCAGTGGAGTCCATGACTCGTCGGCACAAAGAGTAAAGATATATAAGCAACATCACCAGCTTCTGGTTTTTAGTCTGTTCCCCTATTTTGATCATATACTGTGAATATATATATTATAATTTTAACAGTCATGATCTCAGAGGACTTTATGACCCGTCGCCACGAAGATCAAACTTTTTGACCTCCCGGAGAAAAGAAACTTAGACAATAATTACAGCTCGAAAGTATTTCGTTATGGATGTTCTGTTAAATAGATACCTTTATTTTCCTTTTCTTTTTACTGTAACAATGGTATCAATCGTTATATAGTAATAGATTGTCCTATTGTTACAGAAGAGGATGTAATACAGCTTATGAATCATTAGAACGTACTTGATCAGATATTTGTTTCAGGGAGCATATTTTACGAAATTGCAGAATAAAAAATATAGCTTTCAGACATACTTTGTTACTTTAAATATTTGATAAACCCTACATTTCTGAATGTTATTTTCTAATTTCTATTCTTCTCATTTGCGGTTCCTATTCACCTTTTCCCTAAAGAATATATAGGACCAGTTATGTATATTATAATAGTACTATCCTATATATTCTTAAGTGAGTATGTGATTTGTTAGCAGAACAGTGTGCGACCTCTAAGCACTACAACAGAACGTTCCTGAATTCTACAGAATGCAAATTTGAAAAATAATAATGCACACATTTCTATGTAATATGAAGTCACTTGTATTTAACTGTTTTTTGCTTGTTCTCCTGACCTCAGATAATGTGGTGCGGGAGTGTTAGTTGTAGCACTTCTATTCTACTTTATCTAAATGTAACTGATGCCCTCTCACATTATCAAGAGTATGGGGCAATACTTTTACAAACTATAGCAGAAAAAAGGAGGGTATGGCAACACTTAACTGATATTTTATTAAATTCCATTTTTAATTGTCACCCCTTTCATATATACAGCGTCAGTTTCTGAAGTAAGTTTATTTGTATTTGCTAAATAAAAACTGTTTCAAACCTAGGGGTCCATTAGGATGTCGGGTGGATTGCCCCCGCCAGGGTGGCGGTGGCCACCGCCACCCTGGCGGGGGCAATCCGCCCGCCATCCGCATTCTAATTCCCCCCGCCATATTAGGATGGCGGGGGGGAACGCGGCGGACGAAAACACCGTCCGCCGCTTTTCCGCCCCGGTCGCATTGCGGCCGGGGCGGTAATGGAACCATATGGTGGCGGTGTCTATCAGACACCGCCATCCATATTAGGGTGCCTGTCGGCAACTGCTTTTCCACGGCGGCAATGCCGCCACGGAAAGGCAGGCGGGGATTGCTGCGGGGGCCCCCTGCAGGGCCCCCAGGTTCACGACACTGTCAGGGGGCACATGGGGGGTACCTATGGTACGCCCCCACATTTGCATATGCAAAGCGGCAGGCACCGCGCGGTGCCTGCCGCTTTGCATATGCCAATGCGAAAAAGCATTTTTAGCATCGTGGCGGGCGGTGCAGAGTGCACCGCCCGCCACAATGCTAAAACTACAGGATGTGCCCGCCACTGTGGCGGGCACATCCTAATGACCCCCACGGGACCCCCGCCCTTATGGCGGGCGGTCCCGTTTCCCACTATGGTGACGGGCGGACAATGTCCGTCCGTCATCATAATGACCCCCCTAGACTGAAATTTTTGCTGCGCAGCCACACCTCTCCATCAGAAAAGTAAACACCACATTATAAGTAAATAGTGCTCCTGGGAAGTATCCTACCTGCAAACTTGATAAAAAAAAACACCGCAAGACACAGTCATTTTCCCGCCGTGATTTGTACACCACACTGCAATTATATAAATGGCCCTTAAAACATATAAAACAAATTTTACCTTCATAATCCCTGTCCACCACCTTGTGACCACTGTACAGAGTTAATAGTGTTCCTAACCTCCCCTCTACTACTTTCTTTTCCCATACTCCTTTGGAAGTGCGTCACAAAATCACTGACAACAGTGAACCATTCCCAACCAATAAGGAGCAAACTTGTGCTTGAAACACTATAGCCAATAAAATGTCCATGTTGTTCCGCAGAGGAGGAAGGAATGACTGCCAAAACTTCTACTTTTAATGCTTCATAGCCAATGAACGTTAGGCTTCGTAAGGTCCCGCTTAGAACACGTTACCCAATGAAATGTCCCTTCTACTTTGAACAGTTTACAGCCAATCAACATTAAGCTTGGGAAAGTCCTCCTTGGAGCACGTCAGCAAATCAGATGTCCCTCCTACTCCGCAGAGCGGAAGTGTATGCTGGCAACACTTCCACTTTCAATAGTTCGCAACCAACCAACATAAATCTCAGGGAAGTCCTCCATACAACATGTAAGCCAATTAGATGTCCTTGCTACTCTCCAGAGCAGAAGTGAATTGCAGAAACAGTTCTACTTTCAATAGTTCGCAGCCAATGAACATTAAGCTTGTTGTTGGAACACCTTAGCCAATTAAACGTTAAATTTGTTCCACGCACACATACAGAACACGCCGTCACGCCGTCCTACATATTAATAAATTTCCTGTAACAAAGTGACTCTATCCGTAACAAAAGTGAACACTGCATAATAAATAAACATTATTCCACATTATATCAAGGAAAAGCCACAATAAGCTGCATTGCTGTTTTCCCGATATAATTTACACACCCTACTGCACCCCCCCTCCCAGCATGAGTGAAGCCCCGGGACTGTGGAGGCCCCAGCGAACCCCCGCTATTATTTTTATTATATTTTCCACTGACTTCTTCTACGACTAACGGTTCCTATGGAAAACCTTTAAAACTCCAGCACAGTAACTGTTTCGATTAGCAACATAGGGGTCCATTAGGATGACGGGCGGACTTTGCCCGCCCGTCATCCCATCGTAAATCGGGACTGCCCGCCATAAGGGCGGGGGTCCCGGGGGTGCCATTAGGATGTGCCCGCCGCAGTGGCAGGCACATCCTGTATTTTCAGCATGCTGAAAATGCACTTTCACATTGTCATTTGCAAAGCATCAGGCACCGCGCGGTGCCTGCCGCTTTGCAAATGACAATGAAGGGGGGTACCACAGGTACCCCCCATGTGCACCCCCCACCTGTACTTCACTCTGGGGGCCCGCAGGGGGCCCCCAGAGTGAAGACCGCATGCTTTTCCGTGGCGGCAGCGCCGCCGCGGAAAGCCACTTAACACCACACATCATAATATGTCTGGCGGTGTCTATTAGACACCGCCACCATATTATTCCTTTTCCGCCGCGGCCGCAAGGCGACCAGGGCGGAAAAGTGGCGGGCGATGTTTCCCTCCGTTGCGGTCCCCCCCGCCATTGTAATGTGGCGGGGGAAAAGGGTGGCGGGCGGGCATTTATGTCGGGCGGATCGCCACCGCCACCATGGCGGTGGCAATCCGCCCGACATCGTAATGGACCCCATACTGTGGTGAACTTCTAACCTCTGTGCTCACTTAAGTGTTCCATAAACTGTTACTATGGTAACAGGCAGTAAGCAGTTCGGGGGTAGGGTTGGAAGGTACTGGCTGTACAGAAACCGTTACATTTACCCAGGATCCTGTACATGACAGAAAGAAAAGCAAAGAAAAGCCCCTTGAGCCACTTTTGCTTCACTTTTCCCATCTTAAAAATGATGCACCAGTAATGCAATGAACTTGTAAATCCACCCCTATGCACATTACTAGCAAAAGAAGTACACAACTCTTTCAATTATTTATCGATCACAATTAGACAGTGCTGCTTCACGATTCACAATGCACTTCAATAAATACTTTGTGCCTATTTAAATTGGAGACAAGATTGTTGACATTACAAAACTTAGTGGCATATTTACAAAGACGGAGATAAAATTGTCGCCGCTTTAACGGCTGCAACCTACAACAACAACTCCGAAAATGGACTTCAAAATCCTTTGTTATCTTACAGGAAGATTTTCTCAACATTGCTGTTTGCTATGCAACAGTGAGAGCTACCCCCAGAGCTATAAAATAAATGGTTGGAGGGGGCTCCAAGGCAACCCCCTGCAAAATTACAAGTGGAAGGGCCCCCCTCAAGCCCCGGGAACCACCAACCCCTGGGGCTTTGTGCATTGTGGGAGGGAGACTGCATGGCCCTTCGCCTGGAGCCCTCGAGGGCCCTGGGGACCTCCACCCCCCAGGGCTGGCTCCTGCAGTGTCCTGGGGTGCCTACCCCCGGACACTGCTGTTTGCTATGAGAGGGTGGGAGTCTCGCGGCTCCCGCACTTGCAAACTTGGTTTGCATTTTGAAAGACAGAGCAGTGAAATCTGTTCTCACTTTCAAAATCCAAACCGGATTGCTTTTCTACATGCAAGTTAGCATCTCCCCATGTGGAAAAGCGATTCCGGCTCCCGAAGGACGCGGGGAGCCGGCTGGGACCGTGGGGGCATTTTGGCTCCCCCCACGGTCCCCAGCATTTTATGTAAGCCCCGGGGGATGGGGTCCCCGGGCATATTAGAAATTACTGATAGGGGTTATTTTTTTATGGTAAAATTAGAAGTCGCACACCCAGTGCAGTGCTCAGTGCGGCCCCCTGGTGTGCATGTGCTAAATGCACGACTCATAATCTGTAGTGTGCACGACTCCAGCACCTTTGGTGCACAACTTCTACGCGTTTGGGAGCCGGCATTGCTTTTCCACATGTGGAGCTACTAACATGCAGCTCCCCATGTGAAAAAGCAATCTGATTTAGATTTTGATAGAGAGAACAGATTTCTTTGCTATGGGAGGGTGGGATGGACACCCCAGGACACTACAGGAACCGGCCCTCCCACAATACATAAAGCCCCAGGGAGTGGTGGTTCCCGGGGCTTTGGAGACCTTGCAGCCCCCCAACCATTTTTTTTGTAGCCCCGGGGTTGACGGGGCCCTCGAGTGCTTCAGGAGGGTGGCCACGCAGCCCCCCTCCCACAATACATAAAGCCCCAGGGGTGGTGGTCCCCGTAGATTTGGGGACCTTGGACCCCTCCCCTAACCATTTTTTTTTTAGGGATTCATAAGGGGGTCCATAGGCACCCCCTCGGCCACCAACCAGAGGATGCAGGGAGAAGTGGGCCCTGTTCTCTCATAGAATAAGAAAGTGTAGATTTGTCATGGTACGAGCAAAAGAAATGCAAATCTGAATGTAGGATTAAAGAGCATTATCTAAGAACTATCCAATTACACAATTATTGATTCAGCCCCCTCCATGCTAATGTCATCAGGAGGTGTCAGAACAAACTAGTTACAAAAGGACAGTGAATTAATGCAATACTGTAGGCAGGCAGAAGAACCTTGAAGAAAATTCACATTACTGATCTCATGCAACAGACTATTTTTCAAGAATAGCTTCGTTCAAAAATAAATAAAATGACTTGCTTGACTGCGTGAACCAGAAATGTTAAATAGAGTACGAACAATATGAGGCACCCATTTTGAACAAGACGGTGTTGAGGATTGTTTAATGTTAGCCAAGAAAATGCTCTTTAATAGATCAAAGCAAAATTGTTCCAACAGCCATAGCATCATATAAGTGTATATTTGCAAAATTGAGTATTGATTACTATTCTGCTCATTGTTAATAACGCATAATTTATATTGAACACACAAAAAACATCCACAAAATCATCACAAGTCACACCAGCTCGGGTGACTTGTGAATAATGGAAATATTTATGTTTAATGCACATGGCGGCATGTCCTTTTATATACCTAAAGACTGGTTTGAAAAAATATAGGGGTGGGAGGAACTTGCGGAGTTTCACTCTGCGGAATTCCGCAGAGTTCTGCGAGTGGCTGAAATCAGCACGTCGAGCTGCTCGCTCTGATTTTAGCACCAGGAGCTTGTTCTGTGCTGAAATATCAGTGCAAATGGAACCACGCGGAGCACCAGCGCACTGCTTCAGGAGTTGGTTTTCCTGCCACTCGAGTAGATTTTCTACTTGAGCGGCAGCTTCCTCAGCACAAAAGGTTCTGAACACCCACGACTGCCGGCGTTGGGAAACTCCCTCTGTGTGCCCTACTACTGCCCTACTACTGAAAATGTTGCAAGGGGATGCCAATTCTCATTCACACTCGCCAACATACCGTTGGTGAGCCAAAAACTGGAAAAAACTCCTCCATGCTGTGGTTGTGGAATTGGGTTGGAACTTGGCCAAAACTGGTGGAGAGGAATTAATCGCCCATTCCTAAAAATATTGAGATCATTGGCCAACAGTCTTCTTTTTCAGGGTATAGCCAGAGTCCCTGGAATTATGTGATTCTGCAGTTTTTTTTGTTTTTTGCATAATCATGGATTATACTACATTTGTAGCATAATAAAAATTTGTGGAAAGTGCAGATTTTAATAAAGAACAAAGCTCTATCTTAAATGGATCAAAAGTTGCTAAAAATGTGGAAACACATGTAGCAGTGGAGTGTAGGCCCTTCACAAAGAATGACTGGTCACCTGTTAGCTGTTATATTCCGGTATTAGACTGCTACTAATGAGTGGCACCTTTGCCGAGACAATGTTACAGTGTCAAAATTACAAAATGTTCAAGTAATACTATCACAAAATGTGCACATCACACCGCACAATTGGGCATTTTTTGAAGCATAATTTAGTAAACACTGCCGCATACGTTGACCTTCTCCTGTCGGATAATTTCAGTCGCCCTGGATATAGTGTAAGACATGCATGCCAATCTTGAATTTACATAGCAAAAATTATTTACAAGACCTGGTTAAATTTAAACTTTAAAACACAACTGAAAAAGCTTCATAATGATTCATATCAGCTAATCCAATCATTATTCACTTGCACTCCTCACTTAGAAAACACACGCTGCACCCAGTCAACTTGGACCTACTATCATATTTAACATTGCTTCTTCGCAGGCAACTTTTAGTATCTGGCAAATGTTCCCTGTTGCCAGACCTCCACTCAAGCGGTCTATTTCAAGCAGTGCTAGAATGACACAATGTAAAATGTAGCAGTTGGTCACTCTACAAAAATCATTCTGACTTGCTAAGAATAAAGTATTAATTTTTCGCCTCACCACTTTAACACTTCACCAGCCACCACTGCTTAATGCAGCCCTTTCCTGAACCCTATAACTCTCTACTATCCCTTAACACTACCCCTCCAATGGAGTCAAAGGGGCATTGATGCAGTGGGAGTGGAGTTCAATAAAGGTCCTTGCCTGCGCACACCCACACTCACTCAGATGCCCATGCCCGTAATTGAGGCACCCTTGCACTATGATGCGGGAGTGCCTACGTTGGTGCTAGGCTGCATGCAGTCTGTCAGCACAAGGAGAGAGCAGAAATACTCAATTTCTTTGTAAATGTTGATCATTTCTGCTCTCCCATTTGTTATGCAATGCAGCGCAGCAACTTTGTTTGCTATCCTGGATTTATCTCAAAACCTGTCTCCTCTAGTCCAGCTGTTGTGTAATGTAGTAATGTAACCTTTATAATTCTATGCCTACTATTGAATAATAAAACTCTATTTGGATGAAGCAGTGATGCAATACTTCATAGGAAAGTGTTTCTCCCATGTCAGCCTCCCACTTGGCTCTGGCTCTGACACTATGGGATGGCCTACCATCAGCAATTGCCCTATGTAATTAATCAGATACCCCTATGTTCATGATGAGTGATGAGCTGTTTCAAGGCTATGAATGCAGGAGCTTAGTAGGAAAAGTAGGTGTTCTCACCCAAGTGGAGTGGCGAAGATTATAGTGTAAGAAAAAATATAGGATCCTCCATCACTAAAATGATCTAGTGTCACGAACTTGCCTGTCACATAAAGATCTCCTATTTGCATTATATTCAATCACAAAAGGGGTTACTGCAGGTAGGGATTTCAGGTGAATATACATCCTCCAGACACGCAATCCCAGAAGGTTCTTGCCAAGCATCTATCATACAACATAAAATGTTAAACTGCGCTCAAGGTTGAGTGCATGAGCGCAGTATTTAGTTGGATAGTGGTTAACGGGATGGAAGCCACATGCCAATTTCTTTCTTGACATGAGGAGCTTCTTACTCAAGATGACACTTATGGGACATATATTTTGCTTACACAACCCAAAAATAATGCTCGAATTGTGGCACTGCTAGCTTGCCCCTTGCATATGGAAGGGTCAACACTTCCTCGGCTGGGATGACTTACTAGTCCCTACAAAACTAATAAGAAATTAGTGTAATCAAGTGAAAAGGGATCCCAAGAACCTGACTGGAATGTTCGTGAAAAGGTACAATAGCAGAAAAATACTTTTTCATCATCACAACTCTACCCAGTATAGATAGTGGGAATGACTGCCAGAGACCATTTTCTCCTTGATGTAATTCATAACTGGACATAGTTTTCTTTGTGCAACTTTCTATGGGCCCCAGTGTATTTTTAAGCCCAAACAGCACACTGGCTCCGTGCACCATTTAGTTGGAATTTCGAATTGTGGCTTTACTGTTTTTGCTATGATTGTGAAGTATTGATGTGAGAAAACCTTTTGAGTGCTAAATCAATCTTTTTGCTTAATTTTAGTCTTATTTTTTGCCCAGTGAATATGTTCTGCATATACTCTGCCCCAACAACATGTGGAAATTGGCCAATCCCTGATTTTCTTATTTAACTTGTATAAGGCCATAGTATATGGTGCAAAAGTACACCTATGGGATGAAAAATTAAATATCAAATGTGGACTGCAACAGTTATTGTGCCATCAATTAGTGTGACAAAGGAAAACATGGCTTCAAGTCTAGCATTGTAGCCTGATTTCTGCATTGTGCCTTGTTAAAATAATCAATTTTAACAGGTTAAGTAGGCCTTGTAGCCCACAAGTATGGTGCATGGTATTTAAAAGTGTGGCTGGTCCTGTTGTGTGGCGTTTTAGATTCTGAATGGATTTTCCCGATTCATGCCCTTATATAGGTACAATTCACATTGCCCTTATATAGGCATGGATATCAAGCCCTTATTTAGGCATAGCCCATGCTACCCAAATACAGGCATGGCTACTTCCATCTGTCCACCAAACGTCACAACGATTTCTTGGAAAACCAGCTTAAGCCGTTAGGGACTTCCCCTTGCTTGAATATTGATTTCTCCAAGAACTCAGTTAGTTTTACAATGACCAACTATTCCCCAGGGGTTCATTCATGATGTTCATATATCCGACTTTATGTCAACATGGCATTCCTAAGCACCTTCAAGGAGGTATAAATATACCTTCACTTGCTATGACAAAGCCAGGTAGTTCAGAGCAGTTCACTGATCTACTTGCCCGACGCAGCTCGCTACAGCAAGTGCCGAAGGAAGCTGACTCTCCAGCTGACGCACTGATCAGGAAGCTGCCCTCCTCTGCTGAGAAATCCAGCTCCAGTGTTTTTGACTCCCCTTGCGAGATGTTGGGAAATCGAGTCCCGAGACAGAGATACCAGACCTCCTTCATTCTAAAAAGGTATGGAGCTGATTAGAACCTAGAGAAAACTTTGGTAGATTCTTGGCAAGAACTAAAACTTATGCTAAACAATACTTACTTCTTCCCTGGTACTAGATCTAGGTTAGGTACATTGGGGTAGGCGTATTTTAGAAGCACCAGTTGAGTATTTTAGTCTATGTTATTTAGGTATGTATTTTTATATGGCTTAGAAACCATACAATGCTATTACAGTATTATTTCATAATACTATTCTCGCTGTACGCATTATACTTTACATTCTGTCTAACGATTGTAGCAGTTCACCTCTCTTGCATGAGAAAGAAGACTGTTCAATAAACCCTTTAAAACGCCCGTCTCACTATTTCTCTGCAACTCTGTAGAAACGAAGCATGCACGATTGTTTAAGTAAAATAGTTATCTATTCTTTCCACGACTCTGAGAGATATGTTCTTATTCTTGGGGAAACAAAGTTGTCATGTTTATGCGGTTGTCAGAAACTAATCGTTCTTGTGTATTCGAGAAAGTTTCTAGTGACCTCTGAGCTAGCTGGCACTCACTATTAAGTTTAGTATATTCGATAGAGACCTATTGACTTAAGTCCTACGTCAAATCCATAGGATATATTATTCCCATGCGCAGAGCCTATTGGGAATATAGGAACTACACTACAGTCCCTAGGGTGACAAGGCACTAAAAACAATATTCACTGTTGCAAGCCTAGCTGTTCTATGTAGAAAACAAGAGTACAGATTAAAATACCAATACTGGTATCTCAAAAATGGGACAAGCAAGAAAAATAATTGAACCACTATTTTTAATAACTGTCAAAAATCAAATTCAATTGTAAAATTGGATTCTTAATAAATATTAAGGAAAAATATCTTTTAAAAAGTACTCTTTACCTGTCTGAACTGTCTGTAGGCTAATACGCATAAGCGTCTATTAGCTCCTAGCCTGTGCTCAAGCCCTGGAATAGGTGAGAAAGTGGTCTGAAATGCCTTCCAGGAGCAAACAATACGCTGACCTGAATAAGCAGGGACGACTCCTGAACCCCGCATAATATTCAGAGTTGGGGCTGAGGGCACACTGTTGATACCACACTGTGAAATCCTGCTTGACATGTCTGTTGAGCCACATGTAAAACTTGCAGTGTATTTGAAAGGGAAAGAACAGAACTCCAAGACAATTCTTGGCTATCCTCTGTCTGGTTGTTGAAGGATCCTGCTTTTATGTTACCAAACTTCTGTCCCTGGGTTTGCTGTGTGCAGTGCCTGCTTCAAACTGCATTTTAGTGTTAGCTGTGGGGGAACACTGGAGATTTCCCTATGATACCCCAAACACACTGACAGATCGCAGAGCCCAAGTTTGATGTGGTTGAAGAATTTAGTCATCTTGAAAATGCCTTGGCATGTGGCATTTTGGCCTGTTCGCATTAGGGCAAATAGGAACTACTGAAAAAATGGGTGGGGTTCCTCCCAGGAACTTTTACTCCGTTGGTTAGGGATTGGCTAGGAATTAGCCACACCCACTAGCTGGTGCCCAGCATAAATTTGCCACCCCAAGGCACCTACATCTAAAATGTACAGAGATATAGGCCGAGCTTAGATAGAGACTAGTGTTTGTATTTCATCCCTCCAATATTGCCTTGTGTTCTTACCTTTTCTGCACTTAGATTTAGGTAGAAGCTTATGTTCTGATTTAGAGTTTGGAAGACAGGTTACTCTGTTGCAAACATGGCGGAGTACCCTGCCCGCCCAACCCTCTGTTCTCCTTCCTCATTTACAGATGGGACGACCTTAACTTTTCCATCAATTCAGTCCCCTATGGCTCTGCTGATGGAAAACATCCTTTAAGTGGCTCAACAAAGTAAGCACCATCAGAGAAACAACATTACATCGTCCACACTGTTTATGGTGGATGGTGTAAGGTAGTATTGCTTTTTAAACAAACTTCTGCTTTAGGAGTATGTTTCTAAAAAAGTAAAAAGTTTGAAAAAGTTTGGTGGATTGCCATCACGGCCAACGAAGGACATCCATCAAGCGTTTTGTACATTGAAAGGAACCGCTGTGATGGCATTTCACCTGAATGGACACAGAAATGACCACTGGGCCCGCAGGATCTCTATATTCGATGTACAGTAGTCCCCCATGATGGCGGAGTTAATATTGTCTATCACCCTGAGAGATGCTAAACTCACCATCAGGCCCTCACTTATTGTCATATTTTTACATTCTCATGCTCTTGGTAAGATACATGTGTACATATTGTATTGTGTCCCTGGGTGGTTGTTAGTGTTAAGGTCAAAGTTAGTTTATTTTACTGTATGTCCTACATGTTTAAATAGTTTATAAATCAGTGCCCTAGTGTGACTGGAGGTCTGTGTGTGTTAAAATGGAAATATGTGAGTGTCTATATTCAGTAGTGGGCAATGTTTATGTGCCCCAATGTGGCTCTCAGTCTAAGTTATAACGTACAGGTACCCATTTGCGTCTTCCTTTTACTTTTTGTGGCATAAAGCACAATCAAAATGTCTGCTGCTGTTTGCAGGTGGTAAGGTCTGGCACTCATTTTATGGGACAGGTACTTATTTTACATCATCAGATTTCGACCCAACACAAGAGAGAGAAAGATAGAAATGGGTGAAAGAAGAACTAAGAGAAAGATTAGGAACAGTGAGGAAGTGTGAATTATAAATAAACTGCAGGAGTGAGATGAAGAGTTAGACAGTGTGGGGTAGTGGAAAAAGAGTCACGAGCTGGTATCTGACAGTGACTATCTCTAGATCTGATTTTATGGTGTGGGGAGAGACAAAGGAGGCGAAAGATAAAGTTGTTGGACGGTCAGGAAGCAAAACAGGTACATAGACTGAATATATATCATACATTATGAAGCATTGCAGTCGCCCCTTCG
Source organism: Lissotriton helveticus (assembly GCF_964261635.1). Taxonomy (NCBI): domain Eukaryota; kingdom Metazoa; phylum Chordata; class Amphibia; order Caudata; family Salamandridae; genus Lissotriton; species Lissotriton helveticus. The sequence goes on from NC_136063.1 coordinate 439,867,200, forward strand.
ATATGCGTGGCACCGTGGTAGGTAATGATGACTCTGGCCTTTTGCTGTTCTATCACATACTGCAGGATTTGCATATCCACATGTGAACAGCAGACAAAAGAAGTCAATTAATAAACAGTGGAGTTGCCAAATTACGTCCAACCTCTACAAGCGTTACATAAACTGCACACAATTTATTGTAATTGGTTGTAATAATAGCTAGCAGATTCCAAATAATTAAAACACCTCACCCCAGTCATTCGGGATGTATTAAAACATTCTGCAGCATGACATTATTCCACGGCGTGTCGATTTAATTAGTAATAGCATTGAAAAGCATGGACGTTCTGTTATGGATACTTGGAAATGTAACCATAAACAGAGGTGCGCGAGAAGTGACCGGCGCGCTCTTGGAATGCATTAATTGTGCAGGGTGGTTTCAGAGGTTTTACGTGTTCCGCTCGAACACTAACCAGCCCACAGCACAGGCTCGCGCCCAGGTCACTCTTGTTGTCCCCCTGGTTTCTCCATGATGCAGTTGCCATCTGCTTAATGTACTCAGGAGGAGGCGTGCTTGCCTCGCTCTCACGTGCTGGGCTATAACAATATTTATCATTTTATTGCATGTGGTAATGCGTCAAAACATCACTTGCAGTGTGATGTTCCATAGGCTTCCATTATGTGACCTGCGGTAGTTGTGGTGTGGTTTTACCGATACTACTGGTATTGGCAATGCCGGGATGCAGAATTTTGAGAGATGATGAATTATCCCATATAAACCCCTTAAGAATTGGGCAGTAACGTGATGTAATGGATGACACTGCACTCACTTAAACGTGCTATTCCATAATTATAGGCCCTTTTGTCCTGGATAATTTCTCCAGTATAACTCTTACTGCTGTAGTGGCGCATGAGGTATTACCGCATGCCTCCTAATGTTGCTTTGAGCCGAAACTTCTGTTTCGCTGTTAAAAGGCTACTCAAGATGAGTTCTGTTGTAAGTTTGAAACTGTTTTAGTTTTGTTTCTGTGCAAAAAAGCTTCGCAAAAGAAACCGGCAGAACTGATGGCCGTTCGCCTGCAAAAACAAGGAGGCCGCCCTCTTCTACTTAGCAGCTCTGTTGGATCGCAAGCACGAATTCTACAGATTTTCATGGCGCCACTCGTCACTTAAATGGCTGCCACACAAGTGAATATTCATCATGCTCCTGTTTGTTACTATTTGTCAGTTTTAGGTTTTCTAGAACAAATTGATTAGGACCTACACGATACACAGTAATGGAGCATGAGACTAGAATAAAATAGCAGCACACCTAGTACTCGACAGAGGTCTAAGACACTCTTCTAGTCACTCGAGAACTGAGAGATGCATGTCTCAAAATCAATTATTTTAGGATCCTGCATGGGTGGTACTGGTCATCTGCCAGGATTCTTAGGGCTGGTTTACTTTGAAAGGGCCTTTGTTGGAGATGTGGTTCACTGGGGCATGTCCTGTGGTCCTGCCCCAGGCTGTCGGACTACTTGAGAGATGTTTGGCTGGTACTACAAGACCATCTATTTACTCCCTCAGTGAAACTGGTTCTGCTATGTGACACGTTACAAGTAGAAAATACTGCCTCTCATTGGCGACGTCGGATGACCACCACGCTATCCACGGCCAAGATTTGCATTCGCCAACATTGAGCTGTTACGCCTAGAAGAGCATGAGCACATGAGATACAAAATCAAAGACCAGACAGCACAGTTTGACCATATATGGTGCAGATGATTTTGAGATAGCGACAATACATAATGCCCACTCTATAGATTACCATGTAATCATGTAGTATTTTTATGCAAGAATTTACTGTGTCAATACAGACTCTGCTGAGTGTCAATATAAACACATAACCAATCCAAACATATTTCCACCAGACCAGACACTAAAACAGGGAGACATGAATCACGCACTCTGCTTGAAACCCCACAACTCTCTATCACACTCCCCATGATATCCCTATCACTTCCATAGCCACATCATTGCAAAATGATGCAATGAAGAAATGCTTAAAAAAGATAGGAGATGATTCTTGCTGGACTCGGCAGGCTGAGTGGCAAAGGAAGGGCAACAATTTTCCCTGGTGAAATGTACTACTTATAATGAAGAAAACTATGTGATAGCCATTCTATAGATACCTTAGATGAGACGCGGCCTAAAACTATGCTGTGTTCAACCATGTTCATCTCTGATGATTATCCTTGATTCAGAGTAGCGACTAGGTTCTCTTTGATGATGATGAAATGCAGTCTGTTTCGGTTGAACTCGATCTGAAAACCTCTCAGAATATTGTGCGGTTCCAAGTGATTTGAGAGCTATGTGTTGACTGCGGATTACAGTATTTTGGCTTTGTGTGGCGAGACCATAAATGGGATGATAATTGGAACAGATTATGGCTCAGCATTGGCCTTCTTTAGTAGAGGAGTGTGGGTAGCATGTTTGAGTAGCTGTGGGAGACTCCCATGTTGAGAAGAAGCACTGGCAAATTTAGATGGTGGAAGGGGAGAATGAGTGCTAGACATCCTGTTCAATAGTCTAATTCATTTACAAGATTGATTACCACATTTGAAGCTTAGAACACATTCACTGGATTAAAGTAAATCAAACGTTGTCAGTCCTGCACTATGTTTAAAATCAAAGACAGTGAGAACGCCTTTGGATAAGACTGGAACCTGTAAGTAGAAGGCCTCCATAAAGCAGTGCATCATTTAAAAAGAGACTGATTGGTAATACATAAACATACAGACCAGCCTTAAATCAGGAAATCATTTACCTTCATTACTGTTACAGGCAAGACTGAAAATCTGTACTGCAAATACATCTAAAACGTAATAAGTGGAGAATGTGAATTCTATAGTCATCATGTAAATATATGTCCCTGACAGCCTCTCATGCTTCACTATTTTTATTATTGCACATAATATTCTATCAAACTTCTCTTTTTTCCTAGGATCCTGTACTCAGGAGTGCTCAACATGTGTCTAGATGGACTTGAACCGATGCCACATTTTTTATTGATTGCAATCATCCAAGAGTTTAATTTAGATGAATTGTAGGAATCTTCATCTCATTTGGATATTCTGAAATTATGGGTCCCGTCCTCCTGGAGCTACGTTGCACACCCACAATGCACCTGAACCAAGAAGGGAAGTTGTACTGTGACTGCCCTGTAAACCCGCTTGTGTCTTCATTAACAACAAACGTGACAGAAAAAGAATCTCATTGCTACACAATGACCTGGGAAAGTCGTTCAGTTTGTGTGTAAGTTATTCACAGAACCGTAATACCTAAGAGTCGTATATGCACTGTCCCTTTGTTATCTGTTTTGATGATATGATGATTGCAATCTTAGCCCTGCTTTGATTACTTTTCTATTCTATTTTTTGTTTGTGCTTGATTTATACTGGATTCTTAAAACAATAAGCTTTTTAACAATATACATATATGTACTGAAAGTAAAACGTGATTATCTGCAGATTAGCTCGTATAATTAGAAGAGTTTGAGAACAACTGAGAGCGAAACTGCAATCTGCATGAAAATGAATAATGTGAGACCCATGAGAATCAAATTCCTTCAGAGGGCTTAATTAAATGAGAAGGTGGATAATGCATGCTGCTAAGCCACCTCGTAAACGTTTATATCTTCCTCAAAAGGGAAACTGTACAAGCAAAATAATAAGCTGAGTAAATACTTACGTAGAGTACAAAAACAGAAAGGACATAAAGTATTTGTTGTTGGACTGACCCTCCTGAGAGTTTGAAGAAATATGTTTAATTACCGTATTTCTACTCTTGTGTAGGTATCCAGAGATAATATATTCTTGGTGCCAGTTAAATGCAAGGGAATCAGTGCGGCTGCAAGACCTTTCATAGTCAGAAACTTCAACAAATACAGCCTCTTTATGAGTACCTCGTAAATCCCAAAGGGGCCTGTAATAGGGGTTTCCAGCCCCATCGGGATCTTGTTACATATTACAAGTCCCGCTAGAACACCCAGGTTCTAGCATTTTTCATCCAGTCAAAGGTGAAGTAAGTGATCGGATGAAGTACCAGATAAAAACCATGATGAAGTCGGCTTAAATACACCGGTTTACGTATGTGATTCATAAATAACTTATAATAAGGAGTAATTTGGCTCCCCTGACTCCCCCAAATGTTAATGCTGCCTGCAGTATCTGCATTTCTGAGAGAGTAGAGAGGTCGGTGCCATTTTCTAGTTCTCTTGTAATGGGTCCGATAATATTTTCAGCATTCATTCTTAAAATCTGTGAGTTACATTGAGATTCAAAACCAATGCTCAGATGTATGCAACTTTTACCAAACTTTGGTATGCAAGCATATTCATTATTTTTTTTAATTTACGATTGTAAGGCCAGACTACTTCAGCTGTCAAAGCAGCACACAAATGAATGCTATATTTTATTGCAAGACAGAGGCTCTTATTATGGTTGTCTAATCTTGCATTTATTTTAATAGCAGCAGTCAAGGCACTTGAAAACTACAAATCCCTTAAGACCCAGGTACAACTAGCCAATGGGAAACAAAGTGCAGTATCAATGACAACCAATAATATCACAGTAATGTCTACAATGCCTATCTTGACTGTGAACAGTCCTCTTTTTTTGCCACTCGCAGTCAAGATAAGTACTACACATTTCTTCACTGTTTCATATGACGTTTTATTGCTACTGATGGCAATATGTTTTCTAACTTATAAATTGGACTGTTATTGGTTTCCTTATTGTACTGTTATATCATAGTGCTGTTGCATGTGATGCCTCGTGCGCCGCTACAGCATTCTACATCATGAATCGGACTGAGTAGATCTGTGAATGTTTGTCAGATAAGAGAGTATGAGTGATTCTGCAAATAAATGATTTTTGACAGTAATACACCAAGTGTTTCCACCTCAATGTTTCCACTGTTTAAGCCACAGCAGCTAAAAATAACTAATTGAAAGCACTTGTTATTACATATTCTTTTTGGTTTAAAGTGAGAAATATGAAATAAAATTTACATTTGTGCATATTGATATCTGTGGATATGTTAAGTTTGAACACTATAAAAAGAAGAAGTATTTTGTTTATGTTTATGCTTACCTGATGTATCAAATTCTCCATCAGTGGCACTGCCGCGTTAGTGTGATCAAGGTTGCAGCTGCGGTCGATGCTCGTCACAGCGACTATGCAATAGTAATATAAGTTAAAAGCATCAACAGTGGTCTGTGTTCAGTTCGGTGCTGAAATACACCCATTTAAGTATTGATTGAAGTGGATACAATTCTCATAGTGACTGGCTCAGTTACACAGACCCCCTCCATTCAGGCCTGCAGCATTCAGAAAATCGGACTACTAGTGCAAACGGGAAGTCCTAATATTCAAACGGACTACTACGGTCAGCAGGCCCCCCTGCAACAGCGAAACACAAGCGTGGTAAATGAAGGATGGCCGCGGCGGAGCATGGGGACTTAAGTGACTCTCCGAGACAGCTTTACCAAGTAGGGAACATTCTAGCGGGAGGAGGTTTTGAGCTTGTTTTTTCAGTAAAGAAATTAGTTTCACATTCCGATATTCTATTTGAATGGCAGCTACTTTGTTGTAGCAATCTCCCTCCAGTCCGCGAGTCACCCGCCCGTTCCCCCTGGCCCTCTCCACAAACTGAGCGCTTTTACCTTAAATCACCACTGACAACTTTCTTGGGTGCCTGAAAAGGTCGCAATTTATTCATCAAGCATAACTTTGTACATTTCAATAGTTCATGGTCATCTACACATTTAATGTCCATGTTATTTCTTTTCTTTACTTCTATTGCTCCTCACACTTTTTTTCTTGCATTCTGGACCCAGCCTCCTCAATAAACTAGGAGGGGAGGGGCCCCTTTTTCTGGGCTTCTGTTTCATGGGCCTAGGCTTCAGCTTGCTACCGATTTGGAAGGTGTCCATCTGGACCTGCCCATGTCGCAAGTGCTGTCCCGCTCGCCCTGTAACCCTTTTGTGGGCCCTCCCTTCTCCCGGAGGTCCCTGCCATCCAAGGCATCTCAAAGACCTTACTTGAGCATCTACTCTACCTTTCTTGAGGCTGAGTCCTTGCCATCTTCTCCCTCTGTACCCCTGCCGTGAGGCATCCCATGGGTCCTGCGGGAGCATCACATCTACTCTTTCGATGCACGCTGCCCCTTGGCTCCCTCAGTGCTCCTGCCGTGAGGCATCCCAAGGACACAGTGAGAGCCTTCCATCTACCTTCTAGTAAGTTTTCTCTTTTTGCTAATTTTTGTTGAGGTTGTTCAGCTAAACCCCTACCCTTGTGGCTGCGACGCCCGTACCTTAGGTGTGGGTGGGTGGGATTCTTCTCCTTCCTACTGTGAGAGGGGGATGAATTTGTTTTAATCGGGCCGTTGGTCCCCTTTTATCTCCCCCTCACCCTATCCAGCTCGCCCCTTGATTGGGGGGGGCTCACCTAGCCTGCTGAGGGCCAATCCTGGCCCCCGCCGGCCTAGCTGGTATGCAAATGGGAGGAGGTGGGGGAGATAGGGCTTCCCGCCCCCGGACGGCCCGGATTCAATCATGTTGGTGGAAATGCTGCAGGAGCGGGAAGCAGCAGCAGACAAGATTTTCAATCAGCAAACTCCAATTACAGCGGGCACAGTGGTAGGTACAGCAAATAAGGAACAAATGGCGGAACAAAAAAACTGGAGGTAATACAAATTCCTCTCAAAATATTTGGAAGTTGGACTCATGCCTCAGAGATTAGGAATCTTGGTAGCCCCCAGCTTTGAAAATACAAATCCAGAGATGTTAAGGGAATGGGCTGCAGGCAATTTAGATGTCTCATCCAGATTAATTCGCATTTTGGTGAAATATGCAGAAATCGATCACATTAAGCGACACAACCAAATAGAAGAACTTGAGGCATTTTTCAGCAATGACCTCCAAAGAAAAGTTATTAAAAATTTCAAATTGGAGGCTATTCAATGTGTTAGGAAACAGGAGAAAACCATAAAGGTACGTATGGCACAGAAATTTCTGAGAGACAGAATTGATAACGAGCAAGGCCAAATCTTTACCTTTTGTAGATTCGATCATCTAAAGCAACAGCGGATGATCAACACCAATAGGTCTGGTCAGGAAAGAAGAGCCAGAGCTACTCTAATTGAGGAAATCGATTTTTTCGGCACGATTGCCACCAAACACTACGCCCAAGAAATCTGAAACCCAGAGGCATAAAGAACAGCGTACCAAACAGAGACAATGAGCCGCAAGAAAAGAATCCAAAACAACTGAGTTGGAGTAGAAAGAGACAACAGAAATAGACACTGAACGCACTATTGTGAACCTCACACCACTGACTTTGAAGAAAGCGGAAAAGAAAATCCTGGCCTCGGACTTATCGTTTTACCCTGAAAGTTCATTTCATTATGGACAAACACAGAGAGACGTGTAAAAATGTATTAGAAAACTAAAATTTATAAAATTCCATGCCAAAAGACAACCCAAACATACAATGCTCAGTCTTAAGGGGACAGTACCAGCTCACCAAACAGGATTACAAGTATCTAACATGACACTATTAAAGGAACTAATGTTGCTAAGACTGTACATCTAGGTCTAAATGTTTCTATTGTGGAACAAGAACTAGCACATAATAAACAGCTAGAGATATGGGGTGTACTAAAAACACCTTTCAAGCAGACGTCACAGCTTTTACCCATCACTCCACACAATACTATTGATGTATTTAGTGATTTACTAATTAAGGACATTAAAAATAATGGGTAAACAACAAGTAAAACTACCCAAAAAACACAATGGGCTACATCAATGATACTTTGATCTGATCAGCAAACTTCTAAAACAGAATTACATAGTAATATCAAATTCAGACAAAGTAGGAAACATTGTTCTTTGGACAGTAACAGAGTATAAGGAAGAAGTCAAACACCAATTGCAAGATAATACTTGCTACCATAGGGCCACAAAGGAACAATGGGTCCAAGTGAAAACCAACATCAAAGAACAACTAATGAAATGGCGCAATTATGGACTCCTCATTCAGGAGGAATACAGCTTCCTATGCAATGATCACAGCAGGATGCTAGTGCTGTATATAATCCTGAAAATCCATAAGGACCCCATCAAACCACCAGGACGACCGATCATTTCAGTCATCGGAGGCTTACATGAGAACATGTCAAAATATATTGACAATTCTTTGCAGTCATATGTCCAAAACGTACCCTCCTTCATCAAAGATACTGTCCTAGATGTTTCATCACTATATACTAGCATTCGTCACAATGATGGTCTAAGAGTGGTTGAACACTATTTGAGCAACAGACCATTACTATTACACCAACATGCCGATGCCGACTAGCGATCCGGCGGCGTTATTCCCATGACCCGCAGAGCTGCTTCCAGGAAACCAAAGTCTTTGGGTTCTGGGGGGAGTATGGTTGCAAAGCGGAATTTCACCAAGTGTTGGATTGTTCACCCACTAATAGGGAACGTGAGCTGGGTTTAGACCGTTGTGAGACAGGTTAGTTTTACCCTACTGATGATGTGTTGTTGCAATAGTAATCCTGAATCATTTTCATGTTGATGAAAATGATTCAGGAATGTTTGTATAATAAGTACTTCCTAATTGATAACTGTATATACTATCAAATACGGCGGACCACGTTGGGCGCCTGATTCACTCCCAGCTATGCGTGTTTACACATGAGCTGGTGGGAGGAGCGGGTGCGCAGAGTGGAGTTCTGCAAAGAATGAGATGAAAATGTAGTGACTGGTCGCGTTACATTGACAACCTCTTCGTCATTTGGAGAGGGTCTGAACAAAGTGCCCAGGACTTTAAAAGAAGCATTCATTTTAACATTCTTAATCTGCACTTAAAAGGTGAAGTCAGTAACAGTAAGATACACTTCTTGGATTTGGAGGTATTTGCGGCCCATGGCAAACTAGAAACCCAACTCTATAGGAAAAGTACTGCCAGTAACTCATTTTTACGTGTGTCCAGCTTTCACCCTTGACATCTAATAGCAAGCATTCCCTATGGTGAATTGATATTTGCGCCAAAAGGAATTGCAGTTTACCTCATCATATCATGTCCTGTCAGAAGGACATGACACAAAGGTTCATACAAAGAGACTATGATACAAAATTGATCACTAATGCACAGGAAAATATTAGTCACATATATAGGGAACATCTCCTGTTCAGTTGTGGCAAAAAACTCGAAGCAGAAGACAGTGCCAGACTAGTCACCACATATAGCAACCAACATAAAAACTAGCTAAGACAAGCACAAATAATTGGCATATCATTTGCTTTGATCCGTTTATAGGAAAACCTTTGCAGGTTCCTGGTTTCTTTCTTTCTCATGTTTTTTTCTGCCTTTCTCTTCCACCTTCTTTACCCCTTGTATGTTTTTTCATTCTCTTGTGCTAGGTAAAAGCTTGATGAGGACAGATAAGTGTTGGTCTGCAAAAATGAGCACCGATGGACCCCGCCTGCAACTAGCAGCTGATATTAAGCTCTGGGCATAGTAGTACCTTCACCTCAGCCCACCATACTTGTTCAATCTTAGCTCCTACCTCTGTCATACACTATTTTAAATCTCATTTCTATCTTCAACAAGTGATGGTGGAATAAATCCTCTTAGGTGGTCAATACAAGGTGGACTTCAAGGGGAAAGGTAAACATTCCACACTTAGGCAAGGCAGAGGGATGTTTCCAATCACCTGGCATACCAAATAATGTAGGGGTGGTTGAAGAGAAATGCCAAGCCAATTCCCTTTCTTGGACAAGGTGGAGACCAACCACCATCCCCTCCAGCTACTGGCCAATATGGGAATGAATTGGATGGAGAGACAAAATATCAGGTTTTAAAATCAACCTGCAATAATACAGACTAGGCTTCTCTAATGAGAAGCTCATGTGCTACCGGTAGCTCTCCAGCTACCTGTAAGTAACTCTCCGGTGTGCATCCCAGCCCTAAATTAGAATCTTTTGCTTGGTTAAATTAATATGCATGTGCCACAATTGTGCATTCAACACAAATATGTGTGTATTTTCAAAACTCATAAGCTGATGTTTGGAGAAAAGATTGCTGAATTTGCAAAATATTTTTAAAGCTGGTTTTTGACTGATAAATCATGTGAGGAGACATATTTCTAATATTATTACTTTCGTGACAGGTGCATTGCAGTTGTTGCTGGCATGTATTACCTTGGTAGAGGCAGTCCAAATTAACGTTTTTACATTCTTGCTGGCAACTTTGCCTGATGCTCTGGGCCGATCACTGCTGGTAATCTTGCATATGGTGTCTACTAAAGTAATCCTGTCTGATGTGGTCACTAGTACAACACTAATATTATTAGTAGCTTCTGATGATTTCAATTGAACATAAATAGCTCTTACTACACAAAATATTGGAGAACCAAGAAATAGACTCTATAATATCATCTTGCATTATATTGGCATCGCTGGTAGATGAGAGTTAACCTAATAAACCTACTTTAATATATATTCATAAGTATCTTCTCAATATAGTGGGAGTTCATAACATGGTGTTGATGTGACATAAACAAGGGAAACGCCAATACCCTCCACCATTCAGCAAGATGGGTAGACTTCCATAACCCTCCCCAGCCCTGAGACAGGGCTGAAGAGATGTAGAAATATAAGATTATGCCTTTGGACAAAGCTGTTAGGTTTGTTTTAAAATGTGACAGGCTCAACTGCCCTCGACACTTGTGAAGGCCAAGAGAGTGTATATGATTTTACACTGCAGAATGACTTTGCCAACATTCTGGTCTTTGCAAGGACAAACGTGTGAGGCTTTTTTAATCTCTCTTCCTAGCAATGCATAGTGCAGCACCTTCTTATTGTGTTTTGTCCAATGTTTGCAAATAGTAGTTGAGGAGAGAAGGATGGCTCTTTAATGCGCAAACGTCAAAGAGCATTGTGATATATATCAATGTTTTGTCTGTTAGTTGCAAACAGTTTTGTATGTACAAATAGTTGGCAGATGCTTGCCATAGTTATGCTTACTTCTCCAAAACATCTGGGCGAAAATTGTCCAAACAAAGAAAATGCACAGAATGATGTAGAGGGCATGGCAGTATATTGTGGTGGAGTTTTGTTAATTAGTTGCAAGCTGAAACTATCTTATGGTAAAGCCGGAGTTATCTGTCAAAGTCACTAGTTTGGGGTCCCTCACAAAAATAATTGAGAGACCTATACCAAACTTGTCGTGCTGAAAGATTGCCTAATAAACTTTGTTTCCTCAAGTTTGGTGCAAGTTACAACGGGTTGTGGAGCAATATGGGATTTCCGTGGAAGCATGATGAAAATCGTAATTATTGGGGTAAGACTGTCTCTGAAATACACCCTCATTGCAGGATTATAGTTTGTAATGTCAGCCCCTAAAACAACGGATGTGGAAAAAAAATTTCTCCAGTTGGTTTTCTTATGAGTGAACCTTATATCCACCTAGAAGAGTTAAACCATTAGGACAGACTATTTTCACTTTGACTTCAGCTAAATTTGCGAATAAAAGTATTTGTCGTTTTCAAGCCTCGCATGGTTAGCACAACCTAATCCTATGCTTAACAACTTTGCTGCAAATCAGGAAAAAATAATTTTTCTTTTATTCTTTTTCAGAGTGGATAGTATCTAATGCTTAAAGATTCTCATAGAAACCAGACATCTGAAGTGGGCAGATTTACAGCCTGATTCATCAAGCCGAATTGCGCTCGCACAGGGCCAGAATCTGAGAATCTGGCCCTTTGCAAGCGCAATTTTTGCATTTGGGATTCATCATCCCAAATGCAAAAATCGGTAATTGCTAATTCGCTAAATTGCGAGGAATTACATTTAAGGAATCTCTATTTGAGATTCCTTAAATGCAATTCATCAACCATTTTTAAATTGCTAATTCGCAATTTCGGGCCGCTATTTACCGAGAAGTCAGACCTCTCGGTAAATAGCAAAAACTTAGAAAAATGCTTTTAAAAGCATTTTTCTAAGTTGCATGTTGCACACACACATGTCCTTTGGACATGTGTGTGCGCAACACCTGTTTCAATTTGCATTTAAGGGGTGCTACAGGGTGTCCTTTGGACACCCCTGGCACCCTTTAAATCGCTATCTTATTTGCGATTAGCTAATTGCTAATCGCAAATAAGGAATACTCCCCATTCATTCCTATGGGCCTTTTGGCCCATAGGAATGAATGGGGAGTTATTCCTTATTTGCGATTAGCAATTTGCTACTCGCAAATAAGGAATGTGTAGGAATCGCTATTTATTTAGCAATTCCTACATGAATACCGTTTTGCGAGTCCTTAATAGCGATTCGCTATGAATCGCTATTAGGGGCTCGCAAAACGGCCCGTTGATGAATAAGGCTGTAAGAGTGCTGTTGATGTTGTAGATGCTCTTTACTAAGAGCAGTAGCTCCCCCTCTAACCATTGGAACTACTCAGAGTTCCTAGCTTGGAATTTGCATATATTTTCTGTGCTATATATTTACAATTAGGGATAGGCGAAATACGCAAGAGTGATTAGGCTCTTCAATGTAGGCATACGCACTTGGAAAAGTGGCAGGTCCTATCATCTGAAATAACACTTACTTTATTCATAACCTTAATATAGAGTACAAATGAATTCATGTACACTATTGTTCAGACAGTGCAGGTGCACTAATACACTGGCTGAGCGATATGTACAAAAGGGTCAAAATATTGCCCTAAGCATTGTTTTTGCCCCTGAATCTGTCGATACCCAACAATGCCAAGCTGAGGTAGCTGGCAAAGATTCAAATGAATCGATTATCAATATCCCGCCCAAATAGCACTAATGGAGTGAGTGAGACTAACCTCAACTGATGATCCGAGAATCAGCTAGTCCTCTGGAAAAAAAAATCTTTGAAATAAATGTAGTCATAATTCTGGAAATACCCCGACTAAAACGTGAACGGGCATCGTGGAACATTGTAGTAGTTTGTGATCAGCAGGCACCAATGGACCTCTATCAGTGGTATTTCAGAGGCTCTACCCTGATGAAAATGGGAGATAAAAGGTGCCATACAGTGTATTTCCCAAAGACACTATAAAAAAATATAGATTTTATAGACTGCAGAGGTAGCCCCTGGGTTTAACCCACCTTTTTAAAATATCTTTTTGTTTTTTTGGGAAACAAACAGTTTACAACACAGTGCAAGACACAAGCTGCCTCAGAATTACTTACTCTACATATTTGGGCTGCGGAGACCTCACATTTGTAGTTGCTAATCAGACTAGGAAATATGCCAAGTGTACAATAATAAATGTAGCATATTTTGAAAATATAGTTTTGCTCTTGCATATACAATGCAAACATTAACAATAACAGTAACTTGGTGATTAAGGCCACAAGGCAACCCTTTTTTGCGCTCACAAAGGGAAAATCGGCCTGTTTGCGACTGCTAAAAAGGGTTGCACTCTGTACCAACCCTATTTTGCGAGTCTGTAACCTATTACTGACTCGCAAAATAGGGTTTGTGAGTTGCTATAGGAAGGGGCGTGCCAAGGGCGTCCCTCCCTAATAGCGAGTCGCACTGGCATGTACAACTGTTTTGCAAATGCAAATGTGGTCGTAAAACAATTGCAGTTATCACCTACTTCAAGTAGGTGGAAAGCCAGTCGTAAACGGGAAGGGGTCCCCATGGGACATCTTCTCCTTTGTGAATGTATGCAAACATATTTTTAAGAGCAGGCAGTGGCCCCACGGACGACTGTCTGCCCTTAAAAAAATTAAAGAAAAATTATCCTTTTTTACTTTTAAATTCATCCCTTTTTCCTTTAAGGAAAATGAGCTGCATTTGAAAAAAAAAGTTTCTTTATTTAAAAAGCAAACACAGACATGGTGGTCTGCTGTCCCCAGCAGGCCCCCATCCTTGTATTCTTGCCCATTCCCAATGGGTCGTAAATTTCAACCGGCCTCATGATGAGGCAATATGAGGCAGGTCATTTGCGACTCTATTGGAAAACGCTAAATGTGTCTGAGGCACATACAGCCTGATTTATCATTCTCCCGTTTTGCGAGCCCCTAATAGCGATTCATAAGGAATCGCTATTAAGGACTTGCAAAACGGGATTCATGTAGAAATTGCATGCAGAAATGCGATTCCTACACATTCCTTATTTGCGATTAGCAAATTGCTAATCGCAAATAAGGAATAACTCCCCATTCATTCCTATGGGCCAAAGGGCCCATAGGAATGAATGGGGAGTATTCCTTATTTGCGATTAGCAATTAGCTAATCGCAAATAAGATAGCGATTTAAAGGGTGCCAGGGGTGTCCAAAGGACACCCTGTAGCACCCCTTAAATGCAAATTGAAACAGGTGTTGCGCACACACATGTCCAAAGGACATGTGTGTGTGCAACATGCAACTTAGAAAAATGCTTTTAAAAGCATTTTTCTAAGTTTTCGCTATTTACCACGAGGTTTGACCTCGCGGTAAATAGCGGGCCGAAATTGCGAATTCGCAATTTTTAAATGGATGATGAATTGCATTTAAGGATTCTCAAATAGAGATTCCTTAAATGTAATTCCTTGCAAAATAGCGAAATCGCTATTACCGATTTTTGCATTTGGGATGATGAATCCCAAATGCAAAAATAGCGCTCGCAAAGGGCCAGATTCTCAGAATCTGGCCCTTTGCGAGCCGATTTCGGCTTGATGAATCAGGCTGATTAGTACATTCTGTTTTGCGAGTCGCACATCATACCTCTGGCCCTTAGAGCACATACATTATAATTGCGAATGGAGTGAACACCATCGGCAGTACCTACAGCATATTCCTGTGGGTATTGCCGCTCAGTGAATTGTCAACAAACATATCCATAACTGTTTGTCTTTTCTTAAAAAGGGGAGAAGCAACTACCGTTGTTCACAGTAGGCCCTGCCCAGCGCTATTTTAGGCTAAACGCACTGTGCACACTACACAATGGCAGGTGTGTCCAAGCATCTTATACTATAGAACAACAAGGTGCAGAGGCAGCGTCTTTAATGTTAGTTTGGACTTCGATCAAAAGTGTGTCCCATTCCTGTGACAAAACACTTTTGCAAATTCCACAGATCTCTCCCCTTCTGAGCGCCCTACGCTCTGCTTTACCTCGGTTTGTCATCGCGCGCCTCCATTCGTCTACACTAGGAGGGCTGCTGGTTCTCCAGCGGCACGTGATGGCATGCTTCACAAAAAGCAATGCCAAATCAAGACATTTCACCGTTAACTTGGGTTTTTTAGAACGTCAAAATGTATCCAGAGCACATGCCTCTCATGTATGCAGGGTTGTGTTACCCAAGAGTCGCAGAAGTTGTGACGTGAGTGTAAACCAGTAATATGATGGAGACGGACAGCACCATAGCACACACATCATGTTTTCTTCATCTGTATTGCAGAGTGGGTAGTGATCCACATTTGGAAATGATTCATTGATTTTGACAGGTGATAAAGAGGCCCCTTGTAGCACATTACGTTGTATACATTTGAACCTAGCGTTGAGTGGTAAGCTAGAAATCTTTCCCGCTCTTTATTGTGAAATACTCTGGCAACTTCTGCTCGCCAACTAACAACTTTACGCCTGACTCCCATAGCATGGCGGTATTCTATACCAGTGTGCAATTGTGGCTCAGATATCACTATGTTACAGTAGGTGTGGAGGGAATGCCTCAATGCCGTATTTGACCCTTGTGCACATTAAATTAGTCTACGAAGTCATCAAAGGATAGTTTACCTTCATGGAAAGGGTCACCCAATGCCTGTCTACCAGCTGCCACCCAGGGTTTTAGGTCCAGAAGTATCTGGGCCCATATGTTTCTCAAGAAACTCAGCAGGGGAAAGCCAGCACTTTCTCCTCCCCAATACATACATTATTTACAAGCCCCTTGTGCTGCTGATGCCTCACTTAATATGGGGAAAAAGTGGCATACCAATGGTTCAAGGGGCTTGTAAATAAGCCCAGAGGTCTCTTAAAGCAACAAAGCAAGCCTGGTGCACAACAGACAAGAGGTAGGTGTGGATATTTTATTTACTGGTGGGAATAGTCTCTGTTAACCCGTTCTGCGCTGTGCAAATTTTCGTGCTGTGTGGGGGTTTTATTGAGTGGGGAGGGATTCAGACGGCCCCCGGCTGTCGTCAGCACACGCCCAACGTGACATCAGACGGCCGGGGGCCGTCTGAAACACACTAGGGGTTAAACTCCATGTGGCTGTCAATGTGGCAGAGTGATCTAGTTCATGATCGTATAGGGTATGGAGACATAATATCGATTTTTTATTATCGAGCTACACTAATATCTATTTTTAAATATCGTAGGGACAGAATATCGATGTCAAGAATATTGGTGACCAGAATATCGACCTTAAGGCAAGTAATATCATTTATTTTTGTATCGAAGCAAGTAATATCGAAGTAAGTAATATCGATTGCAAAAATATTGTTGTTAATATTATCGATATTTATATTAGTGTTATGTATTTTAGTATGTACTTTGTATGTGTTTAACAATTTTGTAATATTTTTTAATTATTGTTAAATATATCTAATAAATGTTCAGAAATTTGTAATTTTTTAAAGTGCATTTTGCGTTTTAGTATCAGAGCGGGTTGTGGGTTTATAGGGGAATAGGGTGGGAAGTAATTTAATTATAATTAATTAATTAATATTTTTTATTTATTGTTTTTGATTATTCATTTATTATTAATTAGTTATTAATTGGTAATTCATTTTTATTAATTCATTCATTTATAATTATATTAATTATAATTCATGTATTATTATTTTTATTTATTGTTATGGTTAATTAATGTATTGTTAATTATTAATTGGTAATTACTTTTTATTAATTGATTAATTGATCATTAAATGAAATGTGCTATTTTTTATGTGTAGTGGGTTGTGGGTTTATAGTGGAATGGGTGGGAAGTAATTTATTATAATAAGGTACATGTTAATGTTTATTAATTGGTATCGATTATTAATTTATTGTTAATTAATTATTAATTGAACATACATTTTTATTTATTGTTTAATTGATAATTCAATTAATTGTGTTATTTTTTTATGTGTAGTGGATTGTGGGTTGATAGGAGAATAGGGTGGGAAGTAATTTATTATAATTAATTATTACCTTTTCTTAACTGGTATTGATTATTAATTTATTGTTAGTTAATTTTTCATTGATAATTATTTTTTTATTAATTGATTAATTGATAATTAAATTAATTGTGTTATGTTTTATGTGTAGCAGGTTGTGCGTTTATAGGGTAATAGGGTGGGAAGTAATTTAATGTTATTTAAGCAAATATTAATTTAATTTTATTTCTATTTATTATTAATTTTTTGTTAATTAATTATTAACATGTTATTAATTTTACAAAAATTAATCAATGAATATGTATGTTAATTTAACCCATACACTATGCTTCATTTTCCACACTGTTACACTCACTGGAGTTGGAATAGTAGTTTTCACCCCTACTCTATCTAACACTTTCCCTACTATTGCACTCACTGGAGTGGGACTAGTAATTTTTACTACTATGCTATCCAACACTTTCCCTACTGTTGCACTCACTGGAGTGGGAAAAGTAATTGTAACCCCTACGCTGTCCAACACTTTCCCTACTGTTGCACTCACTGGAGTGGGAATAGTAGTTTTTATCCCTACGCTATCCAACACTTTCCCTACTGTTGCACTCACTGGAGTGGGAATAGTAATTTTTACTACTATGCTACCCAACACCAACACTTTCCCTACTGTTGCACTCACTGGAGTGGGAATAGTAATTATAACCCCTACGCTATCCAACACTTTCCCTACTGTTGCACTCACTGGAGTGGGAATAGTAATTGTTACTCCTACGCTATCCAACATTTTCCCTACTGTTGCACTCACTGGAGTGGGAATAGTCATTTTAACCCCTACGCTGTCTAATACTTTTTGTATTATTTTAGTTAATGTAGTATATATTTAATTGTAAAAAAAATGTAAATAATGTTAATTTTTTTATTTGTTATATTTATTTATTTATTTTTTATGTATATTATTGTTTTATGTGTATAGATTTATTTGTAATTTATAAGATATTTTTAAACAATTCATAAATTATTTAAATCATTATTAAAAATATTATTAAGTAAGTATATATATTATATATTATATGTATATGATTAATGTATTTTTACATTATATATTAGTTATAATTTTTAACATTTTTAAATATTTTTAACTGTGTTAATTTTAATTATATGTATTATTTACTTTATTTTACATTATCGATATTTTTTCCCCTATATTTTTGTACTTAGCATAATGTAGATAGGATGTCAATATTCTTGACTTCGATATTTTTGCGTCAATATTATGACTCTAAATATTCTGTCAGTGATTCATTGGATAGCCAGTGACATACCCACTATAGCTGGGCGGCAAGGTGGCAGTGTTTGAAATTCAGGGTTCCCAGCCCATCCTGCTCTGCCGGGAGCTGTCATTTTTCTTGCAGTTACTCTGCGGTACCCATCGCACCAAATACATTTCACCAGGAGGTATAATGGAAGATTGCTAAGTAATATAGCAGCTGTCGGATCATAACCATTTTGGGCAATGCTAGGCAACCCATCGCCGATAGTGGCAGTGTTTTACAAAAGGCAACTTGGCTAAGCAGTGCTGGCACCATGGTGGTGACATTACCATCCAGAAACTCCTGTTCACTATGGCGTATGATCTTAACTAAATTCTTAAGTGTATGTCCCTGCCACTGCAATGTCTCACCTCCAATGAGCAAGCGTGGCACCAGGAGGGAGGCAGAAACAGGCACATGTTATGCTAGTTGACTCTCAGACCCAAGGCTGCAGCAAAGGTGTAAGGCGTTTACACGAGTTACAAAAGTTTGGTCAGAATTTGCCTTAGCTCTAATTGCACATGTGCTATTTGCCCATGAGCAAATTATATACCAACTCAATTTACCCACAGGTTTACAACAGGTCAAAACTTGTCAAGGATCTTTTTGGCAAAAGCATGAAGTTCCTGTTTGTGCTCTCTGCTCAGTAGTTCTGGGTTCAGAATTCCCATTTGCATAGCCAAGATAAACAAACTGGAATTTCAAGTTTTTTTGTCAGCAAGATTTCTCCAGATTGTACCTGCTGAAAACATATAGGCAAACAGCGAAGTGTACGTTAGTTGCACATGAGCAAATAGGCTAAGTGCAATTTTCACATGAGGCAAATTGGAATCTAAATTCAGATGTAAGTCACCTGTTTTGAATCAGGGCTGTAGGCAATCATTTAGAATTAGGAGGGAACTAAACACCCTCCAATTTCTGAAGGAAGCTAAACAGTAGAATGCGTTGGATGAATTTCCTCCACAGTACTATAAGGTACAGAATGTCAGATGTTTATGAAGTAGGGAAAATGAGGCATCTGATAACATTTAGTGGATGGCCTGTGTACGCCAAACTCTAAATACATCCCTTGTATCACATGAAACATACAACTAGCTGATAATATTTAGCAATAGAAAATTGACAGCTAATTGCTTTCCACCTCCCAAAGACATAGAGCTGGGGATACGAATAGTGCTGCTGCTTCAGTCAGTAATTATGGTGTTTTAAAGACAGAGCAGTATTCATCATAAATAGAGGAATTACAACCACAGAACGACCAGAAATATAGAAACACAGGCTATGGGAACCACAAAAACACTTGCTAATGGGCATTCAAGTAAACTTTATGCAGGCATTCTTCCACTTCGTAGTACAGACACAAGTTCACACCAGCGCTCTGAACTGTGCGGTCACTGTAATAGGATTCACGCCACAGAATGAAACAGTGCATTCAGTCTATAATGAGGCCTCAGGTAGGCTTCATTTTCAGCGACAGTTGGTTCTTCATACAATCTATGTCACCTTCAATTATCAGACTGATATCTGCCCCACAGCACTGGAGCATACCACCACAGGGGCATCAAGGATCCTATTAGCTGCTCCACCCCAGCCTTCACAGTTGCAGACCTGCAGCTGAGCTCAGAAGATACAAGACCTAATCTTGACATTGAGGAGGAAGGGCAATATTAAGAGAGATTAAAACTTTCCATCCAGCAAGGGTATAACACAATGGGTATGTTGAGGTGCGGTTTGTCCCCATGTCTGAATGGCAATAGTCCTATTTCTTTCGGGATCTACTAAATAGCAGATGCCTCTCAGCAACATTTGACCCGATTTCACATGAGTTCCTGCTCCACCATCTCACCCAGATCAGAGTAGAGGGGAAGACGTGGGCTTGGCTGAAGAATTTTCTAGAGGACAGGGAGCAGGCAGTCTAGCTGAAACCATACTACTCTGACACCAAAAACTCAAGTATGGAGTGCCTCAGGGCTCAACACTGAGCTCCACACTTTTTTATATTTATATGACATCGTTAGCACATCTTATTGACTCCTTTAGCATTTGTGTTGTCTCCTATGCTGACGACACACAACTGTTACTGACCTATAACAACAACAAGCCAAATAAAATAACTAACTTTGCAACTTGTGTGTCAGCTGTGATGAGAGGGTTGAATGCTAACTCACTGCAATGTAATCCCTATAAAACAGAGGTCCTGCTATTCAGCAAAATTCCCAACACTGCTGGTTGAGTGACTGGCCAGCCAATTGTACAGCACCTCCCCTTCCACCCACCAAAATGGCATGAAACCCTTAGGAGTTTTATTGACACTAACTTATCCCTCAAGTCGCAGATCTCTGTTGTGGTCAAAACCTCTTGGTGGATTCTCAGGATGCTACAGGCTCTGATCTTGTCGAGACTCAACTATGCAAATATCTTATATCTAGGCATACCAGACTACCTCATCCAGAAACTTTAAAAAGTAAAGAACATGGCTGTTCACCTTCTGTTTAAACCGCCTAAATGCACCTAATTATCCCACTACAGTAGCCAGCTATACTGGCTTCGAGTGAAGAAGAGGGCAATCTTCAAAGAACTGACTGGCACACGCTGCCTTCCATAGGAAAAGCCCTAAATATTACAGGACAAACTAACCCCCTACTGTCTTTAAAGACCTTTGAGGTCTCAACCAACCCACCTTCTATGCATTCCCTTTACCAGACAAAAGAAATGGGGTGGCTCAGCCTGCTCAGTACTAGCAACTATTGAAACAAACTCCCAGTAGCCCTGAGAAGCATCTCTGACACAAACATCTTCCATAAACAACTGAAAACCCACCTCTTCAAAGCTGGTTCCCCCTCTCTTCTGCTTCGGGCCTAGCACCAAGACACTCTAGCTGAAGCTGTGCCCTCTACAAATCCCAATATTCATTCATTCAAGAAGGTATTCCCTACACGTACATCTCCATGCCGCAGTCCTTACAGAGTGAGCAGTCCATTTGCTCTACAGAATTCCAATACCTAGCTCAAAGTTCGAAAGTTCCACCAAGGTGGATGCTATTCTCTTCATGCATGAAAGTAGAAACTGAAGATGACCACTTCTTGATATAACCAAGCAAAAGATATCAGTCATCACACCTGTGAGAGGTAGGGCTCAAGACTGTAACAGGAAGATCCGGTTTCGGAGCAATTAATATTACAGTTAAATAACTGGGTCATTACCGCCCTTTTTCATCTCCCTGCCACAGTCCTTACAAAGTGAGTCAATATCCAAGCTGAGGACAAGTGATCTCAATGGTGGCAAAGAAAAAGAATAATGACTGCATAGACAAAGTCTGATGCTGCAAATATATATTTTAATAAAGGCAGTAACAAACTAAAGATCATGAACCATAGACAAAACACGGGCACCGAACTCTGAATATGCTCCACCACCCAACTGCAGCTGATAATGTAACATAAAAGTGTTTGGAGAGGCCCATGTGGTAGCATTGCAAATGTCCCTCAAAGAAGAGACACATGTAGATCTACCCTGGACAGTGAAGGCAATACAACCTTGGAGGGCTCATAAAACTGAATTTTAACCGATTTTACCCATCTAGAGACAGTGGATGTTGAGGAACATAAACCCCTTCCAGAGAGACTTTAAGTCACAAATAGAGAAGATAATTTGTGGAAAGAACTTGTTCTATATAGATAAATAGAAACTGCTCTGAGGACATCAAGTGTATGGAGTTTCTCTTGTTCAGGAGAAATAGAATTGGGATAAAAAAAAAACTGGCAACACAATGTCTTCCTCACAATGGAACATAGAGGGGACCTTAGGAACAATGAGAGGACAGGGCCTGGAATAACCTTATCTTCACACAGCTTCAAAAAGGGTAGAGATGCTCAAAGTCTTCAAATTTGCCCAATTTCATGACCCAAACAAAAGGCAACTTAAACATGACCTTGACTGAAAGGAATTTGAGATCTGCAGATTGAAAAGGCTCAGGGTGTGCCATTAAAGCAAGGAGAATGAGAGGGAATAAGAGTAATAGGAGAATAGAACACACATCTTTGTAGAAAGAAACCTCTCAACAGCAGAGAAGCAGGAGAAGCGATTGCAGTAACTTCCGACCCTCTAAATGCTTGAAACACCGCCCAGATTGTTGATACAAACAGATCCAATAAAAAAAACTTTAAAACACTGAGGACACTGAGGACAGATCTTTATGATCACGCCAGATTTCAAAATTCCATCAGTGGTGCAAATAAGCCTTCAGAGTTGAGGGCTTCATGGAAAGCTGTACAGCCTCTGCTATCTCAGACGAACAACCCCGGAACAGAAGTGTTAGCCTCTCAAGAGCCAAATCCCTAGATTGAGAGATCTGAGGGCGTTGGCTCTCAGATGGGGAACTTTCAATGGGGATGGATGTATTTTCTGCCAGTGAAGATTCTTCAAAGTTCCAATAAATGTCGGAACAAGGGTCTCCTGGGTCACTCTGGTGCCACTTGGAGATCTTCCACTCCATCTTGCTGGATCTTTTTCAAGAATTAGGGGTTAAGGAGGAAAAGCTTTCAGAAGCATGGGGAACAATAGGATGGAAAGGGGGTCCACGGCCCAGGCATTTTTGGATGGAATGACAATGCAAAAATGAGAAAGATGATTATTTTCCGCTGTTGCAAAAAGGTCCAATCAAGGATGTCCAAATCTTAAAACAATCTGGTTGGCATCTGAGGTGACAGAAAGAGGGAAACACATGAAGGAAACCTCTGGCTCCGGTAGTCAGCATGCCCATTCTCTTTCCCCAGAAGATGTACTGCTAACAGAGAAAGAAGATTTTGTTCGGCCCAAAGGCATATCTTCCAAGAAAAGGAGATAGAGCTGGGGATTCCTACCCCCCTGGTGGTTGGCATATGCCAGACTATCGGATTATTCTTCTGAACTCTTGCTCTAAAAGCAGCTTCCACAGCTACCTCGGTCATCTGCTGGAGGGACACCGTGGATATTTCCTAATGAGACAGGCCAGCCTCTTGTATGCCAGTTCCTGCTTCTCCCCATACCAAGAGAATGAAGCAGCATAACTCCTGAAATCTTTCTGGAGCCTCCATCTTGGAATCAGGCAGTGTCCCAGTTTGAATGCGTGGTAAACTATTATAGCGGTCCGCGCTATTGCCTATAAGCAGAAAACATAAGCAAAGAATGCATGCTCTGCATGGATGAAATTGAAATTGGGCAGAATACAAAGAGAGGCAAAAGCTCAGCAATGCTGATATCAGCATTCTGTATCAGTCGTCACCTCTTGGCAAGGCAGAATGAACAAATCTGAAGATAAATGCTGATAGGCTAAACCTTACAAGGAGAAAAGTGCAGACCTTTCTCATTCTGCTCAGGACTGTAACTGGAAGACCCAGACTTGGAGTAATGAATATTACCTATAAGTACTGGGTCATTTTATATGAGCACACCTGTCTGACTGCTCATGTCTGCAACCTCCCTTGTGCAACTTTCTATACTCCCTTAATGCATCTTACCTCTCTAATGCCTATCATAACTCCCTGCCGTCTCCCAGTGTTATTTTCTTGTGTTAGTTATTTTGTGTTTCTTCACTCTTAATAGAGATAAGAGGATTGAGGATAAAGTATATTAATCAGCTTTATTATATTCTACTACCATTATTTATTTATTTATTGACTTCGTTTTATATAGAGCTGTCTAGACCAGGGGTATCAGAGCGCTTTACATGAGGAAGAAACATTATTTCAGAACAGATAGCTTTGTGGGACAGCTCCACTTGTCTTCGGCCAAAGGTTGCTCGGGCACCGCAGTACCTACAGAAAGGTTATAGTTTCCACCTAGGGGGGCATAGTCCAAAAGTTCTATTGAGCGCAACCATCACGGTGTATGGTGCTGTGCTCCCAGCGGTAATGGGATAAAAACCCAGGCCTCCCCTGTGGGAGACTCCCTTATCGCTGTGGACTCTCTCAGAGGGGTCTCTGAGACTCCAGGGCATAAATGCTGGATCCCTCCCCAACAAGGGGAGAGGAGTGCTTTAGAAAGGGGCCCATTCATGGTGCATCTTGCGCTCTGCGGCGCCGATGCCCTTTTGCTCAAGGTAAGTCTCCTGAATTCTGGTTGCGGAATCTTTGTAAGGGTGAGAAAACAATGTGGTGGAACGCCGTTCATGAGGCAGGAATGTCATAGCCTTGTTCTCAATTCTTTATATGTGCCATAGAGCAGGATACCAGCATCAGTATGGGAGCAAATAAACCTAATCTATAAGAGAAAGCCTGCTACATCTACATCATTAAAAGAGCATTCAGAGTACTAAAGAGACCTCCCAGTCGCACCTTTTAGATCCTTTCCCAGTGGATCAGTGGGCCAGGACCTTGTGGGGACGATTGATTCAGCCACAAGGCTTCCACCTTCACGAGATGGGATCAGTGGCAGCCAACTGAGGGTCAGGTGCGGTGTGATGCTCATGCCCCTTGTTGTTGGAGATGAGCCAGCTCCCAAGAATATGTCTTTGGGTGATCCAGAGACTCCCTGGTGGTCCAGGGGGTAAGTCACAAGCTGGAATGGGTCGACACTGTCCCTCCCGTAGCTACAGCAACATGGGCGCCATGTTGGAGTAAGGCGCAGCCGGGGATCCTTATTTCTCCCGTGAGGGAGACAAGCCATTTGCTTACAGGGGAAGGCCCAGTCCACCTCCAGAGCTTGCCATGGGCCATCCAGGTATTTCCCGGTACCCCACTCACCACCGTTGAATCGCTCCTCATTTCCCAAAATGGCGGGCGAGGTCGTCTCGGGATCGTCGAGATCTTTCTCTTACAAGTGCCTTGATTTTAGCAGCTCTGTACAGTTTAGCGAATATCTTCGTGGTGTGGCCTGGCAGTGGGAGCGATCCTCGTCACATATGCCTGTGCAGCGGCCACTCCCCGGACCTGGCGGCACCCGCCGCACGCACCTTCCACACGGAGTTGGCCCCGGAATCGGGCCCCGGAGTCAGGTGTGCGTTTGGCAGGTTTGGCGGCTGTGGAGATCTCAGTCAGTCTCGTGGGCCATCTCTCTGCGGCAGGGCCGAACGGCTGCTGGCTCGCGCACAGTGCCGGGGCAGCGAGGTTGAGGGTGGTTGTCTCCCACCAGCAATGGTCTCAGTTGCGGCTTGTGGCTCCGTCTCACCTTTACTCCGGAGGGAGTCAGTGTGTTTCCGCAGGTGGAAGGGTCACTTCAGCAGCTGCCGCATTTCCTCGGTTGCAGCTCCATCCATGTTACCTTGGGAACACACTTCCTACTACAGTGCTACCCCTTGAAACCCTGAAACACCTACTATGTGTATGTACGCAATATCAGAATGTTGCTCCATACCTTTGTCAATTACTATGTTTCTTCATTCCTCTTTTTCTGAAGAGTGCTGCCTCATGCTCATGAGTCCTATGCATTGCCCAGCACACTTTGCAGCGATATGTATCTGTGTCTGCACTATTTACGTCCACAATGTTTGTTCTTTCTATAGGATTGAACCTACAAGTGCTCAAAAACACTCTCAGCACTGTGCACTTTCTGTGCCCAAGTATTTGTGCCTTCAAATACTAAAGTCTAGGATCAAGCGACACATATGTGCACCTAATGCACACTGTGCTCCTCATGCTCAGCCAGAATATAAAGGATATGGTATTCCAGACCTGGAATTTTCAGTGACCATTTTCCTTGTGTTCTGCTGCAAAGATGTTCCCTTGACTTGTCTTCTTTATATTTCTGCTGCACAGGGCCACAAGCTGGGTGCAGGAGTACAAATGAATGGTCTAACTTTGGCATGGGTCATGATGCAAGTGCATTGTTGATTTGGTTCATGGAATTTAGGTGTACGTTGTTGGTTTACTAACATTATGGTTTTCTTTGAAGTGGTGCTCTTCTCCTATAGCGGTGTCATGGTAATATGAAAGAAGACCTTCGTCGGGCTGCCACCAGACCCAGCTGCTGCACGGGAGCTACCCCAGGGTACTTCTAATGCCACTCCTGTACTTATGATAGACACTGCTGGGATACTGAAGGAGATCCAGGATTCTTAAAGGTCAGTGTGTAACAACATTAATACAGTGACACTGGAAGTCAGCCTGCTCTGAGAGGTAACAGTGAATGTAATCACAGTAGTGTATAGACTAGATGGGAGGTCCTGGATCTGCAGACACAACTGAATGACATGATCAAGTGTTTGACATACTTGGAGGGTGGGGCTGAGGACTTAGAGGGCATGTCTAGAAGAAACAGCATTAGTGTCAGGGTTGTGGACCTTACAGAGGGATGTGAAGAGCCCTGACCTGATTGCAACTCTTCTGGAAGAACAAGTAATCAAAGTATGTGGCTACTAAGGGACTGTACAAATTATATTTCTACTGAGAGGGCACACAGGACCCCCATTGGGAGCCATCCAAAGTAGTATTCACATACCTAAATCAGTACATAGACTGCAACGTCATGCTGAGGGAGCTGCTCAAAAGGGGTCCTTACAGTATAAAAACACAAAGAATTTTCCAAACTTCACATTAGCAGTGCAACAGACAAGAAGTTGGTTTGATGGAGACTGACGTAGGCTGCAGGACCAAGATCTTCAATATATACTCTTATTCCCAGCCATGCTAATGTTTACTGATGGCCATATAATCTGGTTTCTACAGATACTGTGGAGGCGTGGGGCTACACTAATGGATGGGGACTTGTGTGGAACTTCTGAATATGGCACATTGGTGAGAGGCAAGAGCCATGGGGCTTTGGGGAGGGAACCTGGGCACAGGAAGAGTATAGCTGCTGTTAAAGATTATGGTTTTCTGAATATTGTTGAAGACTAAGGGGCTCATTAGGATGGCGGACGGAAGTGCCTCCGCAGCCCTGGAGTAAGCGGAAAATGCCTTTTCCGTGTCCGCCTGCCGCGGACACTCCGTCCGCCATATCAGGATAGGAAAGATCCCCCAGTGTCCACCAATATATGGATGCCTATTAAACCTAAAGGTTTCTATAAATGCACCCAATGCTGCATTTGTCAATTCGCAGATGACAAAAAGAAAACTTTTAAATATAACACCAAACAATTGTATCATATTAACCAATTCATCAACTGCAATACAAAGTTTACTGTTTATTGTATTGTTTGTCATTGCGGAGAGATATATGTGGGGAGCTCAATTCGACCTCTGAAAGAGAGGATCCAAGAACATATACGCGCCATCCATAACAACAATGTCAGCTATCCCCTAGCAGTCCACTACAATACGGCACATATAGGATCAGAAATAATTGCCGTCAAATTTCATGGTATTGATATAGCTAGGGCGAATCCAAGAGGAGGGGATAGAGTCAGCAACCTAAGAAGGTTAGAATCACAATGGCTTATCAAATTGAGGGCTGTTGACAGGGGGTTGAATGTAGACCGAGAACTGCATGTATTTCTCAAAGATTAATGATGTACAGATCTATATATCTGATTGTATCTGTGTCATGCATTGCTACTACCTGTCTAAACATCTCACTAAGAGGTTATAACAATGATCTGATATCTGTTCATTAATTGTATAGGAAATGGGTAATAGAAATATGTCCTTATAGAAACATGTCCTTATATGAAGTACTTAAGGAAACACTGTATGTACTCCGGCTGGTGTATAACAGTTATCACAAATTAATATGATTGTGCTCTCCTAGTGACATTCTATATATTTATTTATATTATATATTTCTTCCAATGTGTCTTCATACTGTGTCCTAATTATATAACAAATATTCTCTTGTTCTCCTTAAGTGGGTTGACGACTGTGATCACGTCTACCTAACTTGAATTATTCGCGTATATTACATTCTTATCACTCTTTGGTGCTCCTATGCATCGGCGTACTTTTGTAGTTTGCTATGCCACTGTCACACACTACACTCCAATATGGCCCCCACTCCCGTTGCGGCTATCGTTGAATCCTTTTTCTGAGTCCTTTTTCGATGTTGACTTCTTAGTAGCCGAACTTCCGCGTTATGTGACTTGCTGTGCACCCGTTGGTGCACGTTGTATATATAATGGCTCCCGCTCTTCAGCTTGGCTCCTTGAGGCGGGCCGCTACGTCGGGATACGAGCACTCTGTTGCTTCAGGTAAGCGCAGACTAGAAACTTTGGTTATTTTTGTGCAAGGGAGGCAACTCCTCGATGTTGCTCGCTATTTCAACATTACGCGTTTTTCCTACCTTCCTGTTTCTTAGATTACAACTTATCATGGTTGTTAAGAAAGTTTTGTATTGACGCTGCGCCCACACTTTGCGCTACACACTACGCGTTGTAACTACAAGGATTTACTCAACATTTCTTGGGGTAAAGTAATATGAAATGTGAGTATACATTTGACATTGTCTTTCCATGTGTTCCGCCCCCGGAGCGTGAATAACTAATTTGGTCATCGCATATAGATCTTAGTAGTAACGTTTAATAATTGGGCACTTATCGTTCCGTGGGTTCTTATTCTTTGTTGTTATATTTACATTCTTTGCAAAATACACCCTGAAGTGTCTATATCTAATCTACTAATCAGATATATACGGAGGTGATCGGCACCGGTTACTAATAGGTTTGTCTCCTCATATATCAGAATGTTTCAGAGTTTATGTTATCATACTATATACTTGTGCTCAATTTCGCCCCCAACTTGGACTGTTTATAATCTCTAACTTAGAAACAGGCGGATAACTTTATGCTTGCGCGATTACCAGCCATCTATTTATGGTTTTGCAAATTCTGATCGTGTTTCAGATTTATTGGAATCATACTTTGTACTTGTGCTCTGCTTCGCTTTAACCAGGACTTTTCTAATCTCTTATTTAGAAAAAGGCATTTAATTATAAACTTGCGTAATGAGCCATCCCTGGTACCACTAGCCATTTATTTATCGTTTTGCAAATTCTGATTGTGTTCCTCTATGCACAGGACCTGCTTCTTTTGAGACGCAATGTGAATATGTCACGATCAACTTTTGCTTCACCTTTTCTTTTTGATACAGAATTCGGGTCATTTCGGCCACTCCGTTATTATCTTTTATATGCTGCTGCCCATCAATCCTGTGCACTAACCACCGTTATTGGACGCTGTTTCTCACACTTTGGTGAGACTTTTAATTATACTGCTAAATTATGGGTATGGTTTAGTTTATACATGCAAAGTAGCCCTATAACATTACTGTTATGTGTTGGTTTGGTTGATATCTGATGGGCGGTTATACAATCTGTGCTTTGTCGTAGGCCTTGATTGTTCTTTATGCACATTCGCTTAGCTTGATTTGTTTGATCACTTATTGATCTTTTTAATGGGGATGCTCAATCTTGACGGCCACGTTACTGTTTTTGCTTGTGGACACAATGTCGAGATTCTGTTTTATGTATAATGTTTGACTCTTCATGATATTTCCGTATCGAGCCAGTACTTCTGGTGCCTATGATAACTACGAATATTCTCACCTCCAGGTGTTCTATCCTTGGATCTTAGCAGTGCACCCCGATACGTTCATCTTTGACATCACGAATTCCACACATGATTTATGGTAGGGTTTTTTTTCCCGTCTTGGTCCTCAATGACTTATGTTCCATCTTTTGGGGTCCCCCCCCCTTTTTTTAACATTTTCTAGTAATGTTTCTCCCTAGCACATGTACTTTGTCCAGTAGGTCATGATGCACTTTATTGTTGGTTAAATCTTGTCACAAATTTTGTCTGCTCACAGGTAGTGTCTCTTGTGATTTGTTCAAGTTTTCATGTATATGTGTAATGTTCCAGTGTTTTTTTATATATGTGTCATTTTAACATTGTCTATGTTCTTGTAATATTGTGTAAATATGTTTATATGTAAGTCATCTAAATGTGTGTATTTAATACTTCCAGCCTTGATAAAGTCTCAGCAAGAGACGAAACACGTGTTGGCGAACAATATGCTGGAAAAATCCTTATGAAATTTTGAATAAAGAAACCTTGAAGAATACAGACTTGGACCTCAAATTATATTGGCGTCACAACTGTTGATCCCGTACTATATATAAAGAAATTGTTCCTTTGAACTGCATCTGTGTTTGCTTGTTTGAACACTCCTGTGTATAAAAGCTTGAGTGCTGAGGGCTATATACTAGAGCTCGTTGCTGATTTTTACCAATTTGGAGTGCTGTAATTAGAATTTCCCCATATACACTGACTCGGGCTTACATTTCGGTGTTTGCCTATAGCACCTCTGGATAGTAGGTGCATAGATTTTCTTTAGCACCCAAGACATCATTACTGTTTCTATTGCTTTTTCCTAACTCTTTGTGTACTATTTCAAGATACATATTTGTGGCCCAAAGAATAGTGCGGACATTTCCCTCGGGAACACTACTATCCTCTCATTTTTTACATATCAGGATAGGAAAGAGTGTCAAAATTCCATCTGCGATGGAAGAGCACGCACCGCCGCCCAACTACACCCGACCATGCGGCGGACGTAACCAATCCAGAGACTCCGCCGTACGGACTGACGTCTACGACCGTCCCCCAAATCAAGATGGCGGAAAATACACATAAAACCGCTGCGGAAAAACAACCTGTCTGAACACGGCGTATTCTCCACAGCGAAGATACCATACATATCAGAGATACCCACCGCAAGGTGCTCGCCACCATGGACCCAGCGCTACACGCATTCCCGATGCTCTTCGCGATCCACCACGTCTAAGTCTTGGCCCACTATCAACGACAAAGCAGGTAAGGCACAAACCAATCGCTGTCTGGAGGGGAATACCTGCAAGGGTCGTGACGTTGGGAGGGGGAGTGTCATGTTACCGAAACCACTGATCACAAGCAAATACAAATACACAATTGTAGTACGCAAGCAGGAATGACTGCGACAAACCACGACACATGATTGACTACCTTTATTACACATAATAGGGGATTAATCACAGTGTATGCGTGAGCATGGGCAAAGTGGGCACCAGAGCATGAACATCAGAGGCAGCACATCAGAGGGCAGAATGCAGTATCAGAGCATCAACAGGGCAATGTGCCCAACACAGCAGGAACATCATTGGCAGTAAATGAGAGGGCAGAATGCAGTATCAGAGCATCAACAGGGCAATGTGCCCAACAGAGCAGGTACATCATTGGCAGTAAACGAGAGGGCAGAATGCAGTATCAGAACAGCAACAGTGAATTGTGGACAACAGAGCAGGTACATCAGAGTCAGCACGAGAGAGGGGCTAAGTGCATCAACAGTCCATTGCACTGGACAGGTCCATCAGAGGCAGCACGTGAGAGGGGCTAAGTGCATCAACAGTCCATTGCACTGGACAGGTCCATCAGAGGCAGCACGTGAGAGGGGCTAAGTGCATCAACAGTCCATTGCACTGGACAGGTCCATCAGAGTCAGCACGTGAGAGGGGCTAAGTGCATCAACAGTCCATTGCACTGGACAGGTCCATCAGAGGCAGCACGTGAGAGGGGCTAAGTGCATCAACAGTCCATTGCACTGGACAGGTCCATCAGAGGCAGCACGTGAGAGGGGCTAAGTGCATCAACAGTCCATTGCACTGGACAGGTCCATCAGAGTAAGCACATCAGAGGGCAGAATGCAGTATCAGAGCATCAACAGGGCAATGTGCCCAACAGAGCAGGTACATCAGAGGCAGCACATCAGAGGGCAGAATGCAGTATCAGAGCATCAACAGGGCAATGTGCCCAACAGAGCAGGAACATCAGAGGCAGTAAACGAGAGGGCAGAATGCAGTATCAGAACAGCAACAGGGCATTGTGGACAACAGAGCAGGTACATCATTGGCAGCACATCAGAGGGCAGAATGCAGTATCAGAGCATCAACAGGGCAATGTGCCCAACAGAGCAGGTACATCAGAGGCAGTAAACGAGAGGGCAGAATGCAGTATCAGAACAGCAACAGGGCATTGTGGACAACAGAGCAGGTACATCATTGGCAGCACATCAGAGGGCAGAATGCAGTATCAGAGCATCAACAGGGCAATGTGCCCAACAGAGCAGGTACATCAGAGGCAGTAAACGAGAGGGCAGAATGCAGTATCAGAGCATCAACAGGGCAATGTGCCCAACAGAGCAGTTACATCAGAGGCAGCACATCAGAGGGCAGAATGCAGTATCAGAGCATCAACAGGGCAATGTGCCCAACAGAGCAGGTACATCAGAGGCAGCACATCAGAGGGCAGAATGCAGTATCAGAGCATCAACAGGGCAATGTGCCCAACAGAGCAGGAACATCAGAGGCAGTAAACGAGAGGGCAGAATGCAGTATCAGAACAGCAACAGGGCATTGTGGACAACAAAGCAGGTACATCATTGGCAGCACATCAGAGGGCAGAATGCAGTATCAGAGCATCAACAGGGCAATGTGCCCAATAGAGCAGGTACATCTGAGGCAGTAAACGAGAGGGGAGAATGCAGTATCAGAACAGCAACAGGGCAATGTGCCCAACAGAGCAGGTACATCAGAGGCAGTAAACGAGAGGGCAGAATGCAGTATCAGAACAGCAACAGGGCATTGTGGACAACAGAGCAGGTACATCATTGGCAGCACATCAGACGGCAGAATGCAGTATCAGAGCATCAACAGGGCAATGTGCCCAACAGAGCAGGTACATAAGAGGCAGTAAACGAGAGGGCAGAATGCAGTATCAGAGCATCAACAGGGCAATGTGCCCAACAGAGCAGGTACATCAGAGGCAGTAAACGAGAGGGCAGAATGCAGTATCAGAACAGCAACAGGGCATTGTGGACAACAGAGCAGGTACATCATTGGCAGCACATCAGAGGGCAGAATGCAGTATCAGAGCATCAACAGGACAATGTGCCCAACAGAGCAGGTACATCAGAGTCAGCACATCAGAGGGCAGAATGCAGTATCAGAGCATCAACAGGGCATTGTGCCCAACAGAGCAGGTCCATCAGAGTCAGCACGTGAGAGGGGCTAAGTGCATCAACAGTCCATTGCACTTGACAGGTCCATCAGAGGCAGCACGTGAGAGGGGCTAAGTGCATCAACAGTCCCTTGCACTGAACATGTCCATCAGAGGTAGCACAAGTACGTGTTCCAAGCAACCCGTCCCAAGGACCACAACAGTGCAAGGCTGTTCTCAATGGACAATGTACACACCATGTGCAATAACATGTGAGTGAAGGGAACATCACCTCACATCACAGAATTAGGTGGACTGCGTGAACTACCTGCCTCGGACACACTGCCAGCACCAGAAACAGGAGTGTGAGACACAGCCACAGCCCGAGTGACTGACGCATGGGTCACAGACCCAGACACACTGCCTGCACCAGAAACAGGAGTGTGAGACACAGCCACAGCCCGAGTGGCTGACACATGGGCCACAGACCCAGACACACTGCCAGCACCAGAAACAGGAGTGTGAGACACAGCCACAGCTCGAGTGACTGACACATGAGCCATAGACCCAGATACACTGCCAGCACCTGAAACAGGAATGTGAGACACAGCCACAGATGTAGTGACTGACACGTGATCCACAGACCCAGACACACTGCCAGCACCAGAAACAGGAGTGTGAGACACAGCCACAGATCTACTGACTGACACATGAGCCATAGACCCAGATACACTGCCAGCACCTGAAACAGGAGAGGGCACAACTGAGACTGTGCTACTACATGATGCATGACACTAAACAACAGACACAGTGCCACTATCTGATACATGAGAGTCTACTGCACCAGCGCCACTGGGACCACAGAAATGATGAGCCACAGGGCTGTATGGGCCAGGAGGCAGGGTGGCCCTGGGAGCTGGGGATAGCTGTACTTGAGCGACATCGGGGTGGGCAGGTGTCAATGGTGTGTGTCTGCGTTTCTTAGGGATATGTGAGTGCACCCTGGACAGGACAGGACTGGCAAGTGGTGGGGACTCTAAAGAATTATCACCCACCATAGGTGGAGTATCTGCTGCCGGGGGTCGGCTTTCTGGGGACGGGCTGGAGCCTGCTTGTCGTTTGCTGTGTGCCTGCCGCCTGGACTCAGAATCATGTGTAATGGGGGATGCAACAACAGGGGACTCCCTCCTCTGCTTCTGACGGGCCTGGATGGGAGTGGAGGTATGGGGGGACTCCGCTGCGGAGACATCTGTTTTCCGTTCCTTCGACAACATCAGCCTCAGTGCAGCCAGGGGTGATGTATGCCTGTCCTTGATTGCGCCAGTGTCCATGGGAGAAGCCTTGTCCCTAGGATGTGCCTTATCCGTAGGAGGAGTGTTGGCTCTGGACTTTCCCTGTGCCCTGGATGGTGCCCTGTTCCTGGCAGCAGACTTGTCCTCTGTGGTGTACCTGTCTCCAGAAGACACCTTCTCCTTGTGTGTGTCCCTGCCCTTGGGAGATGGCCCTTGCTCTGTTGTGTGCCTGCCCTTGGGACTCTCCCTGCTCTTTGGAGGTGCCATTGTCTTTTGACTGTCCTTGTCCCTGCCCTTGGGAGAGGGCCCTTGCTCTGTTGTGTGCCTGCTCTTGGGAGTGTCCCTGCTCTTTGGAGGTGCCATTGTCTTTTGACTGTCCTTGTCCCTGCCCTTGGGAGATGGCCCTTGCTCTGTTGTGTGCCTGCCCTTGGGAGTGTCCCTGCTCTTTTGAGGTGCCTTTGTCTTTTGACTGTCCTTGTCCCTGTCCTTGGGAGTGGCCCCTTCCTTAGTATCGTCCTTGTCCTTGGGAGTGTCCCTGCTCTTTTGAGGTGCCTTTGTCTTTTGACTGTCCTTGTCCCTGTCCTTGGGAGTGGCCCTTTCCTTAGTATCGTCCTTGTCCTTGGGAGTGTCCATGCTCCTTTGAGGTGCCTTTGTCCTCTGACTGTCCTTGTCCAAGGGAGTGTCCATGGACTTGGGAGTATCCCTTGCCTTGGGAGTACCTTTTGTGTGGAATGCCTGTGTAGCATGTGAAGGCATGTCCCCCAACACCACTTGTGGATCCTGTGTGTGTACTCCAGTGTATCTGACGTTGTCTTTGTGAACAGATTTTGCTGACCTAGGGGATGGTGTCTGTGCCCTCCATGCCCTGACGTGCTGTCTGACGCTGCTTCTAGTGCAATAACCTGTATTAGAGTCCTGGTCAGAATATTCACTCCCCCCCCGAGACATCCAGTGGTGTAGATGGGGAAACAGAAGTAGCACCCTGTCCATGCGACTGTACAATGGCAGACGACACACTGCTTGCCAATGACTGAACTGTCCTGTGTAGACCAGCAAGATCGCCATGCATCCCTTCCATGAATTCAAAAAACACAAAGGGCCTTGACTCACAACTCAGCAAGGCTGAGCCAACTTTGAATAAACTAAACGACAACAACTGCCAGTGCTGAGAACCTACCTAAACGGATTTTAATCTGAAACAAAATGGTTATTATGAATACAACAAACAACCTGCTTTATAAATTGCAACTGAGTTTTTAATTCTTTTTCAATGTTTAAACCATATACTTTTTTTTATGCATGGAAATACAAAAATGTTTATATACACAATATACAACAAAGTGAATGAGCGCCACACTTAGACAAAACAATTTCACCATTTATGCAATTCACACTCTCTTGGCCAATCAATCATACTCCATTCAAAAACACAAACATACTGTGATCTCGGTGTCAATGTCCCTTTAAACTTAGCAAATAACTTAGTGATTCTTGTGGTAATTAATTCTATTTACAATTCTTTTATAGTTCATCAAGTTATCAGTGAGACTTTTCACTCTATTTTTAACACAAGCTGTTTTTAGAGAGAAAAACGTTTGAAAGAACCGAGATCAGGTTGGTCTACGCGTTTCAAACCCCGTTAGTAGCCGGGGTTCTCCTCAGGACCAAAATTGTCACTAAAAAAGACAAAACAAAAAAATAGCTTTAGGGAACTGACTAAGAGACTGACAACTCCCCAGTTATATACATTGGCCGTCTCAGCCTACCTTGCCTTGTGAGCCAGTGCTCCCCTTACAACTTAGTTTGAAGATCCAACGTGAAAATGCACGACAGGGCTGGGGAGGGAACAAAGACAAACAGACCTCGCTTTTAGATGCTGCCAATTAAAACCTCGACCGCATTTAACCACACGCATACTTGAAGCTTCCCTGTTTGTTTGTCCTTACCCGCTGTATGCTGGCGGTGTCTCCGTCTGGTTTAAGTCTTTGGAAACATTCCTCTAGACCGATGGTGTCTTTAAGTCATTTGGTGTGGCGGGACCGCTAAGAAGGGAAGGGACAATGCGTTAAATTGCGCGTCCCACTGAAAACGATCGATTTCTTAGAAAATGGCAAAAGCGGTCCTGTGCATACCGGAACACTCCGCTGTGTGGACCTTACTGAAGGGGACTGGATGCTTCTCCTTCGCGCATTCAATGCAAGTGAATGACGCGGAGGCAACTTCCTGGTTTGTAAAGAAGACCCCGCCTGGAATTGTGGGAGTTGCAGTTTCTACGAGCGCAGAGGCTGCCTGGATTGGCAAAAGGGTTTGCGAATTACACAGAAGGGCATGCATAGTTCTGCGAGAGACACTATTGGAGAAGAGAGTCAAACAGGATCTAAAAAGAATGGTTTGCGTGACCACCTTCTGCCCAGCAGCTAACCAACATAAGAAGCTAATAACATCCAATTGGCATTTGTTAAAGGAGCTCCATGAGGACTTTGCGGCACCTCCCCTGTTTGCCTACAAAAAAGAGAAAAGCGTGGCAAACCATATCATCAGAGCAGCCCTTCCAATTGATAAAGCTCCAACAGTAAGAAGCCTTTTTGGCCTACCACCTACAACAGGCCACCACAAATGTGGCACCTGCACCTGCTGTAATGATACAATGGAAGCCTCAGTGTTCACCTTCGATAATATCCATTGGAAACACGAAACTTTCACGAATTGTAAAACTCGAAATGTAGTCTACGCCATTGTATGCCCTTGCCCTATGTTATACATAGGTAAAACATCGCAAGAAGTGCGACAAAGAATAACCCAGCACAAATCAAGGATCAGAAGAAAGGTGGAAAATGCCCCTCTAGTTAACCATTGGTTGGGCAAAAATCATGAGCAATCTGACTTGAAATGGACAGTACTTTCAAAAATTGAAAGGGACCCAAGGGGCGGAGACGTTGAGGCAAAGTTAAACCAGCGAGAAGCGCTTCTAATTATGAAATTTAATACTGCCACAAGAGGCTTGAATGAGATCTCTGAAATTTACAAACCCAACACTTGAGCCATCGTCTTCTGGCATCATCCGTATATGACCATCAAAGTGGGGGCAGGCACGAACGGCGGTTCAACCACGCATCCCAAAAATCCCTCCTTTGCGCAAATACAGAAACGTATAGACACATCAATTCCACATGAACATTTAAGCAGAACTATGCATGCCCTTCTGTGTAATTCGCAAACCCTTTTGCCAATCCAGGCAGCCTCTGCGCTCGTAGAAACTACAACTCCCACAATTCCAGGCGGGGTCTTCTTTACAAACCAGGAAGTTGCCTCCGCGTCATTCACTTGCATTGAATGCGCGAAGGAGAAGCATCCAGTCCCCTTCAGTAAGGTCCACACAGCGGAGTGTTCCGGTATGCACAGGAGCCGCTTTTGCCATTTTCTAAGAAATCGATCATTTTCAGTGGGACGCGCAATTTAACGCATTGTCCCTTCCCTTCTTAGCGGTCCCGCCACACCAAATGACTTAAAGACACCATCGGTCTAGAGGAATGTTTCCAAAGACTTAAACCAGACGGAGACACCGCCAGCATACAGCGGGTAAGGACAAACGAACAGGGAAGCTTCAAGTATGCGTGTGGTTAAATGCGGTCGAGGTTTTAATTGGCAGCATCTAAAAGCGAGGTCTGTTTGTCTTTGTTCCCTCCCCAGCCCTGTCGTGCATTTTCACGT
The DNA here is from genome assembly GCF_964261635.1 of Lissotriton helveticus. Taxonomy (NCBI): domain Eukaryota; kingdom Metazoa; phylum Chordata; class Amphibia; order Caudata; family Salamandridae; genus Lissotriton; species Lissotriton helveticus. Next base: position 439,905,540 of record NC_136063.1, read on the forward strand.
TGGATCTTCAAACTAAGTTGTAAGGGGAGCACTGGCTCACAAGGCAAGGTAGGCTGAGACGGCCAATGTATATAACTGGGGAGTTGTCAGTCTCTTAGTCAGTTCCCTAAAGCTATTTTTTTGTTTTGTCTTTTTTAGTGACAATTTTGGTCCTGAGGAGAACCCCGGCTACTAACGGGGTTTGAAACGCGTAGACCAACCTGATCTCGGTTCTTTCAAACGTTTTTCTCTCTAAAAACAGCTTGTGTTAAAAATAGAGTGAAAAGTCTCACTGATAACTTGATGAACTATAAAAGAATTGTACATAGAATTAATTACCACAAGAATCACTAAGTTATTTGCTAAGTTTAAAGGGACATTGACACCGAGATCACAGTATGTTTGTGTTTTTGAATGGAGTATGATTGATTGGCCAAGAGAGTGTGAATTGCATAAATGGTGAAATTGTTTTGTCTAAGTGTGGCGCTCATTCACTTTGTTGTATATTGTGTATATAAACATTTTTGTATTTCCATGCATAAAAAAAAGTATATGGTTTAAACATTGAAAAAGAATTAAAAACTCAGTTGCAATTTATAAAGCAGGTTGTTTGTTGTATTCATAATAACCATTTTGTTTCAGATTAAAATCCGTTTAGGTAGGTTCTCAGCACTGGCAGTTGTTGTCGTTTAGTCCCTTCCATGAATGCCACCACCTGCCCCAACTTCCTATCATGGTCTTGGAATGCATTTGTCATATTGGTCTGCCCCACACACAGCTGTCGCAGCAGATCAACAGCCTCAGCACAAAGTGCATTTTGGGTCACCGTGGCAGGGGCAGCGGTGCCTGCACCGAACGCCACTCTGCTCCCCCTACTCCTGCGTGCACGAACAGTACATGGTGCAGTTGGCGGCAGTGTGGGCCCTGTGTGCTGTGTCCCGACCGAAGGTGTTGATTGCCCACTCCCAGTCTGTGACAACAGTGCTGGCTCACCAACACTCTCGGTAGATGAGGACGATGGTGTCTCCACATGCGAGTCCTCAGGGACATTCCTGTCCCCCTCTCCGGCGCTGCCCTCCTCTGTGTCAGTCTGCGTGTGCGCGAAGTCTGATCCGGATGCATTGCCTCCACTCATCTCCGCCGTCTGTGGCTGAGTGCCCTCTGCCAAAGCTGAAATGCACAGAAAAGAGGTGTAAGTCATGGGCACACTCACATACAGAAGGACAAGGAATCCCTAATTCCATTGCTGACAAAGTTCTTCTAGCCCCCATCCTGCACACGGCCCACCTCTACCAGTCATCCTCACATGACATCAGCGTTGTTGGCGGTGACACATGTACAGCATGCGGACAGGGCAGGAGCATGTACATCTGCACACATGTCTTGCCATGGGGCCACGGACCACTACGGCATGTGCTCCAACACTCAACTACTAGGCAAGTGGCGTGTCAACATGCCGGACCTGTATGTCAAATTACACTCACCCAATGGCACCAACATGGCATTGCAGCGATACATACGCACCACGGAAGTCACTACTGTGTCTGGGCACCAATACATGCATTGCACTCCCAAGTAACATACACAGACAGTCTGCTCACCGCTAGTTTGCTGTTGATCCACACTCAGCCGTTCGGACAGGTCAGGATGCGTCACAGCAATGATACGGTGCATGAGAGGGGTCATGGAGCGTCGGGCCAGACGTGGTGTCCTTGGAATCATCCCCAGTGTCACTTCCGCTACATTCTTGCTCAGCCTGGAAATGTCGTCCCAGCGTTTGTGGCAGTGTGTATGTCGTCTATTGCACACCCTTAATGCCCGTACATCACGTGCTATGCTCCTCCACACGTCCTTGCGAAGGTGCAGCTTGACCTACCATGATGGGAGACAAAAGGGTGCAAGTCAGTGGACAGTTTGCCTGTCACACAGATAGGGGCAACACGTATCTGTCAGCAGCCATGCACATTCCAACAAATATGTCGGGCCCGCAGTACACAGCTAAGATTGCAGAAGCCAGGAGTCATTGACCACCTCATGCTCACCAACATGTCCCACACTGCACTTACCACCTGTCCGGGTGCGCACTGCACTTAACACCTGTCCGGGTGCGCCGTAGAGCCGTCCAAAGTTGCGGAGCACACCGTCCACGAGGACATCAAGCTCCGCGGCGGTGAAGGGACGAGACCGGATCTCTTTGACTCTCGACATGGCAAGATCACGGAGTATGGCACTAGAGCAGCAGTCGGTGGTCAGCTCAGCAGCAGCAGTTCGAGGTGATGGTCACAGGCAATAGTCGGTGGTCAGCTCAGCAGCAGCAGGTCGAGGTGATGGTCACAGGCAGCAGTCGGTGGTCAGCTCAGCAGCAGCAGGTCGAGGTGATGGTCACAGGCAGCAGTCGGTGGTCAGCTCAGCAGCAGCAGGTCGAGGTGATGGTCACAGGCAGCAGTCGGTGGTCAGCTCAGCAGCAGCAGGTCGAGGTGAACAGCCAGCACTGGTTCCCAACTTCCCAGGGTAGGATGTGTGCTTTTTGACATCACACAAATATAGGGCCCTGAGCACATGTCAGTGGTATACGTCGCCAGCAATTGGTCAGCCCTGGATGCGTGTTTGTAAAAGGGCCAATGACTGGCCCTGGAGTTGCGGTGCACTGCTTCCGCTACTTTCGATTGGCCATACGCGGCCAGCGTTCCCTCTTCCCATTGGCTGCATGTGCACGGACCGTCACGGTCACACATCGGCAACCGCATGTGCAAGCTTCCGGGACGGATGCTTCTTTTGCAACAATGTTTTATCACTGGCGCCACCATGGCGGTGCACATATTCGGCGGGGGAGGTGCAGGCCAACACACCCTTTAGATGTAGTCAATGGACATGGCAGTTCATGACCCCCCTTACAGTCACATTGCATCATCCACCGTATACCGGCCGGGCCGGCCCGGCCTGGGACCGCCGTGACAGCCATCCTGGTATTCCGTAAAAAATTAAAACCTTTTTTCTTCAGGAAATAATCCCGACCTGAATCACTCCTCCGTACTCAGTTATAGCGCTAGGACGCCTGCGGGTAGCTATTGCGCTCTACAAAAACGTATTCCATTCCATTCCATGCAAGTCTCCATGATGTGTGTCCTCTCATCCAATGATTTTGTGTTGAGTGTGGTTTGTGGAATGTTGCTGTGCTGTGTGTTGTGATGGGTGTGAATATGTTTCCTGACGTGTGTTTGCTGTCTCTGAATTTCCCTAGGTCACTCCCGCAGCGGCATGATTATGTACGACTTGGATCCCTGCACCTGGTTACGTTTGTTTCTGAGGCAATCATGTGATTAAACATGGAGGCAACACATCATTGAGTGTGTAAGAGGCATTTATTTACAGGTTGTGCATTGGTGCTGGTGAATATTTACAAGTAAGTGTGGGGTGGGGGAGTGTGAGTTGAAGGTAATGGCAGATGAAATGTCCGTGCTGACACCACATTGGGTGATGTCAGGCTAGTCCAGCAGACCTGTGCCAATGATTGGCTATGTGGGACAGGATAGTTGCCAGGGTGAATGGCTGGCTCAGGCAGTGACAGAGTCATTGTCGGCCCCTCTTGGAGCGTGTGGATTGAGCCCCCCCACTGCTCTCACCCACTTCCAGCCTCGGACGGCCCCGCCGTCTTTGAGGTGGAACGGAGTCAGCTGGGGGGGCAGGTTGCTGAGGGGCCACATCCGTCGCCAGGGGCACAGGTGGCGGTGGCGGTGGTGTTGCTGGCCGTGGCGTCTGGACACTTGGTTGAGGGGGTGTGGGGTTGTTGCGGGCTATCCACTCCCTCCACATTGTTGTCTGCTGGCCCATGATGTCCACTATCTGGCCACGGCGGCCCTCAATGTCCCGCAACATGCTAGTGTTGTCCACCGAGTCCGGGTGGGCACGATCTGCCTGTTCCTGGCTACGGTCGTAGGAAGCCGGGCACCTGGCTAGGGCTTCAAGTAACTCTGCCACAGGATGGGGTGGGTGGCCTTCCTCAGCGCGACGGAGTGTGGATCTCCTGATTGGCTGATGTGGCCTCGCCTCTCTCCTGTCTGGCCCACTCTCCCTGCTTGGGTGGGAGGCCGATGGCCCTGCGTCATGCGGTGGGTTAGGCAGGGTGGCACAGGCAGGAGTGGTGGTACTGGTGGTGGTGGTGGTGGTGGTGAGTCTGCAGCTCACTGTGGCCGGTGTTGCAGAAGTTACACAGGCGACGGTTGTCGGGGCCGGGATTTCCTGTGAGCCAGATGGCCCTGGCAGTCTGCTTGGGCCCGCACCATCCTCCGCACCGTAGCTGGCTGTGGCATCTTCCCCAGAGAGTCCGGTATGGGTGTGAGGCGAGTCTTGCGGCCGGTTGCTGGTTTCACCAGTCAGATTACGATCACCTGAGGGACAAGATTGTGCTGATCAGTACTGTGGACATTACATGTTCATATCAATTCGATTACATTTCAGTGTCCTGTCGCACACACCCCACCCACCACCACCGCCCTCCCTGTGGACATGGGGGCCTGTTGGGAGTTGTAGTGCTGGTCTCTCACACACCCCACCCACCTCTCACACACACCCGACCCACCACCACCCTACCTGTGGACATGGGGGCCTGTTGGGAGTTGTAGTGCTGGTCTCTCACACACCCCACCCACCTCTCACACACACCCTGTGGACATGGGGGCCTGCTGGGAGTTGTAGTGCTGGTCTCTCACACACCCCATACCCCACCGCCCTCCCTGTGGACATGGGGGCCTGTTGGGAGTTGTAGTGCTGGTCTCTCACACACCCCACCCACCTCTCACACACACCCTGTGGACATGGGGGCCTGTTGGGAGTTGTAGTGCTGGTCTCTCACACACCCCACCACCTCTCACACACACCCTGTGGACATGGGGGCCTTTTGGGAGTTGTAGTGCTGGTCTCTCACACACCCCACCCACCTCTCACACACACCCGACCCACCACCACCCTCCCTGTGGACATGGGGGCCTGTTGGGAGTTGTAGTGCTGGTCTCTCACACACCCCACACCCCACCGCCCTCCCTGTGGACATGGGGGCCTGTTGGGAGTTGTAGTGCTGGTCTCTCACACACCCCACCCACCTCTCACACACACCCGACCCACCACCACCCTCCCTGTGGACATGGGGGCCTGTTGGGAGTTGTAGTGCTGGTCTCTCACACACCCCACACCCCACCGCCCTCCCTGTGGACATGGGGGCCTGTTGGGAGTTGTAGTGCTGGTCTCTCACACACCCCACCCACCTCTCACACACACCCGACCCACCACCACCCTCCCTGTGGACATGGGGGCCTGTTGGGAGTTGTAGTGCTGGTCTCTCACACACCCCACACCCCACCGCCCTCCCTGTGGACATGGGGGCCTGTTGGGAGTTGTAGTGCTGGTCTCTCACACACCCCACACCCCACCGCCCTCCCTGTGGACATGGGGGCCTGTTGGGAGTTGTAGTGCTGGTCTCTCACACACCCCACCCACCTCTCACACACACCCTGTGGACATGGGGGCCTGTTGGTAGCCATTTACATTTTGGTGGTTATGTGGCCCACGTGCATGGGTTGGGGCCTGGGAGATGTGTCTTCTCAGTTGTGTGAGGCTGACCATGTCGTTCTGATCGTGGTGCTTGGTTAGTACTTACCAGCCTCTTCTCCTTCCTCAAGTCCTTCCAGGCTCTCTGGGTGCAGTATGCCCAGCACCTTTTCCTCCCAATCAGTGTAGGGTATGGGCTACGGGGGTGTGCCGCCGCCAGTGTGATTAGCTCTCACATGGTTTTTGGCACGGATGCCTTTCACCCTGATTTTCAGGTCATGCCACCGCCTCTGTATCTCGTGCTTTGTCCTTGGCACGGTCCCTGACGCATTCAGCCGACCGACGATCCTGTCCCACATGTGATTTTTTTACGCCACGGCGGTCTGCTGGACTTGGGCCCCGAATATGTGGGGCTCAACGCGGATAATTTCATCCACCATTACCTTCAACTCCGTCTCCGTGAATTTCGTTTTTTTTTTGGGTGCCATGGTGTGTGGTGCTCAGGGTGTGGGTTGAGTGAGTTGGGGGGTGCAGGTGTGTGTTGTGTGGTGTGTAGGAATGGTGTGGTGGGTGTTTGTGTGGTGGGTGTGGTAGGGTGGTGGTTGTGTGTCTTCAATTGGTGTGTGCTGTCGCTCGTATTGGGCCTCCTGCTAGCAGCTATGCTGTGATGCAAAGGATTGTGGTAGTGGGTGGGTGTCATTTTATAGTCGTGTCTCAATGGTTTTTGGCAGTCAGGTGGTAGGTGGGTGTGTTCACTAGTGTGCATTATTGGGTACTTGGGGGGGTGTCATTGTGGCTTGTGATTGGTGTTGGTGTTTCAGGTGGGGGGTAGTCCTTTTTCGTGTGTTTGCTATTTACTTCCGTCACACTTTTTGACATTGGTTTGACGGTAGGGATGTTGTTCGTGTTGGGCTTCCGCTGTGATGCACTGTTTCTCGTTGCATTCTTTCCGCCGCGGACGTGGATGGCGGTGCGTACCGGGGTACAGGCAGCGTTATCCTAATCGCGGACACAGAGCCTTCGCAGGTATGGCGGTGGAGGTGGCTGTCCCTGCATTCATGTGCGTCCGCGGCGGATGGGGTTTGGTCGGTTCCGTCCGCTTGCGGCGGGCTCTGGTGTACTCCGTCCGCCGCGGACGGACTTTGGTGTTCTCCGTCCGCCGCTGTCGGGGGTTCATACCAGTATAATCCTAATCGCTACGGCGGTTTATCCGCTGAGCGGTCCGGAGTATCTTGCCCGCTTCCTTGGCGGACGGGACACGTTTCCGTCCGCGATCCTAATCGGCCTCTAAATGGAGGATTCAAGAGTGGAACCTTTCAAGTGTGCTGGATTGCTGTTTGCTAATCTTCCTGATGTTCTCTGTGAGAGTTTCTGCTGGTTCATATATGACTGGCGAGTGGCCTGTCTTGTATAGGGGGATATCCCGATCTACACTACCTGTCGCTGAACCTTGATTGTTTCATATTGTGCTTTACTTGTCAGATCAATACATACCAGAAAGTCTGTGGTAGATAGGATCTCCATTTGGGGGTGGATCTCTCATGACAAATGACCTTTTGTTTTTGTAGGTATGGTTAGGGCTATGTGGTGACTCATGGTGTCCTATTATTATGGGTCAATCTCGTTCATGAGAAGTTGGGGTTTGGGATGCATCGGGTAGAATTGACGCTGTGGTTGAAGGTTGTTCTTGTCTATTTTGTTCTGTTGGACTGAATTGGTTTTTTTCTCTGACGCTCATGATATATTATAGGGTTTTGGTGTGTGAGGAATGGCAGTTGTGTGACGTGACAGTTTTTTCTTATTGAGGTTCTTGTTGTACCCAAAAGTATATACTGGGGTCCAGGTCAATATCTTTGTTTATCTGAATTGTTAAATGGATGAACAGGGTGGTTAGGTGCATTGAATGCATTCTTACCTAGTGAGAAGGAATATGTCAATAGTGATGTTGCAAGAAGCACCCTTCAACGGATTTGTCAAGTAGCAGTCGTACAAATGTTTATTTTATCCTTGACTTGAGGTGCGTTCATCTCATGCACCACTCACCTCAGGACAAATACAATGGTTCCTTCCTCATTAGGCCTACACTCCAGCACGTCAGTGCTATCCATTGTTCTCTGTGTACTTTGGATTCAAATCTATTGTCCTCTATAAGTTATGTTTCTACTGTTTATGCACCCTAAAACACTGGAAATGACTGTGGAATTTGGAATACTGTTAGTACTGAAGGTTGACTGTTTAATAGCAGCGTTGTATCTATTGCCAACTTATTGGAATGAAGAACTTATCCATTTGCCCTTCAAAGTGTGCAGAGAACCCTTCAAATATTTAAGCGTGTGGATTTAGAAATGTCCCTGCAGCACTGCAATCAACTCTATTACGTTATGGAATCAATTGGTAATTGCACCCTGTACAATCAGGAACCACCACTCTAGTCAGGGTAAGCTAGATACACACTAAAAGATAACCTGTGCCCACCCTCTAGTAGCGTGGCACAGAGCAGTCAGGCTTATCTAAAGAGACAATGTGTAAAGTATTAGTGCAATGCACTCACACAATAACACAATGAAAACACCACACAAATACTCCACACAGGTTTAGAAAAATATAGAATATTTTTATGAGAAAATCAAGACAAAACTCCAATAGGTAGAACTGGAGTTATGAATTATTAAAGAATATATCAAAAATAGTGCTTAGAAGTCCATAGCGCTTAAAGTGCACTTGAGATCGCCTTAGACAGGTGTAAATCCAAAGTTCTGGCCAACCACAATGGAGGGCAGGCGGGCTACAGGACTCAGGCAGGTCCCGCTGACACAGTACTTTGAATGTAGCACACATCAATCAATCAATCAATCAGTACATTTATAGAGCGCACAACTCATCTGTGAGGGTCTCAAGGCGCTGGTAGGGGGGCGGGGGAGCTGCTACTGCTCGACAGCCAGGTCTTGAGGAGTCTCCTGAAGGCCAGTAGGTAATTTTTGAAGTCTTGATGTGAGAGTAGAGGAGGCGCTGCGTCGTCGATGACCGCGTGGGTGGAGGCGAATCGTCTGCGCCGATCTGTGCAGCCGATGAAAGCTTCGTTGACGAACCCCTTTATGATGCAGGCACTGGGTCATCGACGAGCCACACTGTCCATCGTCCTCTAGCAATGTAATCCGTCGAGGCGATGTCTTCGATCGGCGTTGACATCGAAGTGCAATGCGTCAGTTCTATTCGGTGCAAGGCCATCACTGTGTCGATTGTGATGGTTCTGGTGAGCAGAAATCCCCTTACAAGGGCCCAGGAATGGCTTGGCACCATTTGGTAGGGAAGGACTCCTCAAAGATGGCAGAGTCAATGTGCCTTTGCAGAGTTGGAGGAAGTCTTTGATGGCCCTAAGACTTCAGAAACAAGTGCAAGCCATCAAGCCCATGGAATCACTTTGGGTTCAAGTGAGATGGGTCCAGTCTTAGTCCTCAGCAGGGCAGAGATCAGCAGGCAGCAGGGCAGCTCAGCAAGGCATAAAGTAGTTCCTTCAAAGGAGCAGTTGGGCAAAGTGGCAATCCTTTAGCACAGCAGTCTTAACTCCCGGCAGAGTTCTTTACAAGGCCAGTAGTGTACTGTCTTGGTAGGGTCGGAGCCCCAGTACGTATATCCAAATGTGCCTTTGAAGTGGGGGTGACTTCAAAGCCGTCCCTTGAAGTTTACAGCCCTGGCTCCAGACAATCAGTAGGGAGCAATCACCCCTTTGTATGGGACACAATACACTACCTATTGAGGTGTAAGTGTCAGTTGCCCTTCCCTCTTGCTGCCCAGGAAGAGCTATCAGAATGTAGATGAATGCAGGCAAATTGTCTGTCATACCCACTCTTCCTCTGTCTGTGGCTGTCTAAAGGGAATGCACAAAGTGTAGCGGTCACCCATCTCAGATATGTATTAGAGACAGGCTGCAAGGCACACAGAGCAGTAAGAGCAGAGAAATATTCACTTAAGGAATTCCCAGTGCTAGTTTATGAGAGGAGTAGGCTTCGCAGTAGTGAACATTGTATTTAGCTGTTTGTTACTACAAGGACATGTAAAACCTAAAAGTACATGTCCTACCTTTTAGTTACACAGCACCCTGCCCTTAAGGCTACCTAGGGCCTACCTTAGGGGTGACTTATGTGTAATAAAAGGTGAGTTTAGGGCTTGGCAAGTGGCTTTAAATGCCAAATCGATGTTGCAGTAAACTGCACACACCGGTCTTGCAATGGCAGGCCTGAGATGGGTTTGAAAGGCTGCTTGTGTGAGTGGCACATTTTTGGGGGAAGACCACCCTAACGTGACAGGTCTAACTGTCTATAAATCAAGTTGCAGCATTAATGAATCACACAGTTGTTCTTGTGAGAGGTAAGGTCACCAGTTCATTCTGGGGGGAAATTCAAGCCAAGGGTTTGCAAATGACACTTGGCATAAGTGAACCATGGAATAGCAGTCGCAGTCCTGCCAGCCGACACTGCGCTACAATGTGTCAGACAATACAGGCCCTTTTCTCACAGTCACCAATTGAGGAGCCAATATCACACAGTAGCAGACAATGTGAGTTGGAAACCCCCAGAGAGAGAGTTTCCAGCTCACATTGTGTGGAGGTGGAGCACAGTTGATGTCCTTGGGAGGATTTATAACCTCCCCTCAAAATCAGTGGCAGCCTTTGAAGCCTCTTTTTTGGGGGGGAGCTGAACTTGCTCATCGGTCATGGGGAGTCACCTGCACAAAGGCCCGCCCCCTCTCAATGGTCACGCCCCCTCAGAAAATATTTCATGGCTGGGGAGGTAACAGACATAAGGTTCTGCATCCCATCCCAGGCTCCTCCCCCTCCTAGTGACCTACTCTCACACAGCACGTTTTTTCTGGAGGTTGGCAAGTCTGCAGTCGCATGACTAAGTGATAACATTTCTACCAGGTGTGATTTATAGGTTTCAGCAAGCTAATTTGCACACACCTTGAGGCAATACTGGGAAGATTTAAGACATGCCATCAGCCCAATATCATTAATGAGAGACTCTATTTTGATGGAGCAAGCAGAGTGTCTTCCACCAGCTGCAATATTGCTGGCATTAAACTATTTTCAGCCTTGCCGATAAATGCCTGTTTAATAATTGACTTGACAGCAAAGGTGGGGGAACAAGTTATTATTCCCAGAGAACCTCCAAATGAATACATTGAGATGAACTGTGGAGTAAAAGCCACAATCATACAGTGCTTTTCGAAAGACTTCTAACCAGCACAGAGAATCAGCCCAGAAATAGAATGCAAATACATGCTATGCTATGTTAAAGCAATTTATTAAGTGCACAAATACCAAAAGGGTCTTGGCGCGGGCTTTCCTGAGCATTAGTACACCTAGGCCTAGTTTATGGCTAATCAGGATATTGAGAACCTTCATGAAGGAAGTTAACATGGGCGGAGCCCTTATGTCGCTTGGCAAACTGTTCTGCAGTTTGATAGATCCTGAAATGAAGCTTCTGCCCCCCTAGTTTGTCTTTCGGAGTCTGAGAAGCATAATGAGATTGGCACTGGAAGAACAAACCTGTCTGTTGGGAGGAGTACCATTTCAGCTACTGACTAAGGAACTGTGGCCCTATATTGTGTAGCGCCTTATCGGTGATGCATTGGACCTTGAATTTATTTTGATCTCTTACAGGAAGCCAATGAAGGTATTTAATGTCCTTGGCCATAGAATGGAACTTGGGGATGCCTAGGATGAGCCTTGGAGCCGCATTCTGCATAGTCATAAGAAACTTATTAAGAATTTTTCCTGCATGTTCAGTTAGAGGCCACTTCAGTAGTCTAACTTCGATAAGATTAAGGTGGTGATTACTGTCTTTTTGGAGTAGGCAAGGATGAAGGACACAATTTTCTTTAGGGATTTAAGTAGACAGAAAGTGGAGGCGGCAATGATGTTTACCTGCAGCCCAAAACTACGTCAATGATCACTCCTAGGTTTTTTGCTTTGGTCACTGGGGTGGGCGGGGGACTAACTCCACTGGCCACCAGGCTGAGCATCATATTGGAGGGATGTTTCAGAAAAGGATTACCCCTGCCTTACTAGAGTTTAATTTTAAGTAGTGTGAGCTCATCCAAGATCTACCGGCTAGCATGCAATCATGGAATTGAGGAGCCAGGTTATTACCATTTCTGAAAGCTGACAAGACGATTTGAGTATCATTAGCGTAAGAGGTCAGAGAGAGACCAAAGAATCTAACTGGATTGGCCTGTTCTGTGATATATGTTAAATAGTGTGGGGCTGATAGAGGAGCCCTACGGTACCCCACAAAGAAGTGAGAAGGGAGGGGATTCATATCGGCCCAAAGCCACAGATTGTTGCCTTCCAGAGAGGAAGGATGTAATAGATGCTTGGGCTTTCGTGTTAATTCCAAAGGAGCTCAAGCATTTAATCAACACCATGTGGTTGAAGGTGTCAAATCCCACGGACAGATCAAGAAGGATGAGTGCTGCTACTATCTAGAGTTACTCTGATTTCCTCTGTGGCTTTGATCAAGGCCGTTTGGAGACTATGCCCTGACTTGAAACCGAATTGAGTTTCATCAAGAAGGTGAATATCCTGGAGATATTTAGTTAGTAGGGTATTCATCACCTTCTCCGCTATCTTGGCTGGAAGATGGAGGTTGTCCAGTAGCTATTTGGATCTGCTGGATCAATATTCTGTTTCTTTAGGAAAGGTAACATCAAGGCTTTTTTCCAGATAACCAGGAAAATCTTGGTGTTAAACATTGCGTTAAAGCTGGAAGAGAGGCTGATGTTTATGATGTCAGGAACCAATGTGATAACCAAAGGAGGACATGGGTCCTGGGGGAGTCAGACCTCATGAGCAGAATCATGGTGACAGTCTGATCTCTAGTAACCGGGATGAATTCAGAGAAGGGGGGAGGACTTGAATTAGCCTGGGAGCCAGCTGCAAGAGCAGCAGTGGGTGGTGAGTTTTTAAAGTAGGAATAGGTTTGTTCCACCTTGTCCTGAAAGTTAGAAGCTAATGTGTCACAGAAGGCTTTAGAATGATTACTTCCTATATTGCTGGAAAGAGAGGAGAACTTGGATATCACTTGAAAGAGCTCTTTGGTGGCTCCATCGATTTGTTGAGTGTAGTACTTACTCTTTTCCCTACTGATGAGAGTTTGCATTTGGCTAGCAAGGTATTTTAGACAAGAAGCCCTCTTTCATTCTATTGTGCCTGCCAGCACCTTTCCTGTCTTCTGCAGTTTTGTTTTTTGAGTCTGAGTGCCTCAGAGAACCATGGAGCTGATGGGCTTCCCGTGTTGTTAGAGGGTGTATTGCAAGGAGCTAACTTACCTGCAGCATCGTTCAACCAGTTGTTATAAAGAAGAGAGGTGTGATCAGAATCTTCTGGTAGGTTGAGATTACAACAGGTGCAGATTAAGTAGGTTATTATCTATATTCTTCCATGCGCTTGTTTGACCTTGAAGACTGTTCCCTAAACTTCAATTATGAGATTGTGGTATATTGAGTTCCATTATAATGTGTGATGGAGAGTCCAAACTAACAGTAGGATTTCCCTGATGGTAGAGAGGGAACTGTTGGTAAAAAGACCATCTAGGGTGTGTCCCGCAACATGGGTGGGTTCATGAATGGTCTGAGAGAGTCTTAACATGCTCATAGTATCTAGCAAGGACGAGGTGTTCTTTTCTGATCCAGCCTCATGGTGAAAATTAAAGTCGCCCAGAACATAGAAGTCTTTCTCACAGGCCCACGTCTCCAAGAGGAAGCTAATGTTGTTGAGGAAGCTGCCTTTGAGCCCCGGAGGGCGCTACATTAGCATACCTTTAAAGGTGAAGTGATTAGTAATTTTTAGATGAAAAAGAAACGCTTCGTCTGGGAGCCGAATGATTATGGCCTGGCGCAGCTTCGATGGGTGACCTTGGGTAATATGATTGCTAAGAGAGACATTGCTCAGTTGTGGGGTGCCCAGAGGCCACCGACAGTACTGGTGTGGCAACAAAACATGGACTGGTGCATGTTTAGGGAAAAGACAGTGTATGTTTCCCGTGGCACGCCCCGCAAATGGGGGAAAATTTGGAATCAATGGAACGAATACCGTGGTGGCATCTGTACTCCCCCCCCCTTCGGAATTGGATACTGACCTGTCATCCTCCCAACCTGATGTTTCCTCCACGGGAATTTAGTTACCTTGCTTACTCCTGGTCTCCTCCCCTTCCCCAGTCTCTTCACCTACTTCTGGCATTTGATTTGAATATATATCCCCCCCCCCAGCACCGACATGACGTAATTGTAATGTATTGCCTTGTTTTCTGTTTTTTCTTTTTATGTTTTTTCGTTGTTTGCATTTAATAAAAAGATTTTATTTTTTTTTTTTTTTTTTAAAGAAAAAGAAACGTTTCACTGTCTTGCTAGGGAATGGTTTCAAACAATGCTGTGAACGGCCCCCGAAATATCACCGCAAGTCCATCCCCTCGCTTAATTGGTCTGTCCTGTCTATGCATCACATTATTAGAAGTCTTGGCGGATGAGATACTCTGTATCAGGTGTGACGGATAAGCCCTCTGCCATATTACAAGTGCCATAGGATATAATGCACTTGTAATAAGCAAACAGGATATCTTTCACGTTTGTGACAGAGTATCCCATCCTCCAAACTCTAAATCAGGTTCTGTATTCTATGACTAGTCCAGCCACGGATTTAACACTCTGTCAAAGTATTGCATTTCTGTCAGTTGGTAATAGGATCTGCCCTGTTACCTAGCCACGCATCGGATCACATATGCCGTTTGAAAGAGAGAGCGAAAGGGAGAGTCGTTTTCTCCAAATTTCAGTAATAGTCAAGCAAATCTAAAATCTCAGTAGAACTTTTCTGACCACCAAGTTGAGTGTCAGTAACACCCCAAAATGAACAAGAAACAGACATGAAATTAAAAAAAGAAAAGGTAGAAGACATTGAATATAACAATGCTACAGAAAAATCTAACACCAAACACATCTAAAATTACAGGGAAAACTCTAGAAAAAAGAGAGGAAAATCATTGAACCAGGAGCATACTTCTGAGATAGACAACAAACCAATCCACTCATGAGCAAGTGGCTGACTTAAAGCCCACTCACTGTAGTACATTTATTAGGTTTTCAAGCAATACAGCAGCATAAGCTGCTGCCATTTTATGAAAAGGAGATAGGAGAACAGCCCCATATCTACTTAGATATGGCGCTATTTGTCCAGTTGAGCTAATGCACTTCTGGCTGCTTGTGCCATCACACACATCCTTGCAATATAGTGCAAGGGTGTGTGTGTGATGTCAACCAAAGGCAATGTACTGGAAGGCTACCTTCCTGTACAAAATATTATGCTTAGACACAGTTTAACACTTTTATCACTTTGTATGTGTGTTATGTAGTGCAGCACACACTCCACAAGTTGGAAAGGTTTTCAGATAAGAAAGTGTTTCCCAGACTTTACACCTGCCTTGAGGAGATGTTGATTTTGGCACAAAGACCTGTTTACCCTTAACAGTACGTAGGGCTTTGCACCAAAATCCATGGGTGTTTATGTAGGAAAACCCATGTACCATGCATGGAACGCTCCCTTGATGTTCAAAGCGCTATTTTGTGTTACTTTAGGCTACTTTCCAACCCGACTCAGGATTTGTGCTGGTAAGTACTTCCCAAAACAATACTTTATGCTATTGCCTCATTTTTGTGAAGCAACCCCAGTGTAAAGTGTAAGTAAAACTGCCCCCAGTATATTGGAAGCGATAGGTCTGCCTACAGACAACTAAAGCTGAGAACTACAAATTATTTACATCTCAAACTGCAGATTCCAAAAACTGAAACCTCAGCTCAAAAGTAAATGGAGAACTAAACGCTGCCATATTGACAAAATCACATATCTCAGGTCCAGACAATTTTCACAAAGAAGCCTATTGTCTAACAATTTCATTTGGTAAAATGTGGGGCCATATTATCAAGAAAGGGGGATACATTATCGCAGCTTTTATCGGCAGGAAACTGTCGCTAAAGCGGCGATAATAGACTTGATAATATGCCCTTGTGAATTCGCATTGAAGCCCAGGTTCTGGTGTTAACCTGGGCTTCTATGGCCGATAAAAGCGGCGATAATGTATTGACCTTTCTTGATAACATGGCCCGTATTTCTTTGTCCTCCATTCATTTGCTTTTTGTTACTTTGCTGCCTTGAAAAAAATCTGATACTCCCAAGGTCTGCTAGTGCTGATAGTAATCTTTAAAGAACAAAATAGTAAAGAAAATGTTGGTCAAATTTACTAACATTTTGTGCTGGGTTTGTGTCACAAAAATGACGTAAAAATTACGTAAACATGCCAAAATATTTATTTTGGATTTTTCTATTGCGCTGGAGAGTTGCCAGAAAGAAACACAAAGCAGCACTTTGCATTGTTTTAATTTCTATGCGTAAAAGAGGCATTCCGTGAGTGGTACATAGCTGTTCTAAGGCAACCACACATGGTTTTTAAGGTAAAACCCTATTTACTAATAATAGCAGACAGGGCTTTGTGCTAAAAAATAGCACCTCTTTAAAGCTAGAGTTAACAAGCATTGACAAAGCCAAGAAGATTCCCCTATGCAAGCCATGTTGTGCAGCAGCCAGCACTTCTGTGCAATGTCTAAAAAAACATTCACAAAGCCAAATAGCTCTTGTGTATGTGACTGCTAGCTAGCTTTAGTAATGTTTCTTGCTATGGACAGAAGGGTTGGAGGAGACAGGGGGAACCATGTTGGGGGCAGGACCATAACGAACAGCAGGAGGTTGGGCAGGGGATAAGCAACATGAGTGAAGTACGGGGAGGGAGAGAGCAGCAACGCAATGGACAACAGGAGAACGGCATGGGGCAAGCAACACTAAGGAGGGTTTGGAGGAGGGAGGGAGCAGCAACACAATAGACAGCTGGAGAAAGACAGGGGGAAGCACCTCGAGAGAGGTGCCTGGCAGGAGAGTGGGAGCAGCAACACAACAGACAGCAGGAGGTGGCAGGGGCAAGCATCACAAGGGAAGGGCAAGGGAAGAAGGAGGGAGCAGCAACACAACAGACAGCAGGAGGGGGCAGGGGCAAGCAACACAAGGGAAGGGCAGGGGAAGAAGGAGGGAGCAGCAACACAATGGGTAGTGAGAGGAGGCAAACGGGCAAACAACATGAGGGAGGGGCGAGGGAGGGAGGTCAGGGCAAGAGCATGGGTGGTGGAAGAAGAGAGGGGCACAGAGGGAGCAAGCAAAATGATGAACAGCACAGAATGGGGAGACGGACTGCAGACACATGCACTCTTATACAGTGCACGAAAATAAGTAAAAGAAAAGTACCTGCAGGAGCGCACAGCCACTGGCCACAGATAGGAAACTGTACTTGGTGCATGCTTCACAGTAGGGACAAACACTCGCAGGCCCAAAAGGATGCAGGAGGCGGGCTGGAGGCGCTGACCAATAAGAAGTAAGGAAACAAGAGTGACATTGAAGCCAACCATCCAAAAGTAATTGTAAGTAATGGGCAGCCTGTTTATTTCACCCACAGCATATGTGCTGTCTCAAGCAAAATCTAAAAAGATTTTTATTTGTATTTCTCCTTACTTTTTCCTTTTTTGCATGTGTGCTCCACTGTAACACACACATCCACAAGTGAGAAAACTTTTCAAGTTAATCTAAGCACAGCATTTTGTAATGGACAGAGATTCTTTCATTACAAAACCAATTCTTTACATAAATTAGACATTATACATGGCGCTAGACGCCCTGATTGTGCACCCGCACTAGGGGGAGAGCAGAACAGTGTTATATTTTTGTAGATATGGGGTTTTCCTCCTATCGCACTTTCACAAAAAGCAGCTCATTATTGCTCTTGTGCTTGCTTTTCAATTGTGGGTTGAATGGCAGCTGATGCCCATGTGCATATGATTAAACAAGCATTAGAAAAGTCAATTGATGTAGCTTTCTCATAATCAGTTTTTGATTCTGTAAGGACGTGCTGGTTTCAGAGCTAGATTGCTTGAAGATGCCTCCAGTACAGTGCTTCTACAAGATGAAACAAGTCAACAACCTCAGTAAGCTAGTAGATCCTAATTACGAGTACCCCATATTTGCACCCAGTAACTCCACCAACACATCATTACCAATGCAGGGGCTTCTGTGACTCAGGTGGTGTTTAATCATCGAGGATTGCAATTAGGAGCTTGAGGTTCCATTGAAAGAGGAGGAATTATGAGGGGAATCAAGAAAACAGCACCCAGTTCCTTTAATAATCTATCATTCTACCCTGGAGTTTTACACAGAGATTTTGAATTTGTATCGTACACGGATACCTCACTCAATCCAGCCCTAAAAGCAGTCCTTGTGCCCTGTGTCCCTTTAAGTCAGCTGTACCCTGTGTCAGCTGCTTAATCTGTTAGCCACTCTTATGTATTTTGATAACAATTATTTTGTCCTGTACATGATTGATTTATATTTCAGAAAACAGTAAATGTATTTTACTTCATAATAAGGTTTTACATTGCCTCATATTGCTTTTACTCTTCTTGGTGAGTACTTTTGTGGATTTTATGTCACTTTAACATGGTGTAAATATCGACCTGCCAAAATATTGTATAAGCACTATAAACCACTACTGTATCGCCAAGGTAAGTATTTTCATGTCACTTATAATGGTGGAAATATCGACCTGCAAAGATATTGTATCCGCATTTTCAACTACTCCTGTATCACCAAGGTAAGTATATATAGGTAAATATAGATTTACTATCCATAATTTCACATCTACTTACCTTCACGATATAATGGTATTTGATATTGTAGATTCAATATTTTTACAGGTTAACCCCTTCTATGCGTCGGACGTGCCGGAGCCGTCAGACGCTTAAGTGTTCATGTGCGTCGGACGGCTCCCACGTGTCCAATGCCAGGGCACTGGAAATCCCTCTGGTGCGGGCCCCAGAGGGATTTTCTTTTCCCTCCAACAGCCTCGTGAGCTGGGGAAGAGCTTCCCCATGCTCTGAGGCTGTTCCTGTGGTTTCCCTGAAATGACGATTAGCTTGCACGCCGCGCTGACATCATTTCACTGAGACCGAAATTGAAATGAGCCGACAGCCTCACTTCAGTTTCACTTTCTACGTGCTCAGGGGGCTATCTAAGCCTCCCGAGCATGCAGAAAGACAGGAGAGCTGTCATTGGAAAGGTACCACTCCGTAGTGGATCCCTGCTTGGGATCTCAGGGGGGGGGGACGAAAGCACACTAAGCACCAAGATTTTAAAATAAATGTAAATGGGGGTATGGGATACCCAAAATGGGCATGCCAATTTCCCCAACCCCCCCAAAAAAAATCCCACAGTCTTTCTTCCCCCCCCCAGCAGGAGGCAGATGGGGGCAATAGCCCCTGAGCCTGCTAGGCACCAGGGATTGTTTTGTTTTAGACGTAGAGGTGGGGGCTGCCCAAAATGGGCATGCCAATGTCTCCAACCCCCACAAAAAATTGCCACAGCCTTTCTGCCTCCCCCAGGAGGTAGATGGTGGCAATAGTCCCTAATCTGCCCCCGGGGGGGGGGAGGGGGGGCAGAAAGCCCACTAGGCACCAGGGATTGTTTTTTTTATACATAGAGGTGGGGGCTGCCCAAAATGGGCATGCCAATGCCTTCACACATCTAAAAAAATTGACATAGCCTTTCTGCCTCCCCCACTAGGCACCAGGGATTTAGTTGTTTTTGTTATGCGTTGCACTGGGGGCTGCAGAGACTGGGCATGCTAACACCCCCACCACCAAAAAAGGCTTTCTGCCCCCCAGAAGGCAGATAGGGGCAATAGACCCTTATCTTCCCCCTGGGGAGGGCAGAAAGCCCACTAGGCACCAGGGATATGTTTATGGACATGCCAGTGAGAAGCCCCATAGGCAAGGGTCGCTCCCTTTTTTTTAGGCACACATTTTGTCTGTTTCAGTGATATTTTTATTCTCAATTGCACCCATGCAGGGGCAGAAAACCACTAGAAACCAGGGAGAGTTTGTGTTTGTGAAAACTGGATTTTGGCTGAAGGTCTGCGTGTACTGACCTTTGGCTGGCATTTTGTTGGCGGTGTGTATGGACCTGCACTTGGCTAATGGTGTAGGTGGATTTGCTCTTGATGACAGTGTGTGTAGCTTGGCGCTTGCTTGATGGTGTACGCGGAGTGGTGCTTGGTTGGCGGTGTACATTGACTGGTGCTTAGCTGGCTGTGTGCATGGATGGTGCTTTGCTACAGGACCAAACTAGCCATAGTTGGCACCAGGCGTTTCCCTGCTGGGCCAGAGAGGTGTGGGCTGGTTTTCTGGCCGTGGGGGGCAGTTTTGTCACTGGGGGCCAGTAGTTTTGCAGCAGTGCTGCAATATCGGGTCTAGTTACAAAAGTGGGAGCTGTGCTTTTCACTAGCACGCACCCCCTCCCACGGCCGGTCATGCAGCAAACTGCCAGTGCTGGTTGCTGTTCCCAATCTGGCCCTGCTTGGCTGGCGGTGTACATGGATGGCGCTTGGCTGGTGGTGTACGTGGAAGGCGCTTGCCTGGCAGTGCGCATGGATGGTGCTTGGCAGGTGGTGTGTTCGGATAGCGCTTGCCTTATGTTGTGCATGGATGATGCTTGGCTGGTGGTCTTGATGGATGGTGGCGCCTGTGTACTGACCTTTGGTTGGCGGTGTGGCTTGCATAGATCCCCAGCGTTTTCTTACCCAGAATCCACTGCAAACCTCAAATTTACTTACAAAGTCACATTTTCCTCAAATTTCTGTGTGAGTAAGTTATAGGACCACCACCCTGGCACATATTTCCTACTACCCAGCATTCCCTTGGTCTCCCGAGAAAAAATATCCATCACTTGTGTGGGTGCCAAAGTAGCATCACCCTAAAAACGTATAAACAAGCTGCCCTTTGGGTCCCCCTCAATCTCTACACATTTTTGGTCCTTACACTTGTCATAGGCACTTGGCCCATCCACACAATTACGGTATACTTTTTATCAGGAGACTGAGGGGAATGCTGAGTGGTAGGGAACCTGTGCTGTGGGGTGATCCCACAACTATCCACACAGATATAAGAGGAAAATGTGACTTTTGGCTAAATTGGAGGTTTTCAGTGTATTCTTGGAAGGAAAATATTGGGGGATCAATGCAAGCCACACCTCCCTGGACTCCACATAGTGTCTAGTCAGAAATGTGTGGGTTTGGTAGAATTTCCTAGATTGCCGCCGCGCCTGGGGCCAAAAACCCAAGCGCCCCCCTGCAAAACCGGGGAGTTTTGTGGTAGGTAATTTTGATGTCTCCACAATGTTTCGGGGCCTTGCCTGTCGTGGGTATTTATCCCACCCACATGAGTAAGGCACCATTTTTATCGAGAGACCTGGGGGTCCACTGAGTGGCATGAAATTTGTGTCAGTCCAGTGATCCCACAACTTTCCCACACAGAAATGTGAATAAAATTTAATTCTTTCAGCAAAATCTGTGGTTTGCACAGGATTCTGCGTAGGAAACGTTGGGGGGTCCACGCAAGCTATACCTCCCTGGACTACCCCAGGTGTCTAGTTTTCAGAAATGTGTGGGTTTGGTAGGTTTCCGTAGACAGTGGCTGAGCCCCGGGCCAAAAACCCAGACGCCCACCATTGCAAAACGAGGTCGTTTGTGACAGGAATTTTGATGTCTCCACAATACGTTTTGGGCCCTTCCCTAGCGTGGGCACTTGACCCACCCACACAAGTGAGGTACCATTTTTAGCAGGAGACTTTGGGGAATGCAGGGTGTGTAGAAATGTGTGGATCAACTCAGATTCCAGAACTTTCCATACCAGAAATGTGAGGAAAATGTGTTTTTTTTACAAAGAATGAGATTTGCAAGGGATTCTGGGTAATACAACCTGGTGAGAGCCACACAAGTCACCCCATCCTGGATTCCCCTCGGTGTCCAGTTTAAAATATGTATAGGTTTGCTAGGTTTCTCTGGGTGCCGCCAGAGCTAGGGTTCAAAATCCACAGCTAGGCACTTTGCAAAAAAAGGGTCAGGTTTCACTGTAAAAATGTGGTGTGTCCATGTTGAGTTTTGGCCCGTTTCCTGTTGTGGGCACTAGGCCTACCCACATAAGTGAGGCTCCATTTTTATTGGGCAGCTTTGGGGAATGCGGGGTAGGTGGACGTTTGTGGATCCACACAGATTCCAGAACTTTCCATCACCGAAAAGGATTTTTATTTTACAAAGTTTGAGGTTTGCAAGAGATTCTGGGTAACAGAACTTGGTGAGAGCCACACAAGTCACCCCATCCTAGATTCCCCTGGGTGTCTAGTTTCTAAAAAAGTATAGGTGTGCTAGGTTTCCTTAGGTGCCGGCTGAGCTAGGGTTCAAAATCCCCAGCTAGTCACTTTGCATAAAAAGGGTCAGTTTTCACAGTAAAAATGTGGTGGGTCCACGTTGCGTTTTGCCTCGTTTCCTGTCACAGGCACTAGGCCTACTCACACAAGTAAGGTACCATTTTTATCAAAAAACTTTGGGGAATGCGAGGTGGGTGGAATTGTGTGGATCCATGCAGATTCCAGAACTTTCCATCACAGAACTTTGAAGAAAATGTTTTTTTTACGTTTGCAAGGGATTCTGGGTAACAGAACCTGGTGAGAGCCACACAAGTCACCCATCCTGGATTCCCCCGGGTGTTTAGTTTTCAAAAATGCATAGATTTGCTAGGTTTCCCTAGGTGCCGGCAGAGCCAAGGCTCAAAATCCACAGCTAGACACTTTGCAATAAAGTGTCAGTTTTCACTGTAAAAATGGGGTGTGTCCACCTTGCATTTTGGCCCATTGCCTGTTGCGGGCAGTAGGCGTACCCACACAAGTGAGGTACCATTTTTATTGGGAGACTTGGGGGAACACATAATTGTAGAGCAACTGTTATTACCTATTCCTTGTAAGACAATGTATAAAAAAGAAGTCACTTTGAAAAATGTACTATAATTCACATGCTATTATGGGTACCCACACTTACAGAGATGTGCAAATAACTACGCCTTCTAAACTCAATGTTTTGTTCCCATTTTGGAAATACATAGGTGTCCTTGATACTTATTATGCACTCTTTTATATTTTGCCAAATGTATTGCTATATACCCGGTACACAATGAAAAAACATTGCAAGACGCAGCTCAGTTTTTGGCTCTGGGTTCCTCAGGTTCTTGGTGAACCAACAAGTCCTATATATCCCCACAACCATAAGGGTCCAGCGGATGTAAAGATGTATTGCTTTCAAAAATCTGTCATGTTTTAGAAGAAGTTACAGGTGATAACGTTGGCACAAATGGCTGTATTTTAAAAACATTTTTAATATTTCTTACTTTCATCAACTGTTAGTTTCTATAAAAAAAAACTTGAATGATTCACACAAATGACCCCTTGCTGAATTTAGAATTGTGCCCACTTTTCAGACATGTATAGCTTTCCAGGATCCGTTATTGCTTTTACCCCCATTTCTACCACTAACTGAAAGGAGGTTGAAAGCACAAAAAGTAGCAAAAATAAGCTATGTCCCAGTAAAATGCCACAACTGTGTAAAAAATGTTGATTTCCTGACAAAGGTCTGCCTGTCCCTGAAGGCTGGGAAGATAGTGATGATTTCAGCGCCACAAACCTTTGATGATACCATTTGCAGGGAAAAAAACAGACGTTTTCTTCTGCAGCATTTTTTCCCCATTTTCCCCCCAAAAAACAAAAGTTAGCTGGATTTTGGCTCATTTCTGGGTCTCCTCCAGGGGAATCCACAAACCCTGGGTACCTTTAAAATCCCCATGATATTGGAAGAAAAGGACACACATTTGGCATGGATACCATATGTGGACAAAAAGGTGCAGGGGCCTAATCACAAACTACCCCAAATAGCAAAAAAAGGCTTATCACGGGGTGGGGCGCTAGCAGCAAAAGGGTTAATATTTGGACCACGATATGGTGCAATAACACAGTTTTGTGTACTTCCTAGACTTAATTCCTTATTTTGTTTCACTATTAAAACGTACTGCTCTCTGACACCTGTTTAAAGGTCTATTTCACTCTAGTTAAGATCAATAAATGAAACAGAGGCCGTTCAGAAATTGAATAAAAAATAAGTTTGCACATTTTCAACATTTTTTGCTTTATTTTAAAGGCATGAATGCTTAAAACCGTCTCTGTTCTTAAGAAGGTAAAGAAGTGGGAAAGGCTGTCCTGTCAACAAAATGTATCAAACTTCTTGACGTGGTTTGAATTCTGCAGATGTGGTTATGTAATAGGGACGTAACAAGTTCATTATTCAGAAGTTATAGAATTTCCAACTGAAAAAACTCACCTTTCCTCACAATTTGACATTTAACAGCACACAAGATTACATAACTGATTAAAGCGTGCCTGCTACCTGCCAGTGTGGGTGTGATTCAACTGCAGTGTGCTTAACAGATGTGGCCTGACTGTCAAACTACTTCTGGGTCCAAATCCAAAACAAAATCACTCCAGCAATGGAATGAAGTTCCACAGTTTTTGCCATCTGCTGTGCCACTGAATCACTGGGCTCTGTCCCCTCCTGTGCAAGCATGTCTGGGTTCAGCCACCGGCTGTCTGGCATCTTAAAATTATTTCTACCTAGTAATTGCTGTTATTTAAAGATGTTCTGATGTGATCATTGTCTGGAAAGCCATGAACATCTGCCAAACACTCCACAAGGGCATGCTTCAAGATATTTCACACACCTTCTGGTGCTGGTATTGACCGGCCTTGTGAAGAAAGAAAAATGTAGGGTTAAATAAAAAACAACAAATAAACGGCAAAAGCTAGGGATTAAAAGTATTTGTTACGAAATGCATTCTACTAATGATAACAACTTGTTTTAGGTCTGGCCTATGGTGCACCTTTGGTTGTCTCACCAGATCACAGTTTCTTGAGAGAAAATGTAGATTTTCCACAGGTTGGTGGGCAGAAAGTCTGGATTTTATTAAAGACACAGAGGGAAATATTATGCAACCTCCTTCATTGGCACTAACTCCAGCAGCTCCTATAAAGAAAATAGAACTTAGAAGTCTGACTTAATAAAACATCAGAACCCCCAACACTCAGCCTTCTTTTTAGCAACTGACTGTTTAACCCCAAAATAGTCTTATCAACAATCCTTGATGTCGAACTTTCATCTTCTACACAGAAAATCCAAATGTAACATTCCATGCAGATAGGTCCTCTATGTGCCTGTGACTACAGACCACAGTCGCCATTAAGCTTGTCCTCATGCCACGATTTAAGAAAAAGCCACAATTAACCAGGGTTAGGTAAATGGCAGAGATAATATTAGCCTCCGTGTCTTTAATAGAATCCAGATTTTCTGCCCATCAGGCTGTGAAAAATCTACATTTTATGGGAAGACCCGGAGGCTAACATTATGCAAGTTAAAAGCATTTCCAACAAACAACTTTCCATATTCTCGACTGATTTAAAATTAAATCTTCTAAAAGTCACATCATTTGACCAGTCTGCACAACGCAGAATGTCTTGCAATGATCCCCATAATGAATGCTTTAGAAGTCCTGCTCCTCTCATTAAGTGAGCTCCAAACATACTCACATCCACACCTGCACTGCTTATCACTTCTCGTAACCATCTTGCAAGCACGGGAAACGTCACTGCCTTTTACAGTTTCTTACAGGAAATAAGCAGCTTATTCACCCCATATGTTCTTACCTCCACAGATCTCCTCTTATTTGCGCGATCTAGCCATGGCTTGGCTGTAAGGGTGGATACAGTTGTAGCTAATGAGGCAGAATCTATGGATTTTTACTCAGTGTCAGAAAACTCAGCCTCTTCATGTGAAGATCTGGCCACACAGTACTCTAAACAAATGCGTATGGAGGAAGTTGAAAGTGAGGCTGATGATGACGAAGCCTTTGAATATACAGAAGAAAGCCCTATCACTGTGAGAGGTGAAGGGGATGCGTCTATGACAGAGGGCGCTGTTGGAGGGTTTCAAGAAGATCAGACGGATAATATAACTTTAGCCACGATTTATCAGACAATTCTAAGCCATATGGACAAAACTGAGCAGGAAAGTCATAAAATTCAAAATTCTTGTCGGAAACTTCAAAGCTCTATCCGGAGATTAGCAAAATCACAGTCTGAGTTTGGGGAAAGGTTTACTGAGGTTGAAGCACAAGTATCTAATATTGAAGATGAATTGGTCAAACAGAAATCGGCCACTGAAACTTTAAGTGCCAACAAAGAGGATTTATTATGGAAAATGGCCGATTTTGAAAACCGCGCTCGGCGCAACAATCTCAGACTTATACAAATCCCGGAAGGTAAGGAAGGGCAGGACTCACGCAAGTTTATAATTGAACTATTCCAAAAGGCATTTCCGGATCTGAATAAATGGGATTGGGAGCGAGAGATCGAGCGTGCCCATAGATATCCTTTTAACATCCAACTTCGAGCCGGACAAAATGCCACTAAACCTAGACCTTTTCTTGTGGCTTTTAATAACTTCCGTGCCAGAGAAGACATATATATGCACACCCGTCCAAATAGCAAAAGCATGGGTGAAGGGTTTACTTTTTTTGCAACACCAGACTATAGTAAATATACAATGGACACCCGTTGGCAGTTACGGCAGCTGGTGAATCAATTTCAAACAAAAGGTGCACAAGCCTACATTATGAACCCGGCGAAACTTAAAGTGATTTATAAGGAGAATACTAAGTTTTTCACTAATGTAGCAGCCACAAAGGAGTATTTGCATTTTATAAAGGGCCCTTAGATATTCAGATTTATTATTTAGAATTAAAGTGATTGGAATGTGATTATCTATTAATATGAAAAGTAGCTAAATGAATGATATCTATGTATGAGTTTAAGGAATCAGTTACTGATTTAGACAACAGCTTCACATCCTGTAGGAAGTATAATATAGAAAGGCTGCTGGGAAAAAAGGGGAAAAAAATTCTCTTTTCAGTTTTTCAAAAGGAATGGTTTTGCATTTAGGAGATGTATTGTTTATCTTTTGGTCTTTGATAGTTAGAACTGGAAGGTATGGATATGATGATAAAAAAATTAGCAGTTTGTATATAAGATAAAGGCTGAATGGAAATAAACCTGTGGGGTGACGACAGAGGGGGTGGAAAGCTCATTACCATCACCAGGACCATGAGTCAGAAAGCCTCGGTAATGGAGGGGGGCGGTGACCGGGGGTTCAGGGGGTTATTGGTGGAGGGCGGCACTGGGGTTAAAGGGGGAAAAAAACACGTTGGGGTCAAATGACTGTATAGAATTGATAAAAGGTCACAGATACAGATTTACTATTACAGTATTAGTCGGGGATAAGACGGGAATTACTAAAACAATAATATATTTTGTAAGTGGAGAAGGTAATGATGGTGGGAAAGAACCGTGATGGCTAGGAATATCAAAATTTGTTCTTTTAATGTTTCGGGTCTCAACAATATAAATAAAAGGAAGAGGATTGCTTCTGAAATTCGTTTTTTGAAACCGGACATCTTGTGCTTACAGGAGACCCATCTCCCTTGGGAGAAAAGGGGTCTAGCTGCTGATTTAGGGTACACAGTGCTAGTAGCATCTCAGCAAACAAGTTTGATGAGAGGGGTAATGATTTTGACTAGACCGCGTTTAGGCATGCTTGTACGTAGCTTGACGGATAGGTGGGGTAGATGGGTGATTGCGACATTAAATATAGGAGGCACACACATAACGCTATGTTCAATTTATGGATCCAATTTGGATGAGGGGGATGTATTTGAGTATTTAAACTCTGAGTTGGCTAATTGGAGTTCTCCCTTGGTTGTGTGTGGGGACCTGAACATTAACTTGGCGGTTGGGGAGTTAGAGGCTGGAGCAGAGAATTATAAGGGTCGAAAACCACGAGTTTTTAAAGCATTATACAATCTAGTTAAGGACTACGCGCTGGTTGACATCTGGAGCAAAAATTATCCAACATTACCAGGGTATACGTATTATTCTTCACCACATAGGAAGTTTGTCCGCTTGGATTTTTTTTCACTTCAACTAGTATTCAATCCAATATAAAGATTCAGTTATACCCCAGGGTAACATCGGATCACTCCCCACTAATAATTGAGATAGCCCATGTTGGAGAAATGAAACAAAGCAGGAGCTTTTCGTTTGATAGGAAGCTTTGCCTGGATGAACAATATAGAGAACATATGGGTAAATGGATTGTAGAATTCATGCAGAACAACAGGAACTCCACTAATATTGGGATAATTTGGGATACTTGGAAAGCTTGTTTTAGAGGGGAAGCGGTGAGTTATGGACTTTATCATCAAAATCAGCAACGGGGAAAATTGTGGGACTTGTATGTTCAGTTGTGTAAGGCTGAAGAATATTTAATTAAAGAAATAGAGAAGAGGGATAATATGACTAAAATCCAGGAGTACGAGGGGTTAATTGCTAAATGCCATGCTAATATTACAGGAGTTTGGTCTGAGGAGATAGCTCGGAAATATTTAATATATAGAAGGTATATCCATGAGTATGGGGAGGCTACAGGAAGGGCACTAGCTCTGAAATTAAAAATGAAGGAGTCTGCTCGCCAAATTGCAAAAATGCAAGATAAAAGTGGCGTTATGTATGAAGATCCAGAGAAAAAATTGGAAATATTATATCAGTTTTATACTGAGTTATATACCCATCAATCTACCCTATCTCCCGATGTCTTCTTGCATGAGATCATCTTTACTAAATTAACAGACTCTGAGAAAGAGGCGTTAGATCAGCCTTTCTCAATGGAAGAACTGGAAAGAGCAGTCAAAAATAATACTAACGGGAAGGCAGCTGGCCCTGATTTTATTCCATGGGAGGTGTATAAATGTTTTTTTGAACCTTTAAAAATTCTTATGTTGGAGACCTTTAGAATGGCACAACTGGGGAGAGCTCCACAGTCATGGGATGATGCCTCAATTGTAGTTTTCGCAAAAAAAGGGAAACCCCCAGAGCAACCCCCCTCATATCGGCCCATATCTTTACTAAATTGCGATAGCAAGATTTACTCGAAAATGCTTGCAAATCGCATGTCTAAGGTCATAACACCTTTAGTATCATTGACTCAACATGGGTTTATCCCTAATAGAGGAACTGTAGCACATGTTAATAAGGTGATTACCTTGATAGATATAGCTCAAATCGAGAGAAGAGACTTGGCGTTGATATTACTCGACGCTGAGAAAGCGTTCGATCGCATAGAGTGGACATATTTATGGGCAGTAATGAACAAAATGGGATTTGGTAAAAACTTCCTGAGAGCTATTAAGGCATTGTACAGCTCACCTAACGCGAGAGTGGTAGCTATGGGCCGAAAGTCGGAAAGGATAATTATCACAAGAGGTACACGCCAGGGATGTCCCTGCTCTCCACTTCTCTTCGCGTTATTTATTAATCCATTCATAAATAAACTGCTAGAGTCACCATATATTAAACCATTTTACGCTTCAAACATACCTCACTCAGTATTCGCATATGCGGATGATATAGCCATTATTACCACTGATCCTGGGCAGGCAATGAAAGAGATTGAACGGCTGGCCATTGACTTTGGAAATAGCTCCGGTTATAAGTTAAACGCTGCAAAAACGCAGGTGCTTTGCTCGGATAGTGTTCAATTTAATGATTATAGGGTTACTCCGGAAGTGACATATTTAGGTATTATAATTAAATCCCATACACAAGAGATAGTGGACGCTAATTGGGATAAGATATTGCAACAACTTAAACAATCTTTAGACAGCTGGGGGAGACTCCAATTGACCATAATTGACCATAATTGGGAGAGGTAACATCATCAAGATGAATGTGCTAGCCAAGATACTATATTTATATCGTAGTATTCCTTTAGAGATACCCCTAAATCATATTTATAAGTTGAAAAAATGTATCCTGCTATTAATCGTGGGCATGTTACCCACTGGAGGGGATAAATAGTGCTTAAATGGACTACGCTGCCCACAATGCAACATACTCGGCATACGGGAAGCCAATTAATATAATGGGCGGCGAGTCATGCACGTCATTTTTGTTTCCTGCTCACGAGGCCTCTGAAGAGATGGTGAAAGTCCATCGAAACGCGTCAGGCCACAGGATGTATCACGGAATCGGAAGCTGCCTGTTTCTTTTAAATAAGGATGTTTCCTTCATCGCAGTGTTGTGCGGCCTCAAATGCTGGGCATTTTTGGTACAAGTTGCAAACTTTATGTATAAAATTATTTTGGGCACCTGGTAAAACTAGGCGAGCAATGAAATGGTTGACCTTGCCAATAGAGAGAGGTGGGCGTGGGATTCCAGATTTCGTGTTTTATTATTATGTTTGTTTTTTACAAAGAATGAGAATCTTACTGACTGGAGAACAAGTTGAGGACCCGGCTGAGTCCCCGTCGATATTTTATATATTATTGGGGGAGCATGCAAAGGGATGTTTGCTAAAAGAGTTGGAGGGGAACTACTACAAGCACACCCGTTTTAAGGTGGTTGAGTCTGTTTGGAGAAAGGTTGCGAGGATTATGAAGTTAGAGAGAATTTCATATTACACTCCTTTTTCAGCGGAGAAAATACTTCCATCGATATTTTGGGATAGTGTTGCGAAGGAATGGAGTAAGAAAGGGGTGGTCAGAATAGGTGATCTATTTGATGCAGACGGAATATTTAGATCTTTTTCAAAAATGGGAAGCAAATATCAGTTACCTCATTCTTCTTTTTTTAAATATTTACAAGTTAGAGATTTTGTTTAAAGAAATTAAACACACCCACTCCTAATAAATTAATAGAGGCAATTCGATTAAAAAAAAGGATTGGTATGATATATCGGTTGCTGACGGAATATAAACCTGACGACTTGAACAAATATAATGTATACTGGCAGAATCACTTGGAGGAAACCGACTTAAATGTTGTAGATACTATTCTGATGGCTAAGGATATGTGTTTGTCAGCTAATTTGAAAGCGCAGGTATGTAAGACTATATTCAGATTATATTACACGCCCAAACGAATGGCAACATGGGGGCCTAGGTATGATGGAAAATGCTTTCGATGTGGAGGGGAAGATGCAGATGTTGTTCATGTTTTCTACAACTGTCCCAAATTATCGTCTTTCATCTCCAGCATAGAAAGGTTTATATCTTTAGTTACTCATTATCCGATTAAAATATCCCCGCACTTATGTTAGTAGGGGGAGGGGGGCAATGTGTCAATAATAATGTGAATCTATGTAAATGTAAGAACTTTTTATTCGTGGCAATGACCATTGCCCGGCTATGTATAGCCACGGAATGGTTACAACCTGAAGCACCAATGTTCGAATTTTGGTGAAGGAAACTGTTTAATGTATATGAATTGGAATGGAATCTGTATGCTCTAAAGGGTGTTAAGAAAAAACGATTAGGTATATCGATTTGGGGGGCTCTTAAACACTATCTAGAGGAATAGTTTATGGATCTACGTATTTTGTATATGAATTTGGTAATCTTGTCCTCCCCGTTTGATTTAGACAATTTTGTAAAAGAAGATTTTGGATATGTATATTTTTTTGATGCTGTGAATGTATTATTCGTCAAATGACCCAACTGTGGTAATAAAAATAAATAAATAAATAAAAAAGGAAATAAGCAGCTTATTCACCCCATATGTTCTTACCTCCACAGATCTCCTCTTATTTGCGCGATCTAGCCATGGCGGCCATGTTAATAGATTGGGCAGTATTGTACATGATTTTATTTAAGTCTGTATTTACTGATCGGAAGATTACTATAACAGCTGTCGTTTGACTGAAATTCAGTCAGTTGAATCGCAGATAGTTGAAGAGAGGAGGCATTTATTCTGAAGGGAGGATTTTATTCGGTTGTTCATTTTTTAACTTTAGAGGAGTAGATGTGGATGGATTTTGAGTTAATTCCTTCATTTTAATAATTTTTGGAAATAAAACATAATAGGTGTTAAGATGATTGAGGATAGGTCACAGTTGTATGAGGCACTATTTCATGAAAAATTGAAAAAGGCAGTGTTAAAATGTCAGAGGATTTAGGTTCATGTATAGAGGGGAAGTTGGAGGAAATGATGGCAAGTTCTAGGGTAGTTTCAGAGGAGGAAAGGTTTTGGTCCACTGTGGAGGCTTCAAAGTCTAAGATAAGAGGAAAGGTAGCTAAAAAGAGAAAGCACCTTCCTGAGGATTCTGCACAAGCAAAAAATCGGAAGTCTGAATTGTCCGACCATGGTACTGGTGTAAGCTCGAGTGTGAGGACATTCATGGGGGGCAGCATAAAGGCCTTAAGAAAGAAAACAAGTTAAAGGATATTGGAAAGAACCGTAAGAATACTGTTGTGCAATGTGATGATTCGTAGATTAGTTGTTCATCAGAATTTGGAACTGATGAGTCTGTGATGAGTCTGTTATTGAGGATGTCCATCAGGTGAAGGATAAAAAAGAGAGATATAAGGACACAGACATGTAGGTAATTATGGATCCTTCAGGGGAGTAGATGTTTGACCCTTTTCTGGTCAAGCACCCTCTGTCTCCTGAGTGGCCGCCTCTGGATCATGTGGAAAATTACATGCATTCATGGATCAGGATCCCTAAGCAGGTAAGGGTCAGGCTGAGTTTGGAGTGTCCTAGACCTCGTTCTCCCTGCTTATTTCCTACTTTAACCAGAGCAGGGCGCGGACGCACGCAGCGGCGCGCCGGCGGCGTGCCGAAGGGGCGCCAAAGGCAAGCCCGTCTGCGCCCGTCCGCGCCTGACCGTCGCCAGACGCCAGGATCCGTGTTTCACTTATCCCGGCATTGTATTCCCTACCTTTCATTGTAAAACATCTGAAAACATGACTATATTTAAATATTCTAGCGAAGAAATTAAAAACGATAACAACTCTCTGATCAAACCCACCGGTACTCTAGCCTAAGAAATAGCTAGCTGTCCCCACATTTCTCTCATCACCACTCCCTCTGATCAGTCGGAGATCTCCTCCCTCTCTGGCCTTAATCTCTCCAGTACAGGCAGCCCAGATAGAAAGTTGAATGCCATATATTTTAACGCCCGTTCCATTCCTAAACATACACTAGAAATCTGGTCCTTGCTTGATTCTGCAGCCCCAGATATCTGCTTCATTGCTGAGACGTGGCTACACGAATATGCCGCCCCCGATGTACATATTGCTTTTCCACCAGAATATAAAATAACATGACTCGACAGGAAAGAAACCAGAAGGGGGGGCTATTGATCACAACTAAAAAGAATGTGAATGTGGTTTGTTTGGAAAGTTTTGTCTCCAACTACCTAGAAATTCTTACATTTCAGATTGAGGGAAAAACGAATAATATCTGGAAAGGAACTTTAATATATCGCCCTCCTGGTGTCAAAGGAGATTTTGCAAATAAACTGCTTGAAATTATTGCACCTCTTGTCCTCGCCTCTGACAAATTTCTTTTAGTAGGTGATTTTAACCATCATGCGGAAATACTATCCGATTTAGACACCAGGAAACTAATATCTAGTATGAATACTCTGGGACTTGATCAGAAGATCATAGGCTCCACTCATCAAGCTGGCCATACATTGGACCTTTTTTTTTCTAACTCCACCGATCTGACCGTAGCCTCTCCCATTCCACTGCTCTGGACAGATCATTATCTATTAAAATTTTCCTTTTCGACGGCCAAAATAAAAACGGCATTAGCAAATGGATTTACATTACAGAGATCTCTGAAAAAAATCACCTTACCATTGTTTAAAAAAAAATTTCAGCCAAACACACAAAGTATCTCTTCAAGTGCTAGCACTGCGGCACTACAATTTGACATAGCTATAGACATAGCACTGGACAAAATTGCTCCTCTGAGCAAAGTCAAGCGCAAGTTTAGAAATGCTCTCTGGTTCACAGAGCAATTGAAAATTACAAAATTGAACTGTAGAACCGCGGAGAAATAAAGATCAGATAGATCGGAAAACGTATAAACTCCTGCATTCTAGCTACATGAGCGACATGAAATCAACAAAGAAAGCATATCTTACAGAGCGGATAGACAAAGCCCAAAACTCCTCTAAAGAACTCTTTCAAATTATGAAGGAATTTACCATTCCAAGCAATTCACCAGAAATTCCGAATTCCTTGGAATGGACAAATGCTCTATCCCAATTCTTCGAGGATAAAGTCACCACCATTCATCTCTCTTTCCCCTCCCATCTCAATTCAACTCAGTCAGACGCGCTAGCCATGCCACTATCTGACCCTCCATACATTTTGGAGGAATTCATCAAATGTGACTGCGATGCGACCTTGTCCACCGGGCTGAAAATTAAGTCAGGGTCCTTATCCGACCATATTTCCCCCAAACTCTTCTCCATACTTGCGCCGGCATTTGTGGAACATCTTACCAACCTTTTTAATAAATCATTCACGGACGCCGATTTCCCAACAATATGGAAAGCAGCGAAAGTCAGGCCCATTTTGAAAAAGCCCACAGCCGACCCTAACATTCTCCTGAATTATCGGCCCATTTCTTTACTTCCATACTTCGGGAAAATGCTTGAATCCATTGCCAACAAACAGCTTGTGAGCCATCTTGAAAATCATGAACTTCTGGATCCCTCACAATCTGGCTTTAGGGCACAACACAGTACGGAAACTGTATTGGTCGAGGTTGTTGATAATATCAGACTGGCGCTGGATAAACGCCAGTCAACCATCCTCGTCCTGCTCGATCTGTCTGCGGCCTTTGACACCATCTCCCACCGCATTCTACTTCAATGGCTGTGGGAGATTGGTGTCAGAGGAAATGCCCTAAAATGGTTTTCCAGTTATCTGTCCAATCGCACAACAGTGGTTCAAATCGACAATAACAGAGCAGGTGAAAGACCTGTTAAAATGGGCGTTCCCCAGGGCTCTATTTTGAGCCCGACGCTCTTCAATGTCTATTTGACTCCTTTGGCCAAAGTGATCAGAGCTCATGGCTTTGATGTCCTGTCCTATGCCGATGATACTCAGATCTTAGTTACATTAGATTCTGATCCTAACGAAACCAAACAACGTTTCAAAAGCGGCCTGATACAGGTTGAGGAATGGATGACTACCAATCACCTCCAACTAAACGGCAGTAAATCAGAAATTATGCTCTTCGGCAAAGTGGCAGAGCATTGGACAGATGACTGGTGGCCAACTAACTTGGGCAGCTGCCCAGGACCAAAGGAGTCAATCCGCAATTTGGGTTTCCAGATGGATAACAAACTGTCCATGAATAACCAAATTAACAACATCATTGGTACATGTTTCTGAGGAAGATTTTCAAGTGGATCCCCGTTCAGGCCCGAAAACCCTTAGTACAGGGTCTAATAATAAATAGAATGGATTATGGTAATACGCTCTTAGCCTCCATAAATGAACATCATCTAAGCAGGCTTCAGGTTCTTCAGAACACCGCAGCCCGATTGGTCATTAACCTCCCGCGAAGAACACCGTCTGCTGCCTGTTTAAAAAGCCTACACTGCCAACCGGTAAAAAAGCGTATTCTCTTTAAAACCCTGTGCCTGGCCCACAGACAGATGTATGAAAAAGGCCCCAAGTACTGGTCCGAAAAACTAAGATGGTATCGGCCTCAAAGAGAACTTAGATCAAGAAACTAACAACTACTGACGCCTTTAAGAACAGGAACTTCCAGAAATGGTGTTTGTGCGTTTTCGTTTCTGGCTCCTGCCTCATGGAACAAAATGCCCATTCATCTCCGATGTATCCCCGAACATGGCCGTTTCCGTAAGAGTTTAAAGACCTGGCTTTTCGCAAAATAACCGCTCTATTCCCTTGTCAGAGACTGCTGCAAGCGCCATGAGACTCCTAGGATGTGATTTGTGCGCTATACAAATGTCCCTGACTTGACTTGACTTGACCTTCTTTAGAGGATAAGGTTATGGTGACCTCAGAACTGGATCCTAAAATATTGACATTCACAGGTAAAGAGAGACGTGACCCACGAAAGGGATTGGACAAGGGTCTAAGTATGTGCCAGGATCGCTTCTGGATGTTTCCGGGCCACTGACTAAGATTTTTGATTTGTGTAGGAGGCACATATGATTAAGGAGAATGTAGACATAGACAAGTTGTGTCAGTGGGTCCACCGGTTCATTTGCCTATTGGGCAACTGCTTTGTCGGAGGAGTGCTGAAAGAGTATTCTGCTTAAGATTGGCACAAAGCTTGGTGATTTGGCCAACAATGAGGCTGGGCTATCTGTAAAAAAGTTTTACGTTTTAGAGACTGCTTTATTAAGTCTGTATGGAAATTGGTGGGGGCATATTCTTCAATACATTAGTCCCAGAGAGATACAAAGAGGATCTTGAGTGACCATGTTTTTGGTTGGCCTGGGAGAACAAGGGGTCAATTTCCCAGCCAGGGACAGGAAATTACAAGAATGTGCTTTTCCAGAGGATGTGTCCCCTCACAAGCACAGGGAGATTGGAAAGCCTCCAGTTTTTACCTGCAGAGAAAGAGCATTAGGGGTCGTGGAGGACGGAGTGATCATCGGTTCAGAGGAGCAGCTAACGTCAGACCGTACTTCTATCCCAGTTAAGCTGGGAGGCAGACTTGCCCGATTTGACCACAATTAGTTTCAGGTAAAAAGGGATCCTTGGGTTTTGGAGATGGTGGAGAGTTATTGCATCGTATTCATAAAGGAACCAGTTCAGAGCTGGCTGCCTGGTGTATTATAGTTTGGGGTGGAATAAGTAAATCTTGTAGGCAAAGAAGTGCTGGAGCTAAGAGAGGAAAAAAGCAATTGTGGAAGTATGTCAAGAACAAGGGGGTTTTGTGAGCAATATTTTCTTAGTAGAAAAAAAGGACAAAAGGATAAGACTGGTAATAAATTTGAGAAGTCTCAATGATTGGGTGGTGAATGCCATCACTTCAAGATGAAAGGGATGCACATGTTGAGGAACATCATGCAAACAGGAGATTGGTTGATTCAATTGTATTTAAAAGGACACACATCTTATGGTTCCAGTTTTGGGACCACATCAGAAGTATCCCAGGTTTAGGTTCGGTGGAAAGACATGGAAATTTGTCTGCATTCCTTTTGGTCTTTCGTTGGCCCGTGGTGTTTTACGAAGATACTGCGACCAGTAGTGTCTTCCTGAGAGAGAAAAGGGTGAGATTGATAATCTACCTAGACGACATTTTGTTCATGGATCAGAGCAGTTTACGTGTACTAGAGTATGCTGGGATGAAAATAAATCTGTTTCCTAGAATCTCTGGGTTTTCTGGTCAACAGGCACAAATCTTGTTTAGAACCAAAGCAAGAGACTCAGTTTTTGGGTTTCCAAGTAAACACTGTAGACAGAATTTTAAAACTTCAAAAGGAGAAGTTGAAAAGAAATAGGAAGCAATTGAAGAGGACATTATTACACTGTCAACTTTCTTTGAGAATGTTAGCTCGCGTAGTTGGTCTTTTGTCTTCAACAATACAGGTCATGTTTCCTGATACTTTGAATTATCGGGCTTTACAGAAGTTGAAGGGAATACATCTAAGAAGTGTTTTGAGGTATTCTCAGAAGGTTGTTCTTATGGAAGAGGCAAAGGAGAAACTGAAATGGTGGTTGAGAAAAATGGAAGCTTGGAATGGGAGAGTCATTTTTGGAGAGAATCTGGAGTTAATAATAGAGTCGTATGCAAGCTTAGATGGTTGGGATGCACAGTGTGGTGCTGTTTCAGCAGGCAGTTGCTGGACGGATGAGGAGAAGAAGTTGCATATAAATTGCTTTAAGCTGCTGGCTAGATCCTTTGCGATAAAAGATTTTACACAGAACAAGGTGAAGTGCTCAGTGCAGGTACGCATGGACAATGTGTCAGTGGTCCAATATGTGAACAAATTGGAAGGACAAAAGTCAACGGATTTGGTAATTCTGGCGAAGGTTTTTCTGGAGTACTGTCTGAAGGGGAGAGTATGTCTGCAAGTGGAACATATTTCAGGGATAAGAAATGTGGTAGCAGATTGGTTTTCACTGAACTTCAAGGATTCAAGCTATTGGATGTTGGAAAGGACAGTGTTTTTGCAGTTGGAAAGGATTTGGGGTCCATTTGGGGTGGACCTGTTTGCCAACCGGCTGAATGCTCAGTTGAGGAGGTTTTTCAGTTGGTGGCTGGATCCGGAGTCAGCCGGGATAGACGCTTTTCTCAGTCCGTATGCGTTCCCACCGTTTTCAAAGATTGCATGGGTGACTATGATGGTACACAGGTGGAAGGAGACAATGGTGGTGATTTCACCACTTTGGAGGACCCAAGTGTGGTATCTAGTTCTGTTGGAAATGTATGCGGATTTTCCCATTCTGTTGCTGTGGTTTCCGAAACTCTTGAGGGGCCCAGCAGGAGAGGTACACGATTTAGTGATTTCAGAGCTAATGAGGTTTGTGTCTTGGAGAATTTCAGAAGAGCTTGGGAGGTTTCAGGCTTTTCATGAGCGGCTTCAGAACTCATTAAAGAACCCTATGCTCTAGGAACAAGGAAGCTGTATAGATTGGCTTGGCAAAAAGGGGTTTGCTTGTGCTTGGAGAGGGAGTTTGAGCCTGTTTCAGTGTCCACAGTAGAAGTGGTGAATTATCTATCAGAAAGATTTGAAGAAGGTTTGGCCTATCGGACAGTAAATGTGTATAGGTTGGCAATTGCAGCAGGTCATGAGCTGGTGAACGGTTATCGGTAGGACAGGATATGGTGGTGCGTAGACTTATACGTAGCATTAGATTTGCGAACCCCCCCCTGTGTCTAGGTATAATTCGGTTTGGGATGTTTCAAAGGTGTTGGAGTTTTTGCTAAGATAGAAGGAAAATGACTTGTTGTCCTTGAGAGATTTGTCAATAAAATTGACAATTTTGTCATATTTGGTGTCATTAAGGAGGGTGTCAAATGTGAAAGCTCTTGACGTATCCAGCAGGAGATTCTTCTATTTTGATGTCAGAGTTCTAATATGTCATTTTAGAGTGTTCACTATGTAATGTAGAATGTGTTGTGAGCCAAGTTCTAAGTCAGAGAAGCGGTTGGTGTTGATCTGACTTAGACGCTTGACTCTGTGCTCCAGTGGGTCCTTTGGACTTAAACTTAAATAAATCCTTTACTAAACTTAACTTGCCTCCATCCGCTCTTTACAATGGCGACGAGGACAATTTAAAATTATTGGACCCACTGTGATACCAAGCGTTTTTATATTTTATTGAAAGAAATTAATGGAAACGAACCTACGTCGTAATCCTTTTCTGAAGCAGGAGAGCAGTTAGTAAGGCTGTCGGCAGGTGTGTTTTCGCTGGATTCCCAAGGTACTGTTGATTTTGAGCAAATTGGAGACTTTCAGTCACCTTTGTTTAAGCGACCAGGAATCAGTTGATCTGCTTACGATCTTATGCGTTTGAAGACTGATGACGTACCTGGTACATAAAATGGTACACAACCGTCTCCTGGAACGCATTGCCTCCTTGACACGCAGCGCATAAAAAACGCAACGTCACGCCCATTTGGAATTTACTTTCTTCCCTGCTGAAACGCATTTGAAACGCAACGCTGCACGCATGTCCACGGCCATTTAAAAGTCGATTTTCTATAATCAACTGTTCTGTGTCAGCGCTCGTAATACAGTCTTAGCAGCTGATAACTTCCGACGCCCGTCGACTACAACTGGCAATTTACGATCTATTTCTAGAGGAAGTTTTGGTGGATTCAGTGATTCGCACACTTTTTTTTTTTCTTTAAAGATTTTGGTGAAGGTGTGGTAAGCTGTTCTTGGTTCATTCTTCTTCGCACTTCAGTGATGTGCACACTAATTTTACTTCAGTGATGTGCACACTATAATATACACTTTGTTTTTACTCAGTAATATGCACACTTTACTTACTTTGATAAGTGCATTTTACTATTTACTTCAGTGATGTGCACACTTTACTTACTTTAATAAGTGCACTTTGATATTTATGACAGTGTGGTGCATTTCACTCGTTTAAAGGAATACATTTTCATACTGTCTTCTACATATTTATTAAATTTTCAATTTCACAAGTTTGTTTATATTAGAGGTTGAAATGGCATCATCTCAGATCTGCAATCAGCCATCTATATTTTTACAAATACCAGGTAAACCGAAATTAAGGTGGAGGAAATGGTTTGATACATTTGAAAATTATATCGTTGCTATTGATGGCACTAAGTTTTCTGCGGAAAGGAAGAAAGCCATTCTTTTTAGTTATTTAGGCACAGCTGCTATTGAGATTTTTAAGAACCTTATACCCATTGCTCCACCAGCTGATGGTGGTGAAGGATGGAATGTATTCGTTGAAGCTGTCGCTAGACTTGAAAAACAATTCGAGGATGAACCAAATGTTATG
Source organism: Lissotriton helveticus (assembly GCF_964261635.1). Lineage (NCBI taxonomy): Eukaryota > Metazoa > Chordata > Amphibia > Caudata > Salamandridae > Lissotriton > Lissotriton helveticus. The sequence continues at coordinate 439,945,455 of NC_136063.1, forward strand.
ATTGAAAGACATTCTTTCCATAAGAGGAAACAGTTCACAGATGAATCCGTTGAGGATTATATAGCAGCTCTGAGGGTATTAGCTGCAAATTGTGAATTTGGTGCATATGTTGATACTGCTTTAAGGGATCAATTTGTTTTTAATTGTGCAGCTAAAAAAGTTCGAGAACGGCTCTTAGCTTGTCGCAATCCCACCTTGGCTGAAGTTATTGATTTGGCCAAAGGGATTGAGAGATCTATTGAATCTTCTAAAGTCATTGCTGCAAATGATAACAAGAGTTTAAAGGACACCTCTTGGTGTGCTATTCAAATGCGCAGTAAAAAAAAAATTCAAACTAATCAAATTTTAAGTTGTTTTAGGTGTGGCTCAAAGGCACATTTGGCAAATTCTCCAAATTGTCCTGCTCTTAAAAAGAAATGTACCAAGTGTGGTAAGATTGGCCACCTTGCATCTTCTTGTAGGATTCAAATGAAGGGTGGTAGATCTGACTCTGCTGTTACCAATATTTCTTGTATTCATGATGATTTGGAGAATTTGATCATTACTATTTACAATGATTCCTTTGATAGTCACATAAATAGTATTTCTCTTCCTTTTAAAGCTCCCTTAGGGATAGTTCATGTTGGGGAGGTTGCCTTTGAAGCTATGGCTGACTCAGGTTCGCCTGTGACCATTTTATCAGATGTTTTTTTTAATGAAAAATGGAAAGGTGTCAAACTTGTCAAATCTGATATCAATCCTAAAGCGTTTGGTAATTTTAAGATCAAAATGCTAGGCTTCTTTGAAGATTCGTTAAAATTTGAGTCTCGTGTTATTTTTACCAAAATTTATGTCGCTATTGATGGCAAGAATATTGTTGGGTGGTATGATCTTGGCAAACTTGCCATTAATTTATGTCCTGGATTTGATCATCCTATTCAGCTGAGGGAAATGCCTATTAACAGTGTTTCTTTTGAATATCCCATTTCTACTATTCTTGATAGATATAATAATGTTTTTGAAGATGTTGTGGGTGAGGTCAAAGGTTTTTCACACAGGATCAAACTTAAGAAAGGAGCTTTACCGGTACAACATAAGGTCCGCATGGTACCTTTGGGTGTGAGAGACAAGCTTAAGTCGCATTTGGACAGTCTCTGTTCTCAAGGTATCATAGAACCTACTGATAGCTCAGAATGGGTTTCGGCTATCGTAATTGCTCTTAAAAAAAATCAAGAAATTAAGCTGTGTGTAGATCTTCGTTCTCTCAATAAGAACATTGTTGTAGAAACTTACCCTTTACCTAGGATACAAGAAATGTTGGCTGCTGCCAATGGGGCGAAATTGTTTTCGAATATAGATTTAAAGGCAGCGTACCATCAAGTCACCCTGGATCAGGATTCTAAAGATCTGACGGCATTTATAACTCCGTTCGGATTATTTAGATTCTTGAGGATGCCTTTTGGCCTGGCTTCGGCTGCCAGCGTTTTCCAGAAATTAATTGAGAATTTGTTTCGTGGGGTTAAAGGTGTCCAGTCTTTTCAAGACGACATTTTAATTTTTGCTAAGTCTATTGATGAACACAATGTCACTTTGGAAACAGTCTTAAAGATCCTTGGCAACAAAGGCATGACAGTTAGCAAGGAGAAATGTAAATTTCTTGTTAAAGAAATTGACTATTTGGGTCATAAAATCACTCAGGAAGGAATTTTCCCTAAAAAAGACATCATCAGTAATCTTGAAAATGCTAGCAAGCCTCAGGACAAGGATGCTTTACGTTCCTTTCTTGGGTTGGGGGAATATTACGCAAAATTTGTAAAAGGTTATGCCTTGGTTGTTGAACCTCTCAGACAGTTACTGAAAAAGGGTGCTAGATTTGTTTGGACTGACGTTCATGATTCTGCTTTTCAGGGTGTCATCAAACTTATCGCGAATGCCCCGGGTCTTAAAACTTTTGATCCTGAGGGGAAGTCTTTTGTAACGGTTGATGCCAGCACGATTGGTCTGGGTGCTGTGTTCACGCAGATGGTTAATGGCAAGGAAAGAGTTATTTCTTTTATCTCAAGAGCTGTCAGAGGTGCTGAGGTGCATTATAGCACAATTGAGAAAGAGGCCTTAGCCTGCGTGTGGGCTGTGGAGAAATTGAAGAATTTCTTATGGGGTAGACCTTTTGTTTTGGTGACGGACCATAAACCATTAGTCTATATGATGGATGGTGTGAGGAGTGGGAGCGCTTCCTCCAGGTTGGTTCGGTTGATTGCAAGATTGCAGGAATTTAACTTTGAGATTCAGCACATTCCTGGTGGTAAGAATTTTGCTGCTGATTGTTTATCTAGGTTACCTCCACTTGATGTTTCTGGTGATGAGGTTACTGATCAGCATGAGTGCGTGGTAGCTGCTATGGATTCTGTGGAGTTTGGCGATTTTGGGATTGATGTGAATGAGTGGAATGATCATGCTTGTAGGGATAATGGTTTAGCCAAGGTCAAGTCTTATGTGGTTAATGGATGGCCTCTTATTAAAAATGTTGAAACTTCTTTAAGGAGTTTTGCTCAGGTGGCTAACGAGTTATCCATTGAAAATGGTATTTTGTTGAGGAATAATTTATTTGTTCCACCTAGTGGCCTTAGAGAAAAAATTGTCAGGTTAGCGCATTCTGGACATCCTGGTGTTTCTGGAACAAAGAAGTTACTTAAGTGTCACTATTGGTGGCCAGGATTAGATGCCTTTGTCGAAAAATTTATTGACAACTGTGCAGTGTGCGTTAGGTCTGACAAGCATTGGAAGGTGTCTTCTGAACCCCTGTCAATCTGTGAAGCTCCTTCCGGTCCTTGGGAAAGACTTTCGATTGATTTTTCGGGACCCTATGATTGTCTTGGCAGGGAGTTTAGGTTTTTAATTGTTCTTATGGATGACTTTTCCAAGTGGTTGCATTATTCTTTTGTGGAGCATCCTAGTACTGATGTGGTCATTAGTTTTCTGGACAACGTTTTCAGAATTGAAGGAGCTCCCATTTCCATTAGGTCTGATAATGGAGTTCAATTCATTTCAAATAAAATGGGATTGTTTCTTAAAAAGTTTGGTGTGACAGCTAAGAGGGCTCCCCTTTATAGTCCACGTTCTAATGGTCAGGTGGAGAGGGCCAACAGATTTTTTAAGGAAGGGATCCAAGCTGCTCTGGAGAATAATTTGGACGTTTTTGATTTTCTTAAAGACAAAATTTCGAGTTATCATATCACTCCTAATTCTTGTACTGGAGTTTCTCCTTTTTACCTTATGAGGGGCAGACAAGCTAGATCTTCATTTTTACCTCAATTGGTTTACGAGAGCTGTTTGTCTGGGAGTTTTGAGTCTTCTATCTCTAAGGCTAGAGATAACATCACCTCTGCACGGTCCTCTGGGAAAACATACCATGATGGGTTTCATCATTGTAAAAGCAAGGTCATCAATGTTGGTGATTGGGTTAGAATTGTTAATCCCTCTCACACACCCAAGGGTATGTCCAGGTTCAGCAAGCCTTTCGTGGTTGAAAGAGTTTCTGATTCCACTGTTTTCCTCAAAGACAAAGGGTGGTGGTGTAAATGTTCTGTGGTTATTCTAAGACCTGGCCAAGAGAAATTTTTTGATAATAATGAAGATGGTGAGGATGGTCTTTGGTTTGATGACACGAGTCCATTACCTGAAGACTCATGTGTTTCATGTCCTGGTCCATTACCTGATCCTATTTTGGATTCATCTGCTAATGTGGATGTTGCTGTTCCTGATCCTTCTGTTGTACCTGATCTTTCTGTTGATGATGCTGTTCATAGTTCTCCTGTTCTAGATTCCAATGTAACTCTTAGGAGGTGTGTTAAGTTACCTAAGAAATTTGATGATTATGTTTTGGATTAATTTTTTTGTTTTTTTATTTTCTTTTGTTTTGTTTCTTTTCTGCTTTATTTTGTTTTCCTGTGAAAAGGATACATGTGGTAATATCCTTCTTCTATTTTGATGTCAGAGTTCTAATATGTCATTTTAGAGTGTTCACTATGTAATGTAGAATGTGTTGTGAGCCAAGTTCTAAGTCAGAGAAGCGGTTGGTGTTGATCTGACTTAGACGCTTGGCTCTGTGCTCCAGTGGGTCCTTTGGACTTAAACTTAAATAAATCCTTTACTAAACTTAACTTGCCTCCATCCGCTCTTTACAATTTTTTTAAAGATACTTCGATGAAAGAGAGAAATTGTGTGTAGTAAGAAGTGAGAAATAAGTGGAATGAAGTAACTCAAAATCCATCCACATCTACTCCTCTAAAGTTAAAAAATGACCAACCGAATAAAATCCTCCCTTCAGATTCAACTGACTGAATTTCAGTTAAACGACAGCTGTTATAGTAAGCTTCCGATCCGTAAATACAGACTTTAATAAAATCATGTACAATACTGCCCAATCTATTAACATGGGTAGATCGCGCAAATAAGTCCCTTTTCTGTTTTTATACTGAAGGGCATTTGACACCACAATGCTTTTCCTTAATCAGCAATGCCTGCTGCCGATAACATCAGGAACTTCTCATGGGAGCAAAACCCCCAGCGTGGCCATAAAACAATTTGTGCTGGTCGTTTCATCAACAACAGGGAACACTGTACCTTGCGCCGCAGAACAAGGTGTGAGGCAAACCCAGAAATGCTCGCGCCCCATATTGCAGCCGGCCTGAGCACTCTGCACGCACAGAGGCCTACAATTTAAACAGCTGCACCAACGGCCCTGGGCCGGCTATAAGCATCTCATTTCTTAACTTCTTATCCTAATGGAATTCCATGTCCTTTTTGGAGCACAACAGTCCCATACCTGTTTAAATGCGAAAAACACACTTACTATAAATTTCCCTTCAAAATATGGTGAAAAAACGGCGCACCAAATCAAAACTTCAATTAATCGCATCCATGATCTATTGACATATTCACAAATATACTAAAAAGGATTTCCAATAGTTTTAAATTAAAAAATCATCAAATATCTAACAAAACATTCACATCCTGTTATTATTAAATATCACAATCTTCACACAGTATACTTAGCTGCAGGAGCCGTAGCAAAAAGAAGGCTGAGTGGTGGGGATTCTGAGGTTTTATGAAGTCAGAATTCTAACTTCTATATTCCTTAAAGGAGCTGCTGGAGTTAGTGGCAATAAAAGAAGTTGCATAATGTTAGCCTCAAGGTCTTGCGAAAAAAATCATATATACTAAGCATATATTGGGGGGGGGGGTATTGGTCACTGGACTTTATCCAGTGGTTTGTTAAATTTATAGTCACATTTAGCTTCCACCCACCATGGAATACATACAGATTAATAAATAAAACAGTTAATATAGATCACATACTCTCTATCAAAGAACATTGTTAGAAAACATCAATCATTGGTAACAAATCACAACCAGATAGAGCATTGGAAGAGTCACCAGTATCTCAAATTACATTTCACTGAAGATAAACATTTAACTTCTACATATTAATGAAACAGACCATCCGCTGACCATCCCCTCTCTTCCTATTTCCCAATTTAGATAGTGGCTCTGCATCAGTATTAGGAGAAGGGGCTCACCTTCCCATCTCATTGGAGATCAGAAACCTGAATCTTTGTGGAAGGTATGCAGCTTATCGGTGCCAGTGTACCAGGATTCAAACACTAAATGTACCCTTAAACTCTCTAGGGAAGTAAAACGTTGCACCTGCCAGATTCAATGGACAGATTTGTGTCATGTTTTTCTAGCACCCTGGTCCCCTTAAATCGCGACAATGAACCTGAAGAGAGAGCTGTTTACACCCTGAAACATATCATGTAAGTGCATATGCATCTTGGTGCACCTCAGATCATATGAATCGCATTTTTGTTTCTGTGATAATCTGACAACCATGTCCACTGCCTCATTTCTTCAGGACAGTGGGTCTGTATTTACATCTTCACATTTTCCTCTAATAGTTCGGTCCCCTGAAAGGATCCCTCGCTACGGAACCTTCCCCGACCCACTTAGTGGCACCTGGAGCCAGTTGGGAATCGGGGAGGTATTTATAAGTTCAAAGTCATTGTCACCTCCTTCCATGTCTTGTTTAAGCTGAGAACACTTAAACCCTGTGATGGAGTAATCCATATGTCTACTTCCAAGAATCGAACTGCTCACCGTGTCCTGGAAAGACTATCCTCATTTATTTACTTATCTTGGGCCTTTTGGGCGTGCCCAATGTCAACCTTGCTCCTACTGACAAATGTTTACTATTACGAGGCTGGGAGACCCTTTTTAGTATTTTTGGTTTATCTTCCTGTCCTTCTTGAGGTAACATTTTTATGTAAGAGCATGAAGCAATAAGGTTTTACAATGTGTATTTAAACTGAGCTGAAATTCTCCCTTTGGTGAGAAACCTTTCCATGACCTCTGTCGCGCACAGCCTCCTTTGTACCGTGACACCCAGCATTCCTCCAGGCGCACTCACTATTCATCTGTCATTTAAGTGTAGTACCAGCAGCTGGCACCTGCTCATCAACAGGGACCCCCCACGAGGCAGTGACACCTAAAATGACCCCAGAAGATTCACTATTCCACCGTGCCCCTTCACTGATCACCACCCCAGGGTGGTTCATCTAGTGCACTCCTTGCTCCAGGAACCCGGGACTTCTCACTTGACAGCGATGAGAGGGGTCCCACGTAGTCCTTTAAAAGCAAACCATCCTTTGAACCTCATCCTGAAAAGGGATCTGTGGAAGTAGGTTCCCTCACAAAATACTGAGGAGGCGTGATTTAGGAGGAAAAGGGATTTATTTGAGGCACAGAGATACAGAGACCCCATCCAGTCCCAGGCTGACCCTGTGGCTAACTGACAAAACTCATGGTTCCAATCCCACTGCCTGGCAACCTTTCCCACATTGCAGAACATGGAGGTTGTGGATGACATGAAGGTTGACATTCATAAAGGTTCAGAACACCACAGGATCCCCTTCAAGCGACACTGAAGGGATGGGCCGCACTGTCACCCTCCTTCTTCTAGCGCCAATCTCAAACGTATTGACTCTCCTGCCAGGACCCAGTTCCAACCAGCCGGAGCTCTCCCTTGTGATGTCACAGGACCAGTGGCTGGTGTGGCTGGATCACGTGATCAGCTTAATCAGGCCCTCTCTCTCCACGGCATTGACTCCAGAAGGGCACGCATTTGAAGTATGATAAAAGACAGTTACGCCCATATATATGGTTGTTGCCTAAACCCACTTAACTCCTCAAAGGTGTAACTGTCTGGTTAAAACAGAAGTACCAGCACGCGCCCAGGAGAGGGTTGCGCTATTCTTCTATAGAACATTACAGTTAAGTTCTCATAAGACGTGAGCACTCGTCCATTCAGGAGCGAGTAATGTGTGTGAAGGCAAACAAAAACGTCTGCATTTCCCTGCTGACTTCAATCGAAGTGCGTAATGTGGCCCATCAGTGAGCACGCGAATGGAGGAGATTCTATCGGCCATTTCTTTTAGATGATGAAACATTCGGCATTCACAATGAGAACAACATAAGCCCCGGTATTGTTGCCTCGTTAGCAATACTTCCAGGAAGCTGCTTTTTTGTCATCTCTTCTTCCTTTGACGAAAGACACCTGTTGACCGGTTTTTTACATGAAGGGTCTTACATAACATCCGCTCAACAAGTGAGATGCAAGTAATACACGCCTCACAACTCGACTATTTTTATCTCCAAGAGCTCTGTAGCTTTCCTTGAGTATTTCCATGATGCATCACCTTTCTGTATTTATTTAACACTCAGAAGGTTAAAACTAGAACGGGCTTTCATTGCCTAGTTAGATAGTAGCTTGCGTTAAATCATTTTAAAAGCGCGAAGGGTCTGCTTATCGAATGGGTAATTATAATAACTTGATTTTAATTAAGGACCGCCTAGCGCATACCCGACAGGTGATATCACTTCCCATGTTAATGGTTATAAATGCTTACACAGCAAGCTCCAAAGGACGGCAGGGGTTTTCGAAGGGTTGGTTGCCAGCCATACGTTTAGATTCACAGCTTAAGAATAAGATATGTTTCTGCTACAACTGTAAACAGCCTATAAAGAAGTTGAGATTCAATTTTCCAAACCAAAGCACCATTACAGAGGAAACAAACAGTGGTTTTATCCTAAGAATGCTTTCTTTCTTTTTTATGTAAATTTGGAATACCTGATATGACTATAGTCAAATTTATATTTTATAAATTCACACATTGCAATGTTTAATAATAATAATTGCCACGTTTTCAATACAGCTTTTTAAAAAAAAGAAAAACAAACAATTGTTTGAGTTTTAATTTAAAAAAAATTCAGGCCACAAAGTGCATCTATAGAACCAAACACAAGGAGTCTCTGCACTCAACCCGAAGAGCACACGATTCAGCTCAGAGTGTTTTAAAAAATAAGGGACGTTCTACTGGGGTCATGGATTCAATGACTTAGGAGACTTATTGGTTTGTTTTTTTAATGTTGCTGGGAGGCTCCACAGAACATTAAAAAAAAGTTTGCTGGCGCCCCCGGCCCAATTTATTTCCTGGATCTGCTGACCTGATTAAAAAATAATTATGTTGTTGACGTAGGGTTCCTATGAGACCCAACACCACCAGGCCTATGGGGCTATGGTACCCTACCATGCCCCCTATAAGTTTTCTTAAAGCTTTTTGTAAGACAGGTGACCTAGTAACCGAGTCCTAAAATGGCTTTGTTGATGTGGTGGTAGCCAATTAGATCTTACCTTTAGATCTGTTGGCTCAGGGGATCCTTTGCGGTATGATACAAACCTAACTTTAAAACCTTAATTTCTCTAAAATGACTGCATAGGTCATAAAAATCATGCTTTCTGGACCAAGATATAGCTTTCTGCAAATTTGGTGAAATTCTGTTCAGTAGGTTTGACTGCAGCTGTGCCTAACTTTCCTAAGGAAAACTGAATGTAGAAAATGCATTTTAAATCCCACCCTATTTCTCAGTCCCCACATGACAGACCACCCCAAAACTTTTGAATGTATGATGATACAACGAGGTATGTTACATCGCAGTCTTGACAAAGCAAGTTGTTACATCTACTTGCGTTGGAGGGCGCTGGACTTAGGAATATTGTGAATTACTATTCCAACTCCAGTCTACGTATAGTAGGGAAGGTGTTGGAATAGTAATTCACACTATTCCTTAGTCTAGAGCACCCTCCAGTGCAAGTCGATGTAACGACTTGTGTTGTCAAAACCAGGATGTAACCATACCGCGTTGTAATTGTTGCGTGGTAAAGGATGTTTCCCAAAACATTCCAGGAAGTAGCTGAGATGGATGGGTCTTTGTTTTGGAAAGTTTCATGAAGATTCAGCAAACTGTGCCAAAGTTCTAGGCAAACCCCCAAATGTGTTTCCTATAGAAACATGGTTGTTAACTAACAAGTGTAAACCGCCAATTTGTAATAAATATATATATATTTTTAACAAAATTGTGATAAACTATTATTGTTCAGGCCCCCAAAGGGCATTAAAAAGCAAACACAAAGAAAAGGCTGTTGAATCAAAATGTCTGGTTTTAGCTGTTATACAAACTGATGGAGAGCACACAGAGTTTACTAGAACCTGAGTAGGGATGACCCACCTGAAATCCTAGTGATGTCTCCACTGACACGAAATGTGAAGGAAGAAGTGGAAGTTGATTTTCCTGGCTCACTGCCAATAGAATTACATAGATTAGCTGTTTATGACACTGTGGAATGATGTTTCAAGCACTGCAGTAGAGGCAGACATACCTGCATTGAAAAAGATGATTCCCATACACCGAAAACCCGAAGTTGTGAAGTCTGACAGTAGACAAGCAGCCTGAATATTCACTGGGGCTTATTTATGAGCCCCCTTGCACTGCCGTTGTGTCACTTTTTGTGATGCAGCGTAAAATATGCACCACACTGCGACATATTTACAAAGTGACTTTGCAAACCCCTGCATCAGGTATAATGTATGCAGGGTGGGCGTTCCCCCGCAAAAAAGGCATGCAGAAGTGTCGCAGGGAAATCTATGAGATGCTACTTCTAGGACGCCACTGCAGGTCCTTTCAGATGCGGTGTGCCCCATGTAAAAGGACACATTGCTGGAGTTGCGTCAGTTTTCAGATACACCCCAGCAATGCCACTTTTGCTCCTACAGATACGTCAGGAATACCGACGTTTCTGTAAATCCTCGCGACATGAAGTGGTCCTTGAGGAGCACGGGGTAAATGAGAGTGGAGATAGGGCACAAGAAGGAAAGAGGGGTCCAGAGAACCTTAAGTCTTACGTGGAAAAAAGCTTCTTGGATGAGCTGGAAGGGCTACAAGGGGGACAGAAAGGGTATAGTGCTTCACCGTCTGTTCTAGAGCTAGAGACTCAGCACTTATATTCTGACATTGAGACTTCAGTAACTACATCGCCTTCAATGCTGGATGTTCTTTTCCTTACACTAAAGATTTTACATAGAATTTTAGAATCTAAAGTAGTGAATAATTACACATTTTTACATATTAAAGTCCCATTCAGTATATATTTCTGTGAGAACTGGGATTTCTGGTTGGCAGAGGTACGCACCCTCTCCAAGCAGAAACCACCATGCAAGTCAGGGTAAGCTAGATAAGAAGTCAATTTGTTATTGGGAGTGTGACATGCACCGAGCTGCGACGTGTCTCCCAGAATGGGTCATGTGTCAATTTGCATGAAGTGACAACAGCTTTCTAAGTACCTGCGTGCCATCCAGCATCTCTCCTGTAACCTGAGAACCTGGCACTCAGCTGTAGACAAAGGAGTCATCATTACCGTAGCTGGAGGACCAACACCTCCCCCCCCACACACACCCAGGAGGCTGCTATTGCCGAAGTTGGATGAACACTTAACCAGCCCGGTCATGCAGTTTTCTTCAGCAATGAGATCCAAGTGGTGGGCCTCTGCCACAACTCTGCTCACGCTCTAAATTTGTGCGACTGCGAAGGGCACACAACACCCACCCACAACTTTGCTGAGGCATATTCGCACAGACATTCCAGAGTGTCTTACGCTAGTACTGCACGTTGAAGGGAGTCAGAGTTTACTTTATCAGTGCTTTCACTTTAAAAGAAGTATTGGGTGCCGACACGAACTCTATTGCAAGACACAAACTGACCTGACATGAGTTTACCTGCATAAACCGGGTAATAAACCCTCACCTTGCCAATTCTAGCCCTTGGTTTTCCTGCAGTAGGTTGGTAGCTGCAGCCACAGAGATAGATTGATGTAGAACTGCTAAGAAATACATGTGAAGCCTGAAAATTAGGACACTTGCCTCAAATTTGAATAACGGCACTTTGGTAAATCTACCAAAGGTAGTGACAAGAGCCTGTGTTTGGGGGAGGGGAGCGAAGAGAAGATGCATGGTGAGTGCTACAACAATCTGACTCGGAAAACCGCTGTCGTCATATTGAAATAGATTGTATAGAGGCATTGGGCGCTCACCAACTCATGTGTTGTAGACTGGGAGCTGCCATATTAAAATCACGTAGTGCACCAGACGTAGTGGCTGCAGTACTAGCTGGAAAAAACTCCTGTACAGTGAGGAGGTGTTGTTGCAACAACAGGGGAAGGATGGGACGGGGAGCAAGATACAATAAAATATGGACAGGAAAGAAATATTCCTTCCTAATTGTAGATTTGCTCTGAAACTGCAGCAGCCCATAATTGTGAAGCACACGCTCGAGGGAAACAAAGTGTCTACATTGTAAATAAACCAAATATACATAGCTTCATGTTGTTAAATAACTAAAAAAACTAAGATATCTGTGGTGTAGGAAAAATGGCCACATAAAATGCCGCAAAATTGCCGCTAAATTTCCATATTTGTGCCGCTAAATTTCCATTTTTGTGCCGCTACATTTGCTAATCCATGCCGCTATATCCTGGGGGGTCTGAGATCAATGGGAGTCCCAGCGAGCCGAGTCCGTAAGCATGCGGATGCATCATACTCGGTTGGACTCCAGTGCTCTGAATTGTACGGTAAGCATTCCAGATCCGAATCGGTCCGGATGCTTTCCTTACCAGATCAGAATCGGGCCCTAAATATGTAAGTAGTGCAGCAGCACCTTTCTCTCTTCTCTTCTCCTTCTCTCAGTCAGTGAAGTCCTCTGGAGTAAAGAGAAAGACAACAAAAGGTCAATGCCACAATACGTGTTTTGCTTCCAGGTCCCCTGGGTATCTGCAGATCCAGAAGAAAATTGCTGGGTGGGGGAGACGGTGCAGCAGAAGCACCCTCCTTGCTGTCTCCTCTTCTCACTGTGCTATAGTGACTAAGGTAAATGGAGGATGTACTGGGAGTAGACCTAGTGGTAACACGCTTCCCCTATGTCTAAGGAGACCCAGAGAGAGTGATGGAAAGCAACCGATATTCCATTGACATCATATCATATGACACTCAATGTAATTGGCATCTGCTGTTATGTTACAGCAGCTGACAACAGTTGCCAATAACACTTAATTTGTGAAGGACATGCCAGGTAAAATATATAGAATTATTGATGGAAGTAGCAGCTGCTCCTGGGAAGCAGTAGTGGGACGGGGGGTTAAAAAAAAAAAAGAACACTTACCTGCTAGCAGCCTGGCCGGCCGCCACCTCTCCTCCATCCTCTCTGTCCTCTTCCTTCTGTGAGAGCAGGAAGCACCCAGGCTCCCCTAAGCCAATAACAACGCTGCCATGCAGCATTGTGATTGGTCTGAGCACTGAGGTTCGGTGCTCAGAGAGGAACTGGGAGCCTGGGCATGTTCTCCTCCCAGGCTGTATAATACAGCCAGTGGAGAACATACTAAGTGTACATGACTGGCTGGCCGGCCCAAGCATGGAAAAATAAAAAGATAATAACGTCACATTTTATTTTTCCTTTTGTGCAGTGCTGAAAGGCATTGGGGCGGCTCTCCTCCCCCGTAGTGCAGGAGATGCCCCTGATTGATGGGTAGTTGCCAATAATAGGGTTATTTTCTACCAAGTGGTTCTGAGTGACATCATATAAGCAACAAGAGTGGAGCCTGAGGTTTCCATGTTGGCACGTCATGGATCCCTGAGTTGGAAAAATCCACATTATTTGTAGATATCCATCTTAAATTTTCCATTATTTATGCCTCACCCCCAAACCATCTTCCCAAGTCCAGATAATCCCAGGATCTTTTGCACAGGGATATAGAATCCATGGGGCAGCCCTAGATAACATAGAGTCCCCTACCGTATGCCTCCATCTTCTAGCTATATATTAAACAGCATTTCAAGACCTATTGGCCACTCTGGTGGTCAATTATGCCTCGGTCTTGGTGCTAGGCGATTTCAACTACTGGCCCTCAGATCCTTCAGAGTGCACCGCATCTAAAGAATTCACTGAATCTCTTCTTTCCCTGAACTTTGTCCCTCACATATCTGTCCCTACACATTCTCGTGGTCACATACTTGACCAGGTTTGGTCTCTCAACCTTCCTGTTTCCCCGGTGTCTGTATCTCCCTGTCCCTGGTCCGACCATGCCCTTATCTCTTTTTCCATCCTTCTCAAACCTATTTCTAAGGTCCCACATGCCAGAAACACCTGGGCGCGGAATTGGAACCGAGTTGATTTTCCCTCCCTGACCTTCCTGCTTCAGAACTCCTCCCCGACCCTCACTGGTCTTTCATCCAATTCCCAAGCCATCGCTATCAATACCTGGCTGGCTGGAGGTTGCGACTCGGTTGCTCCACTCCATCGTATCTCCACCCGACGACCCAAGGACTCCAACAGGTGGTTCAACGACAACTTAAAAGAACAAAAACTGACCTTACGGCAAGCAGAGAGACAGTGGAGAAGAAACTACTGCCCCTTATTAAAAACTCACTACTCAATACTTCTAACTGAGTATAAGAAAGCCATTTTAGTTGCCAAAACCTCCTATTTCTCCACAAAAATAATGACAGCGGAAAATAAATCTAGGGAGATTTTCGGTATAGTTAATGACCTAGCCTATTCCGATAGAGCCTCACCTCAAATCCCCCCAACCCAGCCCCTGTGTGACCAATTAAACTCCTACTTTCTGGACAAGATTGCAACCATTAAGGCTAATATTCCCCTCCCTTCCTCTACTTTTGTTGACCCTTCCCCTCCCCCTGTTCAGTGCCACCTTACTTCAATTCCCCTCCTTACTGAGGAAGTGTTCTTAAAGATACTTCCTAAAGTCAAATCTGGTTCTCCGGCAGACATCTGTCCGGCACGAATCCTACAACAGATCTACTCTACTTGTCCCCAGCCTCCCATTATTTTCCTTAACAGCTCCCTTACTCAGGGAGTGGTGATCCCCGCTCTTAAATCAGCTACAATAGTGCCCATTTTAAAGAAGCCCGGCGCTGACCCATCCATCTCAGCTAATTACCGCCCCATTTCCCTGCTGCCATATTTGGGCAAGGTGCTTGAGCGCCATGTCACCTCGGTACTCAGCACCCATGTAGAAGCAAATGGGGGTCTGGCATCTCGTCAGGCCGGCTTCCGCCCCAGGCATTCTACCGAATCTGTCGTGGTGTCAGTCTTGGACAACCTCAGGAAGGGTATGGATTGCAACAAACATCAGGCTCTGGTGCTCCTCGACCTCTCCGCCGCCTTTGACACGGTGGACCATACCATCTTACTTTCACGTGTCAGGGCGGCGGGAATTGAGGGCTCAGCCCTGGTCTGGCTATCCTCCTTCCTGAGGGACCGCACCCAGGCGGTTCGGTTGGGGGACTTCACGACCACCCCACTTCAAGTCACCTGCGGTGTCCCCCAGGGTTCCTCTCTTTCTCCCTTATTATTCAATCTTTACATCTTTCCTCTAATCCTGGCACTTCAGCAGCTGGAGGTCACCGTTTATAATTACGCGGATGACCTCCAGCTCATCTTTAACCTCTCCTCTTCTCCCCTCTCTATCTCAAACTTCCAGTCCATTATGATTTTCATCAGGGACTGGATGAACCACAACCATCTCAAGCTGAACCCGGACAAAACCGAGTTGGTTCTCACAGGTGGTTCTTCCAGTCCCTGGAACTCTCTTTTTTGGCCCTCTTGTTTTGGTCCCTCCCCCACTCCTTCCTCCACAGTTAAAACCCTGGGTGTCAAAATAAATAACCAACTCACCTTACACTCACAAATCAGCTCTGTAGTTTCTTCCTGTTTCCTCACTCTCCGAACTATCCGCGCTGTCTCCCGTTTCTTTTCCCCCCAGGCACTTAAGCTGATCATGTCCGCGCTGGTGATCTCACGGCTGGACTATGCCAATGCCCTGTACAACGGCATCCCTGCATACAGCCTGCGCAAACTCCAGATGGTCCAGAACCAAGCGGCTCGGTTGGTGTATGGTTTCCCACGTTTTCACCACTCTACACCCCTCCTTAAGGAGCTCCATTGGCTTCCTGTCAAGGAACGCTCCCTCTTTAAAACCGGCTGTATGGTCTTTCAAGCCCGCCAGGGCACTGCCCCAGCCTTCATTTCTTCTGTGATCAATGAATATGTCCCGTTCAGAGAGCTTCGTTCTTCCGCTAAATCCCTCCTGCAAATCCCGCGTTTTAAACGTAAAAAGTGGGGGGGAGCCAACTTTTCAACTTTGGCCCCCACCTTTTGGAACTCCCTCCCCGACCATTTACGATCTGCCACACAATACTCCTCCTTCCGCAAAGACCTAAAAACGTTTCTGTTCAAACAGGCCTTTTCCTTGTAACTTGTCCCTCCTTCCCTGCACCAGGTTCACTCCGCCCCCAGTTGCTGGACCAACTACTATAGCGCCAAGAAACCGTAGGGTGAACGCCGCGCTTTACAAATGTTTTTTAAATTAAAATTTTAAATTAAATTAAACAGTATATAACTGGAGCCCTGTCAACCACCCCAACACCCCCTGGGCATATTTCCCCTGCCAATACGCTGGAAAAACCTTCCACCTTGCAACCCTATTCAAGCACCCTTGACAGTACCCTCAACTTCGCTAGGTTAAAAAAAATGCATTTACTCTTACAATCCTCCCCATCCCATCATTCCCCAAAAAATTAACCCTGGGTGGGTAACTCCTCTCCGCCAGCGAAGTTTGCAGAGGTTTTCCTACTCCGCTCTCGAACTCAGAGGTAGGCAAATCTCTGACTCCGTGGCGGATCGAAGTCAGCCAGCCCCTCCCCCTCAGCGCAAGACATACAACGTAGGAGTTTTTTCATTAAAGAAGGACACGAGTAGCAGGAAAGAGAGCAGCCAAGCAGGGAAGGAGGTAGCTACGCAGGTAAGTGCCTTCTTTTTTAAATTTGAAATTATTTGGGAGGGGGAGGGAGCGGAGCTACACAGAGTTTTTTTCAAACTCAGTGGAGCTCCACTTAGAAGCACTACGCCAGCTCTGCCCACCCTTAAAAAAATTTAAAAATCTGAAATTCATTCCAGCCCCCCACCCAGTACCATCAACAATTTACTTGTTCCTTATACCCGGATACCGTTGTTCTAAGCACTCTAGTCAGCGGTGGCCAGCACAGGTAAACACAGTGGAGCAGTGGGGCGGGGCAAGATGGGAGGGGAGTAGTCGACAGACAACGTAATAGGTATAATTAAATAAATAAATAATACATATTCCATCGTCTTTTGATTCCCCCTAACCACTCGCCCCGCCTCACTGCGTTGATTTGTGCCAGCCACCACTGACTCTAGAACAGAATTTCCCAAACTGTGGGTTGCTAGCCAATTTCTGGTGGTTTGCAAAACAGCAATAAAATATAT
This sequence comes from Lissotriton helveticus, assembly GCF_964261635.1. NCBI lineage: Eukaryota > Metazoa > Chordata > Amphibia > Caudata > Salamandridae > Lissotriton > Lissotriton helveticus. The sequence continues at coordinate 439,962,183 of NC_136063.1, forward strand.
GCCTTTACAATATTATGTTTATCTTTTCAAATTTTTTGTGCTTCAGAGAAAGAGGTCAAATGTCAGGCCATTTCTTCTGCCCAATTGCTCCTTATTCTTAATACCCAAGGATTGATGTTTCCTTTGCTTTCGTTGACTGCTATATGAGAGGAGATGTTAAAGAAAACTATGTGACAATCTTGCTCGGGTACATGGAGTGTGAAATCAAAGCCTGTAGGATTTTTACTACACACCAAAAAACGTAAACACTTGTAAATTAACTATACACATATTCCAGAACATAGCAGAAGTTAGTAAAGCAAAAATTGGCTTTTTTTGTAGTTCTGAATGTGATGGAAAAAAACCCTTGCAAATATTCCCTAGCAAATTCAGGGTGAACCTTCCAGTATTTGTGGCTGTCATTGTTTTACTTCACTAAGCCATTTCAACAGAGAATGTGCTCACTATATGTGGCATCACACAATCATCCTACTTGTGCATGACTTTCATGCTTAAATTGAGAAATATGGATGTGGCCTAATGGACAGAGCTCCCAACTTTGGCGCTGGGGAACAAGGTTCAAGTCCAAGTGTTGACTCTGGGCAAATCATTTAATCTTCAGTGCTTAAAATAAAAAGAATGTGACCTAATGCAATTTGGTGGCCATGTAAAGTGCAACTGTGCTCTTGCAGTGTTCATGCTGTATAAAACTGCAATATGTATATGTATAATACAAAATGCACCACTGGGCCCATAAATGGATATGAGCCTTACTCCATACTCTGTGACAGAAGGGGTCTGTCAAATTTGATAACATTTATGCCTGGGAGGAGCTTGAGGAGTTTCACTCTGCGGAATTTCGCAGCAATTCTAAAACAACTCCGCCAAATTCTGCGGAGTTCCATGAGCAGGCAGAGTATTGCTCACCACCCCTAATGAAATCCCCTTTGATGCTGAGAGTAGTTGTGGACCAAGAACCCCTCCTGTTACCACTAGTAAGTCCCACACGGCGGGACTACTGGGACCTCCGAGGCCACGCCCCCTTTCTTAACGGCTCTTCAAACATGCCTCCTGGTGCACTACTGGTTCTGGGATGAAGTCACTTTGGCTGCTGAGGGTAGTTGAAGGCCAAGAACGCCTTTTGTGGCCACGAGTAAGTCCCTTACCGTGGGATTGCTGAGACCTCGTTAGAGGCCCTTCCCCCTTTCTCAACCACTCTTCAAACTCGCCTCCTGGCGCACTAGTGATTGGGGTATGAAATACCCTTGGCTCTGAGGGTCATTGGGAGCCAAGAACCCCTTTTGTTACCACCAGTAAGTCCCCCACAACGGGATTGCTGAGACCTCAAAGTAGGCCTGCCCCTTTTCAACCACCCTGTAAACGCACCTCCAGGCACACTACTTGTTGGAAGATGAAGTCTCCTTAGCTGCTGAGGGTAGTTGGGTCCCACAAACCCCTATTGTTACCACCAGTAAGTCCCCCACAGGAGGATTGCTGAGCCATTGTTGGAGGCCCCGCCCCCTTTCTCAAACAATCGGCAAAGGCACATCCTGGCACACTACTAGTTGGGGGACGAATTCCCCTTGGCAGCTTAGGTCATTGGAGGTCAAGAGCCCCTATTGTTGCCACCAGTAAATTCCCCACAACAGGATTGCAGAGAACTCGTCGGAGGCCCTGCCCCCTTTCTCAACCACTCTGTAAACGAGTGGGGCAGATTTTAGTGGGGAAGATTGTTTTGGATTGGAGTGGGGCAGATTGGAGTGGGGCAGATTGGAGTGGGGCAAATTGTTTTGGATTGGAGTGGGGCAAATTGTTTTAGATTGGAGTGGGGCAGATATTTTCGGATTTGAGTAGGGCAGATTGTTTTGGATTAGAGTTGGGCAGATTGTTTTGGATTAGAGTGGGGCAGATTGTTTTGAATTGAAGTGGAGCAGAATGTTTTGGATTGGAGTGGGGCAGATATTTTTGGATTTGAGTAGGCCAGATTGTTTTGGATTAGACTTGGGCAGATTGTTTTGGATTAGAGTGGGGCAGATTGTTTTGAATTGAAGTGGAGCAGAAGGTTTTGGATTGGAGTGGGGCAGATTGTTTATGGATTGGAGTGGAGCAGATTGGAGAGTGGAAGATTGGAGTGAGGCAGATTGTTTTGGATTGGAGCGGGGCGAATTTGAGTAGGGCAAATTGGAGTGGGATAGATTGGAGTGGGTTGGATTGGTAGTATTGGAATGTGGTGGATTGAAATGGATTGGATTGGTGTGAGTAGCTTGGATTAGAGTACCATGGATTGGATTGGTGTGGGTTGGGTTGGATTGGATTGAGTGGGGTGGATTGATGTAAATTGAGGTGGGGTGGATTGGCGTGTATGGAAGTGGGATGGATTGGGGTGTACTGCACGATTATGTGCCTCAGCATCATTTCAGAAATTACACATAAAAAAGAAACAATTTGCTTTGCAATAAGATAATCCTCATCTTTTGAGAACAGTGTCCATGAGCAAAAACAAAAGAAAACATGAGTGCAAAGTGAGAAAAGAAGACTTGGCAGAAAAAAAGAAATTTAATTATAGAAAATAAATCTTTGCAATTTTGTTTGTCCTGCTGTGCACATTTTTGCTAGTCACATGCCTTCTGTTTACATGGCACTAAGTTAAACAGGACAAAATAATACCTCAATCAAAGCAGAGGGGCACTGTTTAAGTTGACTCAGTCAGTGCTTGGTCCCTTCTTCACAGAGAAGAACGGAAATTATATTAGGCCTGCCTAAAGGAATTACAAGGTTGTAAAGAAGAGTGGCACATCAGACAACAAATGGTAAGCAACAGGCAGACTCCAAGACCTTTTTAGACACAAGAGTGTCTGACAAGCGAAACACATGCACTAGCGTATGCTCTCACAGGCTCAACCCTGAAAATTGCCATATGTCCGCCCATCATAATTAAGTAAGAAGACATGTAACCATTTCTCCAATGCCCCTTACTCCACAGCACAGTCAGAGAAGTTTAGCCACGGCAGAGATGGAGCACTCTCTGTAATGGCCAAACTTAAAGTCCGCCTGCATATAGATCGTGTGCGTGGACTACTATGTTGGTGGGGAGACAAGACAGTCGCCACTGCAGTTTCCTTCCAGCCAACATATAAATCATGGATGTATGACGGTACAACGCGTACCGTTTCAAAGCGTGCCTTTACAACGTGTCTTTAACAACGCAAGTCGTTACAACGACTTGCGTTTTTGGGCGCGGATAGTGAATAGTATAATATACTATTCTAACACCAGTCCCTGTGGATAGTAAAGAAGGTGTTGGAATAGTAAATATACTATTCTTTATCCTTTAACGCCCTCCAGCGCAAGTCGTGGTTACGACTTGCGTTGTAAAGGACGCGCCGTAAAAGCACTGCGGGGTAACATCCGCGTTGAAAAGGATGTTCCCCATAAATCATGCCCTTAATTTAAAACAAGAAACAAACACTTTTCCCAAGATAGGCTGCTTGAAGAATGTGATTTTTACATTTGCATTAATTTAATTATAGCGCATAACTGTACATACTCTAAAACAACAAATGGAACATACTAGTTAATGGAGATTTGACATGTGGTAACTGGTAAAGGCTTTCCTTCCTCACCTTCCAGCAAATGCTATTAAAAACATGCCAATCTGAAAGTTCTATCTCATTAAAGATCTTAGTTTGCTCTATATATACTTCATAAAATGTCTATTCCATACTGTTCTGCACTATTTAGGTATGATGCTTGGAAAAAGAACCAAGACCAACGCAACGCAGGAATGACCATACGTGTAAATAAACACATATGACCTGATTCACAAAAGTAATCTGAGACAAGATCCTAACTTTACGACTTTCGGTATTCAAGGGCATTTAGGAGTAGCAAAGTTAGGAATGCTAACTTTACTACTCCTAAATGCCATTTGTGAATACCGAAAGCCGGAAAGTTAGGATTATGTCTGAGATTACTTTTGTGAATCGCGGCCTGTATTTTTTTGATAGATCAGGTAATTAATATCTTGCAGTAAAATTCTGTGTCTACCCTGAATGTTAGGTGTTCAACTGCTCAGAGAACTGGTTGAGCCTTTCATCAATCTGAGGCTGAAAACTGAATACAACTAGGTTGTGCCGTGATAATCACCCGGAGTACTTACTTGCACTATAAAACAGCCAAAAATCACAAACAATGGCAAATCAAAAGCAGGTGTCGCCATTACCCTTTTAGTAAATTGAGATTCTCAATCCTGGCACATACTCAGTCCCAGTTCGAGCTGGCCTTTCTAACATGGTGGTGATGTCATGCAACATGCTACAGACCCATGATGGCATTACCCACCCATTTACCAGTTAGGAGTGAGAAATAACGTGCAGGACCGGAATTACTATGTCATTTACTGTTTGTTTAAAAAAATTCTGAACACTAATCAGAAGATGGAAAATATGAGTGGAAGCGCAGGTGGTTTTAGCAGGTGCAAGGTTGCACCCAGTAAAATGTGTACTTGTAGGGGGTCGTAATTCCACAAAAAATGCAGTATTACCACTTCAATCAATTCCAAAGGAGGAACTTAAAAGGCTACGGTTTTGCTAACAAAAACGATTGTGTACCCGAACACAGGCAGACACGAAGCACCGCCTTAGAACTTGGCCCGCTGACAGAGCTCACAGCTGACGTGTAAAAACACCGATGCACAAACATTGGCGCGCGGCAGGGGTCCACGCTCGTGGCAAACAGCCAGGAAGAAAGGGCTGAGTAAAACTGAAGCTTGTTTTCCTTCGCTGGAGAAATGACCATTTATTTCCAAACAGTCCCCAAGCTCGTGCCTTTAATGGCCATTACTCCACTGGGCTGGCATGGTGCCAGGGCTTTGCATATTCCCTAATTGTCAACAAGGGCTGCTGGAGTTCATTAAAAAAAAGGTCTAACAATGACCAGCGAGTTTCAAGCCTCAGAGCCTCAGATTTGAAAACTACCATGCGTCTGATCAATGATTTCAAACTAACACAAGAGCCAACATATCAACATATCACCAACAACCGGTGATAATTATCGCTAAGCCTACTTAGCGCTAGGATACTTATCGCCAGCCATCGCTGGTTTCTATCGCTGAGATAGCGCGCTATCAGCGACGCTTATCTCAAAAGCGATAGCAATATCAGCAATAGCTGCATATTGTGCGATTATCGCTGGAAATCCAGCGATAATCGCACAATGATTGGCGAAACGTTGGTGATATGGGAGGGCAGACTTCCATTGGATATCATGGTTAAGTCAAACTAAAAGCAGGCGTAAGGAAAGTAGCGATAACCATGGTTAGCACTACTTTTCTTATCGCTATGCTTGTTAGCGTGCCCATTGATAATTGGAGAAATGTCGCTGGGAAGGAACGCCCACTTTGCATCTCATTAGAAATGCAAAGGGAGGCGTAGGAAAAAAGGGTGCTAACATGCGATTATGCATGTTAGCACCCTCTTAGTGATAGGGCGAAAACATTATCTCCGCTTTTTGCGCTTTTAAAGAGAGAAAAGCAGAGATAAGGCCCTTGATGATATGCCCCATAAACTCTTTAGTTTTGCAGTTAGCTACAGTACCCATGGGCAGAGTAAAGTCAGTTCCACAATTATGACCTCGAACAAATTAAGGATTACAAATTTAAAGACGGCAAGCAAAGGCTTTCTTCAAGCAGGGCAGTATCTTGACTCCAGAACAAACGTTAGCATAATAACAAACGGAATAGCATGTATGCGGATACTTTGCAATGTTGCATCCTTTTGAAGAACGACAGTACATCTTATGTTGAGTATCAGTGTGATACAGAACATGGGCATGCCACACACTCATGCCAGCCTGTCCACCCGATAGCAGAATCTACGATTGCGCTGACACATTCCTACAGAATAACAGATTCAGAAAGGTGGGCTCAAACTAGCTGCATGCGAATTGACATTTCCTAAAAAACACAGGTGCATATTACCAACAATCTGCGATAATTATCGTAAACCGTGGGTAGCACGTTTTTTGTTATCGCCGCATATAGCTGTATTTTCTCTCCGTGTTAGCAGCGTATTATCAAGGCGTTGCTCAGAGGCGATGTAAAATCCAGAGATAGTGGTGCAAACAAGCGATAGCGTGCGGAATCCTGCGATAAAATTCCTACGATAATAAAATGCTTGCTGATACATCATTGTGAACTTAGCCTATCAATCCACCTCCCATTGAAGAGATGGTCAAGTCAACTTTTAATCAAATGTTAATTTCCTGCCATAACCGCAGTTAGCAGGACTTTTCTCATCGCTTTCAGGTCCGAGCCGTGTTGATAATACAGCGAAGTTGTGTTTGCGATGTTTTCAACGAAGTTATTGTAAGGAACACCTACTTTGCATCTGATTAGCAATATATATTGCTGGCATGGGATGCGTTACAAAACCGGCTGCTATCGCAGGATTACATGCGCTAGTGAGGCCTTGTTGATAGTGCGATAAAAAAAAATGCCGCTTTACCCCCGAAAACTGCTGCTAAACTGGCGAAAACTCGCTTGATAATATGCCCCACACTTTAATTTTTGCGGTTGAGAGCTAAAAGTCAAACTTTGTGCTCCATTGTAATTGGTTATTTCAGTTTTATGTAGTTTATCTGAAAAACATTTGATGAGCCACGTGCACAACTCTTGTACAGTGCATAAACTGAACGAGGGAAGACTGTGATTGGGAGATCCGGGGTTTGCCTCATGCTCACGCTGAGGTCATGAAAGTAGGACCTTGATGCCTGCTCATGCAGCCAGTCTGAGACCTGTAGACCTCGACTTCACAAAGCCATTAACTAGTAGGGACCTGACTAACTAATGTGAATACTCACTCCTCAAAATATTCTACAGATGTGGGACCCCATCAAAGTATGGATAGGCCTCCAAAGATAATTGGTGCTGCTAGGTGACCCAGCTGATACTACCAAAGGTCAACCATTGGGCTGCCAGTTCCTTAAACAGAGAGGCCATGAACCCCACAATTGCCATCAGGACTGGCTCAAACCAGATACGAATGACCCACCCAATGTCACATCACACTGGCAAATCCCTTTCACTACAATGCCATGGTCTTCTTATCATATGCATTGTGCGCCTGCTTCACAAAGTTAAATGTACACTATTCTGTAAGTTACTCTTTTTCGGTATTGACAAACTACTATTCAATAGTTTCTTTATGACTGCACAGAATCCCCAATCAGGCGGAGAGCTCTGCACACTTTTAAATCATAGTTGGTTACCACTAAAAAAGAGTAAACTCAGAAGTGTAAGTTTACCTTTGTGAATCAGGGTCTGTGAAAGTGGAGACTGGCTTTTCTGATGGATATAGGAAGGCAATGTCTTGTCCCCCGGCAGTCTCATACCAGATTACTTTTAATTTTATGCTCTATCTTATAATCTGTCATGGCTGTTACACTCTGTCCTTGCCCGATGATCATATTGCCTTGACTTATGGGATATGAGAGTCAGGATGTGCCAACTGACTGTGCAGGCAAGGTCCCTTTTCTCTCAGCCATGCCCGTGCCTGTGCTCCCCAGCACACACAGCAGCATGACAGGTGTGGGCGACTAATGCCTGGCCCTTTGCTTAATGTCCCCTCCGCTCATTTGACCGCTGTCCCATTTACCTCAAAATTGTTATCCCCGCCATCAGGATGTTGCATTCCGTACTTGAAACTGCCTTTCCAGCAGCCAGGTCGTTATGGGCTCTGTATCACTGGCCTCCGCTGCAGCTGTAGTGCTACTCTCGCCACCACTGGGTTCAGGCTCATGTTCCTCCGTGGTCTCTTGCGAATCTGCATGAGAGAGAGATACAGGGTTGTGTAAGTGTCATCATCTGGTCACACAAATTCAAGACAATGCACTACAGGAGAGGCCCAAATCTACATGGTAACCACCACCCCCTGCAATCACTGTGCAGCTACACACAACATATACCACAACAGTGCTTGCAACGCTGAATATGTGCCATGAGTGAGCCATGTTGATGCCACACAGCACTACACCCTGCCCGTAGATGAAGTGTACCACACACACAACTTGGCCTGCCCACACCTTGTGACATGATGAGGGTACAACACTTGTTACCACTAACAGACCTCCAGGGAACATGAGGGGACAACACACATATCTATTAGGGCATCACAGTCCCCTATGCCACGTAGGCCATAGCAAGCACCATGTGATAATCTGGGGCACATTATTTGCAGATGTTGGGGCACCAACGATCATGGTGCAGGCAAAGTAGGCATACATGAATTCACACTCAGCGAGTGGACACTGCTGTTCACCCCATAATAGATCACACACACCATCCCAACGCTGAATGACCATGTGGAGCCCAACACATCTGGCAATGTGAAAGTACAGCAGGGAGTATCTGCTCAGTAAGGCCAGGGTGGCACAATACCTGATACAAGCACACATCACAGCAGCCACTCATATGACACAGCACAGCACAGCAGCACACGCATATCGCATGGCTCACCGCTGCCACAGGCCCTGTACACATGCATCCTCTCCAAGCAAAAGTTACGCTCCCCAGATACTCACCAGCCCTGCCTTGCTGGCGATGCTCCTTCAGACGTGCATCCAGGTCTGGATGAGTCACTGCCAAGATGCGGCCCATCACTGGAGTCATGCTGCGCCGTGCCAAACGCCCTGTGCGTGGTAGCATCCCCAATGACATCTCAGCCACGGTTTTTGCAAGCCAACTGATGTCGTCCCACCTCTTGTGGCAGTGTGTGCGGCGGCGGGTGGATACCCCCAGGGCTCGCACCTTTGCCGCAATGGCCCTCCACACGGCCTTACGCTGGTTTACCTTGAGCTGCAGGTATGAGAGAAAAGAAGGGTAAATGACCAGTTCCACAATGTCAGGTACCAACATCTATCAGTACAGTAGAAAGACCCAGACTCCGTACCTATTGTAACCTCCCTCCATCCCAAACTGGGAGACACCTCACAAGGGCACTTTGCATGGCCCACACAGATGTGATTGCATGCACACATTGGGGCGTAGAGGGTCCAGGATAATCTCACAAATGCAAGATGCATCAACATAATATGCATCGACAGAAGTGTGTAAGTCTGAAATTACACAGGACACAGATGTGGCATATCTATTATTCAGTGGGAAGGAACTGGGGCAAGGAACATGTAAGTCTGGTGTTGTTTTTCGTTTGTGTGGGCAGCCACTGGCCAGACTCCCTGGGTCACACTGAGTCAGACAACAGGGGCACACAGAAATACTCACACAAGCTATTAATGTCCTGGCACCTACATGGCAAACATTCGGTGGCTCTGTATGGCTGACAATGTAACACTCCCCACTCACACATACAGGTGCAGGCATGGGAAAGAGTGACATTGTGACACACACACTCCCTCGCCCTGGAGTCAGCTTATCTGTCAGTGTTTGACACAACCCCACACCCTCAGGCCTATACTGCAGCAGCACAACTACACCTCTGACACCCCTCTGCCCGATGGCTACCTTCTTGGTGACTTACCATGACATTGGGACCACCAAACAGCCTTGGGTACTGTGCCAGCACCTCGTCCACCAGGACCTCTAGCTCCTCGCTGGTGAATGGACTGGCACGGATCTTCTCCGTCCTTGCCATCCTTGTGGACATGGAACACCTGTGGCGGAAGTGAGTGGTGAGGGGTCCCAGGCAGCAGGCTCAGGGGCAGCAGCAGGAGAGGGTCCTAGGCAGCAGGCTCTTCAGGCAGCAGCAGGAGAGGGTCCCAGGCAGCAGGCTCAGGAGGCAGCAGAAGGAGAGGGTCCCAGGCAGCAGGCTCTTCAGGCAGCAGCAGGCTCTTCAGGCAGCAGCAGGAGAGGGTGCCAGGCAGCAGGCTCAGGAGGCAGCAGCAGGAGAGGGTCCTAGGCAGCAGGCTCTTCAGGCAGCAGTAGGAGAGGGTCCCAGGCAGCAGGCTCAGGAGGCAGCAGCAGGAGAGGGTCCCAGGCAGCAGGCTCTTCAGGCAGCAGCAGGATAGGGTCCCAGGCAGCAGGCTCTTCAGGCAGCAGCAGGAGAGGGTCCCAGGCAGCAGGCTCAGGAGGCAGCAGCAGGAGAGGGTCCCAGGCAGCAGGCTCTTCAGGCAGCAGCAGGATAGGGTCCCAGGCAGCAGGCTCTTCAGGCAGCAGCAGGAGAGGGTCCCAGGCAGCAGGCTCAGGAGGCAGCAGCAGGAGTGGATCCAAGGCAGCAGGCTCTGTGAGCAGTGGAAATGTGAGGCTCACTCCCACAAACTTATAGCCCCCTGGGGTCGTCTGTAAGCTGCAAAGCAGCACCAATTGGTTGTCCAGGTCTGCCTCTTTCAAAATCATCCAATGACCGCCTCCGCGCTGGCAGAGCACACCTTCCACGTTTTTCAAATCTGCATCATGCCACCACGATCATCGCTCCCATTGGCTGTAGGCAATGCTCCATGGCGGTGATGCACCACGGGTGCTTGGGGTGCGTTACCGCGATGGTGCATCATTCAAATGCATCCAATGACCGCCTACGCGCTGGTGGAGCATGGCCACCGCCATGTACACATGTCCATATGCCAATGGCTTCCGCACTTGTGAAGAGGGTGGTGCTGGTGTCACACCGCCGGGGACAGGCGGTAGGTACCGCGATTCATACGGCGGAGCATGGCCACCACCATGTACACATGTCCATATGCCAATGGCCTCCACACTTGTGAAGTGGGTGGTGCTGGTGTCACACCGCCGGGGACAGGCGGTAGGTATCGCTATTTTCATAACCATTCATGGCTATGTCAATCCTGAACACTGTGTCAGTACACAGCAGCAACATGGTGAAGGGCACATCATTGTACAAACAATGCCACAGGTGGACGCATGTTCAGTGTGACACACATTGGTCTGTAGTCCCTGCCATGTTACTTATGCATTTCATGGCTGATGATGCTTGACACTCTTGAGCTGGTGTTCATGATGTGGTACTAATCAATTTGTCGTGGGTCAGTGATGACCTTGACAAGGCTTGTGTCACTGCATTGTATCGTATCAGACTGGTGCATTCACAACAGCTCATGCACACAACTGAACGTTTTCCTGATACTATGATCCTTGTGTTGATGGATGTGTGCAGAGTTTACATGATGCATTGAGGTGTGACAGGTACATCAGATGGGTATGATACCCATGGTACTTTCCTTACTTACTTGGCGGATGTTGCAGCACCTTTCCTGCACATGTGAATTGTGTTCTCCAGTATGTGCGCATTCACATTCTCCGATGTGTTTGTGGCACTTGTGTATTGTCAGTGGAGAGGTGTGCCCTCTGTGTGTATCAAAAGGCCAGCCATGTAACCTTGTGTGCCATGCATCTCTCAGGCAGTCGATGTTTTAACATGATATCATTGATGGTATGTGCTGTGGCCATCCCATGATGGTTGTCACTGACATTTAAAATTTTACATCTCAACTAGGAGGAGGCCAAATCTCCTACCTCACCTGACAGTGCTGGAGGACATGGAGAATGAGGCAATAATACGGAAATTCCGCCTGGATAGACCAACACTGAAGATCCTGTGTGATCTATTGGAGCCCCACCTGCAGCCTCGCCGCCACTATCCAACGGCATTCTCACCCACATACAAGGTGATGGCAGCACTCCACTTCTTTGCGACAGGTTCCTTCCAGGAGACCGTGGCTAGCGCTGGAGGATTGTCGCAGCCCATGTTCAGCATGGTGCTGAGGGATGTTCTTGCTGCCATGATGCTGTATCGGAATCGCTACATCCATTTCCCTAGGGGAGGAGAATTGGCTGCCGTGAAGGGGGACTTCTATCCCCTTGGGCGCATCCCACATGTTGTTGGTGCCATCGATTGCACCCATGTAGGTCTTGTGGCACCACAGGTGATGGAGCACATTTATAGGAACCGCAAACATTATCATTCAATCAATGTGCAGGTGGTGTGCCTTGCGGACATGACCATTTCTCATGTATGTGCGAAGTATCCAGGCTCGGCGCATGATTCGTACATCATGAGGAACAGCATGGTGCCACGGATGATGGAGAATCTGAATCTCGAGCATGCTTGGATTGTGGGTGAGTATGTCTACTGATATGGCGTGCTGTGTGTTACCTGATGCACTCTGGCTGTGCAACATTGCAATGGGTGTTTGTCATTCACAGGTGACTCAGCATATCCCAGTAGGCCATGGCTGTTGAGCCCCCTCAGGAATCCCAGGACCCCAGCTGACATCCGCTACAATGAGGCCCATGGCAGGACCCGACGGGTTATCGAACGGAATTTTGGCCTGCTGAAGTCAAGATTCCGCTGCCTTGACAGGACCGGAGGTGCACTGGCATACTCGCCTGGGAAGGTGTGCAAGATCGTTGTGGCATGCTGTATGCTGCACTACCTGACCATCCACAAGAGGGTCCCCCTGCTCCTGGACGATGGTGAGGAACCAAGGCCACCACCTGCTCAAGGACCTGAGTCCAGTGATGAGGACAGTGGAGAGGAGGAAGGAGTAGACCTGCGCCAGCAGCTCATCGAACGCTACTTCACTTGAAGGTGGGTGACGAGGTACAACGTGCACATTGTCTGGTGTGGTTGCTGTTGTTGTGAAGGGCTATGCGCGGATGTAACCGACAGGCACACATTCAGTCACCTGTGTGTGGTAAATGTGACATTGACGTTCCATATGGGGACGTATGCTGGACCCTATTTGTTCACACCTGCAGCCCATTGTCTATTATGCCTGTTGTGTCTTGTGTATGTTTTGTGTAGTGTTCTGCCTGTGATGCCACAATGAGACCAGTGACTGTTGTTCTGTTGTGTCTCCCTAGGTGCTACAGACGAATCATGCACTACAAACTGTACAGCATTTGGACACATCATGGACCTTGTCAACATTGTAAATATTGCACTAAAAACGAGACTGCACAAAATCTGGTGCGTCAGGTATTTTATTTTGACAGTGGACATGTGATTTGTGCGGGAATATTCACATGACAGTGGGGAATGAGCTGTGAGTTGACAGTCCTGTTCGATGAGATGCAAGAGTAGAGTCCACATGGATGTGGTGACCCAGTCCAACAGACAGGTGCCATTGCCAAGGAAATGTGGGGAAAGACAGTCCAATTAGTCAATGCAGTAGGGAAGAGGGTGTCATCACGGCTGGCTCTGTGACAGGCGTGTGGCAGGTGCTTTGCCTCCGGAGACTCCCAGGCTCTTCTTTGGATGCCCCCTAGATCTTTTTTGGCAGGGGGGGGCTGCTGAATGGCCAGCGGCGTGAGGGTACGCACCCCTCTCTGTTGGCGCAGGGGAGGATGGTGCACTGTCATCCTGCGGCACAACAGGAGGGGACGGAGGTGGTGGTTGGGACACAGGCCTGTCCCTCTGCAACGCCACTTGCTGGCCCATGAGGTCCACCATCTGTCCAAGGCGGTTGTCGATGGACCTCATCAGCAGGATGAGCTCCCTTAAAAGTTCATCCGACCGGCCACTTTGTCCTTGGACCTCTTGGTATGCCTCCACTACTCTGGTGAAGTGGTCCAGGGATGGTGTCCACTATTCCCGAGGTCTGGTGGTGACCCTGGCCCTCCCACCTGCTCTGCTGCCACAGACCTCTTGCCTCGCCACTGTGGGTCCACGCACTCTCTCCCTGCCCTCAACAGTTGTTGCTGTGGCCTGGTCGTCCCCTGGGACAGGGAGGGTTCTGCAGGTGATACTGGTGATACTGGTGATACTAGTGGTAGTGGCGGTGGCGGTGGCTGTGGTGGAGGCAGAGGCCGTGACAGCAGGGGTCTGCTGCACTGTTGTTGCAGCAGACGTGGTGGTGGGGAGGATGGGGGCCTGGGACCTCTGGGTCTGTGGCACACCAGATGGGCCGGGCTGGAGCTCATCGTCCAAACTGTCCTGGGAGTCCATATCTGAGAGTCCATGTGCCGGGGGTGGAGACTGGCTCTGCTGGTCGTTGGTGTGGTCCTCAGCAGTGAGTTCTTCATCACCTGTGGATTAGATGGGGAATGGTCAGTGTTGGGCACTGTGCAAGTATTGTGTCAGCTGCGTATAAACGACTGTCTGTACACTACACAAATATGAAGTTACCAGTAGTACAATTCATGACAACACTGTGTGTAGTTTCATAGTGCAGAGGAACATCATTTACTCATACATGTTGGATCTCGATGCATTGCATGCAATTGTTGCTGCGTTTAGGAATGCAGGTCTACCACACACACACACACATCAGGAAGAGTCAAGATAGCTACCTACCTGTTAGGTGAGGGTGAAGAGTGTAATGGCTGACACATGCTCCTGGGTGGGAGAGGCCTCCATGCTGCTGGAGTGTGTGCCAGGGGGCATGCTGGGAGTAGTGATACAGGCCTCCCTCCTCCAAACACCCTCCAAGTGAAGATGGCTACCTACCTGTAAGTTTGTTTGTTGAACAGTGCAATGGCTGACTCATGCTCCTGGGTGGGGAGGCCTGTATCCTGCTCAGCTGTGGGACAGGCGGCATGGTGGGAGTGGTAGTGCTGGCCTCCCTCAAACAGACAGACATCACAAGCAACATAGCTACCTACCTGTTCAGTGAGGGTGAAGAGTGCAATGGATGACACTTGCTCCTGGGTGGGGTAGGCCTCCATGCTGTTGGAGTGTGGGCCAGGGGGCATGCTGGGAGTAGTGATACAGGCCTCCCTCCCCAAACACCCTCCAAGTGAAGATGGCTACCTACCTGTAAGTTTGTTTGTTGAACTGTGCAATGGCTGACACATGCTCCTGGGTGAGGGAGGCCTCCATGCTGCTGGAGTGTGGGCCAGGGGGCATGCTGGGAGTAGTGATACAGGCCTCCCACCCCCAAACAGAGCTCCAATACAAGATGGCTATCTACATGTAAGTCTGTTTGTTGAACTGTGCAATGGCTGACACATGCTCCTGGGTGGGGGAGGCCTGTATCCTGCTCAGATGTGGGACAGGGGGCATGGTGGGAGTGGTAGTGTATTTGTATTTGTATTTGTATCTGGGTTTTATATCGCGCCAACTCACCGACAGGTCTCAAAGCGCTTCTGACCAAGTACAGCAACAAGAAACAAGAAGGGAAAATATGGAATATCAGCCAATCTTACGGGGATGTGAACGCGTCCTTGAAAAGTAAGGTCTTCAGGGATTTCCTAAAGCGGAGAAGATTGGGTTCTCTACGAAGCACCTCCGGCAGCTTGTTCCAGATGGAGGGAGCATGGACTGAAAAGGATCTACCTCCTTTAGTTGCCAGTTTAAAGCGTGGGCAGGATAGCAGAAAGGAGTTGGAGGATCGCAGGGCGCGTCTAGGTTCATACACTTCCAGCCTATCTTTTATATAGGCTGGGGCCTGTCCATGAATTGCTTTGTGACAAATGCACATGCTCTTAAATTCGACTCTCTGCTTCATAGGGAGCCAATGTAATCTATAAAGCAGGGGGGAGGCATGGGTCCGCCTAGGAACTCCGAATATTAGGCGGGCTGCGTCATTCAAGATAACTTGAAGACGATTTATGGAATTTTTTGGGAGACCTAGGTATAACGCGTTTCCGTAGTCGATTCTGGACACTATTGTGGCTGAAACAATAGTTCGGAGCATATTCATTGAGAGTAGGGGGACGAGCTTACGTAGCTGCCTAATCAGGTTGGTACAGGAGCCAACCACAGCGGACACTTGGTTGGTCATTGAGAGTTCCTGATCGATTTTCATACCGAGGCTCTTTACACTAGGGCACGGTTTTGGGGTAGGTCCAAGTTCCTGTGGCCAGAACAGATCGTTCCAGGGGGAAGTAGAGGTTGCGACTACGAGGACTTCCGTTTTGTCTGGATTGATTTTTAATAAGTTGGACGACATCCAATTTACCGTGAACCGTAGTATATTTTGGGCCATGGACTGAGCCGATGTTGTGTTGTCGATACTCAGCAGCAGCTGGGTATCATCGGCATAGTTAAAAACTTTACAGCCCATGTTTGCCAGGGATTCTATCAAAGGCTGTAAGCACAGATTAAATAAAAGTGGAGAAAGCGCGGACCCTTGCGGGACTCCACAAACTAAGGCGCCCACGTCGGAGACCTGATCTGCTAGCTGGGTCCTCTGCGTCCTCCCCGATAAGAAGGCCGTTAGCCATTGGAGAGCTAGTTCTCTTATCCCGGACCTGGCTAGTCTGTCCAGAAGCAGTGCATGGCTGACAGTATCAAACGCCGCTGAAAGGTCTAATAATATCAGGGCGCTTGGCTTTTTACTGTCAGCCATGCATCTGAGCTCATCCAGTACTGATAGCATTACTAGTTCCGTGCTATGGTGGGCACGAAAACCAGCTTGCCGCTCCTGGAGAAGATGGTGAGATTCCAGAAGGGATGACAATGATTTTAACACATGCTGTTCTAGTACTTTCGATAGAAATGGCAGCTGGGAAATTGGCCTGTAGTTCTTCAGGCTAGTTGGATCTGCCCCAGGTTTTTTTATCAGGGGTCTGACGCGTGCCTCTTTAAAAGTAGTTGGTAGTGATCCAGTAGCTAATGAATTATTTAGGAGGTCTAAGATCTGGTCCTCTAAAATCGGAATTGCTAATCGAAAGATATCGGGAGGGCAGGGATCGGCGGGGGAACCTGATTTGGTAGATGTTACTAATTTTCTAAGGGTAGTGGAATCAATTTCGGAAAATCTAGTGATGATAGGGGTTGAGGGGTTTAGAGGGGACAATGGCGTGGTGTGTATAGTTGAATTATCTTTCTTAATATCTGACAGTATGGTCACTACTTTTTCAAGAAAATATCCTTGGAAAGTGTCGCAATCAATCAATGTATCTGCCTTTTCCTCTTTTTTGCTTAGCTCTTTCACTATTTGGAAGGTTTCTTTCTGGATATTTGTGGCATTATTCATACGTGTTTCATAGTAGCCCTTTCTTATCTGATACGATGAGCTTTTTATACAGTTGAAACGATGATCTGTATAATTCCCTGTCAATGTCCTTTTTAGATTTCCTCCAGCATCTTTCAAGATAACGGAGCTTTCTTTTTTGATCTCGCAAGCTTTGGGTAAACCAGGGGGCCCCTTTTTCTACACCCTTTATTTTTTGTGTTTTTTCAGGGGCTATCACATCAATTGATTGTCTGAGGGTGGTTGTAATAATGTCATAGTTTAGATCTAGGTCAGTGCCATCTAATGGAATTATGGCTTTCTGCTTGTATTCGGACAAGACTTTAGTCAGGGTTTCAAGGTTGACTTTTTTCCATTGGCGCACTTTTTTGTTTTTTAATGGGAGTTTAGCCTGGGAATTGCTTTGTGGTATATCACACAAGATTAGATGGTGGTCCGACCAGATACAAGGTGTAATATTTGTGAGAGCCACCTTTGGTATAGAGGACCAGATGAGGTCGAGAATATGCCCTTTAATGTGGGTTGGGGCCTCCACTACTTGTGCCAGTCCAAGAGCGGTCATGGAAATCTGCAGTTTCTGAGCTAATAGATCTTTATCCCTTTTATCCCAATGGACAATAAAATCACCGGTCACCACAATATTTTTATAACGTGTGCATAGATCCGATATTATAGGGAAAAGTGTAGGCCTCCCTCAAACAGACAGACATCACAAGCAAGATAGCTACCTACCTGTTCAGTGAGGGTGAAGAGTGCAATGGATGACACTTGCTCCTGGGTGGGGAAGGCCTCCATGCTGCTGGAGTGTGGGCCAGGGGGCATGCTGGGAGTAGTGATACAGGCCTCCCTCCCCCAAACACCCTCCAAGTGAAGATGGCTACCTACTTGTAAGTTTGTTTGTTGAACAGTGCAATGGCTGACACATGCTCCTGGGTGGGGGAGGCCTCCATGCTGCTGGAGTGTGGGCCAGGGGGCATGCTGGGAGTAGTGATACAGGCCTCCCACCCCCAAACAGAGCTCCAATACAAGATGGCTACCTACCTGTAAGTCTGTTCATTGAACTGTGCAATGGCTGACACTTGCTCCTGGGTGGGGGAGGCCTCCATGCTGCTGGAGTGTGGGCCAGGGGGCATGCTGGGAGTAGTGATACAGGCCACCCTCCCCCAAACACCCTCCAAGTGAAGATGGCTACCTACCTGTAAGTTTGTTTGTTGAACAGTGCAATGGCTGACACTTGCTCCTGGTTGGGGGAGGCTTGTATCCTGCCCAGCTGTGGGCCAGGAGGCATGGTGGGAGTGGTAGTGCAGGCATCCCTCCCCCATACAGGCCTCCTAAGCAAGATGGCTAGCTACCTGTTGTGTGAGGGTGGGCAGTGTAATGGTGTTTAGGCATTGCAAGGAAGTACTTCTCAGGATGTTGTTTGGCTTTTGTTTGTACTTACCAGCCTCCGCTCCCCCGGCCACTCCTGTGAGACTCTCAGGAAGCAGTATGTCAAGCACCTTCTCCTCCCATGGTGTGAATGTTTTCGGTGGGATGGGAGGGCCACTGCCAGTCACGTTCGCCAGCGTCCAGTTCTTACTCCTCCTCTCCTTGACAACCCTCTTGAGGTCATGCCACCGCTTCATGATCTCCTTCTTGGATCTTGGTGTGGTCCCTACTGCATTCACCCTTTGGACTATCCTTTCCCACATTTGTGTCCTCGTGGCTAATGGTGTCTTTTGGACCAGGCTACCAAACAGTTGTGGCTCTACTCTCACAATCTCATTGACCATGACTGTCAACTCACTCTCGGTGAATTTGGGCATTTTTTGTGTTGTCATGGTGTGTGGTTGAGGTGTTTGCGGGTGCAGGGGTGTGGGTGCAGGGGTATGGTGTGAGGTGTGTTGTGTGCTGGGGGATTGTTTGTGCTGGTGTAATGGTGGTAGTGATAGTGGTGGTGGATGTGTGTGTGTGCTGTGCTCTTTTGCCTCTCCTGTCAGATGTGGTGTATGGCCTTCTCTTCTGGAGTGTTGCAAAGGATTGTGGTAGGTGAAGGGGGTGGCTTTATACTCAGCTTTGTGAGTGTGTCCAAGTGGATTTTGGGTGTCAGGTGTGTTGTGGGAGTTGTGTTTTTTTCTTCTTTTTTTGGCTTTATTAGTTTTATTTGTATGTGTCTTATGTATTTGGGGGCATGGCTGATTTTATTTGTGCACTGTTTGGCATCACTGCGGTGTTTTGGCATCGACCGCCATGTTTTTCATGGCCCGTCCGCTGCAGCTCTTCTGCTATTTTTCCCATTCACTCCTGTGTGCGACCGCAGCGGTCGGTAACAGCGGTCCCGACCGCGACACCCTTGGGGTTATCTTAATTTCCTGTGCAGTGTGTCCGCTGTCCTTGCGGCGGGTTGTTGCTTTTCCGACCGCCGCGGTCGGTTTTTGGCCATCACCGCCCGCGTCGGATGGCTTTGCTTGGCTCGCCTCAGGTGTTTTAGCTTTCGGCATGTAGGTGATTGCTGCTATAATTCCGTCTCTACACAATGGAGACATCAGTGTTTCCCTCAGCTCAGGGGACAGCTGGCTAATTGAGAGCCTGCAATGTATTGAAGGAATCCTGGGGCAATCAACTCTTTGGCATTGCTCATATTAATCTTTCATGTTCCAGAAAAATAACCCATGGATGCCACTTGTGCGAGTATCACCCACCTACATTCATCTCTAATTCTCATTATAGCGATGTGAGGAGGCTCTCTCTGAAGCAACCATGCTAGCAACCTCCCAAATGTGTTCCTTTTTCTGTACAATCATTGTTGGAAGGCCCTGGCACTGAACATTTCTAGTCGGACGCATGTGTCAATACGTGAATTCTTGAGAGCTGCCCAGTGTTTGAGGGCTATGAGTCCAGTCTATTTTCAGTCCTTTCAGTTGTTGTGCCGGTTTATACAGTGTTCATTCCAACTCTTTTTAACTTTAATTCTCGTTCCAATCTTCAAAGGTGGGGGCCAAAAAAATCCCCAAGGAACTATCGGTTGGTCGCTCTCATTGATAATGGAGCAAATTACTTTGCAGGGATCCTGCTGAACTCATTGCGGGAACTGGCCGAGGATCATTCAATAATCCCTCCATACCAAACTGGATTCACAAGTGAAACTGGCACAGCGGTTAACCTCAAGATTCTCTCGTGTCTGATAGACCAGGCGGAGTCTAGTACCAGACCGTTTTACATGGGATTTATAGATCATAGATCGGCGTTCGACAAGGTCAACAGGGCGAAATTATGGCAGAAGCTGTGCGCACTGAACATCCCAAATGGTTTACTAAGAGCCCTCGAGCTACTGCACCAGGACACAGGGGTCAGGATAAAGATTGGCGATGGTTCCAGACTGTCACAACCAATTTTTACAACGAAAGGTCTCAAACAAGGATGCATCCTGGACCCTACACTTTTTAACCTATTTCTATCAGATCTCCCAGAAGCCCTAAACACAGTTAACGCTCATGCTCCCAAACTGGGCAGCCTACAGTTGTCAAACCATTTATACGCCGATGACGTGGTCCTCCTAAGCAACACAAAGATAGGTTAACAAAGGCTCATGGATGCAACTGCCGCTTACTCAAACAAAAATGAACATCAGATAAATAATAAGAAAACTAAAATTTTGGCGGTTCGCCCGGGAAGGCCAAAGAAGATGGCATGGGTCCTAAACTCGGAAAGCATCACAGAATCTAAAAGCCATAAGTATTTAGACAACAATGGAAGATACAAAAGCCATCTGGAAGAGCAAAAAAGAAAGGAACAGCGCTAGCTTTTGCCCTCAGATCTATCCATGAGAAACTATTTGGCCCAACATTTGCCCCAACACTTCAGGGGGCACAGGCAAAAGTAATTCCAACCCTAACATATGGAAGCAAGGCGCTAAAAGGACTGGACAGCGACCAACTAGATAAAATTATAGCTAAGATCTTTAGAGCAGTCTTCCAGCTACCATCCTTTACATTACCGGCACAAATTAGGCTGGAACTGGGTATTTGCAAACAATCGCTGGGCAGAATGATGAATTTTCTAACGTGTTGCCACAAGCTGAGGTCATCGAAAGAGGGCAGCCTAGAGGAACACCAATGGTCCAATCTGTACACAAAACGATGGCTAGCAGGGCATAGCCACTTGTCAAGTGGGCTAAAAATCCTAGGCCTGAGTGAACTCTGGGACCTACACGTTAGCCAAAAGGAGTTTAAAAGGCTAAAAAAATAAGGGCAAAAAAGCTCTCCTCTATGGAAGATCAGGCAAGCCTTGCCAGAAGAAGCCATGGTTGGATGACGCTCACAACGTATGACCAGCTGATATCTCTGGGTTACTTAACTTGTCCTTCCTTTTAACGCACACACCAAACCTTGGTTCTTAAGACTAAGATTGGGGGTAATCAACTTGTCGTGCCATCTTCCCAAATGGAAAAGAGTTCAAGCCCAGGAACAATGTCGATTTTGTGGCAACCATAGGGAAGACATAACTCACGTTCTGTGCCTGTGCCCAAGTCTATTGAAAGAAGGAAGGACCCTTCTACAGAGGGCCTGGAACAAGAAGGAAGTTAGATTGTGCAGATATGCAGTTTTGGCTTGCTTTGACCAACGGAACACACATTTAAACTGACTCCTGGTGAAGTTTTTGGACTGTGTAGAAAAAAAATAAAATCAGGGGAGGGGAGATGTCTACCCTAATCTCAGTTAGAGGTGCAGATCCACAGTCCTCCATAATAGCAGGAAGTCTGCCTAGTTATGTAACGGTTGGAAACACCCAAATAAGACCGATATTAAAAAGGAAAGGGCGAACAGGCTGGACAACTTTTAGACTCAAAATATAATCTTGGCCGCGACCACAATTGCCCTGACGGGACTGTTCCCATAGGAATCCGGGGATCAGTGTACTCAAAAGAGAGCTCGGACATGAGGGGGCTGGGTACTTTGTATTATTGGAACTGGGGTTCCATTTTACCAAACCTACTAAGGGTTATAATCTATCATTATTTTAACAGTGTCACAATTTTATCTTTTGTACTTTGCAAAGGTTTTCTTTTAAATCATGCAATAAATAAATTACTAAATTACTAACTCTTTTTAACCCCATATGGAAAGGGCATGTATTCACCCCGCAACACCACCTACCTTGCCTCCCACTCTATTGACGTACTGTTCATCATACTCGAGTTAATGGATTGCACTAATTTTTCTGCGAGCAATTGCAAGAAAATTGTGTCTGCTAAGGCATCAGCTTTTAAGAGCCACAGCTTGGCTTTGGGTGTACCTTTATCACAAATATAAATGCCAATGAAGGGTTTGTGGTCAGATAAATACTTGGCCAACTACATTACGCCTTCAAATTTGTGACTATAATAGTATTGCACCAGGAAATAATCTAGGCTACTCTGTGTGCTAGTGGCCGGTGTGTAGCATGAGTAGACTCTACACGTCAGATGATGTGCTCTCCACAGAACTATCAAACTTCCCCTCCATCACCTTGTCACAGGTTTTAGTCAGATCACTGAAACAATATCGATGTCAAAAATATAGAACTACAAGAATATCGAGGTAAAAATATAGAATACAAAAATATCGCACTCCTATCTCCAAATAGGTAAGTACAAAAATATTGAATCAAAAATATCGATGTAAAAAATATAGGGGCATATTATCAAGAAAGGGCATTACATTGTCACCACTTTTAAGCGGCGATAATGTGCTTGATAATATGCTCTATGGAATTCCAATCGAAGCCCATGTTAGATGTCTTCACATCTAACATGGGCTTCGATTGGAATTCATAGAGCATATTATCAAGCACATTATCGCCTCTTTATCGGCAGTTTCCTGCCGATAAAAGCGGCGATAATGTAACGCCCTTTCTTGATAATATGCCCCATAGTTAGTCAAAATATCATTTTTTTTAAATGCTTTAAATTAATTAAAAATTAATGAAATATTAAATATAATTAACTTAAAAATACTTAAATGACCGTACAATTAATAAATAATTAATGTAAGTTAAAAAAACATACAAATTGATTTGTTAATACATATATATATATAAACGTAATATTAATTAAAAAAATTACAATATTTTTACCGTAGGATAGCGGAAAGGGTAACATTTACTATTACAACTCCAGTGAGTGCAACAGTAGGGAAAGCGTTGGATAGCATAGTGGTAAAAAATTACTATTCCAACTCTAGAGAGTGCAAGAGTAGGGAAAGCGTTGGAAAGCGGAAGGTAAAAATTACTATTCCCACTCCAGAAAGTGCAACAGTAGGGAAAGCGTTGATAGCGTAGGGGTTAAAATTACTATTCCCACTCCAGAGAGTGCAACAGTAAGGAAAGCGTTGGATAGCGTATGGGTAAAAATTACTATTCCCACTCCAGACAGTGCAACAGTAGGGAAAGTGTTGGATAGCGGGAGGGTAAAAACTACTATTCCCACTCCAGAGAGTGCAACAGTAGGGAAAGCGTTGGATAGCGTAGGTGTAAAAATTACTATTCCAACTCCAGAGAGTGCAACAGTAGGGAAAGCGTTGGATAGCGGGAGGGTAACATTTATTATTCCCACTCCAGAGAGTGTAACAGTAGGGAAAGCGTTGGATAGCGTAGGGGTAAAAATTACTATTCGCACTCCAGAGAGTGCAACAGTGGGGAAAGCGTTGGATAGCGTAGGGGTAAAAATTACTATTCCCACTCCAGAGAGTGCAACAGTAGGTAAAGCGTTGGATAGCGTAGGGGTAAAAATTACTATTCCAACTCCAGAGAGTGCAACAGTAGGGAAAGCGTTGGATAGCGGGAGAGTAAAAATTACTATTCCCACTCCAGAGAGTGCAACAGTAGGGAAAGCGTTGGATAGCGTAGGGGTAAGAATTACTATTTCCACTCCAGAGAGTGCAACAGTAGGGAAAGCGTTGGATAGCGTAGGGGTAAAAATTACTATTCCCACTCCAGAGAGTGCAACAGTAGGGAAAGCATTGGATAGCGTAGGAGTAGAAATTACTATTCCCACTCCAGAGAGTGCAACAGTAGAGAAAGTGTTGGATAGCGTAGGGGTAAAAATTACTATTCCCACTCCAGAGAGTGCAACAGTAGGGAAAGCGTTGGATAGCGGGTGGGTAAAAATTCATATTTCCACTCCAGAGATTGCAACAGTAGGGAAAGCGATGGATAGCGTAGGGGTAAAAATGACTATTCCCACTCCAGAGAGTGCAACAGTAGGGAAAGCGTTGGATAGCGTAGCGGTAAAAATTACTATTCCCACTCCAGAGAGTGCAACAGTAGGGAAAGTGTTGGATAGCGTACGGGTAAAAATTACTATTCCCACTCCAGGGACTGCAACAGTAGGGAAAGCGCTGGATAGCATAGGGGTAAAAATTACTATTCCAACTCCAGTAAGTGCAACAGTAGGGAAAGTAAAGATTTAATATATTAATACAAATTAATTAAATATCAATACCAAGAAAATATTATATGATAATTAATCAATTACAAATACAAATTAATATTAATAAATAAAATGAATTACCTATTAATACAAATTAATTACCAATTAATTAATACATTAAAAATAAATACCAATAAATAAATAAAAATGATTTACTTAATTACAATTAAATTACTTCCCCCATTCCCCTATAAACCCACAACCCACTACAGAAAATACATTAATAAAATTAACTTAATTATCAAATAATCAATTAATAAAAATAAATTACCAATTAAAAATGTATTAATTAATAATTAATTAACAATTCAAACTGAATACGAAAAAAATAAATTAGCATATTTAATTAATTACAATTTTATTACTTCCCACCCTATTCCTCTATAAACCCACAACCCACTACAAAACATAAATTCATTAAATTAACATAATTATTAATTAATCAATTAATAAACATTAATTACCAATTAAAAACTAATAAATTACCAAGTAAAAAAATAATTAACAATTAATTCAAAATAAATACCAATTAAAAAATTAACATACTTAATTAATTACAATTAAATTACTTCCCACCCTATTCCCCTATAAACTCACAACCCGCTACGGAAAATAAATTAATAAAATAAACATAATTATCACTTAATTAATTAATAAAAATACATTACCAATTAATTAGTAATTACCAATTAAAAAATAATTAATTACTAATTAAAAATTCAATATTTAATTCAAAATAAATACCAATAAATAAATTAACATGTTTAATTAATTACAATTAAATTACTTCCCACCCTATTCCCCTATAAACCCACAACCCGCTACAGAAATAACATTAAAAAACACTTAAAAAAATTAGATATTATTAAAAATTTGATATATTTAAATACCTATATTATATACTTCGATATTTTAACTTTCCATATTTTAAAAATCGATATTACTTACTTCGATATTTTGACTTTCTACATTTTAAAAATCGATATTACTTACTTCGATATTATGACTTTCTATATTTTAAAATTCGATATTACTTACCTTCAATTCGATATTTTTAACCACTATATTCTGTCCATTCGATATTATGTCCATTCTATATTTTTCACTCGATATTATGTCCATTCTATATTTTTCCTTCAATATTATGTCTGTTCACCGTTTTAGTCTTATTGGGTTTAGTGCCCTCTTGCAATGGGTGTCTGTCCAACCCTCCATTCAAGACACAATTCAAGTGCCTAGCCCAAAGGATTTCTGCCTGTACATACAAGGTCAGTTCCTGCATTAGCCCACCAAAGAATTTCGAATCGTCTACTTTTGGGGCATACACATTAATGAAGCATATGTCTTGTGAGTTCAACATGCCAATTAATAGTAAGTACCTACCTCCTTTATTCCATGTCCGCTTCGATTTTTGTGATTTTAAGCGGACATCAGATTCCACCCAGGTTATCAGCTCTCTAGTATATTTGGAGTAAGATGTTGTATATAGCTGCCACCTCAATTCTATATGGATCTTGGCTATATCCCCACCACTTATATGCTATTCCGGTAGAAGGTATAAGCTGGCCAGCCCCACCTGCGTCACGCACTCGGCCTCCGCAATTTTGGGCAACCATAAAAAAGTCGAGATAACTCCAGTGATTAATGTTCTTCTTGGAGAGAGGCTGGAGTTTTGTCTTGAGGATGTTCTGACTCATCAAGAGGTAATACAGGTTAAAATGCCTGCCGCAAAGACGGTGTAACAAGCAGATCACAAAGTGTATTAAGGTAAATAAGTCAGTGGGCCACTGCTTTTGTCATGGAAATACTTGTGTTACTTGCAGTTTATATATAAAATATTAGTTAGAACACTGATATTACCTGTCAGCAAAGAGCTGCATGCAGCTGCAAAGTATATTTTAGAGCGTTATGATTTTCCCAGTCCTTCATTATCCTAATGTTGCAAAAAGGGTTAATTTGGGTAGAAATCAATTCTTATGATAAAGAGAACCTCCAACCATGGTGTCACCATGGTGGTACGTTCAGATTCTGAGTTAGTGCTTCTCCAGACCAAGCGTTCTGAAACTATACTGCCTATCAGCAGGGTTGGCTTATGACTACTAAACTGTGTAGTCGTCTGTCTTATGAAAGATTCCCTTTTTTTTTTTTTGTGCGGTATCAAGGGCCCCCTGATAAGGATAAAGATCCTGGGTCAGGGAAAACATACAATGTGAAGGTATACACCCAGGCTATCTTAACAACAAGACACTAGCTATGCGCATGCACAAACTATTACCAAAGAAGAGAGTATAAACTATAACACAAACAATGAAATTGATATCAAAACCAGTTTGTTTTAATTAAAAGAGGATTAATTTTTACAATAAAGTTTTGTAAACATAATGAATTGATACAAAAAAGTGATATTCTTTATATATAAAACATATAAGTTTAAAACATTGAAAGGACAATAATATGTGTCCTATCTACTGTTGCTGTGGCTGTAGTATGTCAGTCAACGCATTTCGACAGGTCGTGGTGTCTTCATCAGGACAATTATATTTTCTGCCAATTTATCTAAAAGGAACAGGACAGTTTTAGTTCTCATTTTTACTTAAAACAGTGTTATCGTTCAAAGTCTCATCATGTCTATTTATGGTCACATAGAAAAATCCCGATGCAATTATTAATTTCATTTTTGGTAACATAGAAAATTTCAGTGCAATTATTATTTTCATTTGGGCTATTATACCCATATAACGTCTCTTTATACATAGCTTAGTGTCAACAAGGTTTATTATTTCATGGAGGTACCTAAAGATAAATAGGCATAGACAACATTATTTTTATCACATTCTATTGTGTACATCACATACAATTCTATAGTCATTGCCATACATCGAATTTCATGCCTATATTCTATTATAGATTAGTTTCTTATCCTTCTATCTAGAGTGAGATCATAAGTATAGAAAATGAAAGGAAAGAATGAAAATTGCAGAGATGCACAAGTTCAGTCATATTTTCAGTGTGACTGGAGATTCTCGCAGGGCACACCTACCTATGGTAAAGATCTATATTATTCTTTATTGCTTTATACGCGCTCCTATGTTCCCTAACATTACATTAAATGTTTGCATTTACATGCCTATTCGTATCATATTGTGGCATTCCATTTTCTTTTCTTTTACCTGGTTAGACTTTTTTTTTAAAAGTCTTTTAATTCTTCCTTTTGGGACAGGATAAGTGAGGCACCTTTATTTCTAATATGGCATGTGAAACCTGGAAAAGACATAATTTACATCTCTTAATACTCACACTTTTGATGTTTTATCATGATGAAGTTAGGCGCCTGATTAACATAATTGCCATGCCCTATTAGTATGATATCACATACCTTTGGTTTAGAATTTCACTGCTCCCTTCTCACTTAACGTATTTTCAATTCTTTATGGATTTTCTTAGTTCAGAAGTCCCCTTGTGCACTATTAAAAAATCATTATAACTATACGTTACAACCTAGCGTGAAGTCTTTTTAGGTCAAGTCATTGTGGATTTACGGGTATTCTATCTCTCACCGTTCTCGGGAAAGCCTTCCGAGTATAACAGTCACACGCTTGGAGCCGGTAACTGATGCCGGTGAGGGTTTCCAGACAACCGCGGGCGGAACCGATGTTTGCACGTGGCTCTAAAGGGAGATAAATAGCACTTGTGGCTATTCTGTACTTCTTTTAAAAAATCCTATCTCTGCTGTATCGACTATAGGGCGCCGCAAATTCCTACCTTTTAAAATCTTTTTCTGAGGAAACCACCGTTCAGTCTTTCATTCCTGCAGGGAGACTGTCGCAGGGTGAATCGGTCTTTTTTTTAAAACCGCGGGAAGCAGCAATTAGGTTCACGGGGCGCGTACTTCTACCAAGACTCGATTTTCTTAATCTTTGCTGGAGTCTACGGAAGTTAAACGATAGTATTGTTGGTATACAGACTGCCAAAACTATCAACTTGATAAAAAAGGGGGCCAAGGGTTTTTTTTTGTTCTTACCTGTGTGGCGCTCTCTGTCGTAATAATCGCATCAGAAAACGGCAGCTCTTGTGGAAACGGAGGGATTTGTAACCAGCAATGTCATTGGTATTTATACTGTGTTTTCCTGACATCATGTCTCTGACACTCCACCCCTATTTAAAGTTATAGTGCTTCTAAAAGGATCCCGTTTTTTTTAAAGTCTCAATAAAGAATCTTGTCGTGCTTTATTGCTACAAGATGACTTTTCCTTTTGTGAACACAGTAATGCTCCTTGTAAGTTACTTTGTAGCAAAAAGTCTTGTCTCAGAGAGAAGTTTATGGGTCTGGTGATCACACATCCATTTTACTCTGAGAAATGTTTATGTTCTGATCTATCAAGACACTCGATTTTAAAGAGATATCCTTGACTCAATTAACGAGTTATTATATTATGGCATTTTCCCAGGGGCATTCTTGGTTCAGGCCGTGTTCATATGTATCAAGGGTAAAAATCCAGTATAATTCTCGTTTTTTCCTACTTTTTTCACCGCCTCTGTCATTTGGTAAATGTATTTTTTCTAGGATCCGCCATTTTATTTCTTCAGGGGAATGTCCGAAATCCAAGAAGTGATTCACCAAAGGTGCTGTGACTTTTTTTGTTTTTATCGCTGACCTATGCTCAGTAAGTCTAGTTTTTATTGCTCTTCCTGTCTCACCAACATATCCCAAACTACAGGGACATGTGATTAAATAGACTACATTTTGTGTGTTACATGTCCATAAGTCCTTTGCTTGTATTTTGACATTATTCAAGGTCATTGTTTCTCCTATATCTCATCGTTCTTAATAAAAATGTCAAGGAACTCTACCCTATTCTTATTGGTGTGAGCAGTGAACCTCAGATTTTCATCTGCTTCGTTCAGCCACAGGAGAAATTCCTCAAGAGTCTGTTCCCCATTGGTCCACACAAAGAAAATGTAATCTATGTAGCGGTACCAATGGGAAACAGACTCGAAGAAAGGGGCCATCTCATTAAAGATGTGTTTGGTCTCAAAAGCAACCATATATATATTAGCTATTGAGGGAGCCATAGACGCTCCCATGCTGACTCCCTTAGTCTGGAGAAATAGATGTTCTCCGAATTCAAAAAAGTTCTCTTTCAGTACCAGGGTTAGACATTCCTTTATAAAGTTGCTAGAGCATGGGATCTGATGTTTCTCAATAAACCACATTGTTGTTTCTATGGCTCCTGTTTGTGGTATATTACTGTATAAGGACTCGATATTAAGAGTCACTAGAATGTCTCTCTGTGAGTTGAACTGGAGATTCTCAACTTTTCTTATGATATCACCTGTGTCCTTAATATAGGAGGGTGACAGAGAGATATATGGACGCAATATATTGTCAAGATATTTAGAGATCGCTTCCAGAGGGGTACCTATTGTTGATACGATAGGGCGGTAAGGAGGATCTTCTTGGTTCTTATGGACTTTGGGTAGTCCATATATACATGATACTTTTCTCTCAGATTTGTTTAAAAAATCAAATTCTTTATTGTTTATGATTCCTGCATCTAAAGCTTTACTTGTTATCTTGGTAATGGTTTTCACTATCCTATCTGGGGGGTTCAGCTTAATCTTCTTGTAAAACGTCGGATCATTTAGCATCTCCAACATTTTAGTTTCATATCTTGCCGTGTCAATCAAAACTATTCCACCACCTTTATCGCTACTTTTGACAGTGACTGTTTTGTCATTTTTAAACTTATTTATTGAGTCATGTTCTTCCTTTGTGATGTTATAAATTGGTTTAGGGACAAACCTTAGAGTTTGATCTAGTTTGTTTAACACTGCTTTTTCGAAGATCGCTATTTCTGGACCTACCTGTTCCAGCGTTGGTGTAAATGTAGATGGTAGGGATACTATGTTTGGGGATATGTTCTCTAATGACAGAGGATCATTATCTGTAAAGAATCTTTTTAGTCTAATTTTTCGGAAGAAAGCATGGATATCTCGATATAGTTCAAAGATATTAACCTGAGCATGGGGGACAAAGGATAATCCTTTCGATAAGATTGAGAGGTCAGAGGGAGCTAAATTATGAGAGGATAGATTAAATATCGGGATTACATCCCGTTCCTCCAGTATTGTTTGCTCCTTGTTTCCAGGTATTGTTGAGGCTCCTGGACATATTGGTGATTCTGGTAATTGCCTCTCGTTGGATTCTGAAATCTTACTCTCCTCCGTCCTCCTCTCCCCCCTCGGTTCCCTAAAAAAGGTCGGCGATTACCTCTTTGGTTGTTTCTAGGGTCAAAAGATCTTTCATCATGGAAACCCATGCCACTTTCTTCTTCTGATTCTGGGTCTGATGAATCAGAGAACGTATTGATTCTATGTTGGGTTTCATATCTGGGTGTACCGTATTGATAGTCTGATTTAAAAAAAACCTTCTACAATGTATGGGTAGGTCCGTTCTAAGGTGTAGAACCTCTTATCTTTGACAAACTTCTCTTCTTTTCTTTTTTTAAGGTAATCCGAGAAAGAAGCTATATCCTTCTTTATGATCTCAAATTGTTTGTTAGCCTCTTCAACCGTTGTTGATTTTTTGATCTTATCTTCTAGTTCTTCTATCTCCTTTCTTATTTCTATTGCTAGATCCTTAGCTGTAGATATTATCAGGATCATTAAATCTCTGGAGCAACGGGTAGCAATCATGCTCCATTTGGTAAGAAAAGTCTTGGTATCGACAAACAGACCCGGAATATTCCTAACCCTCAGCCCTAAGGGGATTATGCCATGCTTAAGGTAGTTCAACATGAACTCCCCATGGGCTTCTATCCTTATTAATTTCTTTTGTAAATCTAACAATTTATTTGTGTCACTATTATTAAGAGGATTGCTCGTGGAGGCATTCCCAAACGCTGCACTGGTGCCTACTAGTGTGGCGAAATCGTCGTATGAGAACCCAAAGGTCTGAAATTGGGCCATCAATATTATTAGATACTCAATCAATAAATAAGCAATTTATAGGTGATAGAAAAAGGAAAGAAAAGGGAAGGAGAGATCTCAGAGAGGAATTATAAACAACGATAGAAGGGTACAATCCTTAGGTAACCTCCAAGTTTACAAGACTGTTTAGGAAAAAGAGCCCCACACGGATTAACCGTGGGTATAATTTTTGTGAGGTATCAAGGGCCCCCTGATAAGGATAAAGATCCTGGGTCAGGGAAAACATACAATGTGAAGGTATACACCCAGGCTATCTTAACAACAAGACACTAGCTATGCGCATGCACAAACTATTACCAAAGAAGAGAGTATAAACTATAACACAAACAATGAAATTGATATCAAAACCAGTTTGTTTTAATTAAAAGAGGATTAATTTTTACAATAAAATTTTGTAAACATAATGAATTGATACAAAAAAGTGATATTCTTTATATATAAAACATATAAGTTAAAAACATTGAAAGGACAATAATATGTGTCCTATCTACTGTTGCTGTGGCTGTAGTATGTCAGTCAACGCGTTTCGACACGTCGTGGTGTCTTCATCAGGACAATTATATTTTCAGCCAATTTATCTAAAAGGAACAGGACAGTTTTAGTTCTCATTTTTACTTAAAACAGTAAACCGGCATCAGTTACCGGCTCCAAGCGTGTGACTGTTATACTCGGAAGGCTTTCCCGAGAACGGTGAGAGATAGAATACCCGTAAATCCACAATGACTTGACCTAAAAAGACTTCACGCTAGGTTGTAACGTATAGTTATAATGATTTTTTAATAGTGCACAAGGGGACTTCTGAACTAAGAAAATCCATAAAGAATTGAAAATACGTTAAGTGAGAAGGGAGCAGTGAAATTCTAAACCAAAGGTATGTGATATCATACTAATAGGGCATGGCAATTATGTTAATCAGGCGCCTAACTTCATCATGATAAAACATCAAAAGTGTGAGTATTAAGAGATGTAAATTATGTCTTTTCCAGGTTTCACATGCCATATTAGAAATAAAGGTGCCTCACTTATCCTGTCCCAAAAGGAAGAATTAAAAGACTTTTTAAAAAAAAGTCTAACCAGGTAAAAGAAAAGAAAATGGAATGCCACAATATGATACGAATAGGCATGTAAATGCAAAAATTTAATGTAATGTTAGGGAACATAGGAGCGCGTATAAAGCAATAAAGAATAATATAGATCTTTACCATAGGTAGGTGTGCCCTGCGAGAATCTCCAGTCACACTGAAAATATGACTGAACTTGTGCATCTCTGCAATTTTCATTCTTTCCTTTCATTTTCTATACTTATGATCTCACTCTAGATAGAAGGATAAGAAACTAATCTATAATAGAATATAGGCATGAAATTCGATGTATGGCAATGACTATAGAATTGTATGTGATGTACACAATAGAATGTGATAAAATAATGTTGTCTATGCCTGTTTATCTTTAGGTACCTCCATGAAATAATAAACCTTGTTGACACTAAGCTATGTATAAAGAGACGTTATATGGGTATAATAGCCCAAATGAAAATAATAATTGCACTGAAATTTTCTATGTTACCAAAAATGAAATTAATAATTGCATCGGGATTTTTCTATGTGACCATAAATAGACATGATGAGACTATGAACGATAACACTGTTTTAAGTAAAAATGAGAACTAAAACTGTCCTGTTCCTTTTAGATAAATTGGCTGAAAATATAATTGTCCTGATGAAGACACCACGACGTGTCGAAACGCGTTGACTGACATACTACAGCCACAGCAACAGTAGATAGGACACATATTATTGTCCTTTCAATGTTTTTAACTTATATGTTTTATATATAAAGAATATCACTTTTTTGTATCAATTCATTATGTTTACAAAATTTTATTGTAAAAATTAATCCTCTTTTAATTAAAACAAACTGGTTTTGATATCAATTTCATTGTTTGTGTTATAGTTTATACTCTCTTCTTTGGTAATAGTTTGTGCATGCGCATAGCTAGTGTCTTGTTGTTAAGATAGCCTGGGTGTATACCTTCACATTGTATGTTTTCCCTGACCCAGGATCTTTATCCTTATCAGGGGGCCCTTGATACCTCACAAAAATTATACCCACGGTTAATCCGTGTGGGGCTCTTGTTCCTAAACAGTCTTGTAAACTTGGAGGTTACCTAAGGATTGTACCCTTCTATCGTTGTTTATAATTCCTCTCTGAGATCTCTCCTTCCCTTTTCTTTCCTTTTTCTATCACCTATAAATTGCTTATTTATTGATTGAGTATCTAATAATATTGATGGCCCAATTTCAGACCTTTGGGTTCTCATACGACGATTTCGCCACACTAGTAAGCACCAGTGCAGCGTTTGGGAATGCCTCCACGAGCAATCCTCTTAATAATAGTGACACAAATAAATTGTTAGATTTACAAAAGAAATTAATAAGGATAGAAGCCCATGGGGAGTTCATGTTGAACTACCTTAAGCATGGCATAATCCCCTTAGGGCTGAGGGTTAGGAATATTCCGGGTCTGTTTGTCGATACCAAGACTTTTCTTACCAAATGGAGCATGATTGCTACCCGTTGCTCCAGAGATTTAATGATCCTGATAATATCTACAGTGAAGGATCTAGCAATAGAAATAAGAAAGGAGATAGAAGAACTAGAAGATAAGATCAAAAAATCAACAACGGTTGTAGAGGCTAACAAACAATTTGAGATCATAAAGAAGGATATAGCTTCTTTCTCGGATTACCTTAAAAAAAGAAAAGAAGAGAAGTTTGTCAAAGATAAGAGGTTCTACACCTTAGAACGGACCTACCCATACATTGTAGAAGGTTTTTTTTAAATCAGACTATCAATACGGTACACCCAGATATGAAACCCAACATAGAATCAATACGTTCTCTGATTCATCAGACCCAGAATCAGAAGAAGAAAGTGGCATGGGTTTCCATGATGAAAGATCTTTTGACCCTAGAAACAACCAAAGAGGTAATCGCCGACCTTTTTTAGGGAACCGAGGGGGGAGAGGAGGACGGAGGAGAGTAAGATTTCAGAATCCAACGAGAGGCAATTACCAGAATCACCAATATGTCCAGGAGCCTCAACAATACCTGGAAACAAGGAGCAAACAATACTGGAGGAACGGGATGTAATCCCGATATTTAATCTATCCTCTCATAATTTAGCTCCCTCTGACCTCTCAATCTTATCGAAAGGATTATCCTTTGTCCCCCATGCTCAGGTTAATATCTTTGAACTATATCGAGATATCCATGCTTTCTTCCGAAAAATTAGACTAAAAAGATTCTTTACAGATAATGATCCTCTGTCATTAGAGAACATATCCCCAAACATAATATCCCTACCATCTACATTTACACCAACGCTGGAACAGGTAGGTCCAGAAATAGCGATCTTCGAAAAAGCAGTGTTAAACAAACTAGATCAAACTCTAAGGTTTGTCCCTAAACCAATTTATAACATCACAAAGGAAGAACATGACTCAATAAATAAGTTTAAAAATGACAAAACAGTCACTGTCAAAAGTAGCGATAAAGGTGGTGGAATAGTTTTGATTGACACGGCAAGATATGAAACTAAAATGTTGGAGATGCTAAATGATCCGACGTTTTACAAGAAGATTAAGCTGAACCCCACAGATAGGATAGTGAAAACCATTACCAAGATAACAAGTAAAGCTTTAGATGCAGGATCCATAAACAATAAAGAATTTGATTTTTTAAACAAATCTGAGAGAAAAGTATCATGTATATATGGACTACCCAAAGTCCATAAGAACCAAGAAGATCCTCCTTACCGCCCTATCGTATCAACAATAGGTACCCCTCTGGAAGCGATCTCTAAATATCTTGACAATATATTGCGTCCATATATCTCTCTGTCACCCTCCTATATTAAGGACACAGGTGATATCATAAGAAAAGTTGAGAATCTCCAGTTCAACTCACAGAGAGACATTCTAGTGACTCTTGATATCGAGTCCTTGTACAGTAATATACCACAAACAGGAGCCATAGAAACAACAATGTGGTTTATTGAGAATCATCAGATCCCATGCTCTAGCAACTTTATAAAGGAATGTCTAACCCTGGTACTGAAAGAGAACTTTTTTGAATTCGGAGAACATCTATTTCTCCAGACTAAGGGAGTCAGCATGGGAGCCTCTATGGCTCCCTCAATAGCTAATATATATATGGTTGCTTTTGAGACCAAACACATCTTTAATGAGATGGCCCCTTTCTTCGAGTCTGTTTCCCATTGGTACCGCTACATAGATGACATTTTCTTTGTGTGGACCAATGGGGAACAGAC
Organism: Lissotriton helveticus; assembly: GCF_964261635.1. Taxonomy (NCBI): domain Eukaryota; kingdom Metazoa; phylum Chordata; class Amphibia; order Caudata; family Salamandridae; genus Lissotriton; species Lissotriton helveticus. The sequence continues at coordinate 439,997,817 of NC_136063.1, forward strand.
TCTTGAGGAATTTCTCCTGTGGCTGAACGAAGCAGATGAAAATCTGAGGTTCACTGCTCACACCAATAAGAATAGGGTAGAGTTCCTTGACATTTTTATTAAGAACGATGAGGGTACCTTAGGGGTAGATTTATATACCAAACCGACTGCTAGGAATACTATGTTACACTTCAAAAGTTTCCATCCGAAATGTCAGAAAGACAGTATTTCGTTTTCACAATTCCTTAGAGTACGGCGCAACTGCACCAACCTAAGAGATTATGACTCACAATCAGAAATCATGAAGAGGAAATTCATTCAAAGAGGGTACCCTCATCGCCTGGTCAGAGAGGCATACAAAAGAGCGAGGTTTTACGATAGAGATGCTCTTCTGAATTCAAAACAATTAAAGACAGCCCCGAATTTGGTCTGTATAACCAAACATTCAACCCTAGATGGAACCATCAGGCAAATAATCAATTCAAATTGGCATCTGTTAAATTTGAATAACACCCAACAGAAGATGGCAAAACCCATGTATGCGCATAGGTGTAATAAGAACCTTAAAGATCAGATTGTCCGCTCTAGATTTCTTAAAACAACAGAAAATCCACCTTTTTTGCAGAGGTCCTTTGAAAATAAGAACCCGATAAAAGGTACCTCTAGCTGTGGCTCATGTAAGTCATGCAAAAGCATCCATATAGGAGAAACAATGACCGTGAATAATGTCAAAATACAAGCAAAGGACTTATGGACATGTAACACACAAAATGTAGTCTATTTAATCACATGTCCCTGTAGTTTGGGATATGTTGGTGAGACAGGAAGAGCAATAAAAACTAGACTTACTGAGCATAGGTCAGCGATAAAAACAAAAAAAGTCACAGCACCTTTGGTGAATCACTTCTTGGATTTCGGACATTCCCCTGAAGAAATAAAATGGCGGATCCTAGAAAAAATACATTTACCAAATGACAGAGGCGGTGAAAAAATTAGGAAAAAACGAGAATTATACTGGATTTTTACCCTTGATACATATGAACACGGCCTGAACCAAGAATGCCCCTGGGAAAATGCCATAATATAATAACTCGTTAATTGAGTCAAGGATATCTCTTTAAAATCGAGTGTCTTGATAGATCAGAACATAAACATTTCTCAGAGTAAAATGGATGTGTGATCACCAGACCCATAAACTTCTCTCTGAGACAAGACTTTTTGCTACAAAGTAACTTACAAGGAGCATTACTGTGTTCACAAAAGGAAAAGTCATCTTGTAGCAATAAAGCACGACAAGATTCTTTATTGAGACTTTAAAAAAAACGGGATCCCTTTTAGAAGCACTATAACTTTAAATAGGGGTGGAGTGTCAGAGACATGATGTCAGGAAAACACAGTATAAATACCATTGACATTGCTGGTTACAAATCCCTCCGTTTCCACAAGAGCTGCCGTTTTCTGATGCGATTATTACGACAGAGAGCGCCACACAGGTAAGAACAAAAAAAAACCCTTGGCCCCCTTTTTTATCAAGTTGATAGTTTTGGCAGTCTGTATACCAACAATACTATCGTTTAACTTTCGTAGACTCCAGCAAAGATTAAGAAAATCGAGTCTTGGTAGAAGTACGCGCCCCGTGACGCTAATTGCTGCTTCCCGCGGTTTTAAAAAAAAGACCGATTCACCCTGCGACAGTCTCCCTGCAGGAATGAAAGACAGAACGGTGGTTTCCTCAGAAAAAGATTTTAAAAGGTAGGAATTTGCGGCGCCCTATAGTCGATACAGCAGAGATAGGATTTTTTAAAAGAAGTACAGAATAGCCACAAGTGCTATTTATCTCCCTTTAGAGCCACGTGCAAACATCGGTTCCGCCCGCGGTTGTCTGGAAACCCTCACCGGCATCAGTTACCGGCTCCAAGCGTGTGACTGTTATACTCGGAAGGCTTTCCCGAGAACGGTGAGAGATAGAATACCCGTAAATCCACAATGACTTGACCTAAAAAGACTTCACGCTAGGTTGTAACGTATAGTTATAATGATTTTTTAATAGTGCACAAGGGGACTTCTGAACTAAGAAAATCCATAAAGAATTGAAAATACGTTAAGTGAGAAGGGAGCAGTGAAATTCTAAACCAAAGGTATGTGATATCATACTAATAGGGCATGGCAATTATGTTAATCAGGCGCCTAACTTCATCATGATAAAACATCAAAAGTGTGAGTATTAAGAGATGTAAATTATGTCTTTTCCAGGTTTCACATGCCATATTAGAAATAAAGGTGCCTCACTTATCCTGTCCCAAAAGGAAGAATTAAAAGACTTTTTAAAAAAAAGTCTAACCAGGTAAAAGAAAAGAAAATGGAATGCCACAATATGATACGAATAGGCATGTAAATGCAAAAATGTAATGTAATGTTAGGGAACATAGGAGCGCGTATAAAGCAATAAAGAATAATATAGATCTTTACCATAGGTAGGTGTGCCCTGCGAGAATCTCCAGTCACACTGAAAATATGACTGAACTTGTGCATCTCTGCAATTTTCATTCTTTCCTTTCATTTTCTATACTTATGATCTCACTCTAGATAGAAGGATAAGAAACTAATCTATAATAGAATATAGGCATGAAATTCGATGTATGGCAATGACTATAGAATTGTATGTGATGTACACAATAGAATGTGATAAAAATAATGTTGTCTATGCCTGTTTATCTTTAGGTACCTCCATGAAATAATAAACCTTGTTGACACTAAGCTATGTATAAAGAGACGTTATATGGGTATAATAGCCCAAATGAAAATAATAATTGCACTGAAATTTTCTATGTTACCAAAAATGAAATTAATAATTGCATCGGGATTTTTCTATGTGACCATAAATAGACATGATGAGACTATGAACGATAACACTGTTTTAAGTAAAAATGAGAACTAAAACTGTCCTGTTCCTTTTAGATAAATTGGCTGAAAATATAATTGTCCTGATGAAGACACCACGACGTGTCGAAACGCGTTGACTGACATACTACAGCCACAGCAACAGTAGATAGGACACATATTATTGTCCTTTCAATGTTTTTAACTTATATGTTTTATATATAAAGAATATCACTTTTTTGTATCAATTCATTATGTTTACAAAATTTTATTGTAAAAATTAATCCTCTTTTAATTAAAACAAACTGGTTTTGATATCAATTTCATTGTTTGTGTTATAGTTTATACTCTCTTCTTTGGTAATAGTTTGTGCATGCGCATAGCTAGTGTCTTGTTGTTAAGATAGCCTGGGTGTATACCTTCACATTTTATGAAACATTCCCTACACACTGATTTAAAAGCATATCATCGATTTTCGCGGTGTGATGTTTGTGTGTGGTCTAAAGTGCTCTGACACTCTGCGCTGGTATGGAGGAAAAAGTACCGGGGTCGTCGTCAGGTGGCCAACGCAGCTTGTACCACCAATTGCCACTGTCAGCATGGTCAATTACAGTCCCCACACAGGTACTAACCATAACACTGCTACAAGTGTGACAATTTAGATTGCTCAACACCCCCAAAGCTATAAGAATGTCTTGGGCGACAGGTAAGATAATAAGTAGTTACATGGGCTTATTTATCTTTCTCCCATGGGGTCAGCAGAGGGTGGACACTGCACATGCAGCCAGGGTCAAGCACGAGGGCCACCCACAACACTTGGCATCAAGGTATGAAACTGTCTAACAAATTGATTGATTCACAGCTTAATGAATTAAACAAGCATGACTTTCAGACATTACAAATAAGGTTCCAGTGCCCACAAAGTTGAGGGTTTTTTAATGCTGCGTCCTTAACGCCAGCACTGCAGGTTTCATCCTGGGGAAAATCAGAGTGCCCTTTGTGAGGTACACTGCGTGACCTAAATGGATGTATAGAACACAGGACAGCGAAATTGTGGGTGGTGCATGTAAGTTATCTGCCATGGAGTGGTAATAAGTTGGCAATTTAGGCAGGTGTCGTTCGTAATTAGGAAGACAGGGCCTGCTTTAGAGCAGCATACATGTATATATAGTGAATAGAGATTTGTCTGATAACGGGAGATGGAGGCCTCATACAGCAGGCAAGAAGCGTTAGAGTTGCAAAGGATGAAGATAATATAACTCTACAACACTCCACTAAAGTCTATGACACCACTTCCCTCTACGATATGCCACTCTATTCTACAACAGTCCACACCACTCAACATCACTTCATGCCACTCGGATCTACAACATACCAATCCAGTCTACCCCACTCCACTTACGCCCCTCTGCACTAAGACACTCTATGATATGCCATTCTATGACATGCCAAATTACTGTACTACACAACACGTCACTCAATTCTATTCTAAGGCATGCCACCCTGCTCTTTGACATGCCACTTCACTCTATAACATGCCACTTCACTGTTTGCCACTCCACTCCACTTTATGACACTCCATTCAACTTCACTTCATTCCACTTTATGACACTCTACTCTACTTTATGGCACTCACTGCCACTCCACTGTATGACATGCCAATCCACTGTATGAAACTCCTCTCCACTCCACTCTATGACATTCTGCTTCACTCTACAACACTCCATTCTACTCCATGGCACTCCTTGCCACTCCTCTGTATGACACACCACTTGAGGCACAACACACCACTCCATTCTATGACACACCACTCCAGGCTATGACATGCCACTGCAAACTATGCACTCCACTTTCTGGTTTTCCACTCCAAGACACTGTATGACATGCCACTCTGACACAAGCCACTCCACTCTACTATACAATACACCATCCACTGTATGCCACTCCACTCTACAACTCTCCACTCTACTCTATGTCCCTCTACTCTATGCCACTGTACTCTACTATACAACACTCTACCTACCTCACACCAGTCCACTCTATGACATGCCACTCCAATGTACGATATGCAACTGCACTCTACCAAACCCCAATCAACTCTATGATGCTCAATATCACTCCACTATATGACACAACACTAAACTCTGCAACATTCCACTCCACCCTATGCCACCTCACTCTATGTCCCTCCAATCTGAGGCACTCTATGACATGCCACTCCGTTCTATGACACTCCCTGCCACTCCACTGTACAATACAACACTAAACTCTGCAACATGCCACACCACCCTGTGCCACTTCACTCTATGCCCCTCCACTCTGAGGCACTCCATGACATGCCACTCCATTCTATGACACTCCATGCCACTCCACTCTATGTCACGCCACTTCACTCGACGGCACACCACTCCACTCTACCACGTGCCACTCCACTATACCAACCACCACTACACTCTACACTACTGCACTTTATGCCACTCCAGTCTACACCACTCTATGCCAACTCCAGTCTACACTATGACAGTCTACACCACAGCACTCTACACCACGACCCTGTATGCTACCACCCTGTACGCCATGACACTCCACACTAAGACACTGTATGACACTCCACTGTATGCCAATCCACTGTATACCACTTGAGTCTACCACATGCTACTCCACTCTACGGCATCCCACTCCACTGTATGACAGTCCATGCCACTTCACTCTACTACAGTCCACTCTATGACACGCCACTCTATTCTACAACACACCACTCCATTCTATGACCTGCCCCTCCACTCGACGCCACTCCGCTTTATGCCCTTCACTGTACGAAACTCTTCAACATGCCACTTGTTGACACACCACTTTACTCTACATCACTACACTGTACTATATAACATGCCAACCCACTTACAACAGTCCACTGTATGTCACTCGGTCTATGCCACTCCACTCTACTCCGCACTACAACATGCCACTATATTCTAACACACACTACTCCACTGTGCGACACTCCATGCCACTCCATTGTAGGATATGCCACTCTACTGTATGATACGCCATTCTCCTCTACTCCATTCCACTTAATGGCCCTCCACTGTAAGACACTCTACAGCACAGCTTTCCAAACTGTGTGTCCTGACACAGTACTGTGTCGCCTGCAAGTGGTGGGTGTGTTGCAGGGGAGTGAACGAGTTTTCAAGAGGAGAATCTGGAGTCGAAGTAGTCTATGATATAGATATGTGCCCTGTAAGCTGGGATAAGGTGACAGAGGGAGTAAGACAGAGAGAGAGGGAGACAAAGGGAGCTAGAGGGAGTAAGACAGAGAACCCCGCGAACTCCCCTTGGGTGTTTCGGGCTCGCTACGCTCGCTACACTGCCTTACTGTGTCCCAAAATGATGCATTTCCAAAAAGTGTGTCCCCAACATGAAAAGTTTGGAAAGCTGTGCTCTACAGCATGCCACTCCACTCTGCTCTACGACACCCCACTCCACTTAACTCCACTACATAACTCAACACCACTCCATTTTACACCACTCTGTGCCACTCCACTCTAGAACACTCTATGCCACTCTACACTAACACACTCCGAGACACTCTACTCTACTCTATGAAACTCCACTCTACAAACACTGTACTTCAGTCTTTGCCACTTCACTCTATGACACTGTAAAACACTCCGATCTATGACAATCTACAACACTCTCCTCCATTCTACTCTTTCAACACTCCACTCAATGAAACTGCACTCTGTGACACTTTACTTCACTTTACTCCATTGTATTCCATTCCACTCTACAACATTTGGCTACTCTCTATGCCAATGTACGACACTCTACTCGACGACATTCCACTCGACAATACTCCCGTCGACAACAGTCCACTTGACGAAACTCCAGTAGACAACACTCCACTCTACGACACTACACTCTATGATACTACACTCTACAATACTCCAGTCCACATCCACTCTATACCCTTCCACTCTACGTCACTCTATCCACTCTGAACACACAAAACTTTGAAAAAAACAAAACCATACAAATTCAATGGAAAAAAACAAAGGTTTAAGATTAGTTATAGTTTGAAAATTTAATTTATTTGCATACAAAAATACAAACATTATACATTCTAAAGTTATAGTTATAGCTTTTTTATAATTGCACACCACTCAAAACTTACTATAACCCATGCACCTCGGTACACAGTGTTGTCAACTCACTAGCCACAGTAAATGAACTATAACTCACGCCTTCCCATGCACTGTTTACAACCTTTCATATTTCATCACTTATAGCATTTTAAATGATAGTATTCATAACAAGACTCATAACATCTCAAATGATTTCAATTATGACAACATTGTGCATGGCATAAGGGCGAGTTATAGTTCATTTACTGTGGTTAATGAGTTGGAAACACTGTGTACCAAGGTGCACGAGTTATAGTGAGTTTTGGGTGGAGTGCAAATTGTAACATAAAGTTATAACTATAACTTTCGAATTTCTAATATTTGTTGGTTTTGTAAGGAAATAATGAATCAAGCTTACCTAACTATAAATGATCTTAAACCTTTAGGCTTTTTTCATTGGCTATAGATAGATATAGATAAATCAAAACGTTTATATACACACATGAGAACACACACTTTCACAATCGCCCTTTGTAAATGGACCCATCAGCTTCATATGTGACCCAAAGTGTGCCCCCCTAAATATCACCTCTAGAGACTCCACTGCCTTCCTCGGGATTATAACTGTGCTATTCAAAACTAAATAAATATATAAAAAATAGTGGCACCCAGGTACTGCTTCAGTAAGGTGTCACATACATTTGCTTCTGTGCATCCTGTCAGTGTTTCTATCACATATGCAATTTCTGAGGGTTATAACCTGCCATCACAAAATAATAAGTTTTCTGGGTTCCTGAGCCAGATTTTGAGGTATTGGAGTCAGGAGTCATCGTAAACTCCCTTTGAGAACTGCCTGCAAAGCAATGGATGTGTGCCAAGGTATTAGGCAAACAGAGCTGTAAAATGCACCATTTGATCACATTTGAAAAACATTTTTTTTTACATGAAGAGCCCTTCCAAGCCGTGCTCGCTTCATTGAATATGGGTTGGTGTTTAAACACCACTTGTGCTGAAGTTCACCAGCCGCGGCTGGGTGAAGGAGCAGGTCAGACCGACTATTTAGGGAGAATGATGCTGGAAAGGTTGAGAAGCACTGCTATAGGTTATGGGGTGTGTACGCCATGCTATTGAAATAAAAAATTAATGGGGAATGCTATGCTTCCTGACCACCTCAGCCCCCTCCCTCTTACACCTGTGTTTCCATTTGTGCAATTTTCACAGCTGGAGAGCTCTCCAAATGGCTTCATTAAGTAAGTGCGTAATCAAAGGCACGGAGCTCTGACTCCGGCTGACGCAGAGCTGATTGAAAGCAGTCCCGCCTTCAAGCCAGCCGTCCAGGCGTTTTCGTCAAACGTGCAATTTTTGCTTTTTGCAATTCCACTTTTATGTTAATATTCATTTACTGGTATGGATTACTCATTCATGGCAACCACAGCTATAGTAACTGCATTATTAATTCACAGCTACTTTATAGGATCGGAGCGAAATGGTACCTGGGATGTAAGGGCCCTGATCTTTTTCATACGTTTCAATAAAATAATAAACACATCAGTTCAGCTATTACTCTCAGCATAACATAAAGCTATATACTTTAGCTGGGGCAGTATTACACAAATGCCCGGGGGATCAACGGGTGTTCGCGCCTGCTTTATGTGACCCCGTGCACTTTGGTATTACAGAAGAGGCCACAGATGCTTGTGCGGCCCCTTGTGTAATACAGATAGCGCCCTCCCCTGCAAGGGGATCTCTAATCCCTTTTAAAAGTGCAGGGCCTGTATTATAGATAGGGCGCAATTGCCATATTTGTGCAATGGCGCACTTTAAAGCAGGTACACCGGGTGCAAACATGGAAAGGGCACTCTATCAAGAAGAATGCACTGCCCTCAGCATAGCCATGAACCCCTGCAGCCACCAGGGCAGCGTATTCAAGAAAAATACAGAGCAGCTGTTTTAAAGCTGCTCCATTTTATTCTGTGCAGGCAGCACCCCCCCCCCCCTGTACTTTTAAAAGGGATTAGAGATCCCTTGCAGGCAGGTGCAGTGAGTAACTTCATCGGCCTACAAGGGGATGTTCATTGAACCCCCTTTCATCCTTTTAGAGGGCTGCATTTAGAAGTGCACAACCTTTTTCTTGTGCACTTTCAGTGCACCTCCTAAAGGCATGTTTGCCTCTGTGCCTAAGTCGGTAATACAGCGCAAAGGCAAAGTGATTCCCTAATGATAGCGCTGGTGCTATATGTGCACCAGCACTAAATGTATTACACAAGGGGCTGCACAAGCATTTATGGCCCCTTCTGTAATACCAAAGTCCCCAGGGGGTGCAGAAATTAGGAGCAAACATCTGTTGCACCCCTGGGGCACTTGTGTCCTATGGCCCCAGGAGGTTTGCCGCCTGCACAGAAAAACATGGAGCAGCTATTAAACAGCCACTCTGTATTTCTCTTGAATGCGCTGCCCTGGGGGCAGCGCAGGTTTGTGGCTGCCCAATGGCAGCGCATTCTTCCTGATTGAGCACACTTTCCATGTTTGCACCTGGCTCACCTGCTTTAATATGCACCGGTGTATAGATCCAAATATAATTTCATTATCACTGGAAAAAACTTTGCTACACTACACTTTGGTAGACCCAAACATTCACTTTGCCAGTAGCACTGACACTAGAAGTACTCTACATGAACCTAAAGGAGGCTTCGAAGATGCCCTATTGACCCAGGGCAATACTGAGAGTCTGATTTAGAGGCAGATCTAATGGAGAATTTGCCTTCAAACAGATGGTTTCACCATCCACTCTACTAGTTAATGCCATGCCATATATATAGTTAGTCTAATATCATGTGTCCCGCCTCTAGAAACTCCTCTGTATCTCCCATCTGTCCTCCAAGGTGGCACCAAAAATGGTGGCAGTTCAGCCACCTGAACTAAGTGACCGATCCACCACCAAGTCTGGTAGACTTTATTCTCTGAAAGACTGCCATGGAAATGGTGATAGGTTTCAACTAGCTACAAGATATGACACTTATTATGAGTTTAGGTGTTATTCATTGCACTTGATAATTAATGATACCACAGGGAAGTTATTTATAGGGTGCAATAACTAACTCCTATTATGAGTTGGTGGGGAATAACATGCGGATGATGGTGTTTAACGCATGAAAATCTGCATGATACAGTAAATATTGTATGCTTTGTCCCATTAAATTTCAGCAGGACTGACCTTTTGAAATTTAATGAAGGTTGAGTTATTTAGAGCAGCCGATAATTATTGGATGTGTTAAATACCTACCAACTTGTAATTCTGACCTGCGCATAAACTGGTTTATGCACAGGTCGTAAATTACATCATCAGGGTCTAAGTATAGCGTCACTAACATGTTGGGAGACTCCACAGCAAGTTACTGAGAGTAGATATACTAGCATCAATAATATATCATTACATTGGGGATTCATTTCCAGTGCCAAGATGTCCTGTTGAATAATACAATAATGTGTTTAATAATGACTTTATGCAGCTTAACAGCTGTCAGTCATTCCCAAGGTCACTAATCATGCATTGAACTTTCCAGGAAGAAGCAACAGGGGGGCGTGGCTTCGGCGGCAATGGAGTAGGTCGTGCCTCCGACGAGCTCCGGTGCCCTGCTGCCTACTTAAGCCATCATTAGCGGAGTTTGGGGGCTGCTTACCGCCTCTGAGGCTTGAGGAGACCCCTGGCTGACGGGGGTGCTGTGCGGCGACGGAGGGGATCCCGGGCGCTGTCTGGCGTGCTGTGCAGTGACAGCGGAGTCCCGGAGAGCAGTTGCGCCCGCCATATTTGTTGTGTGGCTGGCGGCGGACCTTCCCCCCGGGCGGCTCCCGGGCAGTAGCTGGCATCTGAGGGGGCCCCGGCGCGGGCTCTGCTGTTGGCCTGCGATGCCGGAGCCTGGTGTAATTGGCAGCGGTCCGGACCTGCGACGACTGGGGGCTGCGGCGCTTAGAGAGCGAGACGGGCTCGACACACCATATTGGCCGCCATCCTAGACACCCCTTCGGCGCTGAGAGCGCGAGTGGTAGCGGCGCTACCTGGACACGGCGCCCTGAGGGAACGGCGCGATGGCGGAGGTGAGCTACACCTGCTGGGGGCTGCGGCGATTGGAGCTGGGTGCGGGGGGCGCCCCCTGGCCCTGATACCTGTGGCGGCTCGGATTTGGCGGGCTGCGGCCTGTGCTCTGGTGCCCCCCTGCCCCTCCCCCCCTATGTGCTTGAACAGGCAGTGATCGGCGTGGGAGTGCTGAGATCCGGCGTCCCTCCAGTACCGTGAACAAGGTGTGGAGCTGCATCCTCGGCTGCCCGTTGGCCCGCTGGCCGCCCCCCTGGTGCACCTTGGCGGCGCGAAACCCCGGCGAACTGCCCTGAGCTTTGGCCTGTGAGGTGAGGAGTGGTAGGGTACTGTACACCTCCCTCGGGAGACGGGCGACTCAGACTGGGACCCCTGGGACATGTGATAATCCCTGCCTGATGGGCCCCACTCTGCTGTGAGCTGCGAAGCACCATCGAGCTCGATTGGGCCTTGCCTAACTGTGCCCTGACCTCCTGGCTGACAGTGTGAAATTGGCGGGGGAGTGCTGAAACCCTGCGCATTTTTGGACCTGTTGCTGGGGGTTTAGTGCGGGTGGGAGGAGGTGCTGCCTGCCGTTGAGAGCTGCCCTGCTAGCTACAGCCTGGGGATCCTGCACTCGGAGTGGTGGCGCGGGCCTTGGACTGTCTGGGCGGCAGAGCTGACCCAGGGGGACTTACATCGCTGCCAAACCTGGGCCCTTGTGGTGGAGGTGCCCCACGCCTGGCCTGCTTGAGAGATCTACGGTGCGTTGCCTTGGGGTTGGGGGCGTTGTTTCCCCGGGGATTTGCCTCTACTCATTGTGTGTGTTCTACCTGCTGCCTCTCTGCCCCTGACCACGGTGGCTTGACCGTCCCTTTAAGCTGCCTGCCCTCTGCCTGTGCTATTCATGCGCAGCCTGGCGTGGACCCCCTCCCACTACATATCCCCCTGAGCCCGCTGGACTGCGCCCTGCCCACGCCTAGTGACACGTGCTGCTAGCTGCTACCTACCGAACTGGCGATGACGAGATGCAAAGGAGGCAAGTCGGACCCGGTGGCGACGGCTAAGGACAAGTCGATGATGGCTATGTGGGGCAAGACTGGAGCGGCGGCGTCGACTGACGGCCCCTCACAGACGGCTACAGAATCACCGCCGGTGACCCAGGCCTTTATGGCATCCTTTATGTCCGAACTCAAGACGGAGATAGGCTCCTTGCATTCAGAAGTGCAATCATGCGTCAAGGAGCTGCGCAAGGAGGTCACCGAGCTGGGAGACAGAGTGGATGGCCTGGAGAAGCTCATGGACACGCACACAGAAGACCAGGAGCGGCTGTGGCAGAGGGTGGAGGCCCTGGAGGCTCAGAACATTGAACTGCAGATTAAGCAGGAGGACCTCGAGAACAGAAGCTGCCGCAATAACCTCCGAATCCGAGGCGTTCCGCTTGACGAGGAGGGGGAGGACATCCTGACCTACGTGGCGCAGCTCCTACATGAGGTGTGGGGGGATGAGGACGCCTCCCCCCCAACTTTGGATCGTGCCCACCGAGTGTACGGGCCGGCGGGCAAGACGGGCCTCCTCCCAGACATCTTAACGCGAGTGCACTACTTCACCGAAAAAGAAGCCATTCTGAAAGCGGCACGGGACAAGCCCAATCTCACCTACGGGGGCCACAAAATACAAATTTTCCAGGACCTGGCGCCCAACACCCTGCGTTGGTGGAGGGCTTTCCGACCGGTGACGGGGAAGTTGAGGGTTCTCAACATTGCCTACCAGTGGGGCCATACCTTCGCACTCATCTTTCACTGGGAGAACAAGCGTAGGGTCATCCGATCCTATCAAAAGGCGGCCCAGCTCCTCAAGATGCCGGAGTCGCCGGGCCACAGCCCTTCTAGATCGCAACAACAGGAGAGAGTCCCTGCTCGCCCGGACTGGACCAGGGTTCGACGACATCGCCGCTCCCCCCTGGTGGATGAGAAGTCCTCATCGCAGGCCAAGCAGGACATCATAGTGCACATTCGTTCCCTCGAGGACGACAGGGAGGGCCTGTCCTCACACCCGTCTACCCCGTGACCTGAAACCCGGCGTGACATACTCTTCTGTGACTCTTGCCGCTGATGTGGGGCGTCTCCAGGTTCGCTAACCTGCGACGCTGTACTGGCCCGTTGGCTGCGCTGGCGACACTCGCGGCACCCGGACTCCTACCCTCAGCTGCTATCGCTGAGAGAGGCACTGATCTCCTTGCAGCATGGATGACCTGCACTCCTGGGACGTCTTGGCTTACTCTGTGCTTGGGGTTGCACTGACACCGGGTTCTGCAGACGATCCCCTACTAACGTCATTCATGCGGTGGACTTGGATCTCCAGGGGTCCCTCCTGGCTTGTAGTGCATGGTCTGCATGATTGCTCCGTCCTGCTACATGGTGCCCCTGACTCTGGTTCGAGCAGCGGGGCCAATGGAGTAGAGGCCTTCTGCACTACACGTGGGTACCCCCTGTACTGCCTCATAGGGAGTGACATTCCTGAGTGCGTCCGAACCCTTGGGTAGAGGATGCCCGGTGACTGGGGTAGTCCGAAACGGCCCTGTTGGCCTTTGTTGTCTTTGGTAACTACGAGACGTGGTTGGTCTCTTATTGGTCCCTTTTTCCCTCTTTTTCTCTCCTTCTCCTCCTTCTCGCTTTTCTTCCTTCGGAACTCTTCTCTCTCCTTCCCTCTGGTTCGGTGGGTGGTGGGATTGGGAGGGGGTGGCGGCTGTCGCCTGGGGGGGGGTGGGCGGGGAGGGGGTTCTCCTGGTCACCTCTCCCTATACTGGTGGGAGCGGGGAGCGTGGGCAGACCCTACTCGCTACATACCATGGCTGCGCCTGTACCTAGGACCCTGAAGGTATTGACACTCAACGTTAGGGGCCTAAACTCCCCTAACAAGCGCAAGCAGGTTTGGCGCTATCTCCTCCAACAGCAACCTGACATTATTTTCCTCCAGGAAACCCACCTACTACAGGGGGACACACACCGCATGGCCCATCCCAAATACCCCCTCCAGTTCTGGGCAGCTGCGGATACTAAAACTGCAGGGGTGGCCATACTATGCAAAGCTGGCTTCAGGCGGGGAGATTCCGGACCCTATAAGAGTGGGGATGGGTGCTTCCTCAAAGTCACAGTATATGCGGGGCGACGCAGGTTCACTTTGTGCAACGTGTATGCACCTAATCAGTTGCAGGACCGTTATCTTCAGTCGCTCCTGAGGGATCAGATTCCATGTGGACACCCGCACGTAATACTGGGAGGGGACTTTAACTTAGTGTGGGACCCTGACATGGATCGCTGTGGAGTTGCTTCCAACGCCTCTGGGGTGATGTCCTCCGCGCTGCGCAAGCAGATTGCAGACTTAGGACTATTAGATGCATGGCGCTATCACAACCCGGATCTTACAGATTACTCATTTTATTCACACGCCCATAGATCCTACTCCCGTATTGATTTCCTTTTTGTGTAGCTGGAGTTGCTCCGAGCCGCAACGGGAGCCTCCGTCTCGGACATCTCTCTGTCGGATCATGCCCATGTGGAGATACTCCTCCAAGACCCGGCAGTGCGTCCCTTGCGTGCCGCCCGTTGGTCTTTCCCGCCGAGCATCCTTCGAGATGCTGATGATGTGGAAAGCATCCGGGAGGCCATAGACGCCTATTTTGCTACTAATGATACCCCGGAAATGCCGTTACCGGTGGTTTGGGACACCTTCAAGGCCACGATCCGGGAACACGTTACCTCTCTGGCGATTGCACGGAGACGCGCTGCCTGCAAACTGGAGGCTGAACTGGCTGCGGACATCAAGAGGGCCGAGGTGCAAGATCGGGAACGGTCGTCGCGAGACACTAGAAGAAGACTGGCCAATCTCAGAGGACAACTTCGGCTTCTACGCACCAACAAGGCGGAATGTTCCCTACTGGCCTTAAAGCAAAAGTACTTTGAAGGTGGCGATAAGGTAGGCCGATTGCTAACAGGAAGGCTGCCAGTGCGCGCCGCCAAGGCTCACATCACTAGCATTAGACTGCAGGATGGGTCGAAAGTGGTCTCGGAGAAATCCAAGCAGGATGCATTTGTGGACTACTATACCTCTCTGTACGGGAGGGAACCTGTCTCGACGGACGCAATGGCGGCTGTCCTGGATGGCTATGGGGGGCCGGCACTATCTGCTGGGAGCGCGATGGAGCTGGACGGCTCCATCACAGAGGAAGAGATCACGGCGGCGATTAACGACCTCCCTTTGGGGAAAACGCCGGGCCCGGATGGCCTGCCATTATGTTTTTTATCGCACATTTCAGACCCAGCTTAGGCCTTACCCCCTTCGACTGTTCAACTCTTTCTCCGAGGAGGTGGGACCGTCCCCTGACATGGGCATGGCAGAGATAGCGCTAATACCGAAGCCTGGGAAGGACCCTGCGCTGTGTGCGTCATACCCCCCTATTGCCTTGCTCAATACGGATCTCAAAATATACACTAAACTCCTCGCCAAACGCTTGGACCCATTCATGCAATGGCTTGTGGACCCTGACCAGGTCGGATTTATTCGTGATCGTCAAGGGGCAGATAATGTTCGCAAACTTGCACACCTTGTGGGGAAAGTACATCATTGGCGAACTCCGGCCTGCCTTCTCTCCCTGGACTCGGAGAAGGCATTTGATCGGGTGGATTGGACCTTCCTTAGAGCAGTGCTTCATAAAATTGGGCTGGGTCCGAAGATGATTGCTAGGGTCATGGCTCCATATATAGGACCCCAGGCTAGAATTCGAGTCAACGGTGACTTGACGATGCCACTAACAATACATAGGGGCACTCGACAGGGGTGCCCCCTCTCACCCCTTCTATTTGCCCTTGCAGTGGAACCTCCTGCAGAACTAATACGGCGTGACCCGGACATCCACGGGATCACGCACGGTGGCCGGCACAACAAGGTGGCACTGTTTGCAGATGATCTGATACTTACTCTCACGCACCCGCGGGACTCTTTACCGGCTGTACATAGGGCGCTCTGCCTTTTCGAGAGAGCATCCGGCCTCAAGATTAACCATGATAAGTCCTGGGGACTTAATCTTACTATCCCAACAGAGGACCTTTCCACTTTGAAAGGGATTGTGCCCTATCATTGGGCTGAGCGTCCCATCAAATATCTGGGTCTCACCATGACTCCCTCCCTAGATGACTGGACATCTGTCAATTGGCGTGACTGCCGAAAGGAGGTCTTGGAAGATCTGCGGCGGTGGAAACCCTTGATGCTGTCATGGTTAGGCCGCCTCAATGCTGTCAAAATGTCGATCCTTCCCAAAATCCTTTATGTGTTTCAATGCCTCCCTACCCCGATCCCGCTTCACTGCATCCGAAGCTTACAACGCAAACTTATATCCTTTGTCTGGGGCGGTAAGCGATCACGTTTCACCCAAAAAATTCTTATGGCTCCGCGAGACAGAGGAGGCCTGGCTTGCCCTAACTTGGTCCATTACTACTGGGCTGCACAACTCCGATTTGTAATAGAATGGGGGGTGAGAGAGAGTGAAAAAGGATGGCTGCATATGGATAGGGCGGTGACGGGACATACCATCTGGGACCTCCCGTGGATCCACAGGGCGGCCCGTTCCAGGAGTGCTTACCTTGCAGTACCCACGAAAACAGTGCTGGACATCTGGGATGCCACTGCTGTATCCAGGGGGCTTACTACGTTGCCGTCTCCCCATACTCCCATAGCGGCAAACCCTCACTTCCAGCCAGCCTATCAAACTCGGGCGTTTGAGACCTGGGTGCAGGGGGACTGCAGGGTGATCTGCGACCTTTTTGATGGAGGATCATTTAAATCGTTTGACCAATGTCGCGAAGAATTCCGTGTGCAATCTACGGCACGGCTGCAATACGCCCGACTACGGCACTGGGTCTCTGATGGGGACACGTACCAGGCTGCCACGCGTGCCTTCACCCGTTTCGAACGACTGGCATGCTCCCTTGGGGGCTCCAAGCGGTTGGTCACCCAGATCTATCACATTCTGCAGCACCCACCACTTATACCCATCCACCCGTATCAGCGCCAATGGCAGACAGCGGTCAATGCGGACATTGAACCTTCGCAGTGGGACGCAGTGTGGAGAGACATCCCAAAGTTATACCGGAGTATCCCGCAGAGAGAAAACGCTTATAAGCTTCTAACTCAATGGTACTACACTCCCGTGCAGCTCCACAAGATGTTCCCCAATGTTTCGCCGCTGTGCTGGAGGTGTCGGGCTGCAACGGGGGACTTTGTGCACATATGGTGGGCGTGCTCGCTCCTAACTGTCTTCTGGAAGGAGGTCATTAGCCACATTAGGGGGGTGTTGGGGTTCCCCTTGCCTGAAGCCATAGCCACGATCCTGCTGGGTGTTAGACCTCCAGGCCTCAAGGCCCTCACCCGTAGGGACTGGATTGTAACACTGCAAATGCTAGGTGCGGCCAAGCAGCTTCTAGCCTTGTACTGGAAGAAGACTGAAGCACCTCCCATTGCCTCCTGGTTTGTGAGGCTATGGCACGTATTGGCAATGGAGCTTCTCACTGCGCGAATTCAGCTGCGTACTACCCGCTTTGACACAGTCTGGAAGCCCTTGGTGCGCTATCTTTGCTCAATGGAGCATGCGCAATACATGCCCACTAGGCTCCGGACCCTACGCCTCTTTGAGGATGCTGTTGTCCCGGCGGACCCCGCTAGACTGCTCCCATAGACCTATTTCTCGACACATGAGCTCTAGCACCCGCCCTTTGCTACCAGATGCCGCCCCTTGCCCACGGATCAACACATTCACCCTGCCAGCGCGCTATCCCTCTTATCACTTGCCCCCGACTTCCTTCTCTCTCTCTCTTTCTCTTTCTTCCTTTCTTCCATAGCTCTCTACTGTGTTTTATGGCCTCTGTTGGGCCGCTTCTACGGCAGGGCTTGTTGCCTGCCCGCCTACTCTCACTGACCTGGCATTGGGGCTCTGTAAGCGCTGAATAAATCTACCAGCTTTTCCCTAGCCACGCGGCCGGCCCCCTTGGGGTTGTAGGCAAGGCGCTGTGTTAACTAGTTTGTCTATGCACAGTGCATGGCCACAATGCATATCTTCCGCGGCCGGCCTCAGATGGAGGTTGTAGGCTCAACGCTGTGTCTATGTGCCCCTGCCAGGGGTTTGCTGTTTCAAAATAAAACAGACTTGTAACAAGAATGCAACAGGGGAAGGTATAGAGAAGTAGAGGAGTCCATATGGTGGCATCCCCTTGGTGAACGGCGCCACAGCCCTCCAGGGAGCTGTTGTTTGTGGTGCAGACGGTGGAGAGGCAGCGGTGCAGCTTCCAAGGTACTACTCTGCAAAGTAAGAGATCTACTTGAGAGTCAATTTCACGGGGAGATCCCACTTTCATGCTGACAATCTGAAGATGTTGGGGGGGGGGCTAGTGGCATGCATAGGAGGGAGACAACAGAGCAGTCCTCTACATGGATTACAGCTTGCAACGAGCGTTTGTGGCATTTTGCGATGTAGTGGCATCCTAGTTGCATTCCATCATCGAGCACCATCTGGGCTCTACTTTTATGACTGCCTTTGATGAGAGCCTCCATCTTCCATACTGACAGTCCAAAGCTGAAGAGGAACTGGCTGCCACAAAAACTCTTGGATAATGGCGCTTCTGCCAGCTGTCAAAGCTATAGTAGTCCTCTCCTGCCTGAAACGGACAGCATTTGCGATCCACGCTGTTGTTGCTGTAGCCCTGCATTGCCCCATTGCACTTGAGGTAGGGGAACTTGGGTGGGAACACCACTGATTATTTTGAGGTCACCCCAACTCTAGTAGGCTACTCATTTTTTCCCCCCAGGCAGTCTTCATTGACAATTTGTGGTTGGAATATATGCTATGAGAATACTGTTATATCTTTAATTCTTACCTTCATGCTCCCAGAAGTGGTCCGTGGTTGGGAGGCCATTTACTACTAGATCTAGGACTGGAGGAGAGCTTCACACACGGTGTGGGACTGGAAATCTTATGGTGCTAACTAATTTTGCTGATATGTTTCCGCCTTCAAAAGTAAAGAGTGGAGATCCACCAACATTTACTCCTCAGGTGAGATTGCAACAATGTGCCGCCCTCTGTAGATAAGATAGCATTTGTGCTACATTGCTACATTATAATTTTAATACATTTGATTTTAAGTCTGTCAAAGGTCTCAGTTGATGTGCAGTTTTCAGGTTTCTGCTTTTCTGTGGAAGTAAAACTTTGGTCTGGGAATATGAAATATATATTAACCTATCTTTGCACCTGTTTTTTGTCAATCTAATAAGTATCCAGGGAAGCATTAGTGGTCTCAGGTATCACCATTTAAGGCCCGATTACAACTGCGGCGGTCTCCGCCTTGGTGGCTGTGCAGGCATTGCCGCACCAGCAGTCCATCCGCCCTATTACAACTTGAGCAGTCAAACTGCCATTGCAATGCCGCATCTGCCAAAGAACAGAGATCCCTGGTGGTGGCGCTGCAGTCTTGAAGCCGTAATATGCTTGGTAGGACCGCCACAGTCCCACCAAGCATATTACCAGTTTCCTACTCCATGAAAACCGTGGAAGAGAGGAAACAAAGGGGGGCTACATGGCCCCCTGTTGCCTGAAGGTCATGGGGTGCATGCAGAACATGTGCCCCCCAGTGTGCATGTAGCCCAGTACCTGCACTGCATGGACTGCACCTGTCCATGCTGTGCAGGTACTGCCTTAGACGCTCCCATTGCGTTACCTAATTCATAGTCACCGCCTTGAGACTGCCAAAGAACTGTCCGCCAGTGACTGTAAAAGTTGGTAATCTGGCAGGCAGTGCACACACAGGTTAGGTGCATGTGTCTGCCTTCCAGATTGCTCTTATGATAAACATTAGATAAACAACAGACACTGTGATCTTGCATAGTATTATAGAGCATACACAGAACACATTCTAGTTGTGTTGTGGAAACAAAATTGTCAGAACCAAGAGCCACCGTTCATTTGTGGCATCAGTTGTGGCAACTGATTGAAAAAGAGAGTTTGAGACCAGAAATTTAGAAAAACCAAGAAGGTTTATTAACATGTAATTGGTATACAGAAAAATTAAAACTAGGCTCCATTAGCTCTTATAATCAATAGTAGGACATAAGAAAATAATTACCATAGAGCTATCAGTGATAGAAAACAAGGCAACAATAGCAAAATAAAAAATAGACCCCCCCCTAATGTGCTTCAAATCGACAGAGATTCAGGCATCATCTGTATAGTCTCAGAAAATAGTCTGGCTCACTCACCCCTGAATGTAGGGGTCTTATATACCTTTTTCTTGTAATGACACTATAGGAAAAACACTGTCATCATTGAATGAGCAAATTTGTCTATACGATAACGAATTGCAGTACAGCATTTTAAAACATCACGTAAACTTATCATGTGAGCACTATTCCTTAATTTCTTACCTAACGTAATCGGAGGTGCTGGCACAAAGAAGTTAAAATAAACAATTAAAAGACTCATCATGGTTGTACAGTCTTCTGCGAGGGAGCAAGAAGAGCATTGAAATTAACGAATTGGCTTCCTTTGTAATTTCTTTGAGAACAGGGAATCATTACCAAACAGTGCACATTTTGATGGTGTCAATGACACTTGGGGCAGATATTTGTCTTAAACAGCCCCTGGTTTCTGGAACAAACTCCCTCTTAGTCTAAGCTCTTACTCAGACTTCACCTCCTTCAAGAAGGGTTTAAAGACTTGGCTGTTTTAAAATGTTTCATCCTCTTTTGAGCAGCACAGGATACTCCTTCAGGAGTGAGTCATGTGCGATACCAAATGTCCAAATAATAATAATAAAGTGAGAAATATAAACATACAATGAAACTTATGAAATGGCAGCCATATTGTAATGATGGAGTTGAGGCGTAACGGAGGCCTAATTTAGTCTAAGTCAGAAAAACACATTAAAACACATCTTAACAATTTTGTTTCAGTTGTAATAGATTCATATTAATGTACACGTAAAATCCAAAGGTGAAATAACTTCCGCAAGTGGTGCACGATATTTTACCTTGTGTACCTATGTGTTACTTATGTGCACTACTCTCTGCCCTGTGTTCTATGTGCTCCACAGAAAGGCAAACTCCATGTATGAATACTGCAGATGAAATGCAGTGCATTGAGCTCTGCCTTCGGGTGTCTTTTGCAGCTCTGCAGTATATTAATGTCCTGTGCGCTTGTGCCCTATGTTGCTCAGTCAGGTTTTATGCAGGAGTGCAAACGTTTGTGAATGTACCTCTGAAACTGATCTGTTCTGTTTGTGTGTGAGCAGCCTGGAACACATATACAAAATATAAACACATAAAGACAAACATATATAAACACGTTCGTATAAAACCATACAATGATAGACATTAACTCACATCCAAAATACAACCTCAAACATGCACAGACTTTACTTGCATGCTCATGTGCATTGAAGAAGTGTAGTCTTCATTCTCAGGGAATACGTACTAATAGAAAAAAAGAACTTGGCACAGAAGCTGAAAATATGAAAAGACATCTTTATTAAATTTAATAAGTGAGGCCACGTCACACAGAAGCCGTAGTAACTGAATGAGGTAGTCTGAGGAGTACAGGGAACAGAGGCCTTATATATGCTCAGGGTTACAAAACTCAGCATAAAAGTAAGGGGCAGTCCTTGCTTTTGCAAGCATGCAAAAAATGCCTAACATGGACATGCAAGGTCTGCCAAACGACAAACCCATTTTACAGTTGTCCGGCCCATAATCAATCATTGAACAAACCCAACATTCTTCTTTAGACAAGCCGGACAAACCCATAATAAAAAGGACCACAACTCATATCGTAAATAGACCATAATAGAAGAAACAGAAACAGATAGAAGTAGGATAAGGCATGTTTGTGTGCAGTAAAACTTTATGATGTCCTGTGCTCTGATCCTTAATCTTGATCAGCTAAAGGGCAGGAACTGGTTTAACAAGGTCAGCTTCAGGCAACAGGGTCAGTTTACTCAGGTCAAACAAGAGTCAGCATGAACTCGAGCTAAGGTGTACATGTCCTTAAAAGACTAGTTCAGCCACAATCATCGGCCTATGTGAGGGCAACCACAAAATGGCTGCCATACACAAAATGGAACCCACGGGTTCAGAATTCACAGAACCTCAGACCCTCCTTTTGCCCTTACATAGGCAATCACTCAGTCTGTATCTGAATCAATGTCGATATTATCCATTATTCCCTTCACTAAGGCATTATTACTCGAATTATCTTTCATGGAACGCAAGGGATAAACTTTGTTGGCATAAATAAACATTGTCTGATATGCCCATACAGACCCATTGTAACTAAATGACAGAACCAAATAGGGAATACCTCTATCTGTAGTATGTGGCATAAGACCACACACCCAACAATTAGTGGTGTTCATTACTAACTGGTGTTGATGCAGAAGCTGTACAAAGGAATTATTAGTAAATTCTGACCTCCTAACCAGTTCATGTTCAGGTAAAGTATGGAAAGAATGCGAGGAAGTAGTAGTAGGAAGAGACATAGGTTGGGAGGTGGGTACAGATGTCAATTGGGTAGCAAAAACAATCCAACCCACAAAAGACAAAGTCATGCTTAAAAATACTAGAAAACATGTTGTTAAGAACATATGGACAACAGGAGAAAGTAATGACCACTATTACAAACAAAATTATCATTTTCACAACACTAAGCAAAAGCAAATCCTAAAATGATCTAATAACATTTTAGGGCTCCTATGCATTTCAGAAACTTATTATATACTCAGGTGAAACAGTGGCGATCCTTATTAATGCTCTCAGATGAAAAGGGTTACTCTTCCACAGAGAATGGACTTTATTCCGCTTTTACTAAACAGAATACTATTTTAAAACAATGCCAGCAAAACAGCAAAAATCAGTCTCCTAACACCCATTTTATGCAATCGCACGGGAAATACCCAGAGTCCGTCCAAGCCTCTCCGGCAGGCTTCTATTGTTCATCAAATCCTCTTCTGTTGTTTTCTTCAGCATGGGCCTCTTCGTACAGGCCTTTCATGAAAATGGTCCTTCTCAGTATCCGTTGGAGTGCCCTCCTGGCAAACACTCGCAGCTTATTTGAAAGTCTCAATGTCTCAAGGCAGTGCACCAATATCTCTCCTCTGCGGCAGGCACTACAGATAGTGTGCTCTTCATTGATTAAGGGCACAGATCATCTTATGCAGATCTGGGTCTACATTCTCAGGCTCCAACACTCATTACTCAGTGTCAGAGAATGCTCAGGCTGCTCTCTCATAGGCACCATAATGTAATGCCTTTTGCCAATTTTGGATACTCCGGTGCACTGCCTTTCCGTTGGAGCAAAGGAAAGGGGTATGTGGCCAAAACTCAGGCCAAGGGGCTCAATGGACTGCCTACTGTCAGAGGTACCAGCACATGACGGGTGAAAAACTAAACAACTGGAATCCTTCTCTTTCGCTCTTTTGCACTGAAACTTGTTCTGTGATGTCCAATGTCATCTGATGGAGCAAGTACGATTCTTTGGAGATACCATGGATGGCGCAATGGCGATCGCTGTTCAGCCTTGCTGCTTTTCTGGGTGCTGGAACTGTCACTGATGGGAATTAGCTTTTCATCAAAGGTCCGCAGGTTATTATGACTTAATCCCGCAGAACCTAGTGACGTAGGAAATGGGACACATTTATTAGTTACGTTCAATTTAGTACGAAAAAACAGTTTGTCTTTAACAAGAGGATTGCAAGCAGGTGGTCTGCAATCTGCGAGGGAGTGGCCATACGCCATGAGACAATTCTGGTCTAGAACACACTGTCATTCTCATAGAATACAAAGACAAAGGCAATAAGCAAAACAGTGCCTTTAATTTCTTCAGTTGGGTTTCCATGTGTGAGCATATCCTCTACCATCTAAGGGTAGATAACTATATGAGAATTTTATCTAAATGGATGTCCTCACACATAGTGACATCGTCTAATGGGGTAAACACATTTTTTCTCTCAATGATTAAGTCTAGGTGTTCCTAAATTCCTTATCTAGAACATCTCAGAAGAGAAATCACATGATACAGATTATCAGGGACATGTAGATACCTCACTTTTAATCACTGTGCATCAAGTGCACTATGCAATACACAGGCTAATGATCAAAATGTGGAAACTTGTCTTATAATTGCATTGAGTCAGTTAACCAGTCCATCATTACCATGACGGTCAGACTGGAAAACATCGAGGTAGGCCTAAAGAAAATTCTTAAAAACCAGTCTAGTTATACAAAAGGGATTTATACATAATATGGGGTTCCTAGTACATTACTGCAATCTGGAAGTGTGAACCTAATACACTAATAACAATAAAAGAAGGCTAACTGGTGAAAGGAATATGGAAAAGGGAAAATGGGACTAGGACACAGCTAAAATTCCCAATTACTAAGCACGATGCAACATCAATCAGGGGAGAAGTGACAAAAGAAAATCTATAGGAAGAACAAGAAATTTCTTGGGTGATAGTCAAGCATGTGACACAACACCAAAAGTGGGGGGGTGATACACAAAAATCAAAATAGTTCACGAATGTTAGCTCTACCGCTGGCCTCTACACCATATACGGTAATCTCAGCTAATGTTTCAGTTCCTTCTTCAGGGACAAAAATGAAACCTTGTTTCCTTTATGGTACAAAGCCATACACTACTTAGGAAGCAGAACAAAACTGACATATGTAATATAGAAATTAGGTCACCATGTACAAGAGTCACAAATCTATAATTTATCCTTACGTCCAATTCAGGATACATAAATTTAGGGCTGCCTGTTCCTTACATAAAAGGGGGCAGTAACGTGACTGTAGATGAAACCTTGTTTCCTGTATACCTTTTTTATTTTTGTTCAAATACCATTATAGCCAAATTTGACATGCACTGGTGAAGTGTTGTCTGTCTTGCTCACAGGATGAAAAAATATAATATCTGTGAAATTTAGCGCAAATTCACCCAGCTGTTGTACAGGATACACATCGTCATGTATATCCCTTCACAACACAGGTAAACTTGTAATAGTATCATATGCAGCAACATAAAACAAAAAACATGCAAAAAAACGCACAAAACGGACATGTCAAGCCATCAGATATACTTGCTGTATATCAAGCACAAAAACAAATAAACAAACAATAGCATATGTGAATGAGCGGTGACGCACACACTTCAAGTCCTGTATTTTATGCACTGTGGACCTACAGCCCAAAACCCGCTATTCAGGCCTTCTTAATTTGTCAGGTTTAAAATCATAATTACACTTTCTTTTACACACCTTCTCTTACTTTTCTCACACTTACTTTTACTTTCCTTACCCTCTTTTTGACAGCTGATCACTAGTCATTCGTGATCGGCTGGCAATACAATCTACTATGTCACTTCTGACATACAAGACCATCAAGAACAAGTCATGATAGGACCAAATACATAAACATGAAAACCACCTGAACATTCCTTTCCAAAGGAGTTACGCAAAAACACATCCCTTTTTCAACCAACCAAACTCACGTGTCTTGTCAGCCTTAAAATCACCCAGAACAATCCATGAATGATCTGCGGGCAGAAGCAGAGAAAAAAAATACAACACACAAAAGAGAGACATTTCTCATAACAAACAAATATCCTTTATAACTTGTAATCAGAAGACAAGGCATGATACACATTAACAGACACAAAAATAAATTTCCATTACTTAACTGTTACCATCTTGTCGGTCAGCTTGCAACATTAAACTGAAACTAAAATTCTTTAGCTGACACTCCATGTTAGCTTTGTGCCACAATTTCCACTTTGAAAAATAATTCTTAATTGGCAAATCGTTCTCACTTAGGCATGTAGCCTTCAACATTTTCTGTGTAAAACTTAATGCAATACCTCATTTTCTGTCAAATAAAAGCAACTGTTCTTATGGAGAAACCAGAAAACCCTCCCTTTAGAGGCCTGTTTAGCAAGGTCATTCTGCATTTCACAGAGACAAGACCCTAATTTTAAAGGTTACAAATGTCAACATGACAGCCTCCTTCCATTGTTTACAGGGACGCTAAAGATAACACCTCAGCGTGACTTGAGCAAGCCTCTGCAGCTCTACTAGCCCCCACCCTCTGCTCATTCTGAGGCTGACAAAGGCAAAAGGCAAAAGGCCTTCCCAATTCCTCCTAACCTGCAATAATTCACTCTATTTTGAAAAATAATGTCTCCTTTTTAGGCGCTAAAAAATTAACTCTGTTTCCAGATTATTAAACAACATTTACTGTGAATAATTCACAGAACCTAATAACACACATACCAGTTTTAGAACAAATGCTTGTTGCAATGGTACTTATTTCATCAACCTTAAATGAATCTCACTGGGCCATTTAAAAGGAAACCCCAAATGAGGACAGCCTGCAAATTTGTATTATACCTAAATGTATGCATTCACTGAAGCCTAAAAGCACTTTAAAGCTATTATAAATGGCAAAAATACCCAAATTCGACTTTGATATTTGGGGCACTTAAAAATAAATATCCTATAAGTATATTACATATTAATCATCCGCAGAATGTTCTTTACACATTACAGATATTAGACATTAGACATATCTCATGCAAATCCTTAGAAAAATTATTTTTTTACACCTGTGCTAAGTGAGATGTCATATGCTAATGTCCTCATTATGCAGTGCAACTCAAATTAAATTATAATACTAGGAGGTCACAGTATGAGCATTAAGCTTCATGAATAGTAAAAAACGAATTTAGTAGCACTTATTTTTAATAATTATTTTCAATAGTTTAATAATTATTTTTAATAGACCCAATAATTTTTTATAATACCACATATAAAAGCAAGCTGCATCCCTTGCCTATCATTTTTAGACGCATTCATTTATAAGCCTAAGCACAGAAGCCTAACTTAAAACATGACAAAATTTGGCGCCACATTTTTCTTTCTAAAAATGACAATTTTTATTTAGCAACAGAGCCCAGAATATGCGACAAAAATGCTTAAAGAGAGGAAACCCTTAATTGAAATGTCTTCCTGTAATACAAAATAATGAAGAAATGCTATAAGTTGGTTTTTCTACAAAAACACACCATACATTTTTGGGGGCCTTTTTATTCCTAGTGAATGTGAATTTTTTTTTTTTTTTTTAAGCATTTAGACATTTTGCTTAATAGACTGAAAACATAAAAAACCACAAACACACATTTGAGCTCATTTCAGACATAAACAGAAAGGGGTGAAACACAATACGGCGCGCTTTAGCCATGCATTTCATAAATAGCGCCATCGCTATGTACTTACAGAAGTTGCACTAATGGGAAAACCACATAGACATTTAAACACACATTTAACCCACAAATCAATACTCAGAACAAAAACAAAGGACAGCCCACAGACTGTACTTAAACCAAACTATTTGAAAATACTAGTTGTAAGTCATATTTACAAGAAACGCTTCTCAATAGTGTTCCAAAAGACTGCAAAAACAGACTGCTGCATATCCAAGAAGCCAAAACACACTCAATTCACGAGCTTTGGCTGGCAGAACACCAAAAAATCGCTCTGCATATCTTCATTTATAAAATTGCGCAGAACAAAGGATCCTTGTTTTGTATTATGTCATATTTTAATTCCCTGGGGATACAAAATCACTAAGGAAGAAATATGTTTGTATACTTAAACCTATTTAAGTATTCCTTCTAGGAGAGCCGGCTAATTAATTTCACATCACACTATGGTACCTTCCAAATAAAGCCACACATTCTTCTTATGTGAGCTTTTAAACAGGCATGCCAAAAATATTGCAAAATATACAATATTATAATCATTGTAGTGCTTAATGTACTTTTCGTACGTGCACCGTTCAACTAAACCAAATAGAGAAAATTCTCCTCATTACCTGTTCTACATAAATTGCAATTTCGCATATACAAACCTATACAAATGCAAAGTTGACCAACACAAATTCCAAAGTTCCAAAGTTACAGTCCTAAATTTGCTAAGACCAGGCATCTTATAGCTCACTAATCTAGCTTCAAACTTCAAGGGGTTATCAAAAACGATATACTCGCAAATATACGAGCCCCTCGGCTTTGGTAATTGCAATAACCAAATCAAAACCAAGAAACCAACCCCTCGGCTTTGGTAATTGCAATAACCAAATCAAAACCAAGAAACCAAACAAAGTCGTGGGAGCGACCCACTTGTACTTCTTATTCTTACTAATCAAAAGGTTAACCGTCAAGTTCTACATGACCTAACGGTCTTTTTTAGAATACTCACGCCAAAAAGGTTCTCAGTCAGGAGTGACATCATGTGGAGGATCAAAATTAGGAAGATCAGAAATATACTGTGCTGCAGAAACAAAGAATCTCCAGAATCCCTGTGCACAGAGTACCTCCTTAGTAGAATCCTGTTCTGTCCTCCTCAGTAGATTTCAGTCCTCTGACAAGATCACTCCCACAGATAGTCACTTCTCTGATGAAGCCCACGTTGGCCGCGCCATTTGAAGAAATGTAGTCTTCATTCTCAGGGAATACTTACTAATAGAAAAAAAGAACTTGGCACAGAAGCTGAAAATATGAAAAGACATCTTTATTAAATTTAATAGGTGAGGCCACGTCACACAGAAGCCGTAGCAACTGAATGAGGTAGTCTGAGGAGTACAGAGAACAGAGGCCTTATATATGCTCAGGGTTACAAAACTCAGCATAAAAGTAAGGGGCAGTCCTTGCTTTTGCAAGCATGCAAAAAAATGCCTAACATGGACATGCAAGGTCTGCCAAACGACAAACCCATTTTACAATTGTCCGGCCCATAATCAATCATTGAACAAACCCAACATTCTTCTTTAGACAAGCCGGACAAATCCATAATAAAAAGGAACACAACCCATATCGTAAATAGACCATAAAGAAGAAACAGAAACAGATAGAAGTAGGATAAGGCATGTTTGTGTGCAGTAAAACTTTATGATGTCCTGTGCTCTGATCCTTAATCTTGATCAGCTAAAGGGCAGGAACTGGTTTAACAAGTTCAGCTTCAGGCAACAGGGTCAGTTCACTCAGGTCAAACAGGAGTCAGCATGAACTCGAGCTAAGGTGTACATGTCCTTAAAAGACTAGTTCAGCCACAATCATCGGCCTATGTGAGGGCAACCACAAAATGGCTGCCATACACAAAATGGAACCCACGGGTTCAGAATTCACAGAACCTCAGCATATAAACAGAAACCAAACATCAAGACAACCATGCTGCCACACGCTTAGGCACATACATACATACATATGTATGAAAATAGGCCTGTAGGGGAAAAAAATTACTCACACTGACATAAGCAACTAAAAGTGGTCACCTCTCTCTCTTTTTTACCTGCGTCTGTTTCCCATACTTCTTACAGATTCGTTTTTTCTTATATATTCTAACTCATCAATGCATTGAGTTATTAATATATTTTTACAATCATTGACTCATTCTCTCATTAATCCACTCACCCATCCCCACAGATCAGATACAACACAAAGGGCATTGTTTAGAGTTTGGCGAACAGGATACTCCATCATAATGTAGTGGGTATCCTATCGGCAGTATTAATAGGATATAATGGGATTGTAACACACCAGATGGAACATCTGCCACACTTTCAATGGACTATAAGGTCCAAAGTCCCCAATGATTGAAGATACACTAAGCTACATGTCAGACCTCCTCGATTTACAAATGCTTGTTTGCAATAATAATTTCAATTCCTTTTCAAAGAGGTATTTTTTGCTGAATAGTCATGTTTGTTTGAAAACGTTATTCTTTTTAAAAAAACATGATAAATTGCATTGCACTTGTTTTCATTATTAAAAAAAAGCCATGTAAGAAATGAAGAGTAGCAAGCATTAGCAAAGCCTACAGGTCTGGCTTTGGAAAGCTGGTGTTCTTTATCGGTATTCTTAAACATTTTGTATTGCAAGTATATGCCACAAAAATAAAACAAAGAAAAAAAGAATAAGCCATCACCTAAAATAGGCCGTAACCTTCAATAAGATTTTAAAAATAAAATAATTGCTTTCAGAAAGGGAATGCTGCCTGCATAGTATACTCCTGCCCTGAGTACCCGATACAGTATAAAAATGATATCTCGACGGTTATTTTAATCATAACATCACTCTAAGGTAGTGTGTGTGCAGAGCTCTAGGCCTGTTTCTTGTAATGTGAAGTAAAGAACCTGTATTTTGACTTGAAGGGGCTTGTTAAACGTCCCCTCATAGTGGACATTGGACTGCTATCCATGTCCTTGGTGTGTCACATAAAGCAGTGGTGGTAGGGTACAGTTTTCTGTGAATCTAATGTGTCATCAGACATTTTCTCTGTGTTATGGAGAGGCACGTCTCCTGGCTCCTCTTGTGTAAAGTGTTTCTATTCCGCGGCTTGTTTATATGAAGTAAATGTGCAGCACATGTACGTAGTAGGACTCTGAATTTTGTATAATTCGTGGTACAAGGGCTAATAAGATTCACTTTGGATCCACTAGTTTTACCATGGAGCAAGTGTTGCACCAAGGACCACTAACATTGTAGTAGGAATCTGAGTTTTGTATAATTCGTAGTACCAGGGCCAGTAAGATCCACTTTGGCTCCGCTAGTTTTACCTTGGTGCAAGTGTTTCACCAAGGACCACTAACCTGAATTCCTAGGACTCCTGCTGAGGCGAAGATCTTCCACCACTTTCCCCTTATGCTAATCCTTAGTATCAGAAGAGAAAATAGACACCAATGATTGACCTGGGGGAAGGGGGATTGAAAGATAGTGAGTGAAAAAGAGAGAGAGAGAGCGAGAGTTTCAATGGAAAGAATAACGAGTGTGTGTTGATCCTTTTGAATAGGACATTTCGAGTTCTAGTGATAAGGCACACTCATTCTGCTGGGAGAGGTAATCTGTGACAAAAGAGCACAATCACTTTAAGTAGCCATATATAAATGCTTTACAAGCAGCTTGAGCATGCTTTCTTTTGCCCCGTCAGTTTTTTGTGGCTAAACTCTATTATCCCTGAACCCAATTGTTGAAACCACCATCAAATTTTCCCTTCTACTCTGTGTAAGGCAAAATCAGACTCAATGGAATATTTGCTCTTTTTAAAAAAACAGGTTAATACAGAGATTTTTTGGATGTGAGTCCTTGAGAAAATATCAAGCAAGAATGACAGAAAGAAATACAAGTCCACTGGTGGTCCTTTTTTTCTTTTATTTCTGCTAAAACGTCCTCATTTAAATTCAAACTGTAAGTGTGTCCTTGAGGAACGGAGAAATCAAAAATGAGTTGTGCCAGCCTAGGACACTACGGGGGTCATTAGGATGATGGGCGGACTTAGTCCGCCCGCCATCCCATCGGGGTAAGGCACCGTCCGCCATAAGGTCGGGGGTCCCATGGGGGGTATTAGGATGCGCCCGCCACAGTGGCGGACGCATCATGCATGTTTAACATTGCGGTGGGCGGTGTTTACACCAGCACCCGCCGCAATGTTAAAAATGCTTGTTATGCATTTGCATACACAAAGCGGCAGGCACCACGCGGTGCCTGCCGCATTGTGTATGCAAATGCAGGGGGGTACTGTAGTGTAGTTCCTATATTCCCAATAGGCTCTGCGCATTGGAATAATATAAACAGCAGTGTAGACTTAGGACTGAGGTCGACTAGGTCTCTACTGACTATATTAGACTTAATTAGTTTTGCCAGCTAGCTCAGAGGTCACTAGAAACTTTCTCGAGTAAACGAGAAGGAGTTTAACTTCCCTGGATAGACAAGAAGGGATTAGCTTCTGACAACCATAAAACATGACAACTTTGCTCCCTCAGAATAAGAGTGTATCTCTAGAGTCGCGTGAAAACAATAGACAGCTATTTCACTCAGTCAATTGTGCATACTTAGTTTCACCAGAGTGCAGAGAAATAGAGAGACGGGCGTTTTCAATAAAAGGTTTTATTTATTGAGCAGTCTTCTTTCTCATGCAAGAGAAATGAATTGCCACAATTGCAATACTTATAGTAAAGTAAAGTGCGTACAGCAAAAGGAGTATTATGAAATAATACTGTAAAAGCATTGATATGGTTTCTTAGCCATATGATATTTTAAAATGGATACAATATATACATACATAAATACATTGACTAAGGTACTCAACTGGTGCTTCTAAATACGCCTACCCCGGTGTACCTGACCTAAGCCTAATGCGTGGGAAGGAGTAAGTAAGTAGCAGTTTAAGTTAAGTTGGTTTTGCCAAGAATCTGAATCAAGAATTCTCTTTAAGGGTTTAGTCAGCTCCGTACCTGGGTAATAGAAAGCAGGAGGTCTGGTATCTCTTTCTCAAGACTCGATATCCCAGCACCCCGCAAGGGCGGCTGAAAACACCGGAGCTGGATTTTCTCGGCTGGAGAAAAAGACAGCGTCTCTCTCAGTGCGTCAAAAGGGAGGGGCGGCGTCCATGGGCTCTCGCATCAGCTGGGCTCTCGGGCAAGTAGATAGCCGCTCTGCTCCAAACCACCGTGTGTTTGCTTAAGGCAACATTGGTATATTTATACCTGAAAGGTGCCGGGTTTGACGTAAGGTTGGACATAAGACGTCAATGAAGATGTCACCAAGAACTGGCCGTTCTTGGAGTGCTCACAGGAGTTCTAGGACGAAATCAAAACAAAAGGAATGGGGAATTCCCAGGTTGCTGGAGGTTTGGTTTGTTTACAGAACTCGTTGTACTTTCTAGGAGCCTGGGGAAGTAGCCTTGCTTAATTTGGACAGCATGGGCTATGACTAAATTTGGATATGATTCTTATGCCTTTCTAAGGATATTATTTATTATAACCACATAAGGGCATAAATCAGGACTATCGAATTTAGGGTCCTAGATAGAACTACAACCGTACCACAGGTACCCCCCCCATGTGCACCCCCCACCTCGCCTTCACCATGGGGGCCTGCAACGGGCCCTCGAAGTGAAGACCGCATGCTTTTCCGTGGTGGCAATGCCACCACGGAAAGGCATCTGACAAAGCACATCCTGATATGGCTGGCGGTGTCTGATTGACACCGCCACCATATACACCCTTTTCCACCCCGGTCGCAAGGCGACCGGGGCGAAAAAGGGGCGGACGATCTTTCCGTCCGCCGCAGACCACCCAGCCATGTTAATATGGCGGGGAGTCATTGCAGCAAGGATGGCGGGCGGATCACCCCCACCAGGCCGGCGGTGGCCACCGCCAACCTGGCGGTGGCTACCGCCAACCTAGCGGGGGCGATCCGCCCGCCATACTAATGGGCCCCTATGTTTGTGTAATGGGCTGAAGTAGCTGTTGAGTTGAACAACAATGAGTGAATTATGGCCGTAGTCAGTGCAAAGGAGGCACACGCTGGCTGTATGACCAGCTTCCAGGCTTCAAGTTTGTAGAAAGGTGTGTTGAAGTGATGGGATTTCAAGAAAGGTTGAAAGCCTTCATGCACATGTAGAGTACTGCCTGCCAATCAGAAGTCAGTTTCTGGCAGAAAAAAGAGCCCTTAATTAGTCAGCAGTGGAGCTACAAACAAAATACCAGACACTCTGGCAGGTCAAAAGAGCAGCAGGATACAGAGGTCTTTATTTGCTAGTCAGTGTATAATTAGTTGGAATGCCTTCGTACAAACAAAAATGCCAGACATTCGGGCAGGAAACGAGGAAAACAGGTAAGGGAGACCTTTCATTGATTGTTCAGCAGTGCATGTTGTTTAAAAAAATACCAGGCACTTGTACTCCATTAAACAGACTTCTGTATTGTGCACATGAACTAAAATGCATAACATGCCTTTTAATTTAAACACTCAGTAGAGCGTACACAATACGTACATGGCAGAGTACATGGCACCTGCCTCATTGGAAAGCAGTGATGGTAACAGAGATGATACAGCGCAGGCAGACAGACTGGGGTATTACAGCAAGATGAAGGGTGAGAGCATCTTCCCCCAGAAAGTAGGAAGTTTATTGCCTGCATTCCTGCAGCTGGAGAATAGATACTCACACAATGAAGTGGAGGAGGTGGAGATAGGGCTAACTTTAGAAATTCGCTGAGGATCTTGATAACAAAGGGCTGCTGATTAGTTCTTTCTGAACATTGCCATTTGGTAGATGGGCGAAAGGTGAGATTGCAGTTCCTGTTATTTAAGGTGAAGACGTTTTTAGGCGGGGCCTGGTATTTTACTCGTCTCTGATTGCTGTTTCAGGAAGGCTGATTACAGTCAGATACAGAGATCCCACACTTCATTGAGCCATTGTTTTCGATACTTCTGCTTGGAGCCAGCCTTATTGCTACCTGCAGTTAGATAAATCAAATTGCACCCAGGTTGTTTCTGGTAACCAGCCTCATAATGACATTTGAAAGAGAACCAACCAAAATAGTCTGTGAAACCTTAGACAGTAGATCACCAACCCCTGTCTGGAAATTGTGTATAAAAGTGTTATTCAAATCACTCCACTTTGTTCCAGTCCTAAGGTCTTCAGGTTCAAGGAAGGGAGGGATCCACAGAAGAGTTACTGCAAATCCAGGGCTGGTGACTGTCTGACAGCTAGTCTCTCAGAGGTGAGGGGACATCACCTGACGCCTGCACTTTTTAGTGGAGTAGCTAAGAGTCTGCCTGATGTGCCTAGAAGTCTGGCTGTCTTCTGAGAAAAGGCAGACATGCAGGACACACTGTTCAGGAGGAGAATCCAAGCATGTTCATGGGGTGAGGAGCACCCATAGAAAGTCTAGAACGTGAATCCAGCAGTGAAAGGTGTTGTGGAGGGGTTCCCCTGTCATTTAGTGCCATTTCAGTGTGACTGTACTAGAACAAGTGTCTCGTGTTGCCCAACAGTTTGCCACAATTTTAGGAGACTAGAAGTGCTGTTGCTAGTGCTGTGAGTGTAGCTGTGTTCATGCCGTAGTGGGATGCCCTGATTGGCCTGGAGGCTGAATCTGCCTGAAAGATACCATGGAAGTGATTTGGCCAGAAGACTACAACTGCCACATCACAACACCTGTCTGCTGCTGGCCTGAAGTGCCACTTCTGTGGAAGACAAGTTCTTCCCTGTAGATCTGCCTCACTGATCATTTCCACAAATTGTGCCCCAAGTGTGTCTACTGGTGTGGCCTCAACAGGAATGGAGCTGCTGCTGCCATTAAGGCGGGAACCCAGAACACATCTGTCACACAGTCTGAACTGCTACAATAACAATCAGATTATATGTGATTGTGAACACTTTTTGCTGAAGGGGTAAAGAGATATTGAACTGAGTTGGACATTTGACCTGTGAGCGTATATTGCACCTGTGCCTAATCCTGCTTAAACCTGCAATTTGTTGGGACTGTAGACACGCGATATCAATCATAGTAGGAGGATTGGGAATGCCAACAGACAACCAAGAAAAGAGGGATGTAGCACCTCACTTTTTGATGCCACTTAGTATACAACCCTCTATATTATTTCAACTGAATTATGTACTGCTTAGTTCTGCTGTTTGGTTAAAGTACTTTATTTTTATATATAAGATAAACAGTGAGTTGGATATTATGTTATTGAGACAGTTGGTTATCTCTTTTATTACGAGCTCTTGCACATTGCCTCCCAGAGAAGCATGTGACTGCTCACCCTTACTATCATAGAGTCAAGTATGAAAGGGGTTGTGCTTGGCCCAGTTTGCAGAGCCGTAGTAGGGTAGATCTCAGGACACCAATTGCAAACAAACTCAACCATCACAGTTGCCCTGTTTGCCCTGTGGTCCCCCGAACAAGGTCTGACAATAGTCATCTCTATAATTGTAATAGCACAGAATGTGACTTTCTAGTGGGAAAACTTAGAGGGGTTTGAAAACCACAATAAGTTAATAAACATTCCATAAAAATATTATGATTTATCTCAAAAGAGTACGTGCCATTGACTTTTATTACTACAACCTGAGGACATAGTTTAAGCACATGGATGACAAAAACAAAAAAAATGCAAAGCATGAAAAGAAAAAAGCATCAAAGTAAAGTATTTGGCCACTAGTTCTAGCACTCAAGTGCACTTCTCTTAATGCAAATGTGGACATGTTATCAGGCAAAAGTCCGTCACCCGCATAACAAAAGAGCTAAAGGCAAAAGTAGGCTGACCCATTAGCTCATCCTGTATGATGTTGTGGAAGGAAGCAACCAGTGAATGACAGTTGAACACACCAATGGGTGAAGAGCCTAAGTCCCTCTGTGTGTGTATCTATGCATTTTAATGTATGGTTTGTTTTCAATTAAATGAGGCTGAAGAGAAAGCTACAGCTGCTCTGGCTCCACCTACAAGCATGCTATTTATTAATCTTGTGTACCTTTCAATGAGCGGAATTTCACTTTCATGAAAACTAAATTTATACATGTTATATCACAACAAATGAGATTCAGTGTCCTTCTCCACAGATGATGCAGAAAAAAGGGCTCATTCACTAGTGATGTCATTTTCAGTGACAGTGCAGAGATGTGCCCGAATGTCTCAACTAAATGATACTTCAAAACTGTGGCATCTGCGATGACCACTAGCAAAGTTGCCAGTGGGTCCTAACGTGATTCTATGAGAGAACTTTGTGAATGTTACCAAGAAAACTCCTGATCTGGTGGGCGGTGCTCCTTGGTAAATAAAATAATTAGCACCTTGCTGTTGTCTCAGAAAATTGCAGTGGGTGGCTCTATAAAGGGTGGAATGCAAGTACGTACCAGCCTGAATTGCACCTTAACAAAACAAGTAAGACTGACCCTAAAATGGTGGTATTTTACAACACAATTGAAACAAACTTTTGTTTAAAGCCCCAGGCTCTGAATGTGTTCTGGGGAAACACTCCATTACTTTCATTGTGTGCCATACAAACTTGACAGAGTAGTTTTTAACACTCAAAGGAAACTTTTTCACCATAATTTCCTTAAAAATATCTAAAAATGCATATACAAGAGATTCAGAAAATACAACTTCCTCTTTCATTCCTATCATATTTACTTTTACATTACAGTTCTTTTCATTCTTGCACTCTGCCCCTTCCAAAGAGATTCAGAATAATAGGTTATAACTGATAATCTCATTTGAAGGAGAAGAGTAGGAAAAACAGAAACCGCTCAATCTCAGGTTGCAGACATCAGGGCTAAACAGATTGCCTAGCCTCATACAACACTACTACTGCTCAGGTTAAAGGTTCAGACAGCAAACAAGTTTCAGTAATCTTACAGGGGTATTCCACCAATGCTTTGTTTCAAAAATATCAATAAACACAAATATTGTGTCAATATTGTGATGGCAAAAATATTTTGGAGACGTATATAGAAGGTAAGAATAGCATTTTATCATTTTTTTCAATATAATTGATGTTAATTTTAATTATTCAGGTGAGTGTTATTAGTTTTTGTGTTATAACTTGTTATTATTTTAATGTCAATCATCTTTAATTATTTTTTGTGTTTTATTTCTTTTAATGTCAAGCATGTTTAATTTTTTTTGAGTGGTTTCATTTCTTTTGACATGTAATGCATTTTAAGGTTTTATTATTTAAGATCTTTTTTTTTTGAAAGGTTGCTGGATTTTGAGGGGAGTAGAATGGGAATTTGTAGGGGAATATGATAGGAAATCTTTCACATATTTATTTTTTATTTGATCATTTTTTTATAAGTTTTAGTTTGTTAATTAGATTAGTAAATATGTACACGTATTAGTTATTTAATATATGATTTAAACAATTGTGAACATTTCGGTAATGTTTTAATTAGATGGTTGATAGTATTAATTACTCAATTGTTTTTAATTATTTGTTTAATAAATAATTCTATTATTTTTAATTTGTTTGTTTAATAAGTCTTTTATAATTATATTATATTTTGAACTAATATATATTTTTATTTTTTCTGTTACTAATTTAATTTATTTTTATAGTTGATGGAATCTTATGGTATTCGAGTTTTAAATATTTAAAATATTATATAAAATATATAAAATATTTAAGTATTTTAAATGTATTTTGTAAATTCTTTGATTGATATAATTTCTTAATATAATTGTGTGTGTAATTTATGTGTAAATGTCATGTTTTTAGTCTTTAATGCTATAAAACAATTATGTAAAGTTAGTACCTTTTCAATTTGTTTATCAAAATCGAATTTATATATACATATTGTTCAGAGATCGACATCTCCTGCCAGTTCTTCGAATACAGACCTTAGCTCAAACATGGATAGCAGGTCAGAATCGGATGCAAATAGAACCAGATCCGGGTTGGGGTTTACCCGGTTTACCCTGGCACAAGAACTGGAATGTGTGCGCCTGGACAGGCGCGACACACTGCGGCCCAGGGTAAAACAGCAAACCGCTACAAAAACTACAAAAGCCCCCACACAAAACGAAGAGAACGGCTCGAAGCAAACACAAGGCGTCAAACCAAAGCGCAGAAATTACAACAGACAGTGGAACAAAAAGAAACAACAGTGAGCGTGCAGGAGGACACGAATCTCTCTGTGATCAATCTCACACCTATGACACTATCAGCTACGGAATTGAAGGCTCTTTCGTTAGGATTGTCATTTTGCCCCCCCAGGAATTTTAACTACGCAGACACCCGCATTGATTTATTTAAATTCACGCGGAAGTTAAAATTGAGAAAACACTTTTCGAATGACAAATCATCTAAGGGTGCAGTGAGAACTGATAAAAGCACAACCAACTTAGCCCTGGTAGCCAACGATATGCCATTGCTACAAGATTTGGAGGGACTGAGGTCAGAATTCTCTTTGTCACAGAGTGGCGAAAGTCAACTTGCACTACATACTGGAGGTCTCACGAATTTTAAGAAACATTCCACGTTTACACCACATATGCTGCACGACAACATTGATATATTTCACGAAGCAGCTGTCAGGGGCATCAAGGGCCTTTATAAAAAAACACTCAAGAATAACAAATACAAACACAGGCATAACCGCAGGTATACTGACTTAGTTGCTAAAATACAGAAATGTGGTAATGTTATTGTTCGCCAATCGGACAAAGGGGGCAATATTGTCCTATGGGCAAGAGACCTCTATTTGGAGGAAGCACTACTACAACTTAATGATGCTACTTGCTACAGACATTGCGATGTGGGCTCTGTCAGGAAGTCACAAACAACTTTTTATTCATTGTTGATGGGGTGGAGATCATCGGGTCTCATCAGCATGGATGAACTAAAATTTCTGAAAAATGAGCATCCCATCACGCCCGTCCTATATTTGATTCCGAAGGTCCACAAGAACCCAAGTAAGCCCCCTGGCAGACCCATCATCTCTGCATGCGGGGGGCTATTGGAAAAGACTACTGTTTATGTGGACTCTTTTTTGCAGGAATTTGTGTGTGGGCTCCCCTCGTATATCCAGGATTCCAGCGATTTTTTAAGGAAAATCAATGAATTAGTGTGGGATCCGGAATTTTTGCTCATTACTCTTGACGTCACATCGTTGTACACGAGTATTGTGCATGCTGATGGATTGAGGGCTACTGCTTACTATTTAGGACTACGTCCGATTGAATTTGTAGAACACAATAAGATGCTACTGTCAATGATGAGTTTCTGCCTAAACAACAACTTCTTTATGTTTAACAAACAGCATTACCAACAGGTCAGGGGAGTAGCCATGGGGGCCTGTTTCTCTCCCAGCTATGCCTGTATTCATATGGGATACTGGGAGAGACAGGTCCTCTTTGGTGAATACTCAGCAATTTGCAGAGACCATATCGTGCGATGGTATAGATACATCGACGATGTGTTTATGATCTGGCGTGTAACATCAATACAGGCAGAACATTTCATTGACAAGTTAAAGACAAATAACTACAATATGGCATTTACTTCTAATGTTAGTGCATGCCAAGCAACCTTTTTGGATGTCTCAATTGAGATTACCAATGGCTGCTTGGAAACAACATTGTTTAGAAAACCTACTGCAGGTAACACTGTACTGCACGCCAAGAGCCACCATCCCCCGCACCTGATAAGGAGCATCCCTTATGGGGAAATGCTCAGAATCAGAAGGCTTTGCAGTACAGAAGCACAGTGTAATGTAGCACAACAGGCCAGTAAACAAAGGTTTCTGGCTAGAGGGTATAGCGAGAATATAGTGGCGGCTGCCATACGTAAAGCTAATGCCCTTCCTCGTGCAACGGCACTGCTACATAAAAAATCCCAGGGCACAACTCCTATGTCCATGCAGCAACCTATCAGATTAATATGGTTATTTAATAGCCAACATGGGACACTAAGGAAAATAATAAATAAACATTGGGATTTGGTGAGATGTGATCCCGTGATTGGTGAACTAATGCCAAGAAAGCCAGCAATCACTTACAGGAGGGCATATTCCTTACAGGATGCTTTGGTTAAATCTAGCCCAGAATTGGAACCATCTAAGGATTGGCTGTCTAGCAGCAGAGGCTTTAGAAAATGTTCTACATGCAAAGCCTGTTCACATGGGGTCAATACAACTGAATATCTTACCCCTTTCTCAGAAGTCCCATGCAAAATAAACAAAAAACTAACATGCAAAAGTGAATTTGCAGTTTATGTCTTGGAGTGCCCGTGTGGGTTGAGATATGTGGGCAGCTCCAAACTGCAAGTCCACAAGCGTGTACTCCAACATCTGAGGGCTATTAACAATAATGATTCTGCTTACCCTGTGGCTAGACACTTCAAGGAATATCACAATAACAACAGTGCTCTCCTGAAGTACTATGCCATTGACTCAGTGGGTCCCCTTAGAAGAGGAGGTGATAGGGATGCTGCGCTTAGATCTTTGGAAACAAGATACATCTTGGAGTTGGACAGTAAAGTACCCCATGGACTCAATGCCTGAGAAGATTTTTATACCGGTCTCTGAGGGATTGACTCCATGAGTCCCATAGGGGTTACAGTTATCTGTCACAACCTTACCTGTATACATAATGGAATTCAGTTAATATTATGTATCCATGGGTGTGTGGTTTATGCCTGCTCTTTGTATTTAAACCATCACAAAAACTTGAGTAAAAAATCGCCACTAGTTGTGGTTGGTGGTCAGA
Organism: Lissotriton helveticus; assembly: GCF_964261635.1. Taxonomy (NCBI): domain Eukaryota; kingdom Metazoa; phylum Chordata; class Amphibia; order Caudata; family Salamandridae; genus Lissotriton; species Lissotriton helveticus. Next base: position 440,039,008 of record NC_136063.1, read on the forward strand.
CTGGGACCAGTCTGATCAACATTCCATTCCAATACACAGACGTATGTATTTTTTTGTATTTTTTATATAAATTTTACAAAAAATAAGGTTTTTTTTTTTTTAAATCTATGGTTTATCATAGTTTTAATGTGATATAAAAAGAAACTTCTTAAAAAAAGAACAAATAGTATTTGGTAGGTGTTTTTAAAGATGAAAATTCATTGATCACATACCCTACCCTTTACTATACACATCACTGAGACATCACTTGCACTTTTACTTTTTCACTTACTGAGTTGGTGTCATAAAATAGGATGCATTACGGCAAAACTGGGCATATACGTAATAGTGTTGAGGTTGAATCATTATGTGATGGTCATAGAATGAGATATTGATTGACTGTTTTAGCAATTTATATTTAATCATATATGGTGCACATCTCAAACAGTACTGAGTATAATTCATTCCTCCTTTTTTTTACATATAAAGAATTGAATTTTAGGCCGGCTTTTAGGGCATGTCATGTGTATGTGTATATTCTATTTATTTCATATGGATAATACAATTATAGCCAAAGGTACTATTATTTTTGCTATTTTTTGCACTAATTTAGGCTACTTCGTAACCAAATTTGATTGTGACATGTACCTACTGACAAAAGCCGTAATTTAATTCATGACATTATTTCTTGTATGTGCAATATCACCTTTATGTGGATTTATCCCGTTAGTTTTTTTGACCGTGTGCGTAAAGAAAATATTTAGTATTTTTACTATGTCTATAGCACATTCACTTGACATCCAATGGTAATGATGCATTCACTAGCACTTGCACTTTAAAAATCTGCCACCGCCCTCCATGGCGCCATGTGACCAAGGCCTCTTGTAGGCCGAAACGTTATGCTGTCTGTTGCAGAATAAATTACTCACAGAAAATTTGGGTCTCCTGTTTCTTGGCGGTGCGGCGGCTGGAGTCGAGTCCGTTTTACTGCTTGTAGGAACCTGTGTTCATATATATATATATATATATATATATATATATATATATATATATATATATATCAAAACAAAACCCTTTCAGGCATAGAGTGACGCATAAATTATGCAAAAAAGGGAGAGAACTCTGGGTCGGTCTCAGTTTAGGTGTAAAGCAGCTCCTGTTAAAGCACTCTCAACACCAGCGACACTCTAGATCTGCTCACCTCAAATGTCTGTTTTTCTATCAAAGTTTTTAAGCATAGGATTAGACAGTGCTATCCATGCCGAGATAGAAAATGACAAAGTCTTTCGCCATTTAAACAGCAAAGCATAGGACTAGTACAGTGCAGTCCTTGCCGAGCTGTCAAATAACAAAAGCCATTTATCACTCCAGGCACAATATTACAGCTTTGAATTGGTAAAATACCAACTCAAGCCAACCTGAAATGAATAAACGCAACCCCTGACACAGTGTTTCGCTCTAATTAGAGCTCTTCAGAGAGGTATAGCTTTGTCCAGACACAAGGGAGCACCCAGTATTAAGTCAAAACAAACCCCTTTCAGGCATAGAGTGACGCATAAATTATGCAAAAAAGGGAGAGAACTCTGGGTCGGTCTCAGTTTAGGTGTAAAGTAGCTCCTGTTAAAGCACTCTCAACACCAGCGACACTCTAGATCTGCTCACCTCAAATGTCTGTTTTTCTATCAAAGTTTTTAAGCATAGGATTAGACAGTGCTATCCATGCCGAGATAGAAAATGACAAAGTCTTTCGCCATTTAAACAGCAAAGCATAGGACTAGTACAGTGCAGTCCTTGCCGAGCTGTCAAATAACAAAAGCCATTTATCACTCCAGGCACAATATTACAGCTTTGAATTGGTAAAATACCAACTCAAGCCAACCTGAAATGAATAAACGCAACCCCTGACACAGTGTTTCGCTCTAATTAGAGCTCTTCAGAGAGGTATAGCTTTGTCCAGACACAAGGGAGCACCCAGTATTAAGTCAAAACAAAACCCTTTCAGGCATAGAGTGACGCATAAATTATGCAAAAAAGGGAGAGAACTCTGGGTCGGTCTCAGTTTAGGTGTAAAGCAGCTCCTGTTAAAGCACTCTCAACACCAGCGACACTCTAGATCTGCTCACCTCAAATGTCTGTTTTTCTATCAAAGTTTTTAAGCATAGGATTAGACAGTGCTATCCATGCCGAGATAGAAAATGACAAAGTCTTTCGCCATTTAAACAGCAAAGCATAGGACTAGTACAGTGCAGTCCTTGCCGAGCTGGACAAAGCTATACCTCTCTGAAGAGCTCTAATTAGAGCGAAACACTGTGTCAGGGGTTGCGTTTATTCATTTCAGGTTGGCTTGAGTTGGTATTTTACCAATTCAAAGCTGTAATATTGTGCCTGGAGTGATAAATGGCTTTTGTTATTTGACAGCTCGGCAAGGACTGCACTGTACTAGTCCTATGCTTTGCTGTTTAAATGGCGAAAGACTTTGTCATTTTCTATCTTGGCATGGATAGCACTGTCTAATCCTATGCTTAAAAACTTTGATAGAAAAACAGACATTTGAGGTGAGCAGATCTAGAGTGTCGCTGGTGTTGAGAGTGCTTTAACAGGAGCTACTTTACACCTAAACTGAGACCGACCCAGAGTTCTCTCCCTTTTTTGCATAATTTATGCGTCACTCTATGCCTGAAAGGGTTTTGTTTTGACTTAATACTGGGTGCTCCCTTGTGTCTGGACAAAGCTATACCTCTCTGAAGAGCTCTAATTAGAGCGAAACACTGTGTCAGGGGTTGCGTTTATTCATTTCAGGTTGGCTTGAGTTGGTATTTTACCAATTCAAAGCTGTAATATTGTGCCTGGAGTGATAAATGGCTTTTGTTATTTGACAGCTCGGCAAGGACTGCACTGTACTAGTCCTATGCTTTGCTGTTTAAATGGCGAAAGACTTTGTCATTTTCTATCTCGGCATGGATAGCACTATCTAATCCTATGCTTAAAAACATTGATAGAAAAACAGACATTTGAGGTGAGCAGATCTAGAGTGTCGCTGGTGTTGAGAGTGCTTTAACAGGAGCTGCTTTACACCTAAACTGAGACCGACCCAGAGTTCTCTCCCTTTTTTGCATATATATATATATATCCAACACAACAGTTTCCAAAGTATTGATGGCACTCCACTCAGAGGTTGCTTTTCAAATTATTTAATGATGACAATTGAGATCGCCTACGCGTTTCGAACTGGAGCGTTCTTGATCACGGCATAATTTTAGACAGTCAGTCCTTCTTTGCTTTCGCATTAAATACACATGTAAGCAGCTGTGCATTGTGGGCCTTGTAGTGCAGTTTTTTTACATGTGTGCATTTGAACAATTTAATTCATTGGACAAATGAGTGCATTATCAATTATTTCATTCAAGTACACTTGTACCTTAAGAAATAGGTTCTTGGGCTTAGTGCCCTTTGTGTGCTTTTCTATTTACAGGTGTATTGTAGCAGATAAACAGATCTGAATATTTCTCCCTTTGCCTATGTGGCCTTGCGGCGAAATGCTTCCCATGCGTTAGTATCATTAGTTAGCGCATTATTCTCTGATATGCCTTTGTGTGTTTCATCAGGGGTTATATTAACTGTGGACAGCTGTATATATATGCATGTACAGATGTGATTGGGAGCATTTAAGGTTCACGGGCTGAGTGCCCTGGTCACCGCAGTTACTGGCCATAGGTATATGGGAGTGGGCTGTAATGTGTTTGTCATAGGGTGCGTCAATCTACAGTCTTAGCAAACAGTGTTTTTCAGCAGTCACATTTTGCAATAGTGTCAATAATTACAAATGTACATGTAGTTCAGCGTCTCCATTCAGTCCATGTGGTTGCATCGTTTTAAATCTCATGATGAGTCTCGATTCGAGTCGTCTCAGATCCAATTTTCTGTCCCCGCCACGTTCGTTTTGGGGTGTCACCGCCAGGCCAGAGTATGTCATGTACTGCCATGATTTTCCAGGGTGGGTGGCCATGTGCTTTGCCATGGCATACGAGAAATCTTTATTTTGGATCGCACGAGTATGCTCCAGGATTCGCTTTTTCAATGGACACGTGGTACTCCCTATATATTCTTTCCCGCATTTGCATTGTAATATGTATACCACAAAGGATGTTTCACATGTTATCACATCTCTTACTTCAAAGTTTTTCCCAGATGGATCACAAATATTTTTAAGATTTTTGCCAATCTGACATGCTTTACATACTAAGCATCTTGTAAATCCTCTTTGTTTGATTTCTAACCAGGATGGTTTTTTGCGTATTTCAAAATGGCTATGTACCAGGTGATCCGATAAGTTTGGTGCTCTTTTGTAGCTCACTAACGGATTCTCTCCTATGTCCCTGCCAATGTCACCATCCTTTTTTAGAACATGCTAGTATTTGGTTAATATTCTTTGTATTTTGTGACTCTCCTTTGTGTACCTCATTATTAATCTTGGTTGATCTTCTGGTGTTGTTTCTTCCATTCGGGATGGTTGTTCATCTGTAATTATTGTTTCCGGTTGATTTCTTTTCCTTTTCTTTGGTATTGACCTTTTCATCTTTTCGCCAGATATCAGCATCTCGTCTCTGTGCATTTCCCTTGCTGCGTTTTCTCCTCTGACAACGTCCTTCATTTTGTACCCCCTCTGCATGAAGCGGGTCTTTGTCTCCTTAAACTTCTGTTCCATTTCATTTACTTCGGAACAATTTCTTTTCATGCGGAGCAGCTCTCCATATGGTATGCTCCTTTTTAGACTCTCGGGGTGGAAACTCTGTCCGTGGAGAATACTATTGGTGGCAGTTTTCTTGCGATGTACAGTTGTCTCCAGTTTGTTATTCCTCACATACACTTTCGTGTCCAAGAACTCTATCTCGCTGGAACTTAGGTTAAATGTGAATTTGAGGCCAACTTTGTTGTTATTCAAAGCCTCGAAGAACACAAGAAATTCCTGCTTTGTTCCCCTCCATAGTAGGAACAAATCGTCTATAAAGCGCAGCCACAACGCTACGTTGGCCATATGTTGGTCGTTTTCTTCTCCCCAAGCCACGCATCTCTCCCACCACCCCATCATGAGATTAGCGTAGCTTGGGGAGAAGGAAACTCCCATGGCTGTCCCGCAGCGCTGCATGTACACCTTCTTATTAAAAAGGAAGACGTTGTTGTATAGGCACAGTCTTATCATTTCCATTAGCATTTTTGAATGCTCGTATTGGCCAATTGGAAGTTGTTGAAGGAAATATTTGATTGCTTGGAGGCCAATTTCATGGTCAATTGAGGTGTATAACGAGATTACATCAATCGTTATGAGTAGATAGTTGGGTTGCCAATATTTGTGATCCATCTGGGAAAAACTTTGAAGTAAGAGATGTGATAACATGTGAAACATCCTTTGTGGTATACATATTACAATGCAAATGCGGGAAAGAATATATAGGGAGTACCACGTGTCCATTGAAAAAGCGAATCCTGGAGCATACTCGTGCGATCCAAAATAAAGATTTCTCGTATGCCATGGCAAAGCACATGGCCACCCACCCTGGAAAATCATGGCAGTACATGACATACTCTGGCCTGGCGGTGACACCCCAAAACGAACGTGGCGGGGACAGAAAATTGGATCTGAGACGACTCGAATCGAGACTCATCATGAGATTTAAAACGATGCAACCACATGGACTGAATGGAGACGCTGAACTACATGTACATTTGTAATTATTGACACTATTGCAAAATGTGACTGCTGAAAAACACTGTTTGCTAAGACTGTAGATTGACGCACCCTATGACAAACACATTACAGCCCACTCCCATATACCTATGGCCAGTAACTGCGGTGACCAGGGCACTCAGCCCGTGAACCTTAAATGCTCCCAATCACATCTGTACATGCATATATATACAGCTGTCCACAGTTAATATAACCCCTGATGAAACACACAAAGGCATATCAGAGAATAATGCGCTAACTAATGATACTAACGCATGGGAAGCATTTCGCCGCAAGGCCACATAGGCAAAGGGAGAAATATTCAGATCTGTTTATCTGCTACAATACACCTGTAAATAGAAAAGCACACAAAGGGCACTAAGCCCAAGAACCTATTTCTTAAGGTACAAGTGTACTTGAATGAAATAATTGATAATGCACTAATTTGTCCAATGAATTAAATTGTTCAAATGCACACATGTAAAAAAACTGCACTACAAGGCCCACAATGCACAGCTGCTTACATGTGTATTTAATGCGAAAGCAAAGAAGGACTGACTGTCTAAAATTATGCCGTGATCAAGAACGCTCCAGTTCGAAACGCGTAGGCGATCTCAATTGTCATCATTAAATAATTTGAAAAGCAACCTCTGAGTGGAGTGCCATCAATACTTTGGAAACTGTTGTGTTGGATGTAAAGCGGGAGACGACCTCGATCCCGACGATGGCACCAGCGTGAATGTGTTCCCCCTGCGACGAGGTAGAGTGCGAAGGAATATATATATATATATATATATATATATATATATATATACATACACACACACACTTATCTGTGTGTCATTTGTTGTTATTCATTTGGGAAAGGGAAAAATAAATCTGACCTTTCTAAGTTTAATATTTTCCCTAGTGTTACTACGCTGGAGTGGAAATAGTAAATCTAACCCCTCCAAAGTCGAGCGCTTTCCCTGCTGGCGCTTATGTACAGCAAAATAGTAAATCTGACCCTTCCAAAGTCCAACACTTTCCAAACTGTTGATCAGGTTAGAGTCATTATTGTATATTTAACCCCTCCAGAGTCCAACAGTTTCCCTACTGTTGCTTAGGCTGGAGTGTGAATAGGTAAACTGAGCCCTCCAAAGTCAAACATTTTCCCTACTGTTGCTCGGGGTGAAGTGGGAGTGGTAAACCTGGCCCCTCCATTTCTGCTATTGTTGCTTAAGTTGGAGTGAGAATAATAAATCTAACCCATCCAAAGAACAGCACTTTTCCTGCTGTTGCTTGCATCTGAGTGGGAATATGAAGTCTGACTTCCTCAAAGCCCAACACTTTCCCTACGGTTGGTTATGTTGGAGTTGAAGAACTGAATATGACCCCTCAAAAAGAAATGTTGTATTTGATTTTTTTAAACTTGTTTTAACAGATATAGTTTTCATTTTAAAAGTTGGATTGATGTATTTTGTTTTATTTAGTTGTTTGCAGTTTTTTATTAATTTCTTTTTTACTTCAACATTATTGTATGCAGTTTTAATTTTGTAATTTCTAGTATTTTTAATTATAATTACTTTCTAATAGTATTTTCATTATTTGTGTCTATATAATATATTTTAAATATTATGTGTATGTTTTGCAATTATATTTGAATATATATATATATATATATGTTTTAATAGTACACATTTATGAATATATTTTTTACATTAAGAGTATACTGTTTTTTAAATGTAATATTATTTTTACACTTATATATGCTTTAAACTTAATATAGTGTTTAAAAGTTCAAATTAATATGCTCACGTTTTTTTTTAGGATATTGTAGTCTCCTGTATATTTTGTCTCGATATTTTTGATTTTACATACACAGTATGTAAATTGGCATGCATGTCCTTAATATTTTTTACAAGATATTTTTTTCACAAACATTTTGTTGGAGATATTTCTTCATACAACGCTCACAGGATAGAGTCTTGCCCAGTAATAGTGATTATTACTCAAATATTAGGTTTAAATATTTACATGTGGAGCTGTCAGCTTGCCTGTTCATGAAAATGCATTATGCTATCAAATACAAATGTTATACATTCAAAACATAAACTCAATCACCCAAATAAAAGCTTAGAATTTTCGAGGAAAAACACTACTTTTGTTTTAAAATGGCAGCATTTCATTTGTAGTAAATATATTTTTGGCACACAATTATTCAATGATCATTTTCATCAGTTCTTCACATGGACTGCAGTCACACAAGGATAAGATCTGCTTTGCAAGTTTCAGTATCAACAACTCATACCAGGGATACACAGCACGTACTAAGAATTACCACTGTGATACCAGGGCCAGCATTTTACAATGTTTGGCTTGTTTTATGCAGGTGGAGTAATATAGACTTCTATGAAGCTGCTGTGTGTGGGACATTAATTGGTACATTTAGTTGGAAATCTCTAGAAAGAAAAAGATTGAGGATATCTTGATTCTGCACCTTTTTTGCTACATGTAAATACCAGCAATTCCATCACCTTTATGTACCTGTCTTTCTACATGCAGGATAGGTTAGCAATCAAATAAACAAAGATGTGTATCAGACATGCCGCATCGTTTAGCAAGGCGTTGCTCACTGCTGTGAAGTCATATCTATTGCTTGTAAAATGTGAGTCAAACGCAGTGCACATACAGGGACCTGGACTTCAGGTTAGGATTATAACCTTAAAGAAAGTTGTAACAAATAAAACAAAGGCCTCATGGAGCCCGAGGGGATTGAAACCCACTTAGGGTCTGTGAGGCTTTTGTTCACAGCAACAGCTGTGAATGACAAAATTGGAATGTTGGAGCGCCAGGCTTCTGCTGGCTATCAGAAGCCCGAAGCACTCCATTGTTTTCAATGTAGCTTCCAAAATTCCAAATGTTCTAATTATGATTAGAACATTAGAATGTTGAAAACTCCATTAAAGACAATGGAGTAGCTCGGGCTTATGATGGGGGGAGTTTTTGGCTGCAACAACCTCTAAGGCTCATGCTCTGATTGTGTTTTCTCACATAAAGGTCATAGAATGGCCCCATTTGCCAAAGTTGTACTTTTCCTTGCCTCCTCTAATCCCTCCATCCTTCTCCCTTTACCAGCAGCTCACACAGAGACCCCTGCTTACATTTACTGCTTGTCTAGAGCAGGTAGTACATTTATGTGTTAAACCATACAAAAATTGGAATTCTCCTGTACCTTTCAGCTCGTGACTAGGGCCAAAGGGATATGTACCTGTAAGAGGCACCAACTGAGAGTTCTGCTATCCAGTTTCTCTCATGGTTATTGGAGTTAAGCACCTATGCAGGACAACCAGTACACACTTCCACTGCCCTGTTTCTGTCACGATTACACCAATTTTATGCACACTCAAAATTGTCTCACAGTAAACATACCAACGTTTTATTATTTTAGAACTAACATACTTGAAAAGTCAATACATTTGCCTAGAGTGTCCATTGGGCAAGACAATAGGTAATTAAGCTGCAGATATTGGTCAGTTCCCAAGAAAAGGGCCCCGCAAGATGAACTTTACACCGATCACAAATGGCTCCCAAGATATCCTGGTATAGTCGAAGTGAAATAATTAGACCTGGGATGAAAACATTTGACAGCACAAAGAAAGAGCACGGTCTTATATCGGAACGAAGTCACAGATACTATTGTGTGAGATGACTAGCCGATGACAGAACGTCACACCCAGCTTGCTTTTAGCAGATGAAAGATCAAAGTTATTTGTTCCTATTGAGAAAAGGCTGAAATAATATCAGCGGCGCTCACCGAATGAGCACCCATTTTCTGGTAGTAAATTAATATATTTTGTTAAATGATATCTTAATAAATGAAACAATATATACACATTATTATATTATGTCGTAATGTACCGAAGAGAATGTATGTCATGACAGTGAAAATAAATGTGGCCAGGTGCAGTCAGGGCGACCTGCGAAAAAACTGTTTTTTACTCCACAGATTGCACATTACAGTGACTTTTAACAGAAAACAAACCTGCTCATAGGTCACAAAAACACTGCGAAGGAAGTTTATATCAGTGAACAGTTTTAACGTCTGTAACTTTGTTTTGGTTAAATATCTTTTTTTTTTAAACTAGAGATAAAATAACAGGATTAAGTAATCCATATAGGCAGATCTGTAAAGTGTAATATTCTTTTTATCGCCATTCTTGAGCGAATGAAGCAAGTCATTGCTCACTCGAGGCTAAGCATCACAGGAGTCATATTTACTACCCGTACATCTTAGTCATTCAGTCAAACATCCTTTTACATTATTGAAAACTAAATGATTGACTCAAACACATCATATTGCAACATTACTCAAGAAAAAACAGTGGTGACCAACCATCATCAATGCCAACACATCAAAAATTATACAACACAGCTAACACCACTCATCCAAATACACACAATCATACATGTACATACCTGCCAACATACACAAGCATCATAACCTGTATATAACAATAAGTCACCCATCGTGCACCCACACAGCTACGTTTAACTGACCTCAACAGTGTTACATCGAAAAAGTTATTACACCATGATACAACCTATCACTCACTTCTAAACATAGATGACTAGTTTCTAAAACACACCTCATCTCAAACTTTATCAAGTAATAACAAGGGTAGGAATTAAAGTTGACCTAGGTCCTAATTACGAGTCTTGCAGTCCGAGGACCGGCAGACTCATGGTGGTGCACTGGTGGTTGGACTGCCGCAATACAAGTTAGGTGCTAGCAGGCACAGCCCGTGCAGGGCGTTATACCGGGGCGTTGACGTCAGGTGGGGGAGGGTCAGGGTGGGGGGTTGTATAATGCGGGATATGGACCATTACAGGTAAGTACCTGAAAAAAATAAATGAAACAAATTGTGTTGCCCGCGCTGCATCACATTTGGCGATGCAGCGCAGGTAACGAAATTCGTTTTATTTATTTTTTTCAGTACTTACCAGTAATGGTCCATATCCCGCATTTTACAACTCCCCACCCTGACCCTCCCCCGCCTGACGTCACCGACGACCCAGTATAACGCCCTGCACGGGCTGTGGCTGGGTGCTAGACAACAGGGAACAATCATTCCTTGGCGGTGGCGCAGCAGTCTTGGGGCCGCAATATGCTTGGCAAGATCACCGCAGTCCCATCAAGCATATTACGAGTTTCCTCTCTACCACGATTTTCATGGTAGTTCCGCCTCCATGAAAACTGTGGCCAAGAGGAAACATACGGGGCCCTGCAGGGTTTCCTGGTAGCTCACATCATGTGGATTCATGGAGGGGGCCACAAAATGTGGCCCCTTATGCATGCACCTCAGTTCCTGCACGGCAAGGACTTAACAGTCCATGCCATGCAGGAACTGTTTTTGGCGTTCACTTTGCGGTGCTCAATTTCTGAGGCACTGCCATGGGAATACCAAAAAACAGTCTACCAGACAGGAGGAAACTCCTAATTGGGCAGGTGGCCCGGCTAGAGCTTTAGCGCAGCTGGAGCGTAGCGGTGGCGTACCGCCTGCTCCATCTTCACCAAAAGTTGTAATCAGGCCTTAAGTAAAGTGGGGTTAGGACAAGAGGTGAATTGTGAATTTCAGAACTGTGTAGTTTTATGGAAAAGACACTATTTTTTAAAATTGTACTATATGACAAAAAATCTCCATGTGATCTTAAAAAAAGAGAAACTAAGATACCATAACAGTAGATGGACTATTCATTTCACGCTACAAAGCGAGTTGATCACTCACAGCAGTTCAAAGTAATAATGACACTATGCTACACACAGGATACTGGAGAGATGAGGGCAGCAACCCATCCACACAGCGCATGGTTATGTAATATGTAGCAGTGATGTTGCAGGGGAAGATATATGCCTCTAGGTTGCAACGTAGCCAAAGCGATAGCTTAGGTGGCGGTTGCTTCGTTGCAAAACATCAAATCAGTAATCCAATCAGTTACTCTCAGGGGGGGTCCACTACCCCAGCACATTGCCACCCTATATTTGCCAGCAGGAGGGCCAGAGCTGTGAAGCCTCTCACTGAAGAACCAGGGTTTAAACCAGCGGCGTCAGGGGCACGCCTAAGATCTTCGAGTTCACCTGTCTTGGTATTCAAAGACACGGAATACTTCTGGATGGCGATAGAGACCAAGTTTATTAGCTGCAGCTAGTAACAGTAATCCTAGAAATGCATCACGGTGTAAATTCTCAGGAGACTGCTCATTTTACTAAGGCGAGACGTCTCCTTTTATACCCAATATTCACATTATAAATGTACACCCACTGCACAAAATTCTAGCCAAAAAGATACATTTTCAAACAAAGTATCACATAGCAAAAACTCAATTTACAGTATTCCAACCCAAAAATTAATTATTAGGAATGTCCCAAATTCAATCTCCAAAACCGGACAAACCTATAATTGAAAGCATAACCCTTGTAATGAAGATACATAAAAAAAAGAAACAGTAACAGATACTGAACAAGATAAGCATGTGCAAGGAAACTAAAAAGTTAACGATGTCCTGAACATTGATTGGCAATCTCAGATAAAAGATCGATCAGGGAAATTGGCTTTGCGAGGTCAGTTTCAGGTGAAGAGGTCAGTGTCTTACAGTTCATTTCAGAGTCAAAGAGAAACCTAGTTAATGTATACATGAACTAAGAAGGCCAGGCCACTTCGTTCGCCAGGTTACCTTTACAGGCCTACGTGAGGGCAACACAAAATGGTGGCACAGAACAAAATTGAGTCAGACTCGAGAATTACTGAACCTCATCACCGGGGAATATGATTGACATAATCCAATAATGCTAGTTATGGAGGGGAATCAACCCTGTTTTACATTATGGACCTCATTACGGGTCTGGCGGACCACAGATCGCCAGACTCATGGTGGTGCGACGGTGTTGGTCTTCCGAATGTTCTATTACAACCAGGGCTGTCAGGCTGCCCTGGGACCTTGGCAACCAATCCCTGGTGGTGGTGTGGCGGTTTTGAGGCTACAATAAGCTTGGCAGGACTGCTGCTGTCCCACCAATCATATTCCAAGTTTCCTTTCTGCAGTGAGCCAGACATGAAAACCATGGTGGAGAGGAAAACACGCCTCAGAGCCAGGTAAAAGGGCACATGTTCTGCACGCTGCGTGCATGCACCCTAGTACCTGCATGGTATGGACTACATCAGTCCATGGCGTTCAGGTACTGATTTTGATGTTCCCATGCCGGTGCCTATTTCATAGGCACTGCCATGAGAACACCAAAGAACTGCCCACCAGACAGGAGAAAACTCCTGATCTGGTGGGCATTTTAACCATGGGTTTGGCAACGTGGGAGTGGCGCGATCCCGCACCCGCACCACCAAACTCATAATAAAGCCCCATGCTTTTTCCAGGTCAGTAAAAATCTCTCTCCTTCAAGTTTGCTGGGTACTACCACGGTAGATGTAAACATTCAGCTCTGCCATGTGAACATCTAGTGCACTTGACTGCCAAGCCACTTTCCGCAAATACGTCAAAGGCATGTGATTTAGCGGAAATGTGGTAGAAACTGTGAATACATTTAAAGTGTAACCATGTTTACCTGTTAGTCAGGGATACTGAATTAATTTGCATACAGCAAAACATCCATTGCTTATTGGTAAATATTAATCTTAGGCCAACCTCCCTTAGATGTCTGGGATTTCCAAAAGTAGGGCCCAGTTGGCTGCAAACTACTTTGTGGTATCAGTCACAATGGTCAGTGCACTGCACATGCCAGCTATTGTTTTTTCTGAGTGGTACGGATTCTATAATATAGAAACAAATCCAGCAGTTCTGTGGGTCACCCGTCCCTCCCAAAATGTTATAGAACCTACAATTTGCCTGCTATAAAAAGGTATCCCGGTGTGTTCTCACCTAGTCTTGCCATCCAGTGTTTCACCTTTGGTTCAAAGGTTAGTGGGAGCCACATGTTGTTCTTTTTTGGAATGTCAGGGGAGAGGAGCACTGCTAGACTTGCCTACACATCATGTGGAGACAGCTAGAGCAAAGCACCCTCTAAGAATTGCTTGCTTCAGTCCATACATCTTCCAAAGATACTGGTTGAGAGCAGTACAGCCATCATTAATGGATGCAGCAAAGTGAGAGCGTGCTTGAGGGCTGTGGAACCAGAGGTGTGCAAACTGTGTTTGGAAATATAGCTCAAAGTTGGTGAGAGAGAGTCTGGTATCCAGTTAAGAACTTTCTAGAGCACTATTTTACAAACAAATACTTCTAATGAGCATACTGAAACCAATACAACAGAACATAAGCAACATTTGCAATCCCCAAGTCTCTTCTATTCCAAAAGTGTCTTCTATTCACCCACAAGGTGCAATCCACCGAATAGAAACGCATGGTGGGGACCTGAATGTTCCATTTTGCACTCCTCTGAAAGTTCCTGTTTTCATAATTTTACATGGTTTTGTGGGCATCCCCTCACCCGATAAAAAGGTCCCTCTGCCTGCCTTTACCACTCCACATTGGATCTCCACTCCCATACCGTCAGAGGGTCTGCTGCCATCCCCCAATGTCTCACTATATCCCATCGAGCTACTGCTGGAGCCGTACTACAGAGGGCTAGCGTATACCGTCAAGGTCACCTCCCCCCATATCCTATCAATTTGGGGGTGAGCGTAGGGTCATCGTCGCGAACCTGGGAGAGTCATCTTGCCTGTCCAAAACCTAAGCAGTCTTGGGCATTCCTAAATCGTATGCAACAGGTTATTCTACTGACCACAACCCTTTTGATAACAGCGCAAAATGGCTGCTCCAATTGCATACAGGCATATTTGTGTGTAATAGGCCCCTGTGAAGCAACTTAAGCTGTATCACAACAAACAAGGGCTTTGACTCATCCACAGTAATGCAGAGTCCAATACTAGAATAAACAACAGAAGGGCAAATACTGTGACTGATTTCACAGAAAGAACAATTAGAACCCAAACTAACAACGATTCAATTGCTAGTCGGCTTTTGAACTGAATCAATTGTATTTATTTCTATATATTTGAAAAATCTTATTTTTTGTACATATTAACACACAATAGAAAAATGCTTTTTACATGTATATATATAAAGAACACCAACAAAAGATAGACAGAATAGTTTACAGTAGGACAAATAGTCCGTGTAGTGAACACAACCTTTCATATAACAGTCGTACCACATTCACACTCACATTCCATACATACCATAATCAACATTGTGCATGTGTGACAAAACGAACAAGAAAATAAATGAGGTCAGGAAAACCAAATTGAAAGCAAATCACAAATGGCATTAAAAGTATTGAAGAATACTCAATATCACAACGCTTGTATAACAAACAAGATGTATAAAGTTCCTTTCTGACCACAAAACCTAGACAACAAGAGGTATACAAGGTCGACGCGTTTCGAATCGGACCCTTTGTCCGATTCTCATCAGGACCGAAAATCTGAGTGTAATCAGTGTTGGGGCACGGGGATGTGCTGGGTCAGGTGTGATTAGATCCAAGGGTGCTGCGTTCGAAACTGAAAATCAGGGGACCATCTTGATAAGGCGCTTTTTTGTGAGGCTCTGGGACGCGGAATAGCTCAGGGTCCCGTTCCGAATGTTTTTAGTTGGAATCGCCCATGCAGAGCCTTTGGCTTGTGTTGGCTTCTCTTGCAGCGTTAACCGGGGCTTCTCGCAGTCTTCCGCATGCCGGTATACGTGTTGCAGATTCAGACCGGGTCTGAATCTGCAACACGTATACCGGCATGCGGAAGACTGCGAGAAGCCCCGGTTAACGCTGCAAGAGAAGCCAACACAAGCCAAAGGCTCTGCATGGGCGATTCCAACTAAAAACATTCGGAACGGGACCCTGAGCTATTCCGCGTCCCAGAGCCTCACAAAAAAGCGCCTTATCAAGATGGTCCCCTGATTTTCAGTTTCGAACGCAGCACCCTTGGATCTAATCACACCTGACCCAGCACATCCCCGTGCCCCAACACTGATTACACTCAGATTTTCGGTCCTGATGAGAATCGGACAAAGGGTCCGATTCGAAACGCGTCGACCTTGTATACCTCTTGTTGTCTAGGTTTTGTGGTCAGAAAGGAACTTTATACATCTTGTTTGTTATACAAGCGTTGTGATATTGAGTATTCTTCAATACTTTTAATGCCATTTGTGATTTGCTTTCAATTTGGTTTTCCTGACCTCATTTATTTTCTTGTTCGTTTTGTCACACATGCACAATGTTGATTATGGTATGTATGGAATGTGAGTGTGAATGTGGTACGACTGTTATATGAAAGGTTGTGTTCACTACACGGACTATTTGTCCTACTGTAAACTATTCTGTCTATCTTTTGTTGGTGTTCTTTATATATATACATGTAAAAAGCATTTTTCTATTGTGTGTTAATATGTACAAAAAATAAGATTTTTCAAATATATAGAAATAAATACAATTGATTCAGTTCAAAAGCCGACTAGCAACTTAAGCTGGGCATGTCAAAACCCTGACTGAAAAGCCACCTCCTCACGATATTGACATGCAAACCCATTCATCATTCTTCATTCTGCCCAGGCATGGTTCTCATTTATCTCTCAACGTCTGTACAGAGGGCTGACAATGTACCAGAAGTGTGGAGTATATCTGAGATAAGGCGTATATGTACAGAGGGGTGGCCAGCTCCTTATATTCCAAAGGGTTCTACTTCTCTATATCCTGGGCACAGTCAATCTGAAGGTGCAGGATTGCCCTTATTGCATACAGGGTAAGAATTTGCCCCTTGTTAGGTCATATTGTCCCAGCAGTTCTTCAGAGGTCACCCGTTCCTTTTTCATGTCCCCAGTCTTTGAAAGGCTCAATATATCCCGCTGCAGGTGTTCCACACTGGATTCTCACAATGTTCTCTCCAAAGTCAGCCTATGTGCCCAACTCATCTTACGCATCAACTGTTTCCAGGTCCGGATCACCACCAAAGGGGACTCCGATAGGCGTATAATCCTATCTGGCCCATATAGTCACCCTACAGAGTCCCGGGAGGTCTACTGTCATCCTATCTGCCATTAGAGAGAGTTCCATCTGGACCGCAAAGGACCAGTCATTGTCTACTAACAGTTGGGCCTCCCAGTAGTAGATGTGGAGATCGGGAAGTCCAATTTCCCCTTCCATTGGTCGCCTGTTAGGATAGACAATGCCATTCGAGTGTTGCCTTCATTACACCGCAGGTTCCTTGTCTTATCCTCCACTAATTTGAAGAAGTGAATGGGGACCTCAACACATTTTGCAAGATATAGGGAGGTAGATCATTTTAAACAGTGCCGCTCTGCCCAGCAGTGATAAGGGGAAGCAGTGCAAGTGCTCCACATTCCTAAGAAAGTCTGTCAGGATCCTGCCCAGATTCCTCTCATAGAATAGATTCAACTATTAGTAGATACCCAAGTAGGTAAATCCCATCTCATTCCATATCAGTGAACCTGATGTCCCCATCCATAGGTGGCAGGTCATAGACTCTTTCATTAGAGAATCTCAAAGGAATCCTAAAAACTGTTAAATCCGGTTCCCCTAGGGACCCCATCCCTATTAAAATTATAAAAAAACTGGATGACCAGTCCTTGAATATCATAGCCAATCTCTTAAACTTGTCCCTCAACCTCGCCACTGTCCCGGCCTTATGGAAGCATGCCATGGTGACACCCCTCTTGAAAAAGCCAAATGCTAACCCAGAAATACTGGCCAATTATAGGCCTATATCTCTACTCCCTGCTTTCTCAAAGTGCCTCGAGAGACACGTTCACTCCACGTTAGCCACTTTTGCAGAAGAAAACTCCTTACTCCATCCTTCGCAATCAGGTTTCAGGGCTGGGTTCTCGACGGAGACCGCCCTGTTAGGTGTCACTGAAAATATCAGAAAACTTCTTGACCAAGGCCAGACGGTAGCACTTGTGCTATTGGACCTAAGTGCGGCGTTCGACACCATCTCTCATGAAACGCTTATTAGAGAGCTACACACTAATGGCGTAAGAGGAAAGGCTCTGGATTGGATCAAATCCTTCCTGGCAAACAGAACTTTTCAGATCGCATCAGCACAGGCCGTGTCAGACACCCTACCTGCAGCTCATGGAGTGCCGCAGGGGTCCATCCTGAGCCCTCTGTTTTTTAATATCTATCTCAAACCGCTGGTAGAACTTGTTGAAAAGCTAGGTCTAACGCTTATGAACTATGCCGATGACACCCAAATCATTTTTTCCCTGTCTGATTTTTGTCCCCACTCCCCGTCGTCACTTAAGGAAGGACTACTAAAAATATTGAACTGGATGACAGCAAACCAGTTAAAACTGAACGGCGACAAGACGGAAATTCTGATTTTGGGAAAAGACAAAGATCTCTGGAACCCCGCGCATTGGCCAGACCAGATGGGCATCTTTCCTACCCCGGTGTCCCATGCTCGAAATCTGGGCTTTGTACTGGACAATGCCTTATCCATGGACAAGCAGGCCAGTAAAGTTACTGGCTTGTGTCTCACCATAGCTAAATGGTTGAGGAAAATCCTGTGGATGTTGCCTATGTCAACACAAAAGACCGTAGTCAATGCCCTTATCACATCAAGGCTTGACTACGGCAACATCCTATATTTAGGCGCAAATAAATCTGTCATTGGACGACTGCAAGTAGCACAAAACGCTGCGGTCAGACTCCTATGTAAGATTCCTAAGAACGCTGGAGTCTCGAACCATCGTCGGGATCTTCACTGGCTCAGGATAGAGAGCAGAGTTCGCTTCAAGGCCTTGAACTACATGTTCAAAATAAAAACAGGAGTAGCTCCAAAATACCTCCAATCCCTTGCCTGCCTCTACACGCCAAAGAGAAACCTCCGGTCCCAGACAGCAGCATGCTTCTGTATACCTAGGTTTAAACGGGCAAGATCAGGGGGCAGATCTTTTGCCTATCTTGGACCCTCCCTGTGGAACACGCTTCCTCCAGGCATCCGGAAGGAAGAAAACTACTGTAGATTTAGAAAGCTTGTAAAGACCTGGCTGTATGAACAATAACCACCTCACACAGTTTCCCTCCTTTCTGTCCTTTTTTTCCAGCTGTGTCTAGGCGCCGGGAAACCCTTCTTGGGTAGCTGTTGCGCCCTATAAATTGATAAAATAAATATAAGAGGAAAAAAAGTTGATTTCCCCCCAATTAATATTGATGCTTGAAAAGGAGCCGAAAACTCAGAATCTCTTATGGATCTGCAAGATACAGCAATACATCACCAGAGTAAAGGAAGACATCTTCTCAGTCAACATCCCAGTGCAGCCCCCACAGACATGCACCCCTCCTTCATCCAGTTTGCCAACGGTTACATGGCCACCGTGAATAACATGGCCGGTAGGGGCAACCTTGATGGTTGCCCCTGCCTAATTTGAAATGCATATTGGTCTTGAAAGAATTGTGGGACGGTTTGGGCTACACCCTCGTCCTTGTCAATCAGTGTACCTGGGATGTGCGGATCATAGAAATGCATCTCTGGTCTTCCTTCTTTCTGGCAACCCAGGCCAATAGTTTCCCCGCCTTATCCCCCTGTTTGTAAATCCTACTCTGTTTCACCCTGTAAAGTATTCTGGATTCCTCATATAACATCTGTAATGTTCTTTAAGATGGGCTAGGCGATCTGCCAGGTCTGGATCTGGTGTCTTCGCATAAATCTCCTTCCTCTTTTGTATCTCTTCCTCTAATTGCAATACTGTTGCCAACCTATCACATCTCTTCCCCACAATGTGAAAGATAATACGACCCCTCAATACTATTCTATTGGCTTCCCAAAGTACTGTCTCCAAGGCAACTGAAAACTTATTAAAATGGGAGTAATCAATCATTGCGTCCTGCATATGTGTCCGGGAGGCCCAAACTGTCAGTTTCCAGTGGTCAAACCACCAGCCGACATGCCCGTCTGGGCACCAGAGTTCAGCAGTCAATGGGGAGTGGTCTAAAATACCATTCAGGAAGAAGGTTGTGTTTCGGAATCTAGACTATTGAGGCAGTGGCACTAAAAAGTAGTCCAATCAAGCCAAAGAGCAGGCAGCATTAGACAAGTCTGAGTACCCCCTGACCACTGGACAGGGAACCAGTTCCAATGCCTCTGTAACTATGGAGGCATGTTCCATCTCTCGGTGTTGCCCCTGTCATTAGCAACCTGACCATCCCTTCTGTAAAGTAAGGTTGAGGTCCCCATCCACCACCAGCAGCACTCACAAAAGGCATTTAGGATCAGGATAAAGAGCACACACGTTCGTGTGACGGGTATATTAAGAGTCTGCGGAGGGTCATTATTTTCATGTTAGTTATATCACCAGCTAATGAGTATGGGAGTTTAATCCAACTGAACAACCTAACTGCCAGCTGGCTCATGACTGCATCATAGTTGCCCCTAGAGACGTCTGCCACAGGACATTGCACTATAATACCAAAGTGCCTCACAGAATCCTCTGTACATTGTAGTGGAAACTCCAGTTTACAGTGCAGTGTGTCATCAGTTAATAGAAAGATCAGTGACTTCCCACAGTGGCGCTGGAATAATTTTGAGAATGGAGGTGCTGCCATCAATGTCACAAGCAAAAGGAACAAATAATGGACGGAATGCTGAACAATGCAAACATTTACCCACAGTCTCAAAGATCTGGGTTTACTCCATCGATCTTTTGCTCACCACGCCACCCCAGTTTGGACTCAGTCGTATGTAAATCAGTCTTGACCCTGATCCACATGGGAAGAGTCCAGCCCATCCTGCCAAGTCAGGTCCTCCCTGGACCAGACACAAGCATCCTGGGACCGGTTTCAATGTCACATCACTAAAGTCTTAGGAATTGGCAAAAATCCAGGTGTCATACAAAGAACAAATGTAGTGAATGAACCATGTCAAATCAGCAGGAGAGTGGTACAGGTACGGTGTGTAGGCAGTGGTGCATTTTGGAGCACAATGACGCAAATATATTACTAAATCATATTGTGTGAGTGAACTTTCATGTACACCAATCACATTTTCCATTGGAATGGCCACGAAATTTGCAAAGACATGTAGTTTTATATAATAAAGCTGAGGCAAACAGCCCCCTTGGCAGGTTGCCCGATCTAGCCATTTAAAGGATAGTATATTAAAAAGCATATTGTAGTCTGAGTATCTGGTTCCATACAGGTAGAATGCAGGGCAGACAACATTTAGGCCATATACATTCACATGCACAACCCTTCAAAATGAGGCTTGGGTGTGTTGGGCAGAGCAGAGTTGTCTGGCGGGCAGGTGGAATGTGAGGCTGTGGTTCAAGTATGCTGGTCCTTCGTCATGGAGAGCTTTCTAGGCATGTGTGAGGAGCTTGAAAGTGATTCTCTTGTTGACTGGGAGCCAGTGAGCCGTCGGAGGTGTTGCGTTATGTAGCTGCGGCGGCGGATTCAGAGGACCATTCTAGATGCAGCGAGTTGAACGTTCTGTAGTTTCTTGAGCTAATTCTGGTTGACACCGGCATAGAGTGCATTGCTGTAGTCGAGTCTGTTGGTGATGAGTGCGTGGGTGAGCGTCTTTCTGGCTTCTGTGGGGATCCATCTGAATGTCTTTCGGAGCAGGTGGAGCATGTGGAAACAGGCTGAGGAACTGAGTTGATGTGGCGGTTCATTGTGAGCAAAGAGTCCAGCTCTCAACAATCCCATTGTCTGAGGTTTACTGGAGGTAACAGGAGGGGTTTCTGGCCCCCAAGGACCCTCAGGAGGCAAGGGACTTCATCCCCCAACCAGCATCAAACCAGAAGGCACTTTTGCTGACTGGGGAAGAAAGGGGATGGGGCCTCTGGCGAGTTGCCGGATATTTTTTTCATTTTCTTTTTTTCAGGGAAGTGGGGCTATGTAGCCCCTTTCCCTGGGCCAATTTTGGTCCCCAGGATATAGCAGGAGCTGCCCCTGGGGGTAGCGGTCCCCAGGGCCATCTATCGCTCCAGGATGGGGGTCACGTTGCCCACCTCCTTTGTTCTAATTTGCCCCGGGAGGTGGTTGTCCCAGGGGATGCAGGGGTGGTCCATTGTGGCCCCACCTCAATTACAATTAAAGCCCCTGGGAGGTGGTACCTCCTGGGGTTGCAGGGATACTTGCAGCCCCTCTACATCAATTACAGTTAAAGCCCCAGGGAGTTGGTAGTCGCAAGGGCTGTGGGGGCAGCGAGGCCCCACCACATTTTGTAAACACTAAGGCCCAGGGAGGAGGTCATCCCCTGACCTGGGGGCATCTGAGAGGCCTCCATGGACAAAATAAAAAAGCCCCATGGAGGTGGTGGTCTCCGGGGTAGCGAGGGGGGCCATATGGGCCTCCCCTGGATTTTTTCACAAAACAGCCGCTGGGAGGGTGGCCCATTAAGCCCAGGAGGGGTTCCCACATGCCTCTCTCTTTTACCTGCATATTATCCTCAGGACCTGACCCACTTGGGGGGCGATAATTAACAAAGCACTGAAGCTCACACTGAATGTAAAAACAAATCTACCTAATCTGCAGATCCAGTAAAAATGTTTGAAAAATGCTTTTTTTGGTCCTGCTGGGTAACAGTGGAACCCTGCCAAGAGTCCTAGGGAGTCACGGCATTTCTTCCCTGCCCCCTTTTCTATTCCTTTTGCTTTTTTTGTTGAACTCGGCCCTCCTTGAGCAATATAAATGGCCCTGGAAACTGATGGCTCCTGCTATTTAGCGGGGTGCCCACCATGGGAAATAGCTGTTTGCTTTTACTTAGCGGGAGATTTGACAGCTCCTGCCTAGCAAAAGAAAACACTTTGCTCCCAGAGGGAGGGAGTTGCCAAACCTCTCCCGCTTGCTGCAAGTGGAGTGTTCATTGCTTTTCCTGCCCCATGACATGCAGGCATGGAAAGAGATGAAAGGATTGCTCTCACACGCAGGGAGCTGCATTTCCACCATCTCTCTGCATCTAAGAACAATGCTAACTCCTGCAGGAGGCAGGGAGCCATCTGGAACAACAGTGCCTTCAAGCTTCTCCTGCGATCTCCAACATGCAGACTGAGTGCCCTGGGTGGGACCAGAGTACCCAGTGAGACGTGGCCAAGCCTTGCGGAATGGGGTCCCCGGGGCCAAAATTGGCCCAGGGAGGTGGAGCCACACTGTCACTTGGGATCCTCACTTCTGGGCTTCCTGGAAGCAGGTATGTATTCTCAGCAATTCCATATTGACTATGATCTGAAATCCTTCATAGAGGTGAATTCATTGATTTATTAGAGCAGATTCTTTAGTGACTGTGACGAGAGGGTTCTTTGTTGTCCTGTCCTTATCTGGTGAGTAAGCAATGTGCAAATCACCTGGAAGGTTCCCTGTTTGGCCTATCCACTTTAGTAGTATCCAAAGGACTTCCTGCCTTTTGCAAGGATGATGGGCAGCTTAACAAACGGCCCCCAGTGTGTTTCTCGCTGATTTTGGTGAGGAGTTCTTAATGCCGAGGAATATGAGTGACATCTGCACCAAACAAAGAAGCACTTACTTCATATAGTTAAGGGGATGGATCCTTGTTTTGGTGGATATTAACATCTTTGTAGTCTTGTCGTCTTCTCTATAGGAAGATTCATGTTATCACATATTTATGGATGAAGACGCACCAGGAACAATCACATTGCCAAAACGCACACAAGATCACTGGTGACATTTACTTTTGCTCCAGTACACAGCAGAAGTATAGAATGCCTACTGGACATTTACTCGAATAAGTAGTATTTAGTAATTAACCAGTAGAAAGAACTCCACTTGTTTAGTTATTTTGTGCAAAACTGTGGACTCTTGTTGTATAAAAGGGCAGTTGTGGTTCCATTGTGGCTGAGTCACTGACGCAACTACTGACACAGCCACACAGATACTTAGATACACACTCACACACTCAGGCACTCACATATCAACTGAAAAAATGACTACTCTCTCTCAAATACAAATACTCTAACTCACAGACCAACTCAGGGACTCACACATCCACTCACTGATCTATTCATACACCCACTCACTGACCTACTCAGATACTCCCACATGTACTCATAGACCCACTCAGACACTCATGCACAACTTACAGATGTACTCAGACACTCTCACACCCATTCACAAACCCACTCATGCACCCACTCACAGAACCACTCAGACACTCTCATAGCCACTCACAGACCCATGTAGACACTTATGCACCCACTCACAGACCCACTCAGACACTCACGCAACCACTTACAGAACCACTCATACTCACACACCACTATCCAGAAACTCACACAATGACTTACAGAACCACTCAGAGACGCACAGGCCTACTCAGACATTCACTAAGACAAGCATGCACCCACTCAGAGACTCAGGTAACCTACTCATAGACCAACTCACACATCCAGTGAGATACTCACACACTCACTCACACACCCACTGAGATACTCATGCACTCACTCACACACTCACTTGCAAAGGTTACAAGCTGTATTTAGGAAATAAAATGTAAAGAAAACCTTAGAAACTCACTTAAAAACCAATAGGAAATAACATTAAAAAACATAGAAATTTACTTGAAAAAACATAGGTCACAGGGATGTTATAGTTAGCAAATATTTTTTTTTTTTTTAAACTTAGAAATTCACTGAAAAAGACAAAGATTATAGTTAGATAATAATAAAGTTATAATAAAGTTATAGTTAGGGAATAATACAAATAAATCTTAGAAATTCACTGAAAAAACAAAGGTTTCACGTACATAAAGTTAAGCTTAGATTTTACTTGTACAAAACCATAGAAATTTAGCAGTTATAGTTACCTCAGCTAACTATAACTTACGCCCTGCAACGCACTGCTTATGACATCACATACTGCATCACTCATGACATGGTAAGCGACACCACTGGTGACATCACAGATGGCATCTCAGATGACATCACTGATGGCATCATCCACAGAACTACTCACACACCCAGTCATACCCCATACAAACACTCATATACCCAGTCATTGACCTATACAAGTACTCACACAACCACTCACTCACTCATGCAGCTACCCATACAATCACATACTCACCTACATAGCCACCCACACAGCCATACACTCACCCATACAGCCACTCACACAGACTCACACCCATGCATCTACTGACATACCTAGTTATTCAATTCACCTATACAGCTACATATATACCCATACAAGCACTCACATACTACTCACACACCCACACAACTACTTACATACCCATTCACATATCTATACAAGAACTCACACACCCACTCACTCACCCATATAACCGCTCACACATAAACTCAGTATGCAATACAGCCACTTACACAACTCACTTAACCAAATGCCCACTCAAACAGGCACTCTCACAACCACTCAAACACCCATGCAACTACTCAGACACCCACCCACATACCCCTACAACCACCGATATAGCCATACAACCACTCACACACTCACAAACCCATGCAACCACTTACACAGCCACTAACACACCCAGAAAGCCACTCACAACCCCATTCACAGACCCATACAGTCACTCGCATACCCAGTGACAGACCTATACAACTACTCACACACCCACTGACAGATCCATATATCCATTCACATACCCATACGGCCCACTCACACTCACTCAATCACCTATACAGTCACCTACAGAGTCACTCATTTATTTATACAGCCACTCACACAGCCACTCACTCACCCATACAGTCACTCATACACCCACCCATACAGCCACTCACACAGCCACTCCCTCATCAATACAGCCACTGGCATACTCACTCACTAACAAATACAGCTACTCACACAGCCACTCACTCACCACACAGCTACTCACACACCCAATCATTCATCCATACAGCCACTCACACACCCATACAGTCACTCAGATACCCACTCATTCATGAATACACACAGTCACACTGCCACTCACATAATATATGTTTGAAGTAGTACCACTCATTAGTAGTTAATTACTCAATCAATAAGGATTTAAAAAGTGCAGCCAATCACCCAATAGGGTATCCAGGCGCTTGCAGGTCCCATAGGCTTATTCGAACAGCCAGGTCTTGAGGGACATTTGGAATTCCAGAAGTGAGGTGAGGATCTGAATTTGCATGGGGAGGCTGTTCTAGGTCTTTGCTGCAATGTGGGAGAAGGAGCGTCCTCCACTTCTGCTTTGCTAAATGGGGGAGTATGGACAAGTGAATGGGAGGAGGAGAGTAGTCTTTTCAAGGGTTGGTGGTAGTTCAGGCAGTGGTTAATGTAGGCGGGTCCTTGGTCATATAGACATAGATGCATCAAGCGAATTTGTGATCGCAATCGCTGCGAAACAGCGATTGCGATAGCAAATTCCAATTCCGCAATGCATTAAGTAAAAAATCAACAAATTGCGAATTCGCAAAACAAAGAATCGCTAAACCCGTACAAACCCCCACTGCGATTCCTTAAAAGCAATTCGCCACATATTCTGCGATTTAAATAGCGAATTTGCAGCCAAATAGCAATTTCGCAAACAAATCGCTATCCACATGCATCAGCAATCCCACATAGCGAAAATACCATAATTCACAAAATACGAGTCGCAATTTAAGGAGAAGCTAAACCAGGTGGTGACCATGAAGTCAAATTGGCAAAAAAAAATAAAAATGTTGGAAACAACAAAAAGGTGTTGGCTAAATCAAACACACTTAAGGAGACTCAGTAGGAGCCTGAGGAAAGTCACAATGGCAGGGCTCTACATCGTGGCAAGGCGGCTGAGGCTCCAGGCTGCAGCCCAGTACAGACACAGGATCCATGAACGCATCTTCCGGCTGTAGATTACACTACGGGGACAGACTGAAGAGGAGATCTACTCTAAATACAGGCTAAATGGGGCAATGATTAAGAAGCTCATCAGAGACCTTTACCCCCTGATGCAGCACCCAACACGGAGGACCAATGCCGTGCCCACCCATGTCCAGGTCCTGTGCTGCCTGCACCTCCTGGCCTCCGGCAGCTTCCAGGGGATAGTGGCAGTTGCAGGGGGTATATCCCAGAGTACGCTGTCTCGCTGTCTACAGAGTTTCCTGGACGGCATGCTGAGCTGGATACATCACTACATCACCTTCCCAACAACCCAACAGGACGTAATGCAAACTAAACTGGATTTCTATCATACCCCACATTTCCCCCATGTAATTGGCTGCATCGACTGCACCCACATACACATTTGTCCACCCGCAGAGACCGAATACATGTACCGGAACCGCAATTCATAACACTCCCTCAACATTCAGATAGTCTGCAATGTGAAGACCATCATAACAGACATTGTGGCACAATTCCCAGGGAGCACGCATGATTCGTTTATCTTCCGGCACAGCGACATACACACCCGCTTGGTCAGGGGTGATTTTGGTGAGGGACATCTCCTAGGTAAGTACACATGCCCACATACAGTATGTTAAGACCATGTTGCTATGCAGAACAGGCACTGACCCTCTGCTCTTCCCTTCAGGTGACAGCGCCTACGCCCTCTGTGAATACCTCCTCACCCATACCTCAACCCAGCAACACCACAGGAACGGAGGTACAATGCTGCGCATATACACACCAGAAATGTGATAGAGAGAACATTTGGCATGTTAAAGAGTAGATTCCGCATCCTCCACAAGACTGGCGGGGCCCTCAAATACCGACCCGAGATCTGCTGCCGCATCGTGGCCGTGTGCGCCATGCTTCACAATATTGCCACCAAGCAGAGGATACCGGTTGAGGTATCTGGTAGTGAGTCGGAGGAGGACAACCTGCCACCTGCACACGTGCATCATGCACACGGGGAGAATCCTGCTGAAGGCCACAGGTGCCGCACGCACATCACACAGAACTATTTCTAGTGTATCCATACCCCTCACACAACACTGCACTCATGCAAACCACATCAAAGATTGACATGAGAATGATTTGTTTTCAAAATAAAGCTTGTGTTTATTTCACACAGTCTCAATGTGCTTCCATCAGCAACAAATAAGGTTATGGTTTTCATAAATCCAAGGTCATGTAACCTGAGCTGGTGTGCATGGTTGCCTCACCATGTCACAGCCTGAAATATAAAGTAACTAGCACCTCCTGCGGCGCGCACCCTGTCGCCTCTCACCCTCCACGTTAGGCTGGTTCTGTTGGGATGCAGTGTTGGGCCATGCACTGCGCCTCCTGTCTGTTTGCACCGGCACAGACAGGCTGCTGAGGCTAGATGCCCCTTCACTGGCATCATTCCCCCCTACTTGCATTGCTATGGTGTGCCGCCTGTTGGTGCTCCACAGCATTGATGACCTGCTCCAGGGCCCTTGCTACGTCAGCACAGCATTGGACCATCTGGATTTGCATGGCCAATGATCTTCTCGAGAGCTGGGATGTGGCATTCCCGATCAGGTGATTTGAACGGGTGTAGGCTGACAGCCGTGTGAGCAGCTGCCTGTGGCGTCTGCGGGTGACGTCCTGCTGCGCTACCATCAACTGGTTGCTCTCCCTTACCGCTGTGGTCAGTTCCTGCACACTCTCTGCGAGGAGACTGATATTGCGTGATGTTTTGTACAGCTGCATTGCTGCCATGTGCTGCGCCTGCTTGCGGTGCACACGCAGCATCTGAACCTCAATGCCCAGGCCCAAGTTGTGTGAGTGTTGCTTCATGGCTGCTGTGGTGGGCACGGAGCGCTGATGCCTTGACCTGCTTTTGGCGTGGGCCCGCACACTTGCTGTGGTTTGTGTCTGCCTCCTGGGTGGTGGTGGGGTCTGCTCCACTGCCTTATGTGCCGAGACGTGCTGTTGTGCTCCGGCTGTAGCTGCAGGGGTGGCCCTGGGTGGCGGTGCAGGTGCATGCTGCCTCTCCCCCTCCTTCTCTTCTGGTGTCTCCGCGATGTGGAGGATGTCACTGTCGGACGTGTCAGTATCTGCTGCACCTGTGATGTGAATGAGTGCATGATTACTGGTATAATTAAGGCAACTGGAATGTTGCAACATGCATGCAGGCTCGCTATTGGTTAATGTCTGCATTCCCTGGCTGCCTTTAGGGGTCTGTGCATCTTTACTAATCTGGCTGTGTTTGGCCATCAAGGCACCTTTACACACTACAGCTTCCACAATGCATTTGGGCATTTGGGAGGAGCAGGGACTGGAATACTGTGCTCACAAATATGGATTGCACTGGGGCATGTGCATTGTTAGGGCACAGGGGCGCAGTAGCATGCCTATTACCTTGAGATTGGTGTGTGGTGCGGGTGGTGTCCAGTTGGGTGACGCCCATGCAGGCTTCAGGGTTTATGGTGTCCTCCACTAGGTCCTCCATGGGGGTGTTTTCAGGGACTGTGGATTCTCCCCCTTCTTTAGCCATTCTCTCCCCCAGTCTCTCAGCTATTCGCTCCTTGGCACGGCCTCTGAGGTCGTACCACATCTTTTTTAAATCATCTATGGACCGGTGTGTGATTCCCACCGCGTTCACATTTACCTTGATGCGCACCCAGATGCGCCTCTTAGTTGTCTCGGGCACCTTCCGGGACAGCTTCCAAAACAGTTGGTCATGGTCCCTGCACACTCCTTCAATGAGGTACTCAAGTTCCTCCTCACTGAACTTTGTCTTGCGCTTGCGTGCTTTCTCACTTGGTCCTGCAGCTTCCTGGGACATTGTGGATTAATTTCCCCTCCTGTATGGGCACTGCAGGGTGTGGCTCCTGGAGCTCAGTTCTCTGCCTCCTCCTGTATCCAGCTCTGTGCTCTGAATGATGCATGTAGCAGGCTACTTCCTGGTAGTGATGTCATCATTGTGCTCCAAATGCGACTTAACATTTTTGCGATCTCGCAATGTGCGAGAATGCTATTTGTGAAATCAGTATTTGCGAATTCGCTATTTGTGTGCTGGAAACAGACGGAT
Source organism: Lissotriton helveticus (assembly GCF_964261635.1). Classification (NCBI taxonomy): domain Eukaryota; kingdom Metazoa; phylum Chordata; class Amphibia; order Caudata; family Salamandridae; genus Lissotriton; species Lissotriton helveticus. Next base: position 440,068,636 of record NC_136063.1, read on the forward strand.
TTGTGATTTTTTTAGGATTTCTGCAAAGTCGCATTTGGCGATTGCGGCAGGGTGCGATTCGCAAATTTTTAGCGATTTTCACGTTGCATCCCATTCTGCGATTTCTTAATAGCGATTCGTTATTTTTCGCTATTTGGAATTTGCAGAATGGATGCTTGATGCATCTATGGGATAGAGCCTTGTGTGCGTGGGTCCACATCTTGAATTGGCATTTCTTCTGTATGGGGAGCCAGAGGATTTGCCTGAGGTGATGTGTAATGTGTGTTCATAAGGGAAGCCCGAGGATGAGTCTCGCTGTGGTGTTCTGTATGGTCTGAAGTCTTGTGGGAGATTTGCAGTGATTCCTACGTAGAGGGCATTGCCATAGACCAGTGAGCTGGTGATGAGGGCCTGTGTCACAGTGTGTCTTGTGTGTAGGTTGCAGCCATTTTTAGATCTTATGTAGCATGCGCAGAGTGAAGAAGCAGGTGGAAGAGATGGTGTTGATCTGTGGTTTCATGGTGAGGTTATTATCAATGATGATTCTGAGGTTTCTGGCAATGCCTAGGGAGTAAGTGCGGGTCCTAGGTCTGATGGCCACCAGGATTCATTCCATGTGCTGATGCTGTTGCCGAAGATCAGTACTTGTCTGCGCTCTGATGTAGACAGTTGTTCTTCATGCAGTCTGCGAGGCTTGTCATGCATCTGTGGAAGTTGGCTCTGGTGGTGGAGTCGGATCTGACAATGTTGGTCAGCTGGGCCATATATGCATAGAAGAGCATGGGGCTGAGGGATGAGCCCTGTGGGCCACTGCAGGTGATCTTCTTGAGTTTGGAGGTGTAAGGTGGATTCTCTGGATGGAAGTGATCAATGAGTGTGTCCCCTTCGATGCTGATGTGGTGGAGCCTTTCAATCAGCATGTAGTGGGATATGGTGTCAAAAGCTGCTGAGAGGTCAAAAAGAATGAGAGCAGCTGTTTCTCTTTGGTTGAGGAGGGTTTGGATGTCGTTGGTGACTGTGATCCGAGTGATTTGAGTTACCTGTTGATGATCTTTTCCAGTACCTTCACTGGGAATGGGAGTTTGGAGATTGGCGGTTTTTGGGTTCTCTGGGGTGTGTGGAGGTTTCTTTGAGTAGTGCTCTGACTTTGGCGTGTTTACAGGCTTCGGGATATTTTATAGTGGTGATGGAGGTGTTGAGCAGGGTAGAGAGTAGCTGGCCGATCCTTTGGTTTCCAAGGTTGAAGATGTAGTGAGGACATCGGTCTGAGGGAGCTCCTGAGTGGATTCATTTCATGGTGGAGGTGGTGTCCTGGTTGGAGAGGAGGTTCCAGATGGTCAGTCTGTGGTTCGTGTCAGTTGCAGTGGTGGTGTAGCTGTCAAGGAAGAGCATAGATATGGGTTGCGATTTGAAGGTTCTGTATATGGTTGTGATCTTGATCTTGTCATGGAAGAAGTTGGCAAGGTTGTCGCACAGCTCCTGTGAGGTTGTGATGCTGTTTTTGCTGGCAGCTGGGTTGGTACTCAAAGCCGCCAGCGCAAAAAATGATTTTTTTAAAATCTTGATTTTGATACTAAACATTTACCCTTTTCTTTTGCAATGAAAATGTAGCTTTGCCTGTGCATTAACAGGTCATGTAGCACTACATGAGTAACCTCAATGTTTGTGAATTAAAAACATTTAATACTACAACCACATACATGTTTGGGATTCAATGTCTTACCTAAAAGTAATTGCATGTTATCTCACTACGTCTCTGACGTCCAGCTGCTGCTCCTACTCCTACTCCTGCGGGTGCACGTCTAGGTGGAGGTATTTCATCGTCATCAGATGTATCTGAGTCACTCATTTCAATTTCAGTCCCTTTTCTCATGGCCATGTTATGTAGCATGGCACAGCTACTTACAATTTTACAGCACGTTTCAGGATTGTATTGTAAAGCACCACCACTTTTGTGAATGCAACGAAAACGGCTTTTCAAAATTCCAAAAGTCCTTTCAATGACACCACGGGTTGAACGGTGTGCCTTATTATATCTCCTTTCATGTACATTTGATGGATTCAAATATGGTGTCAGAATGAAATCACGCACAGCATAGGCACTGTCACCTGCATGATGAGAAAGAAAGAATGAGTGTGTGTATCACATCAAAGGAAAATTGTTGTTGGTGAGATTGTGAAATAGTGGTACATTTACCTAGTAGATAACCCTCTCCAAACTGGCCAGCCCTCAAACGTCTATGTAGTCCACTATGCCGAAAGATATAGGAATCATGAGTGCTCCCTGGGTACTGAGCCGCAATATCAGTGATAATGTACTTTGCATTGCACACCATTTGAATGTTGATTGAATGATAACATTTTCTATTTCTGTACACATATTCTGTGGCAGCCGGTGGAGTGATGGCGATATGGGTTCCATCTATGCAACCAATCACATGTGGAAAACGTGCGATTTGATAAAAATCCAGTTTAGTCTCTTGTATGGCTTGTTGGGTGTTGGAGAGGTAGATGTGATGTTGCAGCCTGTTCATCATTGCATCCAGAAATACTTTAAAAAAGCGTGACAGGGCACTCTGAGACACTCCTCCAACCTCAGCAATGACCCTTTGAAAAGAACCAGAAGAACCCAAAAGGTGCAGTGAGCACAATACCTACACATGCGTATGAATTAATTGGGTCCTGGCAGTTTGATGTTCAAGAAAGTGTTTCAATTCATCAATGAGGTCCAAAATGGTGTGTGGATGAAGTCTGTATTTTTCAAAGATTTCCTCTTCTGTCTGCTGAAACAGCGTAATGCGCAGTCTGAAAATTCTCTCCTGCCTCTGTCTCCTCTGTGCAAGGGCTTGGATACGCAGCCTCCTAGCTATCAGGTAAAGTCCCGCCATTTTGTCAGTTAAAATTGCATTGTGGGTTTGTTTTTATACTTTCAAATTGGTTACCACCTGCATGTATTTGGTGTTAATTGCGATTTCTTAAATTGCGAATTTCATGTTTTCGCAATTTGCGAATTTATCATACATCTCTTTGCGATTTCTTATTTTGCGATTTCTTGTTTGCGATATTCGCTAATGTTAAACCATGCAAAATAAGAAATCGCAATGAAATTCGCAGAATTTGTACTTTCGCAAATTAAGTAATCGCAAAAATAGCGATTACTTATTTTGCGATGCGATTTCTTACATACATCTCATATTCCTATTTTTTTGTTGCAAACGCTGTTTTTTTGCGATTCGCAGCGTTTGCGACTAAAAAATAGCTTGATACATCTAGCCCAAAGTGTTTCTAGTGCTTAGAAGAAATAAGCACCAATGGGTTTATCTGGTCGCACTGAACTGGGGCAAAGTCAGTCAACAGTTCAGGCCAACCGTGATGGAGCGCAGGCCAGGGACAAGAGTCATGCAGGCCTTTTGAACAGAGTGCCTTGATTCTGGTTGCAACAGCGAGATGCACAGTGCAGATGAGCAAAGCGTTGGTTTTAAGCCCTAGACAAAGTGATACATCAATTTCCTTCGCGCAGTAGTGGCAATGCGTCTGTTCTGAAGACGAAGCACAGAGATGCGTCTGTTCCAAAGTGCGATGTGCAGGGTTTCTCAATGCAGTCGAGGTGATCTCTTCATACTGATGTAGCAGCGATGCGTGGTTTCGATGCTTTAGGCTGTCAAGGCGATGCACTGGTTCTGATAGTGATCCACTGATTCTACTCCCACCACATTGTAAATACGCCAGACACGCAGACTGGAGATGCATCGATTTCTTTGGTGTAAGCATTTGGGTCCACTTCAATTGAACCAGACACATGAGCAGGTGTAGAGACTTTAACAGCCCTGAGTCTCAAACAACAGGAGGAAAGCCAGCAAAGCCTTAGAGATCACTTTGGTTGCAAGGCAGAATCCAGCTCTACCTCAGCAGGTTCAGAGAACAGCAGGCAGCAGGGCAGCAAAACAGAAAAGCAGGTCTTCCAGATCAGCAGTCCAGCAGTGTCAGTCCTTTATGCAGCACATCAGTTCTTCTGACAGAGTTCAGCTACAGGTCCAGAAGTGTTGTATTTGGGAGGGTCAGAGACCCAGTACTTATATCCAGTTGTGCCTTTCAAGTGGGGGTGACATCATAGAATTGCATTTGAAGTGCACAGAGGTCCTTTCTTTCTAACCCTGGCTCCAGACTCACTTCAAGGGGGAAATTAACCTTTTTTGTGGGGACAGGACACTGCCTATTTAGGTGTAAGTGTAAACCTCTCCTTCCCATCCTGCCTAGGATGAGCCATCTGATGCAGATGGGCACTCAGACACACCTACCCTTCTTTTGTATGTGGCTGTCTAGAGGGAATGCACAAAGTCAAGCTGTCACCCACCCCAGGCGTGTGTTGGAGACAGGCTGCAGGCAGACATAGCTTTAAGGGTAGAGAAATGCCAAGTTTTTAAAAGTGAACAGAGGGGTTGGACCAATTTAACATTAGCAAGGCTAGGGCACTCTAAATGTATAAACATGCAAATGCCAATACTGACTGTCCTTTCACAAAGCAATGATTTATATTCATGATCACACAACTCAATTGCTGTGATCACCATTTATTTACAACCTTATTTATAACATACTTTAAAAAAATGTTTTTACCATGCACCTGTCATAAACAGAGGAACAACAGCCATCATGAATCAGGCACAATTGCTTAGACACAAATAATGCACACAATCTGCTTGATAAATTATAAGAACAAGGCTACCCCAGAAGAGTATTAAAAAATGCAATGAAAAGAGCTTGGTTCATCATTGTTTTGTTAAAGGACAGTCAGTATTGGCATTTGTATGTTTATAAAGTTTCTAAAAGTGGCATTTCTAAAATAGTAATGTTAAATCCAACTTTATCAGTAAAGAGGATTTATCATTACCATTCCAAAGATATAAAACATGAAATACCCACTCTTTCTCAATCAGGAATTACAGCTTAAAAGTGTAATAAGGAATTCCCAATGTTAATAAACGTGAGGGGCAGGACTCAGAGTAGGTAGTCAAGAAAAAGGGGGTGTCCCAAAATGTTTTTTCCCCATGCAATTACTCATAGAGATTTAGACATGACTACAGCTTAAACCACTGACCGGAATTACACCAAATTTGGCAGAAAGCTAGATCTTGGTACAGAAAGAGTGATTTTTATAATTTAGTGTAAATCCATTCAGTAGTGTTTAAGCAACTGAAAAACAAGACCTACATATATCTAGAGACGTGGAGGGTCCACGGATTCGACAGATCTCATGCTGAGATCTGATTGGCTGCCACCACTTCAACGAGGAAGTGGTGGCAGCCATCTTGGGACTCAGGACTCAGCCACTGTCCCAAGAAAAATGAACACAAGGGGGCAGAGTAGAAATACCCAGACCTCCTAGGCCTGGTGGTGGTGAGGTCCCTATGGGAACCCACCGGGGGCAAAAACATTTTTTATTTACTTTGACGCTACCTTTTTTTAGCTCAATGTGTGGGCCAGGTCTCCAGGGGGAATTCTTTATAATATTATATGCGAGGGGGCATATGTGCCCCCCTTCGCAAGCTGATTGCGGCCCGAATGTCACCATCCACAGGTCCAGGCTGTTATAAAGAAGGGGAAGGGGGCCATGCGGCTCCCCTCCCGGAGCCAATAATGGCCCTGGGGATCCCATTACCCAGGGCCAGCTACTGCTATTTCCCGGGATGCCCACCCCGGGACATAGCACTTTCCCTGTTCGCAGCAGCGCGGGCAAGAAAACCGGTGTTTGCTCTTGTTTGAAGGGAGCAGTTTCAAAACTACTGCCAAGCGAGAGCAAACACAAAGTTCGGTCCCAACTTAAAAGTATTCCCGCCAGCTGGGAGTGGACTTCACATATGCTTTCCTTCCCAAAGTGTTGCAGCCAGGGAAACAGATCTGAATATTGCTCCTGACCGTAGGGAGCAGCTTTTTTAGCTATTCCCTGCTGGGGCTTGAACAATGCCGGTGGCTGCAGGGGCCTTGGGGCTCTCCCTGCGGCCCTCATCCAGGATATGGTGGGTGCCCTGGGTGGGCATCTACCCTTTTTTATTCAGTCCCGGGGCCCCAGAGGATGAAATTGGCCCAGGGAAAGGAGCTGTGTGACCCCTCCCTATTTAACAAGGTGTTGGCATCCCGGGGGCAAAATTGACTTGGGGAGGGAGGTTGCATGCTCCCCTCTTCTATAAATAAAGTGGTGGGCACCGAGGATGGGGTCTACGAGGCCACAATTGGCCTGGGAGGGGGGACCATGTACCCCCTCCTCTAACAAAGTGTACCAGGCCCCATGAACGTGGGCCCGGGCCAAAATTGACCCAGGGAGGGGGCCACATGCCCCTTCCCCCACACAATGTGCCATGTCCTGGGGATGGGGTCCGCAGGGCCTAAATTGGCCCACGGAGGGAGGCTGCATGCCCCTCCACCTTTAGAATATGGCAAGTCACTGGGAAATGGGCTGCATGCCTCCCACCCACCCCCATAAATATAGTGGGGGCCATGGGAGTTAGGGGGTTCAAGCCCCTCACCCACACACACAAAGCACTCCACATACCAGACCGACATACCTCAACAGACGACTCACCTTCTACACCCCGAACCGCCATCTGTTTTCTGCCGACCTCACCCTCGCCACCATCCCCCGCATCCAAAGAGCGACCACCGCGGCAAATCGTTCTCCCACCTCGCCACCAAAACCTGGATCACCCTCCCCATCCTCCTACGGCAGACCCAGGACCTTCTTACCATCAGAAGGCTACTCAAGACCTGGCTATTCGAGCAGTAGTAGCATCCCCCAGCGCCTTGAGACCATCACGGGTGAGTAGTGCGCTTTACAAATGCTGTGATTGACTGATTATGATACAAATAAACAGTGGTCCTAGACCTATTGATCACAATAATTGACCCAATCAATCTTCGTTCAATCATTTAAGAATTCTAGAGCACTTTAGCCGAATCTGCCTCAATACGGCAAAATTAGAACACCGTTATTGATTGACAAATAATGTGAATTTGTGATATTTATTGCTGTGAATTTCCTTTCTTTTCTTTATTCACTTAACACTCTGATCTCTCTCCTTTGCACGCTCCATTTGGGCAACCTATCTGTTGGTTTTTATTTATTGGAATATCTCATTATTGTAAAAAACGAATTCAAAATATGAGACAATGAATTAAATACATTGTATCTCTGTCTTGGGTTGTAGTGGCTTGTTGTTTTCTTTCACTTGGGATTATTAATTAAAATTGGAGCAGATTCGGCTGAAGTGCTCTAGAATTCTTAAATGATTGAACGAAGATTGATTGGGTAAATTATTGTGATCAATAGGTCTAGGACCACTGTTTATTTGTATCGTAGTATACCCAGGTCCATACCTTGTGGGCTACCCCATTTCCTTAATGGTGATTGACTGATTGATTGATGGTATGCTGGGCCAAAAATGGCCTAGGGAAGAGGGCCATGTACCCACTCCCATAAAACAATGCGCTAGGCCCCGGGGTATGGGGTCCCTGGATCCAAATGCAGCCCAGAGAGATGGTCACCATGGCCCTAAAACATGTATCAGACCCTGGGGTTAGCAAAAAGCAGCCTGGGTATGGGGCCCGCGAGTTGGCTGTAGGCCGGCTGTGAATGGCATGCACGGATGGCCTGTACAGGTAAGAGAGGGGAGTCATTCTGATGCACGACAATGAGGGAATTTTTATCATTTATTTAAATTTTCTCTGTGGTTGTCTGTCGAATCCCCCCCAACGCAGCCCCACAGCTCTTACCTGCAGGGGCTGCTTCTGGCGGCATGTGGTTGCTGCATGCAGGGGGTCGGCCACAGGCCTCAGCCCTCAGCCATCCCTTCACCCAGCACTTCCAAAGGCAGTGCACAGCAGCAGTTGGATTAGCATATGGTAATTAAATATTACTTTACATCTAAAAAAAAACCTAGAAATTCACTGAAAAAGCAAAGGTAACATGGACATTATAGTTAAGAAATAGCATTGAAAAATGATAGAAATTCACTGAAAAAAACTAAAGTTAAAAGGAAAGTATAGTTAGGAAATATATATATTTCTCATCTACTGCCAACAGCCACGAAGTAGTTATAGTTAGGACCAGCTTATCCCATAGGAAAAAGTTTTTATGTTTTGCTAATAGGTTGGGCGCTTTTTGTCAAATCCTCACAAAATTTTCAAAACTATTTTTACACTCACTTTAGGTGCTGTGTTGAAAGTTTTGAAGTGATTTGTGAAGCGGGTCTGGGGAAATAGGGGGTGTCCCAAAACGCTTTTCCTCATGCAATGTCTGAGGGGATTTCGCATTTTTTGAGCACGATTACAGCCCAGACTGCTCAACGGATTTACAGCAAATTTGGCAGAAAACTAGATCTTGGTCTAGAAATAGTGCTTTTTGTAATTTGGTGCAAATCTACTCAGTAGTTTTTGAGTTAATAAAATAAAAAAAGTTTGTATATCTAGGGACATAGATCCTTCATGGATCTACTCGCTGTGGATCTGCGGATCCAGTGCCAAAACCAAGGCTCTGATTGGCTGGCTGCAACCACCATTTTGTTTCTCACTTGGGTCCTCAGGGAGAAACATAAATAAAAACACACATATTTATTTATTTATGCAGTTTTATATAGCGCAGACCTAACCCAAAGGTGTCAGAGCACTTCATAATAGAACCAAGAACGTTACATGAGGAAATGTACATACTTACACGTTACAAATACAAATGAGATAGATAAAAAAGTAAAATAAAACAATAGATGGCAGTCACACAAAACACAATAGGCTTCGGATCATGCAGGCATAGATTACATATTTACAACATTGTAAGAACTTCCTTGAGGAGCATGAAAAGGGATGCATTAGTTCTGGAAGTGTCTTTGGAAGAGAAGAGATTTGAGTCCGGGTAGAGGTGGTGGTATGGAGTAGTGGAGGAAACAAGTTCCAGATTCTGACCTCATTGCCTGAGAAGGCTTGAGCCATCAATCTTTCCCTTTTGAAGGTGGGGGGCTCAAGCAGTATTTTTTCCGCATTACGTGAAGGTCTAGAGCCTCTAGAGATTTTAAGTTTATTTGCCAGGTATCGAGGGAAGGATGTGTGCAGGGCTTCGTGGGTGATACTAGCAAGCTTGTAGATTGATCTTGCTTCAATCGGAAGCCATCGTAGATTTGAGAGAGGAAAGGTGAGATTTGGGGAGGCCAGCAAGCAGAGAATTGCAATAGTCCAATCTAGAGAGAGACAGAAATTGGACCAAGGTTTTTAGGTCTTGCTCTGGAAGGAAATGTCGAATCCCCCAGAGAAGGCACAGTTGGTAACATCATGCATTCTTTGCAAGGAAATTGATATGTGAGTGTAGATTGAGCTTTTTATCAAGAATGTCACCAAGGGATTTAGCGCTGTCAACAACGATAGGTTTGTTGTTCAGTAAGTTCAGGTTATTCATCCAAGAATCAACAGGAGGAGGGGACAGTGAGGCAGAGTGGAGGAGGAATTCAGTTTTGGAAGCATTTGGGATGAGTTGATGATCTAACATCCAGTTTTGACTAGAGTTGAGAGTAGAGTTGAGGATTTTGATGTCATGTGAGGAAGACACCTTAAGGTAGATTTGGGTGTCATCAGCATAGAGGTGATAAAGTATCCCAGATTTCCTTAAGAGATTACCCAACGGTTTCAAGTATAGATTGAAAAGAGCGGGTGTGAGTATAGATCCCTGAGGGACGCCATGACCTAACGCCATTGAAGACGAAAGGCTGTTTGCTATTTTATTCACTTGAGGTCTGTCCAAGAGGATTGAAGCAAACCATTTAAGCACTGTGCCTTCCAATCCCATTCTCTTTTTTAAAGTGTTTGGAAGAGTTTTGTGATTAACAGTATCAAAAAGCTGCAGAAATGTCAAGAAGAATCAGAAGACAAGACTCCCCCCGAGTTCAGTACACTCAGGGCATAGTCGATCCCTTGCAGCAGGGCTGTTTCAGTGCTGCAGTCTTGCACAAAACCAGATTTGAATTCGTCGAGAAGGTTGTTGTCCTTCATAGGTAGGAAAAGTTGTTTTGCTACAGATATTTCTGTGATTTTCGACATAGATAGGATAGAGGTAACCTGACCCTATAAGACACATGGAGGGGTCCATGAGGGATCACTTATGGGCAAACTATTGCCCAAATGTTTTCTGGCCGCTCAGCAGATTCACAGTGGCACTCAGCATGACCTCCAGTGTAAATCTATGGATCGATGCCGAAACCCAATGAGAAAAAAGACACACACACACAAACCCCCTGCCATGAACAACCAAAGGGAATGCGCAGCATGTGGGGGTTTTGCTGCAAGCCATGCAGCCTATTCCCGCCACACATGGCCAAAGGCAGTGTGCGGCGGTGGTTGTATTAATGTACAGTAAATATATATTACTTTATGCTAAACAAACCATAGAAATTTGCTGAAAGAAAACAAAGGTTTTAAAGACGATATAGTTAGGTTCAAGTTTTTCCTTCACAAAACCATAGAAATTCAGCAGTTATAGTTATACTTGCAGTTATACTTATCTGAAGATACCATAACTCATGTCGTGAAGTAACTTTAGGCTATGAGTTATAGTTTCTTAACATCCTCATCGAATTGAAGTGGAAAACTGCAAGCATTTTCTACTGAGAATACTGCAGTAAATTAACCCTGGACTTAGCATGCGTAGTGCTTCTACGCGTATTTCCGCAGAGTTTGAAAAATACTCAGTAGAAATACGCTACGCTCCCTCCCCCTCCCAAATTCTTTAAAAATAGAAAAATAAGCCACTTACCTGTGTGTCTGCTGCCTCCCCTGCCTGGCCGCTCTCCTTCCTGCTCCTCGCGTCCTTCTGTAATTAAAAAAACACTACGCTGTATGTCTTGCACGTGCAAGATGTACAACGTAGTGTTTTTTTAAAACCTCCACACCCACCAGACAACTGATGCGTGGTAGCAGCCGCTACTGAGAATAGATTCACTCAGGGAATTGTGAGTGCTGATTTCTCCCGGAAGTCGGGGTTGTCTCAGTGCATTTACCACTGTTGACTAACTGCTTTAAGGTTGAGATTCAGGTTACGCCATTGGCTGTCAGACATTGTATTGTATTTATTTCTTTTATCAGTTGAAGAATAGCAGTCAATAAAATGCTTGAGCACAAAAGGCTAGAGTGAAGCCGCAGAGACGAAATGTGATCTTAGCCAAGAATCCATAACAAACAAAAAAAAGGAAGAGTAATGTGGAGCCCTGCGCACATGTGGAGCCAGAGCCATAAAAAGTGAGGGCAAGACGGTAAGTGAAATGGAAGACAGACTACTGACAAGAAGACAGTTTAAACTGAAATATCTCAAATATTCTGTGACTTAAAAAGACCCATTGGCAGAAAATCAGTATATTATCAAGCACTTTTGGCATGTTGGTAGGCACAATACAAGAAATATGTGAAGAAACCTCTGTGTGTGAGAAGGCCAGAAAAACTGAGATGGAGAGCAAAAAACGAAAAGGGGCCTATGTTCAACCAGCAACGACAAGGAGGAACCGATGAGGAATGATAAAGAGGAGGGGAAGCACCATGAAGGCAGCAGCAAGCAGTAGAGTTATTTTAAAGACACTTTTCTTGTTTCGACTGGAACGTATATTTTCAGAAAAACACATATTTCAAATTATTATAAGGAGAAAATACACCTTTTTATTTTCATCTATTCAGCCATGTGTGTAGCTGCGAAGTGGCACATTTTTTGGACATGTTTTTATTTAACACGTCGTTTGTGACAACTTCAGACATTTGTTGCCATTAGAAATTCGCATTTTAAGGACTGGTGTATCTATCTTAACAGTAATGAGCACAGGCGTAAAAATCCCAGCATGCAAAATGTTGCTGGTGAAAAAATCTCAAACCGGCTGAAGTTCTCACACTTGACCCTGGTCACAGCAACACAGCCTCCCTATTGTACATCATTATGTGCAACCACTGTAATCCCTCTGAACTGCACATTCTCCTCTGATACAAGGAATCTAGTGGTCATATCATGCACAATGGTCAGTGTTCCCCCTTATCCCCCCAGTGGAGTGTGCGCTTTTATGTCAGCTGGGCTTTATTCAAATGGATGACGTTGGCCTGTGTTATGATCTACCTGTTCATTTGTACCTGTTTGTTGTTTACCCATTCATGCATGTTTTATACAAGAGCCAAACCCACTAGCTTTATCAGCGACTGTTTCATTAAGCAATTACGATGTTCCTCAACCATGATGGTTACATTTCAAAACGTGGTGTCTTACAGCAGATGGCTCTGGTGCTAGGAACTGCGAGCCCCAAGTCAGCATAATGCCACAGAAAACAGGATGACTAGCAACCTTGTGCTATTGTGCTTAGCTTACCCTATGATCCAGAATGTTATCATAAAGTAGAATATAGCAAACAAACACTCTCAGACACTTTAAACATGACTCATGGCATCGCCGCCACGGAAAGGCATCACCCTCAGCCCATCGTAATATGTCTGCCGGTGTCCCCTTGACACCGCCACCATATGAATAATTTTCCGCCCCGGCCGCAATGCGACCGGGGCGGAGAAGTGGCGGGCGGTGTTTTGCTCCGCCGTGGTCCCCCTCGCCATTCTAATATGGCGGGGGGGAATACAGGGAAGGATGGTGGGCGGATTGCCCCCGCCAGGCTGGCGGTGGCTACCGCCAGCCTGGCGGGGGCAATCCGCTTGCCATCCTAATGGACCCCAGAGTCTCATCTGCTGTTTCAGGGACATCATTTCCGTGGAACCACATTTGATTCTCTGTTCATTAAACCTCATGTCTGTTTAAATAAATGGTGTCATGTAGCTTTATTGACAGACATTACAAGTCCAGTCCAGCGGCGTAGCAAAGTCAGGTGGTACCCGGTGCCGAAAATTTCTTGTCACTCCTGCCATTTTGTCACACCCCTCAGTGATTACACTTGTCACCCCGGCTTGACAAAATGGCAAAAATATGTGTTTAAAACACTTATTTTTGCCTTTTTGTCACCCCCCTCAGTGATGACACCCGGGGCGTCCCGCACCCATTCTATCCCCCTTCCTACGCCACTGGTCCATTCGTCTGCGCCAGCTTCATATTTTCTATGGAAGGGGGCGAGGAAGAGGACCAAGGAGGCAATGCGTAGATCACTTACCCTTTCGTCACTCTAAAGGCTATCTCCCACTTTCAACCCCTTAGTTTCTTCCCATTCTACCAAGAACTATTCTGACTTCTGACTGGAGGAAAGGTCTTTGGCTTGATCACTTCAGGGTGTGGGATTGGTGGGCGTATAATGTGTAGCTCTTTGTTAAGAGAGGCTATAAAGGAAGCATTTAAAAGTTTTAAAAGAAGTCTTACCTCAAAATGTAAGAAATGGGACAAGAAAGATGACCTTGTGCAAAAATTCCAAATCGTTTACTGAACGGTGGTTTGCTATACTGAACAAATGTAGTCTGGATTTGATTTTACTCATTATAGAGGAATTGGCAAAAATACTAGAAGAGTTAAAAACAGAGATTGAAACAGTAACGGAAGAACCAAAAAAGGGAGCTACAGAGGAAGAACTACAAAAAATCATTGATGATATCAACACACAACTGGCAAACCATGTACAGGAAGTTAATGAACGAAAACTAAGAAAATATAGGAGAGACACCCTTGATTATAAATTACAGGAAGTTTATACTTGGGCAGAAGTCTACGCCAGAAGGCGACAAACGAAACAATACACCTCTCAAACAGACACATCATCCACAGATAGTGAGAGACAGGAACAAAGAAGAGCACCTACCAAAAACAAACCAACAGACAAACCAACAACATCGGAGCCTTTTTTAGATGTAGGCCCAACAGTACTAGAAGACCCAGGAGGGGACGCAACAAAAACAAAAGAAAAAAGTCCACCTCAAACCAGGAATACAACAACCAGGAAAGAGAGAAAGAAACAGCATTGACCACCCAGGAAAATTTAGTACTAAACATTTCAAACCAAAATCTCACAGACATACAAATCAACACCTTGCAAAGAGGATTATCGTTCGTACCAACCAGTCACACCAATCAATTAGAATTGGAAGTAAGTCTTTTCAAACTTACCCGCAAGATGAGATTGAGACATTTCTTTGAAAACGTCATCACAGAACAAACTACACCAAAAGACGATGAATTGAAAGGATTGAAAACTCCAAGTAACTATATGCCTCCTATATCGCACAAGATGATAGACCTTTTTGAAAACTTATGTAAACAGGAAATCAACAAAATCAACACCAACAAGAGGGCCAAAAATCCAAACATGTCCAAAAAAGAATTCGGAGCCATCGAAAGTATAGCCAATAACACTCAGATAATCTGCCAAAAAGCAGACAAGGGAGGAGCAACAGTAATTATGGAGAAAGAGTTCTACGAGGCAGTCATGCAAACACACTTAGGAGATACCAACACCTATATGGAAATAAATTATGATCCTACCATGGAAATACGAAAAATGTTACAGGCCATATTGAATCAAGCCACCGAAGAGGGAACGATCAACGAAAAAACAAAACAATATCTGATGCAAGCAAATCCAAAGAGTCCCACGATATACTTGGTCCCCAAGGTACATAAAGATCCGAAGAAACCTCCGTGCCGACCTATCGTTTCCACCAAGATGAGCATCCACGAACCAGTGGGGAAGTTTATAGATAAATACTTGCAACCTTTAGTCATCAAAAACCTCTCTTACATAAAAGACACTACAGACTTTTTGATAAAACTACAAACCGTCAAAATTGAACCAGATTGCATCATGGCCACCATTGATGTAAAAACATTATACACGGCCATACCCCACAGAGAAGGCCTAGATGCCATAGAGAAAGCATTACTACAAAGCACATATACACAAGACCTACAACTTTTTGTGCTGAAACTCATGGAATTCACTCTCATGAATAGCTACTTCACCTACGAGAAACACTGGTATATTCAACTCAATGGAACTGCTATGGGAAATTGCGCCGCACCGGCGTATTGTTTATGGGAGCATTTGAGGAGGAACATATTTACAATGATCAGGAATGGGCAACTCATCTGCTAGCTTACATGAGATTCATAGATGACATGTTCATCATATGGAAAGGAACCCAAGAATCTTTGGAACAACAACTAAAAAGATTGGACGAAAAAAATGAAAGAATCAAATTCACATGGAATATTAACGACACTACCATTCAATACCTCGACGTGGAAATCACATTGAAAAATGGCATCATCATGACGAACCTGTATCGGAAACCCACCGACAAGAACAACTTATTACATTACTCCAGCCACCATCCTCCAACATTGAAGGCACACCTCCCTTACAGTCAATTTCTTAGGGTCAAACGAGTGGTCTCGGAGGATCACGTATGCCAGGAACAATTACAAAACATGGCACACAGATTTGTAAACAGAGGTTATCCAGAAGACATGGTCCGTAAATCACAGGCCAGAGCCCAAATGAAAACAAGATCTGAATTACTAACTTACAAACCCAGCACCAAATCACAGAGAATAACATGTGTCAGCAAATACTCAAATGTGAGTTCCCAATTCAAAAGAATCATCTACAGGAATTGGCAAATAGTTAAAATGGAAAGCGATTTCAATGGCATATCTGACCAGGAACCTTTGTTTGCTCACTCAAGAGGCAAAAACTTAAGTGATCTGTTAAAAAAACCCAAACAAACCATACCCCATCAGATTTACAGAGGAACAGTACCGTGCTTAAATTGTGCCAATTGTCACAACATCATTAAGGGGTCGAACATCAGTTACCCTATGAAAGGAAACAAAATACCATTAAGGGTGAATGCAACTTGTGATACCACGAATGTGGTTTATCTTTTAAAATGCCCATGTGGAAGTGTGTATGTGGGACACACGGAAAGAAAACTAAAAGTAAGATTGACAGAACACAAGAGCAATATAAGAACCCATTCCACGAAATCCACAATAGCCATCCATTTTGAAGAAAAACGACACAATCTAAATCAATTAAGAGCTTGTGTTTTGGAAATTGTACCAAAAAAAGAAGGAACTCTGAACAAAAAGAATCTGTTGAAACGTGAAAATCACTGGATTTATTATTTGAACAGTCTCAAGCCGAATGGTTTAAATGATCGAACAGAATTTTTATGTTATTTATAATCTAGCATGTACTTAACACATCACATACCTCAGCATGAACCATTAACATAGCAACTCGAAACCATGTTTGGTTCAGGAGCGCGTTAATTAATTTCGACCCATGGCCTTTAAGCGTATCACGCACAACATTGAACAGATCTAGTTATATGAGTTGAAAACTTTATGTTTACCACACATAACAGTTAAAAAAGAAAAAAAAAACGATTAACTCCCATACTGCGCATGCGCAACCCACGCAGCGTCAGCGTTATCACTCAGAGTTAGAGAGCTCATTTTGTAATAGACCCACCCGCAGGCAGGAGCGGAAGGAAACTATCGCTGTAGCACAAGGTGAGCGAGGGCGAGAGGAAGCACAATTAGAATGATAGAGATCTTTTAACTGCGTAGCAGCATAGTTTGAAAGTCCATGCTTTCCCTAACCACCGTTTAACGGATAGTTAACATTTAGCGTTTTAGTATCACGGTAACCGAACGCACATTAGCACTAACTCGAGCGGGAGACAAACTTCGAGAGCAAGCACACACTATTAGGCGAGCAAGAGTAACTAATGTTATAATAATATGTGAACGGAACAACTGTTGATTTAAAGAAAGTTACAATGTATACTGTTTATTTTGTTTGTAGAAAATCCCTGACGAAGGTGAACAGTTTCACCGAAATGCATTGGATTAAATCGCTACAAACGATGAATGAAAAAACATTGTGATAACCTACAACAATGTGAAATATAATTCTACTATCAAACAACATAAAGGCTGATTTGAATTTTTTGAATTAAAACTGTAGCTGATTCAGCAAACACACTGGTGCCATGGGAGATGCACCTATGGTCCTATAGGTGTGCAACCGGTGAACAAGAAAGATGACCCCATGAGTAATGAGATTACCATTAAGTATTTGTTTATTACTTTCTGCAGAGATACATAAAAGATGTATGCCATGCTGCTTTTTCGAGCGTGTAAATAGTATTGCCTCTGCTGTTTTAAACACAATCAGAGCACAAAGTGTTAAACGTGAGCAGTGAGATACATCTCATTAGACAGACCTTGCGACTGTACACTCGGTGGCTTTGTTTTTTTGTAAAGTGATTTAAGCACGGATTCTGTATTAAAGAGTGTTATACCAAGTTAGGTTCTGCTTTGGTGACAGCAGGGAATTTGACCTCTTCGTTTTTGTAATAAATATGTGTATGTGAGTTTATTAGTACGCTTGTTCCAAAAGCACGTTTGATTGGGCCATTATATTCACTGGCAGAGGATGCAGTAATTGTCTTTCCTTACGCCAAAAAGGGTCACAAAGAGCAACGGCAGAATAAATGCACGGTCAGTTATAATAATTCAGTGTGTCAAAATGAATAGTATATTTTAATCATTCTACGGTCTACAAGAAACCGTACTCCACAAATCTACGCACTTAAAATACTCTGAAATAAGAAGACATTGCCAGCACAAGTACAAGCCTTTAGTATATAGCTGTAGCCCATTAAATCAGTTTTTGTGCATTGTGCCTTAGTTAACAGCACATTATAACCATTTTCATTATATATTCCATCAAGGAAAATGCGTGTAACTTTGCAAAAAAAAGCCTTACGGCTGAATTACATGGCAGGCAGTGTAATTAAGGAGGACGGGGTGTTGAAACGTCATGCCAGTCACTCGACGTGGGGAGAAAAGTGTAAAGAGCCTTCAAGTGAGGGCCGCGGTTCCAGGGCCTTTCTGAGGGGATTAACACGTTCTGTGCGCTCAGTCCGGCACATTCCGATTTTACACGTTGTACAAGAGCAGCCCATTCGCTTCGTCACCAGAGAAGTACATTTTGGATTAGAGGAATTCTTGACACTATGTTAATTAGCACTATTAGTTATATCAAAGGAGGGCCTGGCTAGTGGGAAAATTACTACAGAAACGAAAGGGAGGGCTTAACCTTTGGCCTGATGGCGAGAAAGAAGTATCACATGGTGGCCCATGTGAGACCACTCACACCATTTGCTCGGTTAACATTACAGTGTGGTGTAAATATTTCTTTAGGAAAAGGACTGTTGAGGTTTGAAATAGGAATACCGAAGAGGTGTGTGCCACAGACTTCCTAACGTGAGAAATGCACACTCAAAGTGGAACTCTGTAGTACAATGAGGTGGGTGAGCAAAGCCATTTCTGACCGACCCTGTTTCGCAATAATATTTGCAATTCTGAGGCACATGGTCAGGCTTTCCATTACTTGATGAATGCAGAATGCTAGCAAGGCCACCGACCCAGCCCTTCCATCCCTCAGCGTGACCAACTGGCATGGGTGCAAATTCAGGACGGTGAGTGTAAAAAATCGGGACAAATGGTCAAAATTCGGGACAAAAATTCAGGACAGAATGTCAAAATTCAGGACAAAAGGTAAGTTTTACAGACCCATCAGTGCCATTGTAAGATGTAAAGTGGCACGCAAAGTATGGAGCTAATTGGGACCTGCAATGCTGGACTAGAGTGCAGCCCTCCGAGTGGCCAGCTTTATGAAGTCAGATCGCTTCAAGCATTCCATTTCTGTTCAGCTGATGATGACTGGCATGGGGGCTGGTACAGGACTGAGTGACGGATAAGATCCATAGCGGACAGGTCTTGTGTGAGGGTAAGAGCATTAAGCAGGAAAAGGGAGTTATTAACCAGCCTGCATGAGCTATAATTGGCTGCCCTCTGCTGAGCGCTATGATATTATTGTGGGTCAGAGTGGTTAGAGAGGAGTTGACATTCCTATATAATGCCCTGGCTAGTGGCTAGCCATATATCAGCCCTCCTTATTTTACCTGTATATTGGAAATAGTATACTGCTTGGGCTGTTTCATTTCTGTGAGCTGTAAACTGCAGATTCTCATTGATGCACAAAAGTATGCTACAGACTAGAAACTATATACACCTTTAAGGCATAATTGAAGGGCAGAAGGAGGCACTGTCTTTTACATACAGGACATTTTCTATTGAATGAAAACAAAATGTCAACATGCAATTTTACTGATAAAACTATATAGCACACAAATACTAGTGTGTGGAAATGTGGTTTTGGCAAATATGAATAATTTTAACATCACCAAGTAAAGTCTTTGATCCTATTAAAACTCTGTTTCCAACACACCTCTGAATTAATCACAATGCACTGCAACTCTTTTAAAATGTTTACTGTAAGGTTTTATAATTCTTGTTTTATTACTATTGATTGTAAGTTGATTTTAAATTGCATGTATATCTTTTATGATCTAAGTAGATCGAAATAAAGATTGAAATGAATGAAATGAATTACAAACAAGTGGTCCATTTGTGGTTTCCTAACTGTTCATATGTTTTGAAACATTTCCACAGTTCATTTGCAGATGTTTAAAAGTGTGGTCCAAACAATCTCACAGCTTACAACATTTGTTTTCACACCCCCAGGAAAATTTGGGAAACATGGTGCATTCTACAACACATTTGTCATTATGTATCAATTGTATTAACTTCTAAAGCATAGTAAAGGATGACTTTACAGTGCACCAGGAAACCACAGTCATTGATGGGGCTCTTCAATGATTCCCCACTATCACCAACAGTGCCTGTCTTGCACATGTATTTCATTTGTGTTATAGCTCCTCTAATACCACTGTAGGGTGCCAGAGCACTTTACATCACACACACATACAGAAACAATAACTCAAACGTGTGTAAATCAGTATATAGAAAATGTAACAAAAAGCAACGGGGACTACAAGGTGTAGGATGCACGTCACCCATACTGCGAGGTATTTTGTAAGAGTGCTTGGTCTGAAGAAGCTCAAAATCAGGATTCAGGAAATAACACAGGAGTTAGCGTTGTCTTTTTTTTGGTTTTTTTTTTAATTTGTTTTATTGTTGCATCAAAGTATACGGTACAGTGTGAATAAGCCGCTGACGTGGCCTCAACAGTCAGCCATGCGTGCAACGTGTTTTTTATTTAACCAACTGGTACAAATATCCATTTCCTCCAGAAACAATACATACCATGCAGCCATGTGTGCAGGTCAGAAGGCAATGAACCTGTATAGCTAGGAGGACAGTGCATGATAACAGGAATATAAAGTCCCGTCTCAAAGGGCGGGGGATCAGGGCCTGTTCAGTCCGTGTAGGAGTTAGCGTTGTCTTTAATGATAATAATGTATTACTACCCAAACAAACCTTTTTTAGCAACATCAGGATAATGAAAAACTGGGAAGAAAACATAAGTTTCTAACCTGTACCATGCAGCTTGCATGCAGCTCTTTGATGGCAGTACATAGCTCACTGTGCTAGATTACAAATGTAACTTATGAATTGCACAGTAGCAAAAGATTCTCAGTGATAAAAGTAGTAACCCACCAAGCTCTGCACATAAAACACTGTTCTTTGATATGCACAGTACACATTCTTTGCAGCAGGCATATTAACCCTCTGTGCTACCTTAGAAGATTCAAAACTGCCACTAAGCAAAACTCCCATCTCTTTCTAACAAGTACATTAGTCACCAGAGTTATTGTGACACCTTTATTGTTGCCTGAAAACTGAACTGCTGGATATACAAGGAATTTTGCAGTTCAAGTCCCCAGTAACAACCCCGCCCCCACCCTTCCAGCCTCACAGGGAAACACCTGATGCTGAGTATATCTGGTCCAGCCTTGCCACCACCCTCCAATGGTGCCCCTCATCTTCACATAGACACTCTCTCATGTGTATTTAATTTATTTTACAGTACTACTCATCCGAAGTATGTATGCCAGGGTGTCAGAGTGCGTTACATCACACACCCATATGATATAGAGACAATGACTCATAAATGTGAAAGTCAATGTATATCAAATGTTACTTAAGACAGTGAGGGCTACAAGGTGGAGGAGTCAGATATCATACATACTGGTAGAAAGTGGTGTAGCATGGGTGGGGCCACCAGGGCGGTTACCCTGGGCACAATATTCCCAGGGGTGCAAAATTTGTAAAGGAAAATAAATTGTGGTGGAAGGGACTTGAGTCACGTCAGTGCTGTTGTCTGCAAGTGCAGGTTATGTTGTCTTGCCCACCTTTCCCAGCAGAATTTCCGCACGGAGCCATGCTCTCATGCATCTCTCATGGCCTCGGGCAGGTGGAGGGCTACTTGCACTGCTTCCCCATGGCATGGAAGCAGCACCACCCAGCGGTAGAACAGCAGAACGTCTCTTGTGGTACTACGGTGCTGTACAAGGAATCAGTTACTGCTTTTTAGCAGGCAGAAGGAGTATTTCAAGCCGGAGTTCTGCGCTTTCTGCCTGACGTCATGTGTTGGTTTAGAATGGCGGGTTGTGTCACCTGGGGTGTGGCATCCATTCATTCTTTCATCCATCATTCAGTCTTTCACCATTCATTCTGTCCTTCCATCTGTGTGCCCATCCATAGCCAATCCTATTTAACCATTTCTAAACCTATCCATCATCTATCCTTCCATTCATAATTTCACTCATCCATCCCTTCATCCATAATTTCACTCATCCATCCATCCTCCCTTTCTCTCTCCATCCCCCTTTAACTTAGCCATCCCTCACCCATCCATCCACCCAGCCATCCACCCATCCATCCATCCACCCATCCATCCATTCACTCATCCACTCATGAATCCATCCATGTAACCTATCCATCCTTTCACTCATCCATACATCCTTTCTCTGATCCATCCACCCTTTCACTCATCCATCCATCCAACTTTTTGCCCATCTACCTTTCACTTTCAGTCACTCGTCTATCCTTACATCCACCTTTTTACTCATCTGTTCATCCATTCATGCTTTCACTTATCAATTCATCAATATGTCCATCATTTCACTCATCCATCCACCCACTCACTCAATCACACATCATCCACCCTTTCACTGATCCATCCATCCTTTCAGTCATCCATCCATCCTTTTACCCATCCATCCACCCGTTTACATATACATCCACCAACCCACCCATACATCCACCATTCCACCCATCATCTATTTATTTACCCTTTCTCTCATCCATCCTTCCGCTCTCTCATCAATCCATCCTTGCTCTCATTATCCACCCATTCACCCTTTCACTCATCTATTCTTCCTTTTATTAATCCATCCATCCATTCACCCATTCCTTCACTTACTTACTCACCCACCTTTTCACATTAAATATGAGCTGAGCCTTTGTCTGCAGAGTTGCAGACAGAAGTGGCCCACGAAGAACCCCTCCCTTGCTGTAGTTCTTAAAGCAAGGGGTTGGGGTGCTGGAGGGTTCACTATGCCCCTGCACATAGGCAATCTGAAAACTTGAAAGTCACGGGTCATGCGTGATGCACAGTGCCAGGACATGAGGTGACTGTGACATGGTGTTGTTTCCAGGGCTTTAAGTGGGTTGAAAAAACTTCAGGCTCTCTCCAAAGGATGTGTCCGATGTAATTAAGGGCTGGCTTAAAACACATAAACTAAAAATCTGTGCTTAGCATAGTGTGCTGCCTGACTGGTATTGTGCTACTTCTGTTATTGTATCCAGATATATAATACATTAGAGTTTCAACAAGCCAGGACTATTGGCTTTGTCAAAGTTGTTAGTTGCATAAAATAAAAAAGCAGCAGCTATGGCATCATTGTGTAGAACATGGAAAATGCTTCAGTTCTAAAATGATGAGGCTGTGAAAGACCCATAACCCATTCTTTTAAACTTCTTTCGCTGGCTGCTATACATGAACTGCATTCTGTACATTTCTTCCACCTTATGAGGTGCAACATTTTTCTTTATGTACTTTTAAAACAGAATGCCCTGCCCTAGTCCGAGGCTGGAGGAGGCCCACCCCATGCTTTGAACAGCCCAGACTGGCCCATTGTCATTCTGTATTTGACAATCAGCCGGCATACAGAATGACAACGAGGAGGGTGTGGCTGCTGTTGTGCTCAGAGGATGAGTGCAAGGCTTCTCACAGGGGAACCGCGCTGCTCCCTATAAGCCCCAAAATTATGGACAAAAGGTGTCTATACAAGGGATCATCATGGACAACGACGTGAGATCCAAATCACAGACGTCCCTGTGCTTCTGAGAGGTGTCTTCTGCTACTTCAGACAGCCCTGCCAAGTTTCCAAAGTCGAAGTGTGATGTGCTGCTCTAGTCCAGGTTGTTTTTTTAAATTCTGGGAATTGTAGTCTTGTTTATTCCATTATAAAACAGTCCCAGGATTCACAGAAATTCTGGACTAGAGCAGCACATCACACTTGGAACTGGAAAACTTGGTAGCTATGTTCAGCTAAATGTTCCTTTGCTTGTGAATATTCATTTACTTGGAGTAAATTACTGAGTAATCTTATTATGTATGGAAGCACCGAATGCTCGCACAGGAGTGACCCTAGGCTGGGAACTACAGGGTTTGAAAGAAATAGCTACATGGCTTAATTAATTTCCTGCTAATTGCAACCACTGTTGATGTGAGATGTCAATTTAAACAGGGCTGCAACGTGGTAGCACAAGAATGATGGAGCGGGGGTTCCTAGACTTCAATCTTTACTTAAATAATGAAATAATAACCCCCACTGGTCGTATTGACCTTTGATAGTCTACGTGAGGCATTGTGGGGAGCTAACATTGGAAATACATTTAAGTTTCATTGAAACCAATGTGGTTTCACAAAAACTACATATAAATAGTTACGTCAACCATAAAGGTTTATTCTAAGGAAGTGCCCAACCATATGTAAACATTTAGCAAAGTTTTTGGTAATAGTTCAATACAGCCAAAACATTAAAATGTTCCTGTATTCAAAGGCTCAGGTTAATAAAGAAAAATATAGTAACAACCACTGTATAGAGGAAACGGATTAACCAAATCAGGTGCTCCATAAAGAAACGTTCCCTACCTATGCTAAGCTTCCAAATGAGCAGGGGATTTCTAAAGGAGAAGCATTGAAGGTGTCAACATGGTTTCGATTTTCTGTAGAAGTTTGAAGGAAATGAAAGAGTGTTCAGCATGAAGCTTTCCACTCAGGGAAAAACCTAACAAAGGAAGAGATCTGCTCTCTCTCAAAGTCAGGATAAAGTCTGTTCTAACTAACTATGAAACACCAATCAAAAGCACAACTGAAAGTTCATGAACATTCACATCTAATTCACACCATCAGGAGCCAATCTCATAACTGCATTTGTTGGGGGTCAGCATACCCCCTAAATTACAGTCTTCACACAATTGGGTACACATCTGCTTGCCCTTGAGTGTCACATCTTCCTGGTACCCTGGTACCCGGGCGCAAAGGCCCCTTTCACAGTCACCCTCCTCGCCCTCCGACAACTCCCTTTTCTTTGACCTTCGTATCAATCTAGTACACAATAAGCCTTTTCTCTAGCTAACGAGGAGCACAATAACACAACTGCAGAGAAGAGAAAACAGTATGCTGGCAATGTTTAAAGCAAACATGTTCAGCTTGGCCTAATGTCAAGCTGAGTATAATTAATGAGAAGTAAATATACAGAAAATATGGTTACATCAGTTTATTGATCAACCTAATACAACTATACATGAACTGTTAACGATTAAAATGACTAAATTTGACTATTTTATTTGAGTGTTTCACACAGGTTAATGAAGTTAAACACATTTTGAGTATATGTGTTACATATAAATGTATAAACATTATTTGTATATGTTGGAGCCTAACATTAGGCTGCTCCAAGATGGAGAACCTTCTTAAATTAGTATTTACATTTCAGACATGGTTGCATAGGAGACAGCGTTCAGTGACACACAATTCTGTAGAAGAGTCTAGTCTCAATGAATGGCTGCTTCATTGGGATTCGTGGAAGGAGGCAATCTGTCCTTCTCGAATTGATGGATACCACCTAACATATAAAATGATTGGATTCTATGGCACCGCTACTGTTCTGGAACAATGTCCTGATTGGAAGCTGCTCTCAGACTACAGGTAGTTGCCATACACACATTTTGGGTCTGTGTATCATTACCTACGTCACTGAAGAGGTTGTGCATGGTAGACATGAGTGTGGAATGGAGCATGATCTAGCATGTGTTAAAAAGCATGGCAAATCTTGCCAGCTATTTTTTTTCTTCATGATTGTGAATAGGCAGTATAATGGGGGAAGGGTGCAGAATTTTTCTCATATATTGAATTTGATAATGTTTCTGATTCTGAGATACAGAACTTTTGCAACATATTCTATTTTTCTTTACATGAAGCTCCAGCTCAATTTTTTCCACACCTTTGATATAGTAGATTGAATCTGGAAACACAAGTTGGAAATAAAAACCCTGGGTAAATTTTTCTCCTTTAAACTTTTTGTAAAGAATCTTTCTTTGAAAAATACTGATTGCAGCTTCAAATGATCATTAACAGTGTTTATTTAGTTCAAAGCGATCCTAGAGAAAACACCATTGCATAGACATTATCCCAGTTCCACCTCAGATTATGCCTTGGTTCTGTCCATTGGTCAATCAGAGGCAGCAGAGAGTGATAGCAATTGGAGGGGATCCCGTGTTCTGCAATATCTCTCTCCCATTTTGTTCCAAAATGGGATGATTCTGTTCCTTTTCTCTATATTCTTGAGAGGAAGCAAAGCTATGTACTGGGTGGGAGAGGTGTGCTTTGTCAAGGCTGGGGAGGATATTCTTTGTCATTTCATTTTTATTGTACAGATGGACAAATGAAGGAAGGAGTGGGGTAATGGTAGGGAGGTGGAGAGGCGGGTCACTCATTTTCTCCAGGTCCGACATGAAGCAATGACAGAGAAGCTGTGGTACAGTCTGTGGGCGCCCAATACTAATTTTGGATCCCAGGTAATTTCCGGCAGCTGGTGACATGAAACACGGAGTGTGGAGGTTGTGATGTAGGGGTATACATTTTTTTCCATTTTCTTATTGAACTTTCAAAGTAAAACACATCCCACGGTCATCTGGACCGCTATTGGTACTTAGACCATAGGCACTGGCTGGAGCAATTTAATTATCATCGGAAAATCTTCAACTGGCTAAATACTATATGAAATATATCGTCCACTGCACTAATGTATACACTGAATACATTTGTGCAACAGCAAAGCTCCTGATTGTGTGGGTGAAACTCCCCTGATAGAAAGACTTTGCAGCTAGAGTAAACCAGATGATGAATGTTTAAATGAGCAACTGGAAATTATAGACTCGACTGTAGAGCGGATGGATTATGTGTGAAAATCAGTGCACCTATGGTTTACCAATGTTAATGCATAAAGAAGTGTTGTGGTGTAGGAGAGTGGACATTTTTGCTAACTGGTTACATCAATTCAGTTTCAAGCATGCTGAATTGCTATTTAAAGTAATCAGCCAGCGAGGCATATATTGTTTGTTGATAGACTCAAATATCTTTGTGTTGACTTCTTTAAGCCATAATACAAAAGTGATCATTTTCCCTCACATGTTACTGTGTTTCTTCAATATAGGTTACTATTGGTGCTACAAGAGCGCAAAGCGAGGCATAGGTTGTAAGAAAAACGAGGCTTCATGTACTAACATTCCAAATAGGAAATCATAAATTGCAAATAATGATTCTCAATTTTTGATTTCTTATTTGAAAAGTAGCAAAATGGAATTCGATAGATGTGGTCGCAATTTGCGCACCGACTTATACCGAATGGATTGGTGTTTCACGAACTAACCTATGTATTAATAGGTGAGTTCACAAAATACCTAATTGGAGTGGGCCACAATTCGACCTACCTCATTAATATGCATGAGGTAGGTCGCAAATTGTGACCCACTATGTTTGACTAGAGTCACAGGTTTGGTGGCCTGCTTGGCTCAGCAGACCACCATGTCCACAATTACTTTTAATAATTCCTTTTCAGTGCAACCTATTTTCCGAAAATTAAAAGGGGATGTGTTAAGGACAAAAAAATGAAACATTTTACATCCTTTTTTAAAGTGTAGGCAGTGGTCCCTGATCCTGAAAATGTTTTTGTCCACATTCGGAAATGGAAGGGGTCCCTTGGGGACGGACCACAGGTCATTTGCAAATTGTTACACTTCCTTTGACTTGGTAAAATATTAATGTTTTGAAACCGGATTTTAGTCCTAAAGCATTCATAATTAACTTAAGTAATCAGTATTTGGAAAGGACTCCCTTAACATGCTTCTTCCAATGCTGATACTTTACTTACTCGTAAATCCAAATTGAGATTTGGTAACATGTCCATTAACCTCTTGGATGCTATGGGAATTCCCCTGCTGTGCTGGGATTTCGTGATCCTCATTGGTTCATGACGAGCTGGGCTCGTCATGAGCGTGCGAGGAGGCTACTGCATGACGAGCCCAGCTCGTCATGAGCATGGAAGGGGTTAACAAATGCGATTTTCGGATCTCAAATGTTTCTGTTTGACGTTTGCCACCATAAAGTTGCTTTGTACATGAGGCCCAAGGTTTCTCTATTTTGTGATGAAATGGTGTGTACTTGTGAGCTAGCATTACAGTATTGAATGCACAATTCTTCAGATCTGATGTGGGTATTATTCAAAAATATGAAGATAACATAGGGATAGTTGTTAAAGATTGCAGGGATTTGTTAGCATGAGCTGAAAGCCATTTTTGTACTTGGGAGCCATTTTAGGTAGCCATGTGCTCGCCATTTGCTGTTTCCCTCTTCAGAGCCTTGCACATGCTCAGAGAGGCCTGGCTAGTAGAATGCACCTGCTCCTCTTATAGAACTGTTAGGCTATTCTTGCTGATGTAAGGAGAAGTAACTCTTCTCCCACTTTGTTGAGCAAGCAGATCTTGTATACCCATATTAGTCATTTTGCATGCTTACATGAGCCAGGACCTCCCCTTGGTTTTATGCTGACTATGTAACCCTAAGCATATATAAGGCCCCTGTTTTCTGTACTCCTTAGACTGCCTCATACATTTTCTGAGGGTACTGTGTGACGTAGTCTCCCTCATCTGAGGTTAATAAATACATTCTCTTTATATTACAGCTTCTGTGCCAATCTCTGTTGGTTTAAAGGGACCAGGTATCAGTGAGACCCCTCAGAAGGTTTCTATTTTCTGCATAGTGCTAGACACTAAAACAGTAAAGGAGACATAAAAGCATATTGTAAATCCTAACACTTATTTTGATATAGAGTTTAAACTTAATTGGGGATTCATTAGAAAAAGTTAGAGTTACCCCACAAATAGAAATGCTGAAATTCAGGATAAATATAAACACTATCTTCGAGCCTTTCGATCCATAATGAAAATTAAAAAGCAAAACACCACAACTAAAGTGTGGTAGAAGATGGAGGAGCAATTGAAACCAAAGAACATAAGGAATTTTAGATGCTAATGGCATAAGAGATGGTAACCTTCGAAATATTACCTACTACGCACATTTCTGAGCATGTTTTTACTCACCAT
Organism: Lissotriton helveticus; assembly: GCF_964261635.1. NCBI lineage: Eukaryota > Metazoa > Chordata > Amphibia > Caudata > Salamandridae > Lissotriton > Lissotriton helveticus. Next base: position 440,097,161 of record NC_136063.1, read on the forward strand.
CTCGGGTTATTATATGCAGGTAGGTTTGTGTCAAATGAAGTAGTGTATTGTGGAGAACCTGAAGAATTGCCTATTACTAAAATAATATATAAATGCATTAATTAAATTATTAATGGATTGCTACCAGCCAAGTTCCACGACCAAATGGGTGTTCCAATTTTATAAAATTATTATTATTAATTTTCAAAATATGAAATGTTTCCAGGCTTTATCAGAATATGATGTTACAGGGTTACTGTTTAATTATTGTGTAATTGTTCAGTGGATCAGTGGCCATTCAGTATCAAGGTAATGCAATCAAGATTGACCATTGGTTATGTTCCATGTAAAAGAACACAAGATTTAAACATTTGGGTCAGGAGATCATCCGGCGACCTTATCAGCAAGAGATAAAGTCATTCAGGGTAAAACCCCAGCAAGGTAGGAGTAGTGTTTAGCAGCGGGGAGGGTCGCCCGAGAAGAACACACAAGCTTCACTGGATTCAGTTGGGGTTCATAGATCTCCCCCTGGACCGTCACATAGGTACTACTGGGTCCATCCCTTTTTCAGCCACCCCACAGGTAGTTGAATCCCATCCCCCACGAATGTCAACAGCATCTCATCAACAGATGAGCTAACAGCCATTTGCGTCACCTCTCTTCCTCCTCTTTATGGAGCACCATATTGACACTCGTGGCCCATTACTCAGATGTTGCTCATCACTTTCCCATAGGTAAATGGGGTTCCCAATTTAGGGGTCGATTAGGATCGCGGACGGAAACGTGTACCGTCTGCCGCGGAAGGTGGCAAGATACTCCGGACCTGTCCGCGGAAAATCCGCAACAGCAATTAGGATAAAATATGCTAACAACGCCGATCGCGGCGTACGGAGCACACCAATCCCCGTCCGCGGCGGTCGGAGTACACCTGAGTCCGTGGCAGGCGGACGGAACAGAAAGAACACCGACCGCCGCGTACGCACATGACCGCGAATACATCCACTTCCCCCGCGATACCTGCGCAGTGTCCGTGTCCGCAATTAGGATAACTCCGCAAGTACCCCGGTAGTCACCGCCATCCACGTCCGCAGCGGTACCAATGCACCGAGAATCCGTGCTCCACAGCGGAACGCCAACACAAACAACATCCCTACTGTCAAACCAATGCCATACATTGCGACGGAACTTATCACCAAACACACGAAAATGAACGACCACCCACCGAATACATCCAAACCAATCACAACACACAATGATCCCCCGCCAAGCACCACACAATGCACACCAGGGAACACTCCCACCTAGCACCTGACTGCCAATAACCATTCAGACACGGCCAAGACACACACCATAAAATAACTCCCACCCACTCCACAAATCCTCTGCATCACTGCATAGCTGCTAGCAGGATACACGACTTAACTGACAGCAAAGACATATATCATTCACATAACCCACACCCAAACACACCCACCACACAAAGACCCACCACACCATTCCTACACACCACACACCTGCACCTCCCCATTCACGCAAACCCACACCCCGAGCACCACACACCATGGCACCAAAAAAAAAAAAAAAATTCACTGACACCGAGTTAAAGGTTATGGTAGATGAGATAATCCGTGTCGAACCCCACTTATTCGGGGCCCTAGTGCAGCAGACCAGCATAGCCAGGAAAAACAGCATGTGGGACCGGATAGTCACCAGGGTGAATGCCTCCGGGAGCGTCCCGAGGACGAAGCAGGATATACAGAGGCGGTGGCATGATCTCAAGACCCGAGTGAAATCCATTCGAGCCAAGAACTATCTCCGGGCAAATCACACAGGCGGTGGAACCCCCCCGGAGCCCTTACCCTACACCGAGTGGGAGGACAAGGTGATGACCATCATCCACCCTGAGAGCCTTGATGGACTTGCTGAGGGAGAAGAGGCTGGTAAGTACAAACCAAGCACCATGAGCACAACTACATGGTGTGCCTCACACAACTGTGAAGACACATCTCCCAGACCCCAACCCATGCATGCAGTCCACATACTCACCAACGTCGAAATCACTCCAACAGGCCCCCATGTCCATAGGGATGGCGGTGGTGGGTGGTGGGTGTGAGGGGACGGAACTACAACTCCCAACAGGCCCCCAAGTCCATAGGGATGGCGGTGGTGGTGGTGGGTGGTGGGTGTGAGGGGACGGAACTACAACTCCCAACAGGCCCCCAAGTCCATAGGGATGGCGGTGGTGGTGGTGGGTGGTGGGTGTGAGGGGACGGAACTACAACTCCCAACAGGCCCCCAAGTCCATAGGGATGGCGGTGATGGTGGTGGGTGGTGGGTGTGACGGGACGGAACTACAACTCCCAACAGGCCCCCAAGTCCATAGGGATGGCGGTGGTGGTGGTGGGTGGTGGGTGTGAGGGGACGGAACTACAACTCCCAACAGGCCCCCAAGTCCATAGGGATGGCGGTGGTGGTGGTGGGTGTGAGGGGACGGAACTACAACTCCCAACAGGCCCCCAAGTCCATAGGGATGGCGGTGGTGGTGGTGGGTGGTGGGTGTGAGGGGACGGAACTACAACTCCCAACAGGCCCCCAAGTCCATAGGGATGGCGGTGGTGGTGGTGGGTGGTGGGTGTGAGGGGACGGAACTACAACTCCCAACAGGCCCCCAAGTCCATAGGGATGGCGGTGGTGGTGGTGGGTGGTGGGTGTGAGGGGACGGAACTACAACTCCCAACAGGCCCCCAAGTCCATAGGGATGGCGGTGGTGGTGGTGGGTGGTGGGTGTGAGGGGACGGAACTACAACTCCCAACAGGCCCCCAAGTCCATAGGGATGGCGGTGGTGGTGGTGGGTGGTGGGTGTGAGGGGACGGAACTACAACTCCCAACAGGCCCCCAAGTCCATAGGGATGGCGGTGGTGGTGGTGGGTGGTGGGTGTGAGGGGACGGAACTACAACTCCCAACAGGCCCCCATGCCCATAGGGATGGCGGTGGTGGTGGTGGGTGGGGTGAGTACCAGTGCAGACAGAATCGGCAACAAATTGAAAACAACCTGTCAAGTCCACATTACTCATCCTCACATTTTCGTTTTGCAGGACATCCTAATCTGACAGCTGGAACCAACACCCGCCCTCCAGACTCGCCACACACAGAAGTCTCATGGGACGATTGGGCAGCCACCTCCGGGGCAGAGGATGATCCCGGCACAAGCAGGCAGCCAGGGCCATCTGGCTCCCAGGTCACACCTGCACCAACGACTACGGCCTCTGCCATTGTCACAACACCGGCCACTGTGACCTGCACAGCCACCACCAGCTCCACCTCCACCACCACCACTACTACCACCACTTCTGCCCCTGCCACCCTGCCCAACCCACCGGCCAACGCCGTGCCAGCGCCATCCCAGCCACGCAGGGAGAGTGTGAGGCAAGGCAGAGATGCAAGGCCAGATCCGGCAGGCAGGAGCATAGGCCAAAGACGACATGAGGATACCAACACACACAATGCTGTGCAACAGTCATTGGAAGCACTGGGCAGGGTGGAGGTAAGCTATCAACGTGGTCAGGCACAGGCAGACCGGGCCCATCAGGACTTTGTTGACAACACTGCTATGTTGGGGGCCATTGAGAGGCGACTTGGCCAACTAGTGGACATTTTTACCATGACAACCAACATGCGGATGCCATGTACATCCGCCAACACCATCCTCCCCACAACCCCACAAACAACGCCACCGCCACCGCCACCGCCACCTGCGCCGGATGTGGTACCTGATGCGCCAGCGCACCCAGCTGACTCCGTACCGTCACAAAGACGGAGGGGCCGTCCGAGGCTGGAAGTGGGCGAGTGCAGTGAGGAAGCAGCTGGCACACGCTCCAAGAGGAACCGAAAAGGACTATAACAGTACCTGAGCATGCCATTCACCCTGCCAACTATCCGGTCCCACCTGCCACAGGCCTGCTGCACTAGGCAGACACCACCCTATGTGGTGTCAGCACGGACATTTCATCTGCCATAACCTTCTACTCTCACTCCCCCACCCCTTCACTCATTTGTAAATATGCACCTACACCCATGCACAATTTGTAAATAAATGCCACTTACTCACTCAATCATGTGTTGCCTCCATGTTTATTCACATGAATGCATCAGAAACAGATGTTACTAGGTACAGGTATCCAACTGGTACAGAATCATGGCGCTGCGGGAGTGACCTAGGGAAAATAGAAACCGCAAAGACACGTCAGGAAACATGATCACACTCATCAGAACACACTGCAGTGCAACATTGAACAACCCACACGCATCACAACAGTAATGGATGAGACGACACACATCATGGAGACGTGCATTGACCAAAAATTAACACACACACACATGCATGCATCACATAGCAGAACACAGAGATGAAGCACACCACAATGCCACAACACCAGCACACATTCACAGGGCATACCCAAGCAGCACAAGAGGAGCACACTCACAATCAAGGGAAGTAGCGATCAATGATCTGGCGCCTCTGGTCCACACCTTCCTCCTCACCACTATCCTCATCAGTTGACATGGGTGGGTCGGGAGGGCGAGGAACTTGCAGTTCATCAGGGTCCAAGAGCAGTTCAATGTTATTGCGCACAGCCAGGTTGTGGAGCATGCAGCACGCTATCACGATCTTGCATACTTTGCCTGGTGAGTAAGGCAGGGCCCCTCCAGTCTTATCCAGGCACCGAAACCTAGACTTGAGCAGCCCAAATGTTCGTTCTACCACTCGACGTGTCCTACCATGGCCATCATTGTATCTCATTTCTCCAGCTGTAGTGGGATTGCGTATGGGACTGAGCAGCCAAGGCCTGTTTGGGTAAGCCGAGTCGCCTGTGTTGGTGGAAGAGAGAGAGAGAGAAACATCACAACCTGCATTGTGGGGCACACCATGCCACACAGATATCACTCCTGTCACCACAGCATACTCACCAACAAGCCACGCTTGTGCCGGACGCAGATTAGCCATCAGTTGGGGGACCATGCTGCTCCGCATGATGTGGGCGTCATGTGCAGAGCCAGGGAATCTTGCACACACATGTGAGATGATGTTGTCGGCCTGGCACACCACCTGCACGTTGAGGGAATGGAAGTGTTTCTGATTCCTATACACCTGCTCACGTGCCATCAATGGAACCCACAACGTGTGGTATACGACCCAGGGCATAGAAGTCAGCTTTGACAGCTGCCAACTCCGCCGCCTGAGGGAAATGTATATAGTCATGCTTGTACAGCATCATGGCTGTCAGTACATCCCCGAGTACCGTGCTGAACATAGCCTGTGACATTCCCCCGGCATGTCCAACTGTGTACTGGAATGTGCCTGTTGCAAAGAAATGGAGTGCCGCCATCACCTTTTGCGTGGGTGTCATGGAACCTGGATAGGTTCTTCGCGGCTGCAGGTGAGGAGACAATAGGGTCACAAGGTCCAACAATCGACGGCGATCCAGCCTGAATTTCCGGATCACCTCCTCGTCCACCATATCCTCCAGCACAGTGTATGGGCGATGGACATTTGGAGCCCTCCTGTGTGGGAGTAGATGGAATGGAAGTCAATTCACATACAACGCATGTGTGTGCAACTCACTCACATGTCAACGCCCTCTACCAACATGTAGTATCCAGTGTATGATTGTCATATGTGTGACTTCTCTGATTGTCAGGACAACATGGATTGACGTAGCAACAATGTGCATCCACTAGCAACATGATGTTTAGCAACATGTGCAATGCACAGTGTCTCACCTCAACATTACTGCCAACCAGACATGTGACATGACCCACATGTGTAGGCCCAACATCACATGCACACATGCAAGTACATCCACACATACTAAAATAAACACCCCCCCCCCCATTTCATGATGCACCAATGGCAACACCAATAATGGTGGCCATACGGACATCACATGCATGGGGACACAATAGGCAACACACATGTACAGTACACAACAGAACCCCCACCATAGTCATCATCTGACACATACCACTCACTGACAACTGATTCACAGGTGCCCATACATACGGAATCTACTGTGTAGATGTGAGGTACGACAAACTTGTGTAGGGTACTACCCGATGTGGACATGCAGACGTGATGGACACTTGTGGCTCACCGATGGCCATGGTATGGACACACATGGGATAGAGCATGACATGTGTAGCCACGCAATCACGCACACAACCGTGAGCAGGCAGCTGCAGACAATGGTACAAGGTGCATCATCAGCGAAGATTCAAACATTGACCCCGCCATGGCGGTGCACTGCTTCCGCTGTTTACGTCTGGGCATACGGGGCCCGCCTTCGACATTCACATTGTCTGCACGTGCACAGACCGTCACGCTCACACACCGGCAAGTGCATGTGCAAGGTTCCGGGACGGATTGTCGATTTGCAACAATGTTGTATCACTGGCGCCAACATGGCGGGGCACGTGTTCGGCGGGGGACGTGCAGGCCAACACATCCATTAGCTGATGTCAATGCACATGGCAGGTCATGCCCCCCCCTTACAGTGACATTGCATCATCCAGCCTTCACCGGCCGGCCGGCCCTGCCCTGCCCAGGACCGCCGTGCCGGCCATGCCAACCACCGCCGTTGCACGGCCCTTCCACTACCGCCGTGCCAGGCCCTGCCCAGGACCGCCGTGCCGGCCATGCCAACCACCGCCGTTGCACGGCCCTTCCACTACCGCCGTGCCAGGCCCTGCCCAGGACCGCCGTGCCGGCCATGCCAACCACCACCGTTGCACGGCCCTTCCACTACCGGCGTTCCCTGGCGGTCCGTGCAACGGCGGTGGTTGGCATGGCCGGCACGGCGGTCCTGGGCAGGGCAGGGCCGGCCGGCCGGCCGGCGAAGGCTGGATGATGCAATGTCACTGTAAGGGGGGGCATGACCTGCCATGTGCATTGACATCAGCTAATGGATGTGTTGGCCTGCACGTCCCCCGCCGAACACGTGCCCCGCCATGTTTGCGCCAGTGATACAACATTGTTGCAAATCGACCATCCGTCCCGGAACCTTGCACATGCACTTGCCGGTGTGTGAGCGTGACGGTCTGTGCACGTGCAGAAATGGGAGGTGCGAACAAGGGCGGTGTGTGCCCAATAGAATGTACCGTATGCTGTGCAGCGCAACACCAGGGCCAGTCATTGGCCCATTTCCAAACACGCTTGTAGGGCTGACCAATGGCTGTCGCCGTATGCCACTGACATGGCCACAGGGCCCTATAAATGTGTCATGTGCAATACCACACATTCCACGATGACCACCGACTGCTGCCCGTGACCATCACCTCCAACTGCTGCTGCGGAGCTGACCACCGACTGCTGCCTGTGACCATCACCTCCAACTGCTGCTGCGGAGCTGACCACCGACTGCTGCCTGCGACCATCACCTCCAACTGCTGCTGCGGAGCTGACCACCGACTGCTGCCTGTGACCATCACCTCCAACTGCTGCTGCGGAGCTGACCACCGACTGCTGCCTGTGACCATCACCTCCAACTGCTGCTGCGGAGCTGACCACCGACTGCCGCTCTAGTGCCCTACTCCGTGACCTTGCCATGTCGAGAGGCAAAGAGATCCGGTCTCGTCCCTTCACCGCCGCGGAGCTGGATGTCCTCGTGGACGGTGTGCTCCGCAACTACGGACGCCTGTACGGCGCACCCGGACAGGTGGTAAGTGCAGTGGGGGACAAGTTGGTGTGCATGAGGTGTACCATGACACCTGGGCTCTGTGATCTTGGCGGTGTGATGTGGGACCAACACATGATTCGCAATGTGCATGGCTGCTGAGAGTAACGTGTTGCCCCAATCTGTGTGACTGGCCAACTGTCCACTAACTTGCACCCTTTTGTCTCCCATCATGGGAACGTGTGGAGGAGCATTACACGTGATGTACGAGCAGTGGGGGTGTCCAATAGACGACATACACACTGCCACAAACGCTGGGACGACATTTCCAGGCTGAGCAGGAACGTAGCGGAAGTGACACTAGGGATGATTCCAAGAACGGCACGACTGGCCCGACGCTCAATGACCCCTCTCATGCACCGTATCATAGCTGTGACGCATCCTGCCCTGTCCGAGCGGTTGCGTGTGGATGACCAGCAACGTGGCGGTAAGCATACTGTCAGTGAATGTTGCTTGTGAGTGCAATGCATGTTATGTTGGCCAGACACATTAGTGACTTCCGTGAATCGTGCGTCTCGTTGCAATGCCATGTTGGTGACATTGGCGCAGTTAAAAGTCACTTTCCGGTGCGGCATGTTGAGACGGCACTCGCTAAGCAGTTGAGTGTTGATGCACATGCTGTAGTGCTCCGTCACCCCATGGCAAGACTGGTGTGCAGATGTAGTTGCTCATGCCCTGTCCGCATGCTGTACATGTCGCACGGACAACGCCACTTATTTCGTGTGAGGATGACTGGTAGGGGTGGCCCGTGTGCAGGTTGGGGGATCGAAGTACATCGTCAGCAATGGCAATAGGGATTCCGTACCAGTACTGTACGTGAGTGTGGCCGTGACTTACACCTCTTTTCTGTGAATTTCAGCTTTGGCAGAGGACACTCAGCCACAGACCGAGGAGATGTTTGAAGCCAATGCATCCGGATCAGACGTCGGGCACACGCAGACTGACACAGAAGGGGGCAGCGCCGGAGAGGGGGACAGGACCGTCCCGGAGGACTCGCATGTGGAGACAACATCGTCAACATCTTCCGACAGTGTTGGTGAGTCAGCACTGTTGTCACAGACTGGGAGTGGGCAATCAACACCTTTGGTCGGGACACAGCACACAGGGCCCACCCTGCCGCCAACTGCACCATGTACTGTTCGTGCACGCAGGAGTAGGGGGAGCAGAGTAGCGTTCGGTGCCGGAACCGCTGCCCCGGCCTCCGTGAGCCAAAATGCACTGTGTGCTGAGGCTGTTGATCTGCTGCGACAACTGTGTGTGGGGCAGACCAATATGATTAATGCTTTCCAAGACCACGATAGGAAGTTGGGGCAGGTGGTAGCTTTCATGGAAGGTATGCAAGGCGATCTGGCTGCTCTACACAGGACAGTGCAGTCATTGGGGAACAGTGTGTCATCTGCCATTGTACAGTCGCAGGGACTGGGTGCAACTTCTGTTCCACCATCTACAACACTGGATGTCTCAGGGGGGAGTCAATTGTCTGACCAGGACTCGAACACAGGTCATTGCACTAGAAGCAGCGTCAGCCAGCACGTCAAGTCTCGGAGGGCTCAGACACCATCCCCTAGGTCAGCTAAATCTGTTCACAGAGACACCGTCACAGACAGTGGAGTACAGACACGTGATCCAATAGAGGGTTTGGGTTCAATGGCAACACATGCTGCACAGGCATCCCACACACAAGGTACTCCCAAGGCAAACCTTACTCCCAGTTCCATTGACACTACCTTGGACATGGACAGTGAGAAGAGGAAGGCACCTCATGAGAGCAGGGACACTCCCAGGGGCAGGGGGGCAGGGAGACTGGGAAGGAAGGAGCCACTCCCAAGGGCAGGGAGACTAGGAAGGAAGGATCCACTCCCAAGGGCAGGGAGACTAGGAAGGAAGGAGCCACTCCCAAGGGCAGGGAGACTAGGAAGGAAGGAGCCACTCCCAAGGGCAGGGAGACTGGGAAGGAAGGAGCCACTCCCAAGGGCAGGGAGACTAGGAAGGAAGGAGACACTCCCAAGGGCAGGGAGACTAGGAAGGAAGGAGCCACTCCCAAGGGCAGGGAGACTAGGAAGGAAGGAGCCACTCCCAAGGGCAGGGAGACTAGGAAGGAAGGAGCCACTCCCAAGGGCAGGGAGACTAGGAAGGAAGGAGCCACTCCCAAGGGCAGGGAGACTAGGAAGGAAGGAGCCACTCCCAAGGGCAGGGAGACTAGGAAGGAAGGAGACACTCCCAAGGGCAGAGACAAGGACAGTCACAAGACATACGCACCTAAGAAGAGCACGGACACTCCCAGGGGCAGGGACACACACAGGGAGAAGGTGTGTCCTGGGGATGTGTACACCAAAGACAAGTCTGCTGCCTGGGACAGGGCACCATCCAGGGAACAGGGAAGATCCACAGACATCATTCCTCCTACGGAAATAGGACATTCAAGGGCAAAGGCATCTCCCATGGACAGTGGTGCTGTCAAGGACAGGCATACATCACCCCTTGATGCACTGCGGTTGCTGTTTTCTGGGAAACGGAATACAGATGTCTCCGCAGTGGAGTCACCCCTTACCTCCACTCCCATCAGGGCCCGTCAGGAGCGCATGGAGGTTGACCCTGTAGTAGCATCCCCCATGCCACATGTTGCAGAGGCCAGAAGGCAGCCACACAGCAAACGACAAGCTGGCTCAAGCACGTCCCCAGAGAGCATTCCCCCGCCAGCAGATGCACCTCCCATGGTGGGTGATATTTCTACCCAGTCAGGCCCACTTGCCAGTCCTGTCCTGTCCAGGGTGCAGTCACATGTCACCAAGAAACGGAAACACACACCATTGACACATGCCCAACCCGATGTCGGCCAATTGCAACAATCCCCCGCTCCCAGAGCCACCCTGCCTCCTGGCCCATACAGCCCTGTGGCTCATCATTTCAGTGGTCCCAGTGGCGCCGCTGCAGTTGACTCGCATGTGTCAGGTAGTGGCACTGTGTCTGTTGTTTGCTGTCATGCATCATGTAGTGGCACTGTATCAGTTGTGCCTCATCCTATATCAGGTGCTGGCAGTCTGTCTGGGTCTGTGGTCCATGTGTCGGTCACTTGGGCTGTGGCTGTGTCTCACACTCCTGTATCAGGTGCTGGCAGTCTGTCTGGGTCTGTGGCCCATGTGTCGGTCACTCGGGCTGTGGCTGTGTCTCACACTCCTGTATCAGGTGCTGGCAGTCTGTCTGGGTCTGTGGCCCATGTGTCGGTCACTCGGGCTGTGGCTGTGTCTCACACTCCTGTTTCAGGTGCTGGCAGTCTGTCTGGGTCTGTGGCCCAGTGTCGGTCACTCGGGCTGTGGCTGTGTCTCACACTCCTGTTTCAGGTGCTGGCAGTCTGTCTGGGTCTGTGGCCCATGTGTCGGTCACTCGGGCTGTGGCTGTGTCTCACACTCCTGTTTCAGGTGCTGCCAGTCTGTCTGGGTCTGTGGCCCTTGTGTCGGTCACTCGGGCTGTGGCTGTGTCTCACACTCCTGTTTCAGGTGCTGGCAGTCTGTCTGGGTCTGTGGCCCATGTGTCGGTCACTCGGGCTGTGGCTGTGTCTCACACTCCTGTGTCAGGTGCTGGCAGTCTGTCTGGGTCTGTGGCCCATGTGTCAGTCACTACATCTGTGGCTGTGTGTCACACTACGGTTTCTGGTGCTGCCAGTCTGTCCGATGCGGGAACTTCACGCAATCCACCTGATAGTGTGATGTAAGGTGCTGTTGTCTTCACTCACATGTAATTGGACATGGTGTGTGAATTGTCCATTGTACACAGTCTTCCACTGCTGTGGACCTTGTTACGGGTTGTTGGTGATTCGTACTTGTGGTGCCTCAGATACTGCTCTATGCCCTGTGATGTACTGCCTCTGATGTACCTGCTCTGGTGTCCACACTGCCCTGTTGCTGTTCTCATACTGCTCTATGCCCTGTGATGTACTGCCTCTGATGGACCTGCTCTGGTGTCCACACTGCCCTGTTGCTGTTCTCATACTGCTCTATGCCCTGTGATGTACTGCCTCTGATGGACCTGCTCTGGTGTCCACACTGCCCTGTTGCTGTTCTCATACTGCTCTATGCCCTGTGATGTACCTGCTCTGGTGTCCACACTGCCCCGTTGCTGTTCTCATACTGCTCTATGCCCTGTGATGTACATGCTCTGGTGTCCACACTGCCCTGTTGCTGTTCTCATACTGCTCTATGCCCTGTGATGTACTGCCTCTGATGGACCTGCTCTGGTGTCCACACTGCCCTGTTGCTGTTCTCATACTGCTCTATGCCCTGTGATGTACCTGCTCTGGTGTCCACACTGCCCTGTTGCTGTTCTCATACTGCTCTATGCCCTGTGATGTACTGCCTCTGATGGACCTGCTCTGGTGTCCACACTGCCCTGTTGCTGTTCTCATACTGCTGTATGCCCTGTGATGTACTGCCTCTGATGTACCTGCTCTGGTGTCCACACTGCCCTGTTGCTGTTCTCATACTGCTGTATGCCCTGTGATGTACTGCCTCTGATGTACCTGCTATGGTGTCCACACTGCCCTGTTGCTGTTCTCATACTGCTGTATGCCCTGTGATGTACTGCCTCTGATGGACCTGCTCTGGTGTCCACACTGCCCTGTTGCTGTTCTCATACTGCTCTATGCCCTGTGATGTACTGCCTCTGATGGACCTGCTCTGGTGTCCACACTGCCCTGTTGCTGTTCTCATACTGCTGTATGCCCTGTGATGTACCTGCTCTGGTGTCCACACTGCCCTGTTGCTGTTCTCATGCTGCTGTATGCCCTGTGATGTACTGCCTCTGATGTATCTGGTGTCCACACTGCCCATGCTCGAGCCTACACTGTGATGTTACCCCGAATATGTGTAAATAAAGTTGTCATTCATGTGTCGTGGGTTGTCGGAGTCATTCTTGCGTGTGTGATGCTGGTGTGTATTTGTTTTTCCTTCAAGGCAGTGTGTTCGGATATATGTCTCTCCCCCCTACCTAGGTCACGACTCTTGCAGGTGCTGCCGTCCACACGACTGAGTGGTTTCCGGTACATGTGACTCCCCCCTACCTGGGTGACGACCCTTGCAGGTGGTGCCCTCCACATGAATCAGTCGTTTCCGCTACATGCCACTCCCCCCTCTCTACGGCACGTCCCTTGCAGGTACTCCTCACCAGGCAGCGAAATGTTTGTAGCCTACCTGCGTCGTCCTCGATGGTGGGCCAAGACTAGGACGTGGTGGATCGCGTAGAGTATCGGGTATGCGTGTAGTGCAGGGTTCATGTCGGCGAGCGGGTCGTGGTGGGTATGGTCGCTGTGGTGAATCCGCTGTGTTCAGGCAGATTGTTTTTCCGCGGCGCTTTTATGTGTATTTTCCGCTATCTTGATTTGGTGGACGGGCGTAGACGTCAGTCCGTACGGCGGCGTATCTGGATTGGTTACGTCCGCTGCGTGGTTGGGTGTGGTTGTGCGGCGGACCGTCATCTACCGCAGCGGACGGATTTTGACCTCTATTTGCTATCCTGATCTGGCGGACGGAGTGTCCGCGACGGGCGGACGGAGAATAGGCATGTTCCGCATACTCCGGTGCTGCGGAGGCACTTCCGTCCGCCATCCTAATAGGCCCCTAAGTTATTAAAGAAGATTACACATTGTTAGTCATTTTCTGCCTTCCTTCAGTTCTACTTCTAGTTGGAACTCAAACATGCTAATAACTTGGAGCAGTTAAATCATGATCATATTACCATATTTAAAAGAGTGACATCCAAGATTGCCATATCGATTGATCTCTTTTCTAGGTGCAACTGTAAAAAGCTTTTATGAATTTGTTTTAGAACCCCTTGAGATCGATCTCTGGACAAGTAAGAATATATCTAGTCTGAGCATGCAACTCCAAATTTTCTTGATGAATTATGTTGAACGGAAGCCTGGTTTAATTATAATATGCATGTTTTAGATATAACTACAGTGGGTTTTATATAAGGCATTTGTTACAGGCATACATCCAGAAAATTATAAATATGGAAACATTTTGTGGTGCTGCTCTTTGTTAGAAAAATGAGTAAGATGCAAAGAATTTGAAAGTAAAATCTTTAAAAATTATTTGTTATGCTCTACGTGGTTTGCATGAAATTATTATACTTGTTGTTTAATGTCTGGACCCGTGACTATGAGACATAAACATAAGGGGTTACGTATGTGGAAGATTTGACTATAGGAGAACGGCCTTCAGCTGCAGTCCGATGTTTAAAACTTTTACTACTAAAACGTTCCATTTAAATTATTTAAGAAATGTGTTAATCTAAAACCTCCTCTTCAAGTAAAAATAAAGTAACATTTTGGATAATAAGATAATGTATTTTCCTTACTCGGTGCCCAGAATTGAGGAGCTTACTTCTTACACAGATAGGACAACTATTAAATGCATATTGGGCCCTATTCTCAGAGCAACATGTGGTCATAAACATATGTTAACAATCAAATTTACATTTTTTACACCTGTCAGAATTTCATAAATGAATCACTGGCAGGCAGACGCCCATTGCCAGGTGAAGAGATCGCTGCCACAAATATGAAGCTATCTACACCCATAAATTTCACTCAAGGGGTGGGTAAAATGGGCACTTTATGGTGTGGCGTGCCTTGAAAATTTGGGAACATCCACAAACTCATATGTTTGTGGGACTACCAAACTCGAATCCATCCCTTTTCCAACCGTGAAAGGGTCAGAAATTTACTTGAGAACAGGGGTGGGGCACATTTCTGCTCAGAGTGGGAAGGATAATGATTTTCTGAGGTGTAAGAAAAGGGATTTCTACACAGAAAAAATATTTTTCCTGTGAAGAACAATTTTTTTAAATGTTCATTTGCACAGGGGACTTCTAGTACCCCTTTGTTAAGTTCTCCACCATGGACAGAGCTGTCCATGGTGATGGTGTACAACTAAAGTAGGATCCTGCAGAGAAAGTCACGCGAGGATCCCACGAGTACACATGGGAACCTGCGCCCTGTGTAGCTTTCAAGGTGTACACCTAGAAATGATTGTAAATTGAAAAAAGTAGGCAAAATCAAGGAATTACAAGCAGATATCTCCACACATATATTGTTCTTGAATTGGGCCCTTCGTTCAAAAACTGAACTAGCATTTAATAAGTGTACATATAATAGAAAGGCTCCTGATGATTCTACACACTTTTCTGTTGTTATTTTCCTCTCTAACAAATGAGTGGAAATATATTTAAACTGGTTTAAAAATATATCAATAGAATTGTTTAATGTGCTTTTAAAAATCGGTTGCTTTTTATGTAACAAGTGTAGCATTTACAAATGGTCTGTTTATAAAACACAGGGTGAAATTTAAAGGTGTGCACTCAAAGGTGAAAGCCATGGATTGTATAGGATAGTATGTACACTTTGAAATACTCTACGTTTGAATATGAGTCTTTATTGGCTGATCGTATACATTTTATGGACCATAGGTCTTACTATACTTATTAATAATTAAAAATATCATGAAGTTTGCAAATTTTCCAATTCAACTTCATAAAATTTGTACAAGTGAAGTCCTGCAACTTTGCACGCATTATACATTCTGCCGATGCACATGCAGTATGCTTTATTTACCATCATATTATTTGTGGGAATACATAGTAATTAATTGCTACATACTCACACAAGCGCTCCCAATCAACTCTGTAATCATTTCATAATTTAATGAGGATGTTTAACTCATATGGGCCCACATATCATGGTGCTACATACTTACCAATAGATCACATGACTCATCATACACCACACATGATGGGTGCTATCAAGAACCTGTTCTGAAATAGAAGCAGAACTGAGCTGATCAACCATTTTGCAAGAGATTGCCTAGCCTACAGATCAAGCACTAATTTGGTAACAACACAAATAAGTGTATTCGCTCCAGACATTGCAGAGCGGTAATAACAAGCTGTTCCACAGTTACATTGCATGCAGGTAACTCACAAAAGTTCATTGTGGACAAACAGCATAGCCCTGACAACTGCTGTTTTTTACTACTCTAGTTGAAGTCAGTTTTCTTGCTTCCACCAGGTCCCATGGCATCCCTTTCACGCTTTTGTGTTGATAGAGGGGTATCTTGAAAAACTGGCTCACATCACAGTTTTTACACAGGCACAGAATAGTGCTAATGTAACGACCTGGTTCGTGTGTTTTTCATGTGCTTTGCTAACTTCCTTTGCCATGATTTTTGCCGCAATTAGCCACATGCATTTTTTCCCTGCAAAATGTGTTACATGTATGCATCTAACAATATCCCCGTGCCTTGTTTTTATTGCAAACTCTTCATTGGACGAGGTATCTGATGCTAAAAAATCTCCAATACCTTTTACATGCAGAGACATATGAAGGACTTAAGCCTGACCTTGAAAAACATCTTAATTTGACATATTTAAAGAATATACTAGCAAGTTTCAGTAGACATAAAAAAGATAGAAATTGCGTAGGTGGCCAAGCAAAATACACAAGAAACATAGACCTTTCTGACAGGGGCTCATGTACCAGTGACAACGTTTATAATCATAACATAAAAGTGGCAGAATCTTAATTACCCCTGAGAAAAGGGCAGAAATGTAACCTCACTTCGAGCCTGTGGCCATTAAATGCAAGAGGCCGAGCGCAGCTTGGAAACCAGATGTGGGCATTGGTCTGATGACGTGCTGTGAAATACATCATCAGGCCAACAGCCAAAAGAAACAGGAGTCCCAAGGACATATGTGTGAAGTAAGGTTCTTTTGAGTCACACTAAAATGTGAAAACACTCTTAAGAGACGACCTCAAGTTTATTATATATATTTATATGAAAAGAATTATATATACAGATAGATAGATAGACAGACAGATAGATTAGATATATATCTATATATAAATATAGATATATATTTTTTTCACTAAAAAACAAAGGTTACAGGTAAGTTATAGTTAGGCTCAGATTTCACTCATACAAAACCAGCTGTTATAGTTACCTGAGCTAACTATAACTTACGCCCCCGTAATGCACTGCTTATGGCTTCACATTTTACATCACTCATTTACATTATCAATGACCATTCAGATACCCACACACTCGCCCATACAGTCACTACAAACCAGTTACCCACCCATAGAGCCACTCACTCACCCATACAGCACTGACACAGCCACTCACCCACCAATATCGTCACTCACACAGCATCTCACTCACCCAGACAGCTACTCACACACCCATGAATACACCCACAGAGCCACTTACACACCCATACACACAAGGATACATACGGGCAAACAGCTACAAGTAGTATCACTCAGTAGTAGTGCAACTAGTATACTAATTTAACTTTTGTTGTAGGTTAGTATATATGTTTAACACCCATAAACTCTTAAACACAATTACACTCACTTGATGATGTCATCAGTGATGTCATTTGAGATGTCTTCAGTGATGCCATCAGTG
The DNA here is from genome assembly GCF_964261635.1 of Lissotriton helveticus. Taxonomy (NCBI): domain Eukaryota; kingdom Metazoa; phylum Chordata; class Amphibia; order Caudata; family Salamandridae; genus Lissotriton; species Lissotriton helveticus. Next base: position 440,114,333 of record NC_136063.1, read on the forward strand.
ATGTCACTGACCATGTCATGAGTGATGTAATATATGAGGTCATAAGGAGTGCATTGCGGGGGCATAAGTTATAGCTCAAGTACTAAAACTGCTGAATTTCACTGGAAATGTACGAGTGAAATCCGAGCCTAACTATAATGTCCCTGTAACCTTTGGTTTGATCAGTGAACTGCTAAAGTTTTTTAAATTTTAAAATTTTACTTTTGAACTATAACAACCCTGTAACCTTTGTTTTTTTTAAGTGAATGTCTATGTTTTTTTAACTAGTAGTCATGTTTGCAGAGTGGTGGAGGAAGGGTGCGTAGCCTTCAAAGTCCTCTAATCAACTGCCATCTGTCGGACATACTGGAGTTAATAGGAATGCTTATTGACCCCCAAGAACCATCAACATTCAAGGGGACTTCATACCACAAAAAGCAGTGCACCAGGAGGCACATTTACAGAGTGGTGGAGAAAGGGGTGTGGCCTCTAAAGTCCTCTCAGCAATCCTGCTGAGTGGAACTTACTGGAGGTAACAGGAGGGCTTGTTGGCCCCCAAAGGCACTCTTGAGTAAAGAAGAATTCCTCCCTCAACCAGCACTGCACCAGGAGGCACGTTTGAGCAAGTGGTGGTGAAAGGGAGCATGGCCTTCGAAGTCCTCTCAGCAATCACACTCTGTGAGACTTACTGGAGTTAACAGAAGGGCATGCTTGCCCCCAGGTACCCTCAGCATACAAGGAAACTTCATCCCCCAACCAGCAGTGTGCCAGGTGGCAAGGTCTGCAGAGTGGTGAAGAAAGTGGGCGGGGCCTCCTTCAACTTAAATAGTTTTTTAGAAATGTATTACTGGAGGAAGGCAGTGTGGTCCCCTTTCCCTGGGCCAATTTGAGCAATGGGGAACCCATCCCCCGGGGACAGGCCTTTTCTTTTAATTGTTTTTATTTAACTTAAAGGGAGAAGGACTTAGCAGCCCCCCTCCTGAGCAGATATCTGCCCAGGGATTCCCTCCCCTGGGTACAGACTCAATTGTGGGTGCCCTGGTCCCACCCAGGGCACCCACTGCCACTGATAGGGACCGCAGAGGGAGCGTGAGGGCCCTCGCAGTCCCTGCCAGCTCCCTGCCTCCAGCAGGAGCCGGCATTGCTTTTACACATGGGAGCTGCTAACAAGCAGCCCCCGTGGGTAAAATAAATTGTGCTCTGCTTTGAGCAAGCAAGAGCAAAATGCTCTCATCTTCTCAAAGTGGAGCACAGTTTGCTATGTGTTACCAAGCCATAGCAAACAGATACGTCCCGAGGGTGGGCTGCCCGGGACATAGCAGGGGAAGGCCCTGGGGGGTGGCAGGCCCCAGGGCCATCAATGGTTCTGGGAGGGGAGATGTGCAGACCCCCTCCTTGCTTCAATTTTATCCCAGAAAGGTGGTGGTCCACAGAGCTGTAATGGGGTCCATGCTGCCCATCCGAATTATTTAAATTTAAAGCCCCGGGAAGGCGACAGCTCCCTGGGCTTGCGGGGACATCAGCGCTGCCCAACCTGCTTTCTTTATACATAAAGGGCCCGGAGCGGTGGCGGTCCCTCGGGCTGGGGTGTTTGAAGAGGCCCCACCATTTATAAAAATATAGGTGGTGGTCCCCAGGGCAATGGGGGAAGCCTTACAGGCTTTCCCAGCATTTATTTGAAAAGAAGCCCTGGGGAGGTTGTGGTCACAGGGGTATTGGTAAGCCCAATGAGGGGGGCCCATGCACCCCCCATATTATATGCAAATGCCCCCTGGACTCGGCGCACATGGGGGCTCATTAACAATGAAGCACAGGTGCCCATGCTTCATTTAAAAAAAGAAATGTGGGCAGGATTAACAGTCAATGCAGCTCCTACCAAAACCTTTTTTAAACAATGCTTTTTTGCCCCTTGAGGGTCCCTGTGGGACCCCCTCCCAAGAAGCCAAGGGGTGGGGTGTTTCTATCCTGCCCCCTTATCATTTTCTATATGTTTTCTGTGGCTCTGTTCAACCGAGTCACAGGATGGCTGCCAACACTTCCTGGTTTGAAGTGTCGGTAGCCAATCATATCTCTGCACAAGATCAAGAGGGGTCATGGATCCTCTGCATCCCCAGATATATAACTCAAAATTTCTTTAAATAACTCCCCAACTACAAACCAGATTTGCACCAAATCACAAAACAGCACTTCCCTAAAGCAACCTCTACCTTTCTTCTAAATTTGATGTAATACTTTGTACCCATGTCTAAAGTTTCCTATCAATCAATCAGGGGCTTGCAAAGTGCGGCTACTCACACATGAGGGTCTCAAGGTGCTGGGGGGGCTGCTGGTCCCTCTGGGTGGAAGATCATTCGAAGAGCCAGGACTTTAGATCCTTCTTGAATTGGGTCAGCGATGCTGATTGCCTGAGGTGGAGGGGCAGGGTGTTCCAGGTCTTAGCGGCGAGGAAGGAGAAAGAACTTCCTCCGGTTCTGGTCTTTTGGATCCTGGGGACAGAGGCTAGGATGAGTTGGGTGAAACGTGATTGTCTGAAGGGTATGTGGAATGCAAGGTGGTGCTTCAGGTATGCTGGCTCTTCGTTATGGAGAGCTTTGTAGGCGTGTGTGAGTAGCCTAAAGGTGATTTTCTTGTTGACTGGGAGCCAGTGAAGTTGTCAGAGGTGTTGCGTGATGTGGCTGCGGTAGCCGATGTCGAGGACTAGTCTGGCTGTGACGTTTTGAACGTTCTGTAGTTTCTTGAGCTGTTTCTGGGTGCTGCCGGCATAGATTGAGTTGCCCTAGTCGAGTCTGCTGGTGATGAGTGTGTGGGTGACAGTCTTTCTGGATTCTGTGGAGATCCATCTGAATGTCTTTTGGAGCAGGCGGAGCGTGTGGAAGCAGGCTGAGGAAACTGGGTTGATTTGGCAGTTCATAGTGAGCGATGAGTCCAGTATGATCCCACGGTTGCGTGCGTCGTCTGTCAGATGGGAGGGGATGCCAGAGCGGCTGGCCACCAGGAGTATTCCCAGGCTCAAGGGGTGTGTCTCAGGATGAGTACTTCAGTCTTGTCCGATTTGATCTTGAGGCAGCTGTCTTTCATCCAGGTAGGCCTTCATTCCACTGTGAAGTAGGTTCTGGCATTTGTAGGTTTGTTGGTGAGGGAGAGAATCAGCTGAGTGTCATCGTCACAGGAGAAGATGTTGAGTCCATGGCTTCTGACGATGGCTGAGAAGGGGGCATATGGAAATTAACATGGGAAAATGCATTTTGGAACCCCCTTGTTCTCGGTCCCCACTTGATGGATCATATTTATATGGTAAATGTTATATACACACACATATTGTTATGTATTATTTTAGGACTCTATTGTAAGTTTCCCGATTCATGCCCTTATATAGGTATAAATCACTATATCCTTATAGGCAAAGAAATCATAACCATATTTGGGCATAGATCATGCAGTCCAAACACAGCAGGGCTACTTCCACTAGTTCCGAAAATCCACAACGATTTCTTGGAAAAACCCGCCTTCAGCAGTCAGGGACTTCCCCTTGCTTGAGCACAGATTTATCCAAGAACTCATGGAGTTTACAAAGAACTGAGACTCTTTAATGACGTTATTATGTCCAACCATACGTCAAACCAGGCACCTTCAAGGTATAAATATGCCTACACTTGCCCAAGCAAACACACAGTGGTTTGGAGCAGTTCGACTATCTACTTGCCCGACACAGCCTGCTACAGCAAGTGCCGAAGGAAGCCGACCCTCCAGCAGATGCACTAAGAGAGACGCTGTTTTTTCTCCTGCCGAGAAATCCAGCTCCAGTGTTTCCAAGCTACCCTTGCGGGTTGTTGGGAAATCGAGTCCCGAGACCAACCTTCTCCATTCTAAACTAAGGTACGGAGCTGATTAGACCCTTAGAGAAATCTTGTGCAGATTCTTGGCAAAAGAATACTACATTTATGCTACACCTCACTTACTTCTTCCCTTGTACTAAGCTTAGGTTAGGTACACCCGGGTAGGCGTATTTTAGAACCACCAGTTGAGTACTTTTAGCCTCTGTTATTTATTTATGTATTTTTCTATGGTTTAGGAACCATACAATGCTCTTACAGTATAATTTTATTCTACTATTTATACAGTACGCATTATATTTTATAAACTGTGTTACGATTGTAGCAGTTCATTTCTTATGCTTGAGAAAGAAGACTGTTCAATAAATCTTTTTATTGAAAATGCCCGTCTATCTATTTCTCTGCACCTCTAGTGAAACGAAGCATGCACGATTGACTGAGTGAAATATCTATCTATAGTTTCCACGACTGAAGATACGTTTTATCTTGGGGAAACAAAGTTGCAATGTTTATGCGGTTGTCAGAGACTAATCCCTTCTTGTGAATTTGAGAAACTTTCTAGTGACCTCTGAGCTAGCTGGCACACACAATTAAGTCTAGTATATTCGGTAGAGACCTAGTCGACCTCAGTCCTACGTCTAATCTACAGGATATATTATTCCAATGCGCAGAGCCTATTGGGATTATAGGAACTACACTACATGGCGCCCAACGTTTTGTAAGGCACTAATTTAATGCTAGATACTAGACCCCTTTTTCCCGTAAAATACTCCAATAGACGTCTGGAATGGGTTAAAGGATAAAATATCCGCCTCAAACTGAGTAGGACGAAAAATCCTATGTATTGGTTTTTGGATTTGTTCAACGTTGAAGGATACAGTGTTCCATAATATTGTGCACCCTATCTTTATTTCCTTGAAACTTGCTCTGCAAACCTTCATAAAAAATGACGGAGAGTGACGAAGAGTTGGCTAGAGCCGCACAAAACCTAGATACTACAGGTCTTAATGAAAATGACCCGGATGTTTTACACTTCCCGGCAAATGTAATAAAAATTATAGCTTACAAACTCATAAGTAATGGAGTATCAATGAGAGGTGGTAAAGTAATATTTGTGATAGAGGCACATGAATATCGGAAGACAGAGGTATTCTATTCATGGTTTGACTTTCCACAAGCAAATCCAGTAAAACATGAGTTCCACTACTATAAAATAAAGGAACCTCCAGCGGAATACGTTCCTTTCGAGGACGTTGAAATTCCACTAACTTACCAAGAGCATCAGCTTTGGTTTAATGGAGCCCTACAACATCAAAATCACATTACGAGGCTCGGTCCACTAGGTAGACCAGGAGCTACATGGCCGGTATTAGCCAGCTATACGCCACATCCTGATATTGAAAAATGACAGGACCAGAATTGTTAGCTCAGCTAAAACAATTAATTAAAATACACAGATAATTGGTATAATATGTCATGCGGACCTTAACAGTCCAACCTGCTATTAGAATTCCACAGCACACCCCTCATCAGGGGAACACAAACAAAATCACACCACAGACTATGCAGTCAGTAATCGGTAAGTTGCCCGCAAAAAGGGAACAAATTCCATTCTGGTTAGCCCAGAAAATTACTCAAAGAGAGGTAGTATTTCCCAATAGTACACTTCATGAGAAACACAGGATTCTAACAATCTGTTTACCAATGGAGATTACACCACACGTAGAGGGCTGTGACACTTGGGGTACAGTCTTCGCTTCAATCTACACGAAAACACATGGTGTCCCATCTATTGCGGTAATACCAGACGTTCTAAGACAGATTCAAAATGAATACGGTCGAGAACCGTCCTTAAATCTTGGTATGAAATTACTGAAAGATTTCAAACAGGTCTCGGCTATGCTATTAGCCAACATTAAAGGTGAAGCAGCATCTGTGGCAATCCGCTAAAAGAAACAGATATTACTGAGCAACCATATCAACTTGCCAGAATTGTTGAAAAATCTTATGAAGAACTAGGTAGAGATAGTTTTGGAGGGAAACCTGTAAAGCACGAACTAACAAAACATCCTGAAAAAGTTTTTATCAAAAATAATCTCACTACTCCTTAAAAGAAGTGGGAGAACACTAAACAGACACTTCCTAAAAAGAAGCGTTCTCAGTCCAGAGGAAGGTCTCCTCAGAAGGAGCCATCTGAAAAGAGATATAACCTAAGAAATAGGGATAATATAAGAAAACCTGATAGATATCATGATACTGATACACGATCCTCTCGTACCTTTCAGATCTCCTAGCAGAAATCCGAAAGAAGAGGATGATCAGAACAAAAAGAAGAACGCGTGAAGTCCAAAGACGAACAACACGTTCCGAAAAATAAGAAAACCCAATTCACCAAAAAGAAGGTAGCAAGGCTAAAAATCAGACTTGCAGAGCATCTTGAGGACACAACTCAAGAACGGGGAGTGGGCCCAGACAATGCTGGACAGTGCAGCAGAGGTCACCATAGCTCGCAGGATCCTGAAGCGTCATCTGGAGACAGTGGATCTAAATGAATACATTCAGGTTGAAACTGCCGGCACCAGGGTTAGTGTACCCCATAAGTTATATGACGTAACGCTCCAAATAGAGGGGGATATAACTAGGAAAATAAAAGCACTCTTTTGGGAAAAACTGTCTAAGTGTTATGACATCCTTCTAGCAGAAAAAGACTGTCCACCTGAATTTATCAAAGAGTGCCCACATGGCGAAGAAATCATTATGCCAGCCTTCTCTAATCATATTCCTATTCATAAAAAATGCACGTATGCCAGAAAATGGGCTGTGGCCCAGGCACCAGCATTATATAAAAATCATGTGGGATGGGATAAGGATTCTCCTCATCATAAAATCCAGTTAAAAAAAATCAACCTACTGCTCAGAGGCCGTATCCAGTAAAACAGGAAGCTAAAATACAAGTCAGGGAGTTCTTAGATCAACTTGAATACCAAGGGGTGATTAAAACATGTACCTCGTCAATGAACAATCCTTTGTTTCCTGTCTCCAAACCAGACAATACATATCGTCTAGTTTTGGACTCTTGTAGCAAAACTTTTGTGGTACAAAATGCACACAGTGCAGCTCTGATGAATAACATGGTGCGCGTTTGAAGACGGAGTGAATATGTAAACATGAATTAAAGATTAACACGGTTTGATGAAAAGCCTTGAGTGTAAAAGTTAGAAAAAATAAAGATCTTTTCATTACGAAATCTGAGGAAGTGACTGAAATCCGAGTTTCCTGACTTAAATAAGAAAACTCTGCCAAACACCCGTACCTACATAGACCTCGGCCAGAAAAAGAAAAGAAGGATACATCGAATTACAAGGTCCTATAACTATCTTGTATATAGGACTGTCAATTGAACTGAGTAGCCTTGCAGATATGAACATATCTTCTGTGTTTCTGTAGAATCTTTAGAGGATACCCAGTGCCCACACAAAAAGGAAGCAAACTTTTCTCTGTCGGTCCTGAGGAAGGTGGTTCAAGCCCACCGAAACACACGTCGACCTGGCGTGGGAATCTACATTATAACTCATGTTACCTCAGCTACAGAAAAAAAGAGATTGTTCTGGATAAAAAGAGGAGTGTGTGAAGATGAATGTATGAGTAGTATGTGAGTGTAGATAGGTGTGTGGCAGTATGGGTGTTTTTTTAAATGTATTTAAAACTTGGGAAATAGTAATATGATGAGTTGAATTTTAATGTTTATATGACTAAGAGAAAATAATAAACTAAAAAGAAAATTATTCAGAAAATAAGAAAAAAAGCTTTCCTGATATACATACAAAAAAATCAATACATTATTGAAAAGAAAAAAGAAAATAAGTGTACCTGTTATGTTTTGTAGGACTCTTTAGAAAATATTTGAACAATGTCACAAGTTAAATAATATTCAGGCCGTGGGGGAATTCTCTTCTGTTGTGATTGAAACATGTACCTCGTCAATGAACAATCCTTTGTTTCCTGTCTCCAAACCAGACAATACATATCGTCTAGTTTTGGACTACAGATATTTAAACTCTTGTAGCAAAACTTTTGCAGTACAAAATGCACACAGTGCAGCACTGATGAATAACATAGTGTGCAAAAAATACAAAACGACATTAGACATTTCAAACGGTTTCTTCTGTCAAAACATTGCACCAGATATCAGGTATTGCCCGCTTTTTCAATCATGGGGACACAGCGACAATTTTGCCATCTCCCCCAGGGATTCAAGAATAGTCCAGGATTATTTTCAGCCAGAGTAACAGAGTTACTACAAATGTATGATGATGAGGCATTATCTTAGGTCGATGACATCTACCTTACATATGATGATTTGGACAGGCACTTGAACAGGGTGAACACCATAATACTTGGGTTCGCCTCAGAAGGGTATAAATTCAATTTTAAGAAATCACGAATTGCCTACCTCAATGTCCTATTCTTAGGATACGAACTTTCGAGTGAAGGCAAAAGCCTGGCAGCAAACTTTTTAGAAAAATGTGCGCTGCTCCAAACTCCAAAAACGCTGAAAAACCTACAGTAAATTCTAGGATTCCTAAACTTTGGAAGAACTTACATTCTGAATTATGCAGAAAGGGTTAAACCTCTCTACGAATTAATCAAACCTGATTTCAAACCTACTAATTGGACTCAAAAACACACAGAAATTTAGCGTTCAGTACAAACTGACATGTTGGCAACAGCACACTTACAAACACGCGACAATATACGCAACCTTGTAATCCGAATCATCCCAGGGAGATGAGGATTCACATACCTAACCTTTAATGAAGGTGAAAAGGTACCAATAGCTTACAAATCACACTTGTACACACAAGCTGAAATGAAATTCAATTCAACAAAAAAGATTCTGACAGTGGTTCAGACAGCTGTGGCAAAGGAGAGAGCCTTCGCACAGGGTAAACGCATTAAAGTCGTTACACCTGTACCTGCCTTAGAGGCAGTGACAAAGGCAAGCATTCCAAATGCAAAAGCTCTAAATCCAAGATGGATACAATGGGTTAATTCTCTTGCTGCAACAGACGTTGAATACATTTTTGACCCGTACTTGAATACACAAGAATTTCTCCAATACGAACAGGAATGTCCTCTGCCTACTGAAATTCAACCTCTAGAACATTACGGCTGTATAATATATACAGACGGATCAGCACAGCCCGCAATTGGGGGTAAACAAGCTTATAGTGCTGCATGCGTGATTGTTAAAGGTCGCTGGCAGAATGGTAAATTCAGACCTATGGTCACAAAAACTCAATCTCTCGGAGACTGTACAGTTCAGCGAGCTGAACTAAAGGCATTCAAGATGGCGCTTGAAAATACCGATCGCGAATTCTCCACACTCATAGTGTGCGATTCGTATAACTGCGTCAGGAATTACAATGAATATCTGCAGACCTGGGTTCAAAATTGTTTTAAAAATACAAAAGGTGGCACAATCAAGCATAATATACTTTGGGAACAAGTAGTTCTTTTGCAGAAAGAACCACAAAAGACTCACGTGATTCATACACTGAGTCATCAGCGTGATGGCGTCCACGTTGAACGGAATTCATTGGCTGATGAACCCGCGAAGGCAGCTGTGTAAATGACTTCCATAGCTACAATCAATCATTCGAAAACAACGATAGATGGTGAAACCATGCTCGCTGTCAATGCCACGAGCAAAGGCAGTGGAGCCACGTTACCTCTAAATTATCCACTTGAGTATACATACATAATTAATGCAAACTCTGTTCCTTTTGCTCGAATCCCTGGAGTGGGGGATAGGGTAATTCCAAACAGGAACCGGAGAGGTGCTCTCGTTTTCGAAGAACATATGGGAGAGGGTCTGAAACATCAAGGGATCTCTAAATCTCTACTAGAATTAGAAGAAATATACTGGTGGCCAGGGATGAAAGCTCATGTAGACGAATTCGGAATTAATTGCGATGACTGTTACAAATACCACAGCTTTGAACACCACCAGATTCCTGACTACAATGTAGCCAGCCCAGTACAGACACTACTGTTAGACAGCATAAGGCTATCTACATGCGGACGTCCGAATGGACTGATGCAGTCCCACAAATATTAAGACAAGATTCATTTGGATGTGGCCCCAGCGCTCAGCTGACGCTCGAACTGTTATAAAAGATTTGCGAGTCTTTATCAGCACATATGCAATCGGCACGCTACATTCTGGCCAGGGTTCTGTGTTTAGCTCTAGGGCTTACAAGGAGGCCATGGCCAGTTTGGGCGTTGCATTGTGATTTTCAAGTCCATTCCATCCTGAGGGAAATTTGGTTGTGGAGAGAAAAAACCATGACATAAAGCAATCTATAACAGCTAGGCTATTAGGTTCGGGTGATGGGTGAGTCAAACATCTAATAAATGTCCAACGTAGTCTTAATAACCTGCTAAGAAATTCTCTGGGTGGAATCACCCCATAGGAAATCCTTTTTGGTACTAGAATGTTGGTCGAAGATCTCGATCGTCACACTTCAGTGGTGGAACAAAAACCCTTTGATATCAAAGATCGTTTGGCTGTTTTACAGGACTTAAATGAAACAAGAAGAAAAGTCTAAGCAATACCAGCGAAAAACAAATGACCACTGAAGAAAAACCACCTGTCCCAGCAATACCTGTCTGGATTCCAAAGATTGGGGATCTGGTCAGGGAGAAAATAGCAGACAAGAAGGAATTTGGGCCTTCTTACAGAAAACCAGTACCTGTACTAGCAATCCACGGATCAAGAACAGTACTACTGCCGCCCCTTGCTGGAAAAAAGGAGAACCGGTCTGTGTCAATTGACCTGGTAAAATCACACCATGTGGCCGATAATAAGTAGTAGGCCCAGTGGACTCCCAAGATGTAGCAGACAACCAAATCTTGCTACAATCCAAGAGGTTCAAACTGAAAGACTTATCACCTTTGATAAACCTGCAGTTAGAAAAGAAGGACTATGCAACAAAGCCATTGAACTTGTGCCTCTTGATACCCAAATAACAGTTCGTCAAGAAAGTCCCGTCTACAGTGATGTAGCATCTGACTATACAAACATGTCAAGGGAACAAGCAACTCCAGCGATTTTGAAACATCCGGTTGCAATACTAACAATTGACAGAACTGCCTCTGGCTATTTTATCAGCTTCGATAACTTTTCTGAGGATCCCAGTGAACCGGAAACTACGGCAGCAAACAACTCTTTCAAGGAAAAAGTGAAGGAACTTAGGCAAGAGCTTACAAATACATATCTGGTTTCACCATGGGTTGAACTTTGGATTGTGTTAGGTGTACTTTATCTCCTGCTATGGCTCATTCTTGTGTTAAGTTTGGAAAAGCTGATAGATGGAAAGCACATTAAAATGGACACAGCAAGTTAGAACATCAACTTGCTCCTGAGGCCACACAAATCATCTCATCGTGAACAACGAGACCTGTCATCAGTGAACATCACAGCGGTCCCACTACCTGGTGGAATAGCATGGGATACAACTGATTATGACATGAATGGCCCTGTTGAGCTGCTAAAGATTCCTCATCAATTTAAGGTTTCCTTGAGTGATTTTGTCTCGCCTAGCACATTTTCTAATGATTGGGACTTTGAGCCTGTTAATAACATGATGGCAGACTTAGAAATGTCAGCAAAGTTTACAAAACATGAATAATTAGAAGGTTCACCAAATTATGAAGAAATGTATTGTTTTAATCATTTTGGCCATCATTACTTGCATAAATCTGCAAACCCTAGAAATGTTTTAACTTATAATCAATGGGAACATTGTCCAACACCACCAAAAGGTAGTTCAAAAACGTTTCTTAGAAAATTTCCATATTTTAAAGGTTTTAATGTTACAAACCCGGAAAGGTTTTACTTTAAAAATGTGAATAAGACAGGAATAAAGAGTATGTTGACAAATACTAAACACATTTATTCTGCTGCCTTTTATGCTCAATTGTCCACCTTAGGCTTTAACTTTTGGAAAGACAACATTGAGACAAAAACTGTTTGGGGCACAAAAGACTGGCAGGTACAAGGTTTAGAAGCATTGTTCAGAGCCTGCATCATCCCATGAATTTGAATTTATAGGAATTTATATAGCGCACGTATACCACGCGGTTTCTTGGCGCTTTAAGGATGCTTGACCAGTGACTGGGGAGGCAGAATTACTGGGATGGGAAGGCGTGAGAAAAAAGGAAGGTCTTGAGTGCCCTGCGGAATTCAAGATAAGAAGGAATAGATCTGATGTAAAAGGGGAGAGAATTCCAGAAAGTAGGAGCAAGGACAGTGAAATTTGGGGCCCCCGGATTTCTTTTTCTTGAACCGAGGGACCGAAAGAAAGAATTTAGTGGAGGAGCAGAGTTCTCTGTTGGGGCAATAGGTGCAGATGGCGGAAGAGATGAACTCAGGGGCAGTTCCCGCCAAAGCCTGAAAAGTAGTGCAGCCCAGTTTGAAGAGAGCCCGTTCCTTGATAGGCAGCCAATGTAGGAGTAGAAGTAAGGGGGTCATGTGATGAAATCTGGGCAGGCCGTAGATCAGGCGGGCGGCCTGGTTTTGAACTAGTTGAAGGCGATGTAGAGCGTATGCAGGGGCACCGTTATAAACAATGTTCCCATAGTCCAGCCGGGGTAGGACCATCGCCATCAAAATCAATTAAAGGGCAGGGACAGAAAAGAACCGAGAAATTTTCCGTATAGTGCGGAGGGCAAAGAATCAAGAAGAGACAACAGAACTGATCTGAGAGTGGGGAGTAAGGTGTTTGTTAAGTGAGATCCCTAAAGTTTTTACAGAGGGTGAAGGTGAAGGGGAGGTACCCAGGGAGGAAGGCCAGAAATTGGGGGACCAGGGACTGGGAGTGCGACCAGTAACAACAAGTTCAGTCTTGTCCGGATTTAATTTCAGATGGTTGCCGCTCATCCAATCACTGATGAACAGCATGACAGACTGGAAGTTGAGTATACTGGTGGGGGAGTGCGACAGATGAAAGATGAGTTGGAGGTCATCGGCATAATTATACACGGTGACCTCCATTTGCTGAAGTGCAAAAATAAGTGGTGAAATGTAGAGATTGAATAGTAAAGGAGAGAAAGAAGAACCCTGAGGAACACCACACCAGACTGAGTGGGGGGGCTGTGAATTCCGCCAGATGGACGGCCTGAGTGCGATCCCTAAGGAAGGAGCTGATCCAGGCCAGGGCGAGGCCCTCGATACCTGCCACCTTGCACGGGTGAGGAGGATGGAATGGTCAACCGTGTCAAAGGCGGTGGAGAGATCTAAAAGAACAAGGGCCTGGGGAGTATTGGTGTCTAGGCCCTCTCTAAGGTCGTCCATCACAGAGATAACCACCTTCTCGGTGGAGTGCCGGGGGCGGAAACCGGCCTGCCGGGAAGCAAGTCCCCCACTCTCCTCCACGAAGGCGCCTAGGACCTGGGTGACATGGGCCTCCAGGACCTTCGCCAGAAAGGGGAGGAGGGAAATAGGACGATAATTGGAGGGAGAGGCAGGGTCAGCCCCGGGTTTTTTTAAAAGGGGGATGACAATGGCAGTTTTGTGGAGGGCTGGAACTATCCCCTGTTCAAGGGAAGCATTAAGGAAGGTAAGGGGGGGAAGGTAGCAGCTTGCAAAGAGCCTGCGAAGGATACGCGCCGGGGCAATGTCCGCAGGGGATCCGGATTTAACACGGACCAGTAGAGAAAGAAAGGTGTCTCTAGTCAATGGGGGCAGAAGAGTCAAGCGTCAGGTAAGAGAGGGGGGCTGGGGGTCACAAAAAGTAGAAGAAGGGGGCGAAATCCCAGCCTTGATGAGGGCAACTTTCTCAACGAAAAAGTCGTTGAGAGAGTTGCACATCAGCTGGGAGGGAGGGATCTTAGTAGAGACTCTTTCAGAGGAAGACAGTTCCCGGACTATGGCAAATATCTCCCTAGACTGGTTCTCTGCAGCCAAAACTCGCCCTGAGAAATAGGCTGTTTTTGCCCGGAGGATGTCGTTTTTATATTCTTTAAGAGTGGAAGTGTAACCGGATTTCAGAAGAGGACAATAGGCACGCCTCCAGGCTCTCTCAGCTTGGCGTACCTCCAGTTTTTTTACCTTAAGGGCGGAGGAGAACCATTTGTTCGCATCGTGGGCGCGTTTGACTGTAACACGTTTCAAAGGAGCAGCTTGATCGCAGGCCCTCAAGAGCCAGCTATTCAGAACATTCAGCTGCCTGGATGGCGTGAGATCAGCCAGGTCAGGATCCGAGGCAGATAGAAAGGAACAGAGGACGGGAATGTCAACTCTGCTCCAATTCCTCGCCCAGGTATGTTTGGAGAATGGAGTAGTGGGAGAGATACTGAGATCCAAAGAAAAAGAAATCAAAGAGTGATCCGACCAGGAGCAAGGTTGGACCGAAAGGGCGGATACCGAGGTATTAAGGGTCCAGATTTGATCTAATGTATGGCCATGGATGTGGGTAGGGGAGAGAACACGAGAAACAAAATTCAGGCTAAGAAGAAGCTCAGTGAAATTACGGGATGCCACGTCTTCTGCAGGATCGTTGGGCCAAAAATTGAAATCCCCAAGAAGTAAGACCGAGGAGTTATTAATTACCAGAGTTCCTAGGAGGTCAGAAATAGCAGGGAGGAAGCGGGGACAGGGCGAGGGGGGACGATAGACAAGATCACACGTTAGTGGAACCTGGGAAAAGGTAGAGCGGATGATCAGACAATCCGCCATGGGTAGGGAGGGAGAAGGAAGTATTTGAAAACAAAGGTCCGCCCGAACAACCAAGGCAACTCCACCACCTACTCGGCCCTCGGGTCGGTCGGCCCTAAGGATAACATAGGGGAGGGAAGGGCAGATAAGACACTAGGAATAGAGTCGGTACAAAACCAGGTCTCAGTCAGGAATAACAAGTCAGGCTTAGCAGAGTCCAGGAAGTCAAACAATTCTAAATGATGTTTTACAGCCGATCTAGTGTTAAGTAGAAAGGCTGAAAGATGGGGCGACGTGAGTGGCAGAGGAGCGATGGGAGGGGACCTGGGGGAAACCAAAGGAAGGGAGGGGTGGGGAGATTTTATGGCAGGGAGAGCAGCATAGGAAAAGGGACGGGCTAGACCAAGTTCACTAATCCGTGCGCAAATGGCTACCTGAGGGAGCCACTGTACCTGTAGTGCCAGTAGTTGTGGAGTGGAATATGAGAAAAAACGGGCAGGATGGGGGGGCCCTGGCCCCGGTCGGCCACGGACGGGCGCAGACGGGCTTGCCTTTGGCGTGCCTTCGGCACGCCGTCGGCGCGCCCGCTGCGCGTTCGCATGGGGCGTTGTTTTATCAGCCTCAAGGCTAGTGCGCTGCCCTGTGAGCCCCGCCACCTCACCCAAAATGGCGCCCGCTACCCCGTCAGTCCACAAGCTGTGCCGGACCGGGGCTAGGGGAGCGGGAGGAGCGAGGGAGGCGAGCAGCAGATAAACAACAAAACAAGGTAAAATGCAGTTTAAAAAAAGCTAGCCTTTTAATTTAAAATCGTTAAAAGCTAGTAATCAGGCAATGATTACAAAAATTCTCAGGGAATTCCCATACGCGAGCACAGCTGCCACAACCCACCGCCACTGGGTCCCAAATGATGTTCCTAAATGACACTGTTCAACAGACATCTTGTCTTGGCATTGCTAAGATAAAAGATTTAAACAAACCCTCCATACCTAAGCCCACACCTGATAGTAATTTAACTTCAGTTAAGGAGGTGGACATAAATTATATTATACAAAGGAACAGAACAAATCCTGAATGGGAAAAAATGGTTAATCTGGCCCACAGACACGAATCACTGTCAAGATAGATTGCTGAACAAGACACAAGGATTTACAGTAACTCGGCCAGATCCAATATATAGCCAAAGACAACATCCAGGGATAATAATAACTTATAGTGTAGGAAAACTATGCATACTACAGAGATCCACACTTCCAGACATAAAACAACACTTATCTTTGCTTAAAGATGGCGTTGATTTACGAGAATTCTTACTAGGTCCTCGTAATCCACGTCGTAAATGTTTCATATTCGCCGGTATATACCCTTCTTACAATGAAGCTTGGAAAGTCACGCAAATGGAAACAACTAAAAGAATACGAGAAATTGATTGTATTAATCTAGAGAAATCACTCTCTGCAGTTGACAATGGGTTAACAACTCTCTCGTCCAGAATTTACTCTTTGGACAGCATTGTATCATCTGCCTTAGACATAATGGAACAGGATTTGCTAATGCTACAACATGCCAGTCTCAATTACGATCTATAATGCTACTAGGCTGGACGTTGCAAAACCTTCATTCTGGCTACGTGCCCTGGCGTTTATTCAGTACTATGTCACTGTTTACTGTATTTAACCTTACAGATAAACAAATCTCGTTGGCACAGAGGGGAGCAGACTATACGGTGCTGAGCATTGAAAAATTGGAGAGATTACCATTGACCGTTTCTGAGAAACCATCAGTTGAATGGAAAATACATGGCACCATCACCATACCAGTGACAACTTTCCAGTTTCAGTATTGCTTAAAACACATACCAGCAGGCCTCTATGAAAGGTTGGGTAAAGAATACATTAAGTCGACCTGGGATTTACCATACACACACAAATGTTGGAGTGGGGGTAAGGAAGTATGTCTTAGTGGTAAAAATTGTGAAAACTCACTAAGTGCCAAGGTATTAATTTACACGGAGCCTGCGAAGGTTCTTCCAATAACCTTTCTTGCCACCTGCAGCTTCGCCCACAGCAGTGATAGATCCAATTTTCAGGCAGCTTTCCAATGGCAGCTACATTATGTTAAATGATCACAGCTGTTGTGGAATGATGCCAGGAATAAGCTATCTCATTACTGTGTCAGCCAGGGTAATTTGTTGTATGCAAGTATACCAAAACAGACGGGGAGTCGCCACTATGGCCTTCACTAAACATCTCTTCTATACGAACTGATACTTTAAGCAGAATGAAAGCCATTCTTTTGCAAACAACTGTGCCACTGACCTCGTCCAGAGAAACGTATGACCTGCAAGCTGCAAGGTCCTCTGCAGAGATACATGCATTATTATCAACAAACTGCCCAATACATTTAGCAGAAATGTTAGGTCGTATCTTTAACATGTCTGATACCAGCGGTATTGCACATGTATTTAAGACGATTTTTTCGGGACTGTTAGCATCCTTTGAAGCAGTCCTGGGCATTTTCCCTAACTTCGTCCACTCTGTGTTCGGCGGCCTGCATCTCATTTTGGGACTCGTAGCAGGGATCTTATTTTTATTCCTACTGCTCCGTTATGGCAAATTCGGCCAACAATGATACCCAAGCCGGCATGGAACATGCGCTACAGGCGATGAGGTACCGTGACAGAATAACACAGATCCTTGGCTTGGCTCGTTTGAGACATCTGAATACCACATGGTTCCTGTCATTCAGACCGATCTGGCAAGATTGCATCTTACCTGTTCTACGATGCCTTTCTTTGTGGAGAGGAATGCGTGTTAGATGTCTGTCTAACACTACCATCAGTTGCGCCAACGAATGCTGACGCATTACTGGGTCCGGTAACACCTCACGTGCTGTGTTGCCCCCAACGGCTACCAATCCTGATGACTGCATTCATTGAGATCTCAACAGCAAATCCAACTGGAGGTGAGATACGCGGATCAACAGGCACACAGGTACCATCTGATATATAAACATTGCTAACGTGGCTGACGGTGATGCTACGCATCTGTGCACAATTGACCTTTTTAATGAAGTACTTGAACTTTCATCTACTGTGGTAGGCGATTTCTTTGCCAGCCTTGATGAGTTAATGTTTTCTCCTGACACCGAGAACAACTTTTGAAATTAAGCACACAGCGTTCTTACGAACTCTGAAATTCGACCTTCACTTTTTCAAGATAAAAGCTTCCATGTTTCGAACTCTACTTACTACAACTTGATTTGATATTTTTTTTTCCAAAACAGACTGAACTTTGGCACTAAGTATTCTGCTTAAAGTAGAACTATTCTTAGAGAACAAGAATTCCTTGAACACTTCCTAAATAAACAAAATAGAATCCACAAGGTGGTTTTCGGTGGTCCCTAAAAGGATGGGGAGCACACCGTGTTTTTTAAATGCCCCTCACACACCAACAGGCCCCTTGGTGTCATGCTTCATCATCGGGGCCTTCGCACCCCTCTACGGGATGCGGCGTGCTACGACAAAACGACTACGTAGGAGCACTTGACAGTGAGCTATGTGAGGGTGTGTATTGAGTGATGTGAGTGAGGTGAGGTGAGAAGGTGAATAAAAAATACCTGGCACTAAGGATAAAGAGAAAATATTTTTATTCCGTCCTTGGCTGGTATTAGTAAAAAAGTGCAAAGACTGGTTGAAAAAATACGTACTATGGTATATCAACCAACAACAGTGTCAACATGTTTCGGAGCGCAAGGCTCCTTCTTCAGGACGAGGATATGCACTATGATCCTCACCTTACTCACATGGAATGTGAAAGTGTTCAAAAATGTATTTTAAAAAACAATGTGTAATATACCTATCAATGTTTTAAGTGATGGTATGTTCGTTGCGCCCAATTGGCGTTTAAAATATTTAAGTTCAAAATGCGGATGGCCCCATGAGCCTAAGCGTAGTATTGGGGGTATCACTCCTCGTTGCCCAGTCAACAACGGTGACTGCATGGAACGCTCGCCTGCCTTCCCCTCAACGCTGCTCCGCTAGAAGCAATATTAGCCTAAATCCACAAACAAAAACAGTTTGTATATTCTGCTATGGGATGGTCTCGGCATTTTTTCTTCTGTAACTAAGAGCCATTTCATAAATGTAATCATATCATATGCTTACAATCAATTCATTTCCTTTACACATGTACTATACAAAATGCTCATTTTTTCGTGTGCAACCATTTCTAAAAAGCATTTTATTTGATTTTTTGGGGTTGTAAACACATACTCTAGATTATATGTTTTAGTATTTACTCTTAGATGAACATAATAGTGTGGAGTGGCTGTTATGTATTATTTTAGGACTCTATTGTAAGTTTCCCGATTCATGCCCTTATATAGGTATAAATCACTATATCCTTATATAGGCATAGAAATCATAACCATATATGGGCATAGCTCAAGCAGTCCAAATAAGGCAGTGCTACTTCCACTAGTTCCGAAAATCCACAACGATTTCTTGGAAAAACCCTCCTTCAGCAGTCAGGGACTTCCCCTTCCTTGAGCACTGATTTATCCAAGAACTCATGGAGTTTTCGAAGAACTGAGACTCTTTGATGACATTATTATGTCTAACCATAGGTCAAACCAGGCACCTTCAAGGTATAAATATGCCCATACTTGCCCAAGCAAACACCTGGCGGTTTGGAAGAGTTTGACTATCTACTTGCCCGACGCAGCCTGCTACAGCAAGTGCCGAAGGAAGCCGATCCTCCAGCAGATGCACTAAGAGAGACGCTGTCTTTTCTCCTGCCGAGAAATCCAGCTCCAGTGTTTCCAAGCTACCCTTGCGGGTCGTTAGGAAATCGAGTCCAGAGACCAGCCTTCTCCATTCTAAACTAAGGTACGGAGCTGATCAGACCCTTAGAGAAATCTTGTGCAGATTCTTGGCAAAAGAATACTACATTTATGCTACACCTCACTTACTTCTTCCCTTGTACTAAGCTTAGGTAAGGTACACCGGGGTAGGCGTATTTTACAAGCACTAGTTGAGTACTTTTAGCCTCTGTTATTTATGTATGTATTTTTCTATGATTTAGGAACCATGCAATGCCCTTACAGTATTATTTAATTATACTATTTATACTGTACGCATTATATTTTACAAACTGTGTTACGATTGTAGCAGTTCATTTCTTATGCTTGAGAAAGAAGACTGTTCAATAAATCTTTTTATTGAAAATGCCCATCTATCTATTTCTCTGCACCTCTAGTGAAACGAAGCATGCACGATTGACTGAGTGAAATATCTATCTATTGTTTCCATGACTCTGAAGATACGTTTTATCTTGGGGAAACAAAGTTGTCAAGTTTATGCGGTTGTCAGAGACTAATCCCTTCTTGTGAATTCTAGAAAGTTTCTAGTGACCTCTGAGCTAGCTGGCACACACAATTAAGTCTAGTATATTCGGTAGAGACCTAGTCGACCTCAGTCCTACGTCTTATCTACAGGATATATTATTCCAATGCGCAGAGCCTATTGGGAATATAGGAACTACACTACAATATAATACCTACTGGCGTTCGCCAGTAGAAATTTATAGTTAGGACATGTTTCCATAAAAAATAGTTTTTTGACTTGCCTATATCTTTGAGGCTAGTTGACAAATCTTTACGAAATTTTCCCAAAAAATTGCACCACTTATTCTATTAGTACATGGAAAGTTTCGAGGCAATCTATCAAGCAAGGGGCCAAGAAAAAGGGGGAGTGAAAAAGGTGTGTTTTCTATGTTAATTCACAGAGGAATTTTGAAAATGACTACAGCCCGAACTGCTGGACGGAATTAATCAAATTTGTCAGAAAGCTAGCTCTTCATCCAGAAAGAGCCCTTTTTGTTACTTGGTGTAACTCTGCTCAGTAGTGTTAGAGTTATTAAAAGAGAGCCAGATTTGTATATACAGGAACGCGATCCCTCCATGAATCCTCCCAATCTTGTGCAGAGATCTGATTGGCTGCCAACACTTCAACAAGGAAGCGTTAGCAGCCATCTTGGGACTTGGACTCAGCAGAGTCCCATATAAAAACATAAAAAATATAGACAAGGGGGCAGGGTAGGAATACCCTGACTCACCAGGGCTAAAAAGCATTTTTCTTTAACTTTTTGCGGAAAAACTCATGACAGATTTATGGCAAAAAACAAAACAATACGTGCACTGACTCTTGCACTTGTTTTAAGAAATCTTCAGGGTGGGCCATGTCCCGGGGCATGCACATAGATTAAAACAAATAAAGGAGGGGGCGCATGGGACCACCTCCTGAGGCTCTTACGAGCCTCAGGACCACCACCTCACCAGGGCTTTATGGAAATTAAGTAGGGGGCAGCGGGGACCCCCCTCCATTGGGCTATAAGAGCCCCAGGGATGGCCACTTCCCTGTGGCTTCATTGTAAACAATGAAGGGGGCCGCACAGACACCCTTCCAGGGGCTTACATATACCCGGGGGACCGCCACCTCCCCAGGGCTATATAAATACTAATAGGAGCCCCACAGGCCCCCCCCCAGGCCTGGGGAACACCACCTTTATGGGCCTAAATTCATATTTGGAGCTGTGACAGCTCCCGCCAAGCAAGAGCAAACACTTACTCTGCTCACAGCAAGCAGGAGCTGTCAAACTGCTCATGCTTGGTGGGAGCAGAGTTTTCATCTGTTTCCCTGTCCGCTGTTATGGGGGCAGGAAAACAGATTAAAGAATGGTTCCCACACGCAGGAAGCTGCATATTTAGAAGCTACCTGCATGCTGGAGCACTGCTGTCTCCCACAGGAGGTGGGGAGCCAGCTGGGAAAGTGGGGGCATTAAGGCCACCCTGCGGTCCCTATCAAAGCACACTAGGTGCCCTGGTAAATGTTGCCCAGCCACGGTGGATCGGGTCCTCAGGATGAAATTGACCAAGGGAGGCAGGCCACCCAGCCTCTCCATTGCACAAAAGGGAAAACAGAGGGCAGAAAAGCAAGCAAAAAAGGCCAAATAGAGCACAAGAGACCAAAACAAAATGCAGAAAAAATAGTAGAAACAACAAAACAGAGCAGAAGAGGGCAAAATAGAGAGCAGAAAATGAGCAGAAAAGGAAATCAGAGGACAGAAAAATAAGCACAAAAGTCAAAACAGAGGGCAGAAAAATGAGCAGAAGAGGCAATACAGGGCAGAAAAACGAGAAGGTAAGGCAAAGCACAGTAGAAGAGGGCAAAATAGAGGGCAGAAAAGTGAACAGAAAAGGCAAAACAAAGGGCAGAAAAATTAGAAGAAAAGGCAAAGCAGAGGGCAGAAAAATGAGCGGAAAACGCAAAACAGGGGGCAGAAAAGGAAAAACAGAGAGCAAAAAATTTGCAGAAAGGCAAAATAAAGGGTAGAAAAATCAGCAGAAATGAAAAAGCAGAGCAGCAGAGGGCAAAACAGAGGGCAGAAAACAAGCCAAAAAGGTAAAACAGAGGGCAGAAAAATTAGCATAAAAAGCAAAACAGAGCAGAAGAGTGCAAAATAGAGAGCAGAAATACGAGCAGTGAAGGCAAATCAAAGGAGAGAAAAATTAGCAGAAAAGTCAAAACGGGGCAGAAAAACAAGCACAAAAGACAAAAACATAGGGCATGAAAATGAGCAGAAGAGACAAAACAGAGGGTACAACAATTATCTGGAAAGGCAAAACAGAGGGCAGAAAAATTAACAGAAAATACAAAACAGAGGGCAGACCAATTAGCAAAAAAGTCAAAACAGAGCAAGAAATGAGCAAGAAATGAGCAGAGGAGGCACACACAGAGGGCAGCAGGTAGACAGGAAGCAGAGTGTAGCAGACTGTGGGCAATATGGACAGGAGAACTGTTGCAGGAGAAGCTGGCACAAGGACTGTAGTAATTGTTCCAGAAATTAAACCCCAACAGGAAACTCTTAGATATATAAACATGGCAGTGCCCCAATTAATGCTTCACTTCTGTAAAGGACAAATGATACTGACTGACCTCCTGGGCTTGAAAAAGGCAAAGCAAGTGTGGTTTGACAGGAATTCCACCTTTGAGACGATCTGGAATGCTTCATGCATGTGAATGCATCATTGATCTACTGGACCACAATGTGTAATGACTGTGACAAGTGAGTTCTTTCTTGTCCTTACCTGGTGAGAGCAGAGTCCATGGTTCTCCCTTTAAATGGCTACGAGTATACAAATGTGCAAAATCACCTGAACCTCTGCCTGTTTGACCCCTCCCCGTCACCTTAGTCGAATGTAATGATCTTCCTAAAACAAAATTATGACAGTCAATTATCACAAGAAGAAACATCTTAATTGGTTTCTCGGAGGTTATTGCTTGGAGCAAGTAGCAAGTTATAAGTATCATGGGGTAATACTGGCTCACAATAACTCGTCGAAACCGCAAATGGAATCCTTGCGGAGAAAGGGGGTAATGACCTACCTAGCCATAAAGCCATTGAAGAAGCTCTTACCAGATCTGACGCTCGACCCTGTGCTAAGGGTCCTGCAAACTAAACTTCAGCCAACAATAACTTATGTGAGCGAAACAATGAAGGGTAAAGATGCAACAATTCTTGACAACATAATATCTAACTCTTACCGAGAAATCTTTCAACTCCCTAGAAACGTCTCCCCAGCCCAAATACCGTTGGAATTTGGGCTTCAAAATCAGTCACTGGAACGAAGAGGAGCATACGTGAAATGTTGGCATAAGATCAAAGGCGATGATAAAGGATCCCTGAATGACCAACTCTGGATGGCACTCTCGCTCAGGACAAAAAAACATTAGCCAAACGATCCCACATCTAGGTGGTCCTAAATACATACAAAGCAGTTAAACCCTAACTCTATTTGAAAATGGGACTAAAAATTAACATCAAGGAAAAATTCCTAAAACTCCGGCTGGGGGTTGGGCCTTTTAATCAATTCCTACCTCCTTGGGAGAGAAAAGGAGGAGACCAGTCTTGTTGTTTATGGGGCTGTACTGTTGAGGATGTCATCCACGTTATATGCATCTGTAACATGCTAAACGATATAAGGATAACTTTGCTAAAGCCAGTGTTTAGACAGTATGGAGTTAGGTCTTGCAGACAAGCGGTAATGTTGTGTTTTAACCCAGAGCTGGTGCAGTTAAATTGCCGGCTAACCAAATTCCTTGACATAACCGCAAAAAGATTGAAACACCGGACTGAGTTGGCCAAGGACTAATCACTACAAGAATAGACATAATTTCTACAAGAACGGACTCAGTTGAAACAAATCTCATAGTCAAACATGATTAACGCGTAGAAAGTTTTAATAATTTGAGCATATTTCTATTGACCTGAATGATTTCATTTAGTCCTATTACTTATTTCGAGAAATATTGGGAATTTTAAATAATGTTTTTATCATAAAAGTGTAGGATATTCCATTTTAAAACAATCAGTGTATGCAATGGTTTTAATAAATCAAGCATGATAAAATAAACTTAGATTTCAACTGGTCTTCCTGCCTTTTACCAGGATGATGGACAGCTTACCAAAAGGCCCCCCAGTGCTTTTTTTCACCAATTTTGATGACACTTTCTTGATGCTAATGAATATGAGGACATTTCAGACAAACAAAAGAAGGACTTACTTCATATAGTTAAGAGGAAGAACCCTCGTTTGGTGGGGATTTACCTCTATGTACTCTCATCATCTTCTCTATATGAAGATTCATATTATCACAAATCTCTGCACAAGGAACAATCACATTGCCAAAATGCACACAAGGTCCCTGGTGACATTTCCTTGCACGCTATTAAATAGCTTAATAATTAACTAGTAGGACGTACTCCACTTGGGTAGATATTTTGTGTAAAAATGTTGACTCTTTTTGGATAAAGGTGTAGGTGAAGTTCTGTTCTGGTACAGTCACTCACACAGTTACTAATACACGCATAGAGATACTCAGATACCCACTCACACACTCAGGCATTCACACACCCACTGACAGACCCACTCAGACACTGATACATCTACACATAGCCCCACCTAAACACCCACTCACAGACACACTCACATAACCACTCAAAGACACTCTCACATGAACTCATAGACCCACTCAGACACTCATGCATCTACTCACAGATGTACTGAGACACTCTCACACCCACTTACAAACCCACTCAGAAAATTATATAACCACTCACAGAACCACTCAGACACTCTCACAGCCACTCAGAGACCCATTCAGATGTTCATGCACCCACTCACAAACTCATTCAGACACGTATACCAACTCGCAGACTCACTGACACTCATGCACCCACTTACAGAATGACTCATACTCCCTCATGGACCTACTCAAAGACTAATGTACTAACTCACAGACTCACTCAGAAACTTACACAACCACTTACAGATCCACTTAGAAACTCACCCACCCACTCACAGGCCCAGTCAAACACTCATGCCCTCACTCACATACTGACTCACGCACTCATGGAGGCACTCACAAATCCACTCAGATACTCTCACACCCACTCACAGATCCATTCAGGTACCCACTTAGACACTCGCACACCCACTCACACACTCACTCAAAGATGTACTCAGACACTCTCATATGAACTCATAGACCCACTCTTACACTCATGCTTCTACTCACAGATGCAATCAGACACTCTCACACCCTCTTACAAATTCACTCAGGAATGCATGTAACTACTTACAGAACCACTCAGACACTCTCACAGCCACTCAGAGACCCATACAGATGCTCATGCACTCACTCACAAACCTATTCAGACACATATACCCACTCGCTCACTCATGCACCCACTTACAGAGTGACTCACTCTCTCACACTCACTCACAGACCAACTCAGTGACTCATGTACTGGCTCACAGACTTACTCAGAAATCTTATATACTCACCTACAGACCCACTCAGAAACGTACCCACCCACAGACCCATTCAGACACTCATACCCTCACTCACATACTGACTCTCACACTCGTGGAGCCACTCATAAACCCACTCAGACACTCTCACAACTACTCACAGATCCACTCAGGCACTCACTCAGACACTTATACACCCACTTATAGACCCACTCAGGCACTCATGCATACACACACACACACCCAGTGAGACACTTCTTCAGCCACTCCCAGACCCACTCATCAACTCAGATGCCTATTCACACACCCATTGAGACACTCACATACTCACTCACACACCCACTGAGACACTCATGCACCCACTCACACACTCACTCTCAAAGGTTACAGGATACAGTTAGGAAATAAACATTTAAAAAAAACGTACAATTCACTTAAAAAAAAGTACAGGGACATTATAGTTAGGAAATAGAAATAAAAACACCCATAGAAATTCGCTTAAAAGACCAAGGTTACAGGAATGTTATAGTTAGGTTCAGATTTCATTCATAGAAAACTATAGAAATTCAGCAGTTATAGATACATAAGCTCACTATAACTTATGACCCTGCAATGCACTTTTTATGACCTCACATATTACATCACTCATAGCATGGTCAGTGACATCACTGATGATATCACTGATGACATCTCCAATGACATCATTCACAGAACCACTTAGATACCCACTCACACCTGAATGCAACGTCTCATACACTCACTCACAAATCCGCACAACCACTAACATACCCATTCACAGACCCATACAAGTACTCACACAACCACTGACTAATCCAAATAGCCACTCACACACCAAGTAAATCACTTATATAGCCACTCATATAGCCACTCACACGCCTACTTATTCACATATACAGCCACTCACACTCCCATTCACTCACCCATATCACATATCAACACAGCCACTCACTCACTCATACAGGCACTCACACACCCACATAACCACATATATACCCATTCACAAATCCATATAAGCACTCTGACATCTGCTCACTCACCCATACAGCCATTCAAACATACACTCACACTCCAATACAGCCACTCACAAACCAACTCACTTAACCAAACACCCACTCAAACAGCCACTCACTCACTCATACAGCCACTTACAAACCCAGGCACTCACTCAAACAGCCATTCAGACACCCACTTACTCATCCATATAGTCACTCACATACCCACTCACCTATCCATACAACCACTCAAATAGCCACTCACTCACCCATACAGCCACAAACATATCCAGTCACTCACCAACACAGCCACTCACTCGCCCATACACCTACTCACACACCCACTTATACACCCATACAGTCACTCACGCACCTACTCACACAACCATAGAGCCATTCAGATACCCACTCACACATGGATACATACAGTCACACAGCCACTCACATAATGTATGTTAGAAGTAGTGTCATTCATTAGTAGTACACCAAATATGCTAATTTAACTTTTGTAGTAGCTTAGTGTATATGTTTAGCAATCATACACTCTTAGAAATTACTTACACTCACTGGATAATGTCAACTGTGATGTCATCAATGATTGTCATTTGAGATGTCACCAGTGATGCCACTGACCATGTAATGAGTGATGTAATATGTGAGGGCATACTCAGTGCATTGTGGGTGTGTAAGTTATAGTTTGCTCAGGTAAGTATAACTGCTGAATTTCACTGGTTTTCTATGAGTGAAATCTGAACCTAACTATAACATCCCTGTAACATTGTTTTTTTTACATAATTTATTAGGTTTTTTAAATTCTATTTCCTGTGACCAAGGCAGCGCCACTGTCGAAACGTGTAAGGATTATGGAGAATTTCAAGCGCTACCTTACCTGCGATTAAACGCTTTCCACTCTGGCAATGGGCCTCGCTGTTGTTTCTTGAGGTGAATGGATGGGCGTCTCCGTGCCCATTGTTACGAGGCCGCCCTGTAGGGTTGGGGGCTCCTGTGATCGGAGGACTGTTTGTGGAAATTGTAATCTGGAGCATGACCCACTCTACGCTGCATACCTAAACCAGGGAATGCTAATGCAGTGAAGTTGCAGCGTATGAGGAAGGGATTCAGAATGAGGAATTTCCCTGTTCTGATCGCGCCGGAGCAAGGCATTGTCACAGGTCACCGGAAACACCAAACACCAAGCATCTGCAAAGGTAATAACGATCACCTGACTGTAAATCAAAAGCTATTTTAAACTTTTCCTGCACATTTGAAACAAACTGGGCTAATAACATCGAACTAGGAACAATTGGGATTCCAGTATTGAAATTTTGACTACAAGTGTGAGGCATTGTGGGAACTGTATTTCTAAATGCCAGTCACGTGACTTTTTTGAGTTTTAAAAGGTGCGCACTCATGTGTGGGACATTATTTGTTTCTCCTCCTGTGACCAAGGCAGCACCACTGTCGAAACGCGTAAGGATTATGGAGAATTTCAAGCGCTACCTTACTTGTGATTAAATGCTTTCCACTCCGGCAATGGGCCTCGCTGTTGTTTCTTGAGATATATATATATATATATATATATATATATATATATATATATATATATATATAGATACATATATATCCAAGACAGCCTCCAGCGAACAGAAGGAAGGGGCCACACAGGGTTTCAGGAATAGGCCTTTAATTGGACAGTGGTACAGGCATAATATATTTTGGCATCATTGCCTTCCTCAGACGCCACTGCTATTCTGGAAACGGCACGGCGCCTCTGCTTTAAATAGTTCTTCAGTCCTCCTGTGATTGACAGGACACACCTCCCCAATCATGTGATCGCTCACCTGCTGTAGGTGACTGATTCCTACAACTCCCAGAATCCATCATCCCTGGGCCGGTGGTGCGTGGGGGTAACTTCTGATGAAAACTCCATGTGAATTAGTGTGCTGCAGAGCTAGGCGCGCTGAATCCAATGTTGATGAAAGTCCTCAGGCCCCGCTGGGTCCCTGCATACGCTCTAACCTCCCAGGAGCAAGTCCACCGGGTCATGGGCTGATTTAAGTAAATCAGTGCGCCTCCTGAAGTCACGAGCTGCCAGCTGGCAGTGTCCCTTGCTGAACCGGCACTTAGGAGGTGGACTGGAGCAATCCGATACCTCGGGCAAAACACAAACTGTAGAGCAGAACACCAGTAATGCCACCAGCCAACTTCACAGAGCAGGGCCCCCCTAAACGCGTCTCTGGCTGATGCGAAAATATCCAAGACAGCCTCCAGTGAACAGAAGGAAGGGGCCACACAGGGTTCCAGGAATAGGCCTTTAATTGGACAGTAGTACAGGCATAATATATTTCGGCATCATTGCCTTCCTCAGACGCCACTGCTATTCTGGAAACGGCACAGCGTCTCTGCTTTAAATAGTTCTGCAGTCCTCCTGTGATTGACAGGGCACACCTCCCCAATCATGTGATCGCTCACCTGCTGTAGGTGACTGCTTCCTACAACTCCCAGAATCCATCATCCCTGGGCGGGTGGTGACACACCTCCCCAATCATGTGATCGCTCACCTGCTGTAGGTGACTGCTTCCTACAACTCCCAGAATCCATCATCCCTGGGCGGGTGGTACATGGGGGTAACTTCTGATGAAAACTCCAGGTGGAATTAGTGTGCTGCAGAGCCAGGCGCGCTGAATCCAATGTTGATGAAAGTCCCCAGGCCCTCTGGGTCCCTGCATACGCTCTAACCTCCCATCCACACATTCCTGATACGGAATCAAATAAGGAAATGGCACTCCACACATTGTTTTTACTCCATGTAATCCTTACGGCAAAGATGAATCATCAGACGCATTTTTGTCACGACGTTGACTTTGTCAATATGTACCATTTTTAAACATTTCTCCACATGTCAATACCATAAACAAAGGACTACACATTAATCCATTCAATTCGCCCCCATCTTATCAAGTCAAAATGATACACAAGGCAGTATTTACACGCAATTTGAAATAGTACGGGCTGTCATTTTTAAAATTAGGTGTTACACAACTGACATTTAACACATGTAGTTTTACTGCTTTTTAAACTTAATGTGAAAGCTTGATTGCTTGTGCAACGTTCATGTACACAATTGTCGAACATAAATGCAGGACTTCACTTCCTTCCATTTGCTTTGCCGCCATCTTGCAACACCACTAAGGGTGGTATATTCATACACTTTCCATATTGCTGTGAGCTACTAGCAAAAATATTGAGCATTTTACAAAACATAATCGACAGATACAGAATCATTGGTTAGTAAACGTAACTCTATGGCATCAGAGCATCATATTGTTGGATATCAATTGTGTTTGTGGCACTCATGCACATTATACATGCCGATGTAACATTTCTGGGCAGTTTGAATCTGCTCACGATAGAAACACAGCATTGGGATTAACAAAAGTAAGACTACACCAAAGAGGGCCTTTTAACACTTCCAGAAATTAACAATGACAAGTGGTCACACCATCATATGGAAGTTTGTCTGGACCAAAATCCTCAACAAGAGTTTTACATCATGGGTAATGAAGCCGTAGTGGGCAAAACATGATACGTTGTATGACTGTGCATGACCACTATACTCTACATTTCTTTAATTGGGAATTTTATCATTATCCCAATGCAACTGTGCCCTTATTATGTATTGGGCCCAAGTGGGCCAATTTGTAAGTGTCAAAAGTTAGAACGCCAGTGGTGTAAGGTACACTTAGCTCTGCCCGCCTTGTAGATTTCCACGAGTGCAGCTCCATCACAAATGTCTTTACTCTATCTGCCTCTCTACTTATCAGCGCTCTTGTGATGAAATTAAACATTAAAGTGAAGATTATTACTGTGCAAAAGACTAAATTAAAGTTGTCTAAAAGCATGGCATAGCTCAGGTTCTGATATAATTTAAAAACGTTGTTAAAAGTGTCTACAGATGTGTGTACAGTTTTCATCGATATTAAGCCCATTGGTCTCTCTTGTGCCTAATTTGAGAATATATTTAGATTCCAGTATCTGCAGTGTTCCTTCCCTCTCTCCTCCTCTTGGTGTGTTCGGAATGCAGTCTATCACACTGAATGTCAAAAGACTAGGGTCACTATTATGAGTGCTCTTAAAATGTCTTGCTGTGGGATAACTCCATTCCTGGTTCCTTATGGCCCTTACGTGCTATAGTATCCATTTATGTACCTGTAGTTTGGAAATTCCTATGTACATTTTGGGGCAGGAGCATTCTAGCATGTAAATGGCGTATTCTGTTTTGCAATTTACTGCATATCTGATTTTGAATATCTCATTCAAGTCGTTCTTAACATCTGCAATATGTTTCCATATTCACAGGCATTGCATCTACTGCATCTCTTGAAGCCCTCTGAGGTTTCAACCAGCATATTTTCTCTTCGTGTGTCATATTATTGTATACTAACTTATCCTTAACCTATTGTGCCTCTCTGTCTGTGACCTTGGGTATTTTCCTCACATCTTTTCTTTTTACTGGGTTGTCTCGAATATAATACCAGTGTTTCTGTAATGTTTTCCAAACTGTTTTATGCTCACTGTTATATATGGTGATAAATCTACAGATTCTCTCCCTTTTGCTTTATGAAATCTTTTGCTGCGACAACACTGTTTCCCTTTTCTGTGAAGCAATCTTTCTTTTTCTGTTGTTAGTGTTTTTGAGATGTATCCTCTAGATTTCAACCTGTGAATCATCTCTGTTTGCGTTTTTGTGAAAGAAACGTCTCTGCTGCAAATATGCTTGGTTCACATGATCTCTAAGTAAGGGATGCTGCATATCAAGGGCGCTGGATTTGAGCTATTGGCATGCAAAATAGTGATGCGTACTGTGCCTGTCCTGTGCATTGTGGTGGTGAGTTTAGAATTATTCACTATTAGTTTGACATCTAAGAAATGTATTGTAGTTTTGATAATTCGACTGTTGAATGATACATTCAGATTGTTATTATTAATCTGTCTCACAAATTCATGTGCAGTCTTGATGTCACCTCTCCACAGAATAAGCAGATCATCTATATAGCTCACCCACATTGTAAAATGTGGGGGCCACTATTGCACCATGCCACTGTTGAGTAACTTCTCCTTCCACTAGCCCATATGCAAATTCGCATAGCTGTAGGCAAAAAATGTACCCATCGCAGTCCCCTAACCTCCTGGAACAATTCATTGTCAAACAAAAAGGTGCTACACATGAGGCACCAGTGTATCATTTTTAAAAGCAAAACTTAATCGGTCTGGATCTTAGAAAGTGTTTAAACATTAATACCATCTCAGTGACATGTACTTGTGTACAATGAGGTTACACCTAGACACATCATTAAGAGGACCTCTTCCCATTGGACATCAAATATCCTCTTCAAGAAGTCTGAGGTGTCTTTAATATATGAGGGTAAGTCACTGTCAATGGCTGCAGAAAATAATCTACAAATTTAGACACATTCTCAAAAGGGCATCCTATGGCAGAAAGGGAAACAACCTTTACAACACAACTTTTACAACGCACTACCATTACAACAAAACTTTTACAACGCAACATCCATTACATCGCATGCCATTACAACGCAACCATTACAACGCATTACACTACAACGCATACCACTACAACGCATGTCATTACAACGCAGTCATTACAACGCATACCATTACAACGCATACCATCACAACACATAGTACCCTTACACTATCCAACACTTACCCTACTGTTGCACCCCCTGGAGTTAGAATAATAATTTTTACCCCTACACTATCCAACACTTACCCTACTGTTGCACCCCCTGGAGTTAGAATAGTAATTTTTACCCCTACACTATCCAACACTTACCCCTACTGTTGCACCCCCCTGGAGTTAGAATAGCAATTTTTCCCCTACACTATCCAATACTTACCATACATGCAATATAATGTTATGCGTGGTAATGGTATGCGCTGTAAAGGTAGTATGCGTTGTAATGGAATGCGTTGTAAAGGTAGTTTTTAAAAATATGTTGTATTGGCATGCGTTGTAATGGAATGCGTTGTAATGGATGTTGCGTTGTAAAAAATGCGTTGTAAAGATATGCGTTGTAAAAGTATGCGTTGTAACGTCATACATCCGGCAGAAATGATAGGCCTGCCAGGTGGTTTGTCTTTGTTTTTATAGATTTTAGGAATTAAGCGTAGGGAATAGGAATATATATATATGAGTGTGTGAGTGAGTGCATGAGTGTCTCAGTGGGTGTTTGAGTGAGTGCTGAGTCTCAATGGGTGTGTGAGTCGGTGTGTGAGTGTCTAAGTGGTTCTGGGAGTGGCTGCATAAGTGTCTCACTGGGTGTGTGCATGGGTATGTGAGTGTCTTAGTGTGCTGGTGAGTGGGAAGGGTATGCCGAAGCCCCGTAGAGTGAAGTCCAACTCACTGATTTCACAAAAGAGTGCACCCCCAAGTGATAACACCAGTCACAGAAACAGACCGACCCCGTCCACAGCTGCACAATGTTCGCCTGGAAAGCACAGAGACTCAAACTGGTAAAGAAAGCCCACGGCGAACCCTAAGAAAAGAACAATGTGAGATTTTATACGATGTAACATATCTTGTTTTTGATGTCGGCAAGATACAGGCTTTCCCTTGTGTGGTATTTTGATTGGGTCGATTTGTTCCCACTATTTTCTAAAAAAAAGTAAATGAAATTTGAGACTTACCCGCTTCCGAGAGAGACAGCCGCCGTGCCCTGTGTCAAGTGTTAGGGCGGCACTGATGACATTTCACTGACACTTGTAAGTGGTAGAAGACCATCTTTTCATGTTACAAACAGGAGGTAGGAACAGAGTGTCTTCTCCTATACAGTTCTCAGCACAAGAAGAACTGGCAGGCAGGCCCCTTCTCTGTGTGTTAATATCACATGCCACCTAGCAAATAAACACAGCCCTCAGCTGTCACCTTTGACATGCACATTAAGCATACTGGAGCGGTCTGAGGCACATTGGATACATCTCGGGCCCCTAGAGCTCGGCTTGTCCCTTGCAGAGCAGGACCTCGGCCCTGTAATCCACACACTCAACACCATGAACAGCAAACCAAGAGTGCCTTCTTTTAAATAAGAGATACTCCATGGCTTTCCTTAGTAACAAATGTGGACACTTTGGATGGCAAATCATGCATTAACATGCACAGTTTTCACATTAAAGCTATGTGTACCTAGATGGCCCTATGCAGTGATACATGGTTTGTCTTCCTTTGGAACATGTCACCCTCACAATAAGCACAAACATACCACTCCATAGTGCAAGAACAGGTACACTGTCACCAGCCACATATACCACACAAACACCCGGCCCGCACTAGTGCAACATAAGCAGGCAGTGCTGTCTTACCTGTCCACCTCTCCCTCTGGACTGTCTCTCTTACCACACACATATGGACAATGACCATGCCATGAGTGATGTAATCTGTGAGGTCATAAGCAGTGCATTGCGGGGCGTAGGTTATAGTTAGTTCAGCTAACTATAACTGCCGAATTTCACTGGTTTTTTATAAGTGAAATCTTAGCTTAACTACAAGGCCCCTGTAACCTTTGGTTTTTTCAGCAAATTTCTACATTTTTTATAATTCTATTTCCTAACTGTATTGTCCATGTAGCCTTTGGTTTTCTTAGTGAACTTCTAAGGTTTTTCAAATTCTTTTTCCTAATTATAATGTCCCTATAATCTTGCTTTTTGAGTGAATTTCTATGGTTTATTAACTAGTAGTCGCATTTGAAGAGTGGTGGAGTAAGGGGGTGAGGCTTCGAACCAGCTCTCCGGAATCCTGCTGTGTCTGACTTACTGGAGGTAACAGGAGGGTTTCTGGGCCCCCAAGAACCCTCAGCATCCAAAACAACTTCAGCCCCCAACCAGCAGTGCATCAGTAGGCATGATTGCAGAGTGGTGGAGAAAGGGGGCGTGGCCTCCGATCACCTCTCAGCAATTTCACTGTATGGGACTTACTGCAGGTTTGTTGGCCCCCCATGGACAATCTAAAGCCCAGGAGGCTTCATCCCCCAACCAGCAGTGTGCCAGGTGGTGCTTTTGCACAGTGGTGGAGAAAGGGGGTGTGGCCTCTAAAGTGCTCTCAGCAATTGCGCACTGTGGAACTTACTGGAGGTAACTGGATGGCTTGTTGACCCCCAAGGATCCTCTGGTGACAAAGGAACTTCATCCCCCAACCAGAAGTACACCAGGAGGAGCGTTTGCCAGAGTGGTGTGGAAAGGGGGAGTGGCCTCCAAAGTCCTCTCAGCAATCACGCTGCTTGGGACTTACTGGAGGTAACAATGGTATTGCTGGCCCCCAAGGACCCTCTGGAGCCAAGGGAGCATTATCCCCCAACCACAAGTGCACCAGGAGTGGTGGTGAAGGGGGCTTGGCCTCTGCTAACTTGCCATAGGCTTTTTTCCTTTTAATATGTTTTTATTAAGGTATGGGTGCTCCCTTCCCTGGGTCATTTATGCTGGGGGGCCCCATCCCTCGAGGCCAGTCCTTTTTTTTCAATAGGGAGGGGAACCGAGGAGCCCCCCTCCCTGACCGATTTTGGCCCCATAGACCCCATGCCCCGGGGCTCTGCCTTTTGTTACAATTATATTTTTTTATAATTCAAAATTGGAGGAGGGATGAGAGGCCTCCTGACCGGGCTGATTTCAGCCCCAGGGATCCCATCCCTTGGGCCCTGGAATATAGTGTAATTGCCCTGGTCCCTCCCAGGGCACCCACTTGACAATATGTGGGAAGAAGGGTTACCTCAAAGCCCTGCAGTCCCTGCCAGCTCCCCGGCTCCTGCGGGACCCAGCATTGCTTTGACAGGGATGGAGCTGCTAACATGCAGCTCCCTCTATATCAAAGCAATTGTGCTTTTTTAAGCATGTGAGAGCATTTTCAGTGGTCTCGCTTGCTGAAAGTGAGCACAGTTTGCTATAACTTGACGGGAGAGGTAAAGTTCTGACCAAGCCATAGAAAACAGCTACCTCCAGGGGGTGGGCACCTCAGGAGGTAGCAGAAGCTGGCCCTGGCAGGTTGTGGTCGCTAGGCCATCTATAGTACCAGGAGGTGGACTGTGAGGCCCCCTCCATTATAGAACACCTCACCAGGGAAGTGGTGGTCCCCGGGGCTACAGGGGCCATGCAGCCCCCCCCCACTGTAATGATAACTATTTGCCCCAGGGAGGTGGTGGTTGCCGGGACTTTTTTCTTTCTTTCTTATAGCCCCGGGAAGGTGGCAATCCCTGGGTCTACAAGGGGTCCTGTGGCCCCCTTGCATTTCTCATTTTTAGCCCCGGGAGGTGGCATTCCCTGGGGTTGCAGGGAGGCCATGCGGCCCCCCCTGTTAATCATAATTTTCCCTGGGGAGGTGGGGGTCCCAAGGGCAGGGGGGGTGCCTAGGGCAACCCGCATATAATTTAATGAAAATGCCCTGGGAAGGTATCAGTCCCTGGGGCTTTAATGCTCCAAAGAGGGCGGCCGTGTGCTCCCCTCCTATATATTTTACACATGCCCTCTGGACCTGGCCCACCTGGGGCAGATTACAAACGAAGCACAGGAGCCCGTGCTTGTTTTTTATTTTTTCATTTTCTGTGGGATTCGCGGATCCAGCACAATTTCAGCTGAAATTTTTTTTTTTTTTTAAAAAGCTTTTTGTCCCTGTAGGGTCCCTGTGGGACCCCCCTCCAAGAGGCAAGTAGGGTCAGGGTGTTTCTACCCTGCCCCCTCTTCTTTTTTTATGTTTTCTCTTGTGACTGGCAGCCAATCAAATCTCAGGCACAAGGTCGAGAGGGTTAGCTGATCCTTCGCATCTCTATATATACAACTGGGAATTTCTTTACATTTCTGCGCACCTACTGAACTGATTTTCACCATTTAACAAAAAGATCGCTTTCTGGACCAAGAGCTACTTTTCCCTTAAATTTGGTGTAATTCTGTTCAGCAGTTCGGGCTGTAGTTGTGTCTAAAGTTTCCTATGGAAATTAACATGGAGAAAAAGCGTTTTGGGACCCTCTTTTTTCTCACCCCCTCTTGATGGATCCCCCCAACATTTTCAAAACAGCAGCTGAAGTGAGTGTCAAACTAGTTTTGAAAAATTCGTGAAGATTCGTCAAAGGACACCCAAGTTATTGGCAAATGAAATAATGCTCATCCTATGGAAGCTAAATCCTAACTATAACTACCTAGTATTGATGGATAGAAGTCAATACTAAATAATGCGGCGGAGGCCCTGAACTTCCCCCGCTGGCCAGGGGACCATCAACTCCCCTTGCCTCCTGAGACCCTCAGGGCTAAAGTGGACTTCATCCCCCAAGCAGCAGTGCACCAGGAGGCATGCAAAGTGGTGCAGAATGGGGGTGTGGCCTCAGACAACCTCTCAGCAATCCAGGTGTGTCGGTGTTATTGGAGGTAACAGGAGGGCTAGTTGGCCCCCAATTACCTCATCCCCAAACTAGTAGTGCACAGGGGCGCGTTTGCATAGTGGTGGAGAAAGGGGGCAGGGCTACCAAAAAGCTCTCAGCAAACCCACTGTGTGTGACTTGCTGGAGGTAACAGGAAGGGTACTTAACCACCAAGGACCCTCAATAACCAAGGGGACTTCATCCCCCTACTAGTAGTGCACCAGGAGGCACGTTTGCAGAATGGTGGAGAAAGAAGGCGTGGTCTCCTACCAGGTCTCAGCAATCCTGCTCTGTGGGACTCACTCATGGGAACAGGAGGGGTAGTTGGCCCCCAAGGATGACCTTGGGGGCCAACTACCACTCCTGTTATCTCCCATAAGTCCCACACAGTGGGATTGCTAAGAGGTCTTCAGAGGCCACGCCCCCTTTCTCCACCACTCTGCAAATGTGACTCGTGGTGCACTACTGGTTGGTGGATGAAGTCCACCTTACTCATGAGGGACCCTGGGGGCCAAAAAGCCCTCCTGGTACCTCTTGTAAGTCTTACACAGCAGGATTCCTAAGAGCTCGTCGGAGGCCCACCCACCTTTCTCCACCACTCTGCAATCGCAACTACTAGTTAAAAAACCTTAGAAATTCACTGGAAAAAAACAAAGGTTACAGAGAAATTATAGTTAGGATCAGGTGTCACTCGTACAAAATCGGAGAATTCAGCTGTTATAGTTAGTGAGCTAACTATAACTTGCACTCCTGCAATAAACTGCTTTTGACCTCACATATTACATCACTCATGATATGGTCAGTGGCATCACTGACATCATCACTATGACCCTATACTCCACTCTAGGCTATGCCACTCTATGACACTCTACTCCACTCTACAACATTCTACTCCACTCTATGCCACAACACTCTATGCCCCTCTACTCCACTCCATCCCCTCCACTCTACTCCTCCAGGCTACACTACTCCATTCTGTCCCATTCTACACCACTCTACATCACTCCACTCTACACCACTCTACGCCACTCCACTCCTCCCCTCCACTCTACTCTACTCCACTCTACTCTAAGCCACTCTATGACACTTCACAATACTCCAAGCTACTCCCCTCTATGCCGCTCTCCATGCCACAAACTTTTAGCAATGCTGACCAGCAGCCACGCTGGTGTACAACTTGGCTCAAACATATTGACAAAGCCAAATACTCTTAGGTAGGTGACACTTATTGGCTTTGCCAATGCTTGTTTAAGAGTAGGCTGTGGTTCATGGGACCACTGTCTAATCTTAAAAAATAAATTTGACAACTTTCACAATGGGGATGACGTCCTTTGGGTTATAGCTTACCACCTCTTTCCAGGAGGTGGTAAAAGATGAATTCTATGTCAGGACATGAAGGCGAGGATTAGGCAATTATTTCTTCTTTATTTCTAACAACAGCCATGTTAACCAACAACACACACAGGATTTCATTTCCCATGATCCTAGGGAAACCATGAAGTTCTAAACAAAACAACAGCCTCCAGCCTCCAGGCTCCAGCCTCTGTGACCGGTGTTGTCCCTCATCGAACCTCCTGCACTCATGCGAAAAGAAGTGCGGGGACGCTGCCTCCCTTTTTTTCTCTTTAGTCTCTCTTATGTGTATGTTTCCATTTGGCCTGTAGACTGTTTTCTGCAAGATTCTTGTGCAGGCTTCAACTTCACTTCCGTGATTGTCGGATTGCTTTGTCGTTCCTACGTCGCTGTACTTGTCATTACTTACTTTTCACTTCAGTGGGGCGGAAGTCCACTGATCGTTAGACGGTGTGCCTCCATCTCAGTGGAAGATTACCGTAGCGCGGTGCAGAGGGCGCATCAGTTATGGTTGCATGCTGAGCACCTTCGCCTGTGTTGG
Organism: Lissotriton helveticus; assembly: GCF_964261635.1. Taxonomy (NCBI): domain Eukaryota; kingdom Metazoa; phylum Chordata; class Amphibia; order Caudata; family Salamandridae; genus Lissotriton; species Lissotriton helveticus. The sequence goes on from NC_136063.1 coordinate 440,153,064, forward strand.
TAGCTTGTCATGGTGTGAGCCCCGGCCGGCCTGGAATGAGAGACACCCTGCGAGATAAGTCTTGCAGGGCTCTATAGCCTACATGAAGTAAGCAGCCCAGGCTGGGTTACAGAGTTTATCTTGCCCGTAATTATCTGAGGGCGTCTCAGTCTGCTTTGGTCCGCGGGACCAGATTCCCTGTTGCCACGGTCAGGGCCCATTGATTTTTCCTCAGGTTTCAGAGTCAGTACTCTTGCCCTCATTAGAGCAGTGTTTGCGTGTGCATGGGAGGCTGTTTAGGGCCTAGATGATTCTGCTGGTGCTTACCCAGCCCTCTGCATCCCTCCTACCTGTTGGGTAGCCATCCACTTCCCTCATGTTACCTCCTGCAGCCACCTAGGGCGCAGCCAGACTTACCTTTATGGAGGATTTCAGGGATTACTACGACAAGGAGGATGAGGACGTGCAGTATTTCCTGGTCACAGAAGACTTCTATGACGTGTCGGACGCTTTCATTGTCTGAGCGGTCTCAGATGCAATGGCCCTCTGGAGAAGAGATTGATGGATTGGGCACAACGGTGCCTTCAAACCCTCATCATGAGGGAAGAACTTACTGGGCCATCGGACGCCAAACCTCCAGTGGAGGCCACTGCCCCTACCCCCGAGAACCAGTGCAAACTCTCCCACCCTAAAGGGGCGGATCTGGATGCCTTCGATAGACTTAAAAAGGCATTCTAAGGGGCCAACCCCCATCTCACTCCCCTCCCTCTGGAAACCCCGACTGAGATCACACGCCTACAGGTACCTCAAATCTATAAGCTCCCCCCTCCCTCTGATGACTCCCCTGCGGGTTCTGATGGCGAGTTAGACATGACCACCCTGGCGCCCTTCTCCCACTTTAGCCTCTGATTCTCGCTTAGCAGGTGACGGCCCTCAGAACACTCATCAGACCTTTTGTAGCCTGAGGAGCTCTGACATCCCTGCTCCTCAGAGCGGGTTCCCTGTGAAAAAGCGGGCAGGTATGTGGCAAGTAGGATGCGCAAGCCTCTGGACCAAGTAGTCAGTTCACGGCTGAGGGCAGATTGCCCCCGCCCTTTGCTAGAGGGCAAAGTGGCGGTTAAGCCTGAAGGTGATGCCCGAATGGTGACCTTCTTAACCAAGTGCATCAAGGACCCAAAGAAGGCAATTAACGGTCAAGCCAAGATAAACTCTTGGATATCAAAGGCACTTTAGTCAAGATCTTTGAAATGGCAGAAGATGCTAGAGTGCCCGGAGCCTTGATTCCACTCGATGTCCTGTCAACCTGGGCACAAAGGGCAATTATCTTTCTTGATAATGCCAAGTGTGCCATTTCTACTGAACGCCGCAGGTCCTTGCTCATTAAATTGGACCCTAAGTTAGGGAAGCTAGCCCCCAATAGGAACGGAGCCTGGACCTACTTGAGATGGCGGTTACGAACCAGGAGCTGAAGGGAGCGGGTAACCTGGGCAGGGCCCTCCGTTCGCTCTGCTCTAGTGTAGCCTTTTGAAATTCATTGCAACTACCATGACGTGACGTGGAGAATCTTGTGCCTATAACGAAGTAGTGAGGCTAGAGGGCGTGAGTGCCGATCCTTCTCACAGTACCAACATCGACACGATTGAGCTAAGTACAATCTGATCGCGTGTAAAAACAACCTTCGTTTTTCATTTTCAGGATGTGCCAGGTACGCTTCATCCCCCCTCCCGAGACCCATGGTGCAATTAGCGCCATCCTATAAAGTGAGATGTTCTAAATATCCTTGACTTTCGCGGTGGGTTCACAGACCTTTGGTCCATTGACCCCTCCTATGGAGTGTTTTACCATGTTTTTAACCCCTTCTAGCCTCACTACTTCGTTATAGGCACAAGATTCTCCACGTCACCAACCCAGAGTTAGTGGTAATATCCCTGCAGGGCTATATGGATGGTGTTAACTTTAGTATCTAACTGGGATCACTATCTATGCCCCAACCATGGAGCACCTTGGACAAACGCTATGACCTATACAAATGATTAATTGTATGTATGTCTCCTTCGTGTTTGTCTGTACTTTTCTATTTACAGGTGCAGATATACTCCTGAATTTGGAGTGTTTTTGGAATGAGCATTTCGCTCTTCCCCACTTTTTTATGCACTTTATCACTTTTTTGATTTTTTCACTTTCACGTCCCCAGGTTAGGGTGGATGATTAGAGAGTCCATACCGCCGGGGTTTAACTAGTCCTGACGAATGCCTAGGTAATTTAAAACCATTTAAAGGCAGAAACATGTTGACTGACTTAATTAGAACTCTGAATTAACCAATCCATTACCTTTGGCAACTTATTCAGACACATATTTCTTTTTATTTGTGTCTTAGGGATCACACATTAAAATTAATTTTTTTGATACCCTATAGGCACCTTTTAACTATATAACTCACTGCACGCCCTTTCCACACAACCAGCTCCGCAGTCTCCTGGCGTCGTAGCACACAAAAGAGGCACTCTGCCTCTTTTGTGGGGCCCGATGATGAAGCATGACACTGACCAGGCTGGTGTGTGAGGGCCTTCTAAACCACCCAAAGTGGGTGTGTGATTCCCCAGTGCATTGCTCCTTTCTGTGGCTTTTGAAACTTACATAAACCTCTCTTTTGTTGTTTATTCGGATTTTGAAGTTTACCAGCTGGCTGCACAGCTGCAATGGGTGGCCCAGTGGCTGGAGGGGTCAACCAGGAGGGGACCTGCCTGTTGGAATCAGGCAACGCCCACGCCAGCTACTGGCTAAACAGCTAAACCAGGCCACAAAGGTCCCATATACCTCAACGCTGCAGTCCACGAAACCACAGTGCTGGACAAGATGCATGGCAAGATGCCGGCCACTCCGAGATACTCCCCAACATTGCCACCGGTGGGGCTGCCCTACGGTGAACCGCAGGTGATCCTGGGGGCGGAGCAACTGGCGCCCCGAACAGAGGCTGGGATAGAGACAACTGGAGGTTGTTATCTGGATAAATGTTTGATTCCTTTTGCTGAAGTAGTGGAGGGGTGCGGACTAACCCCAGGCCAGTTCCTTCTATATGAGGCTACTGTGCGGGTGTTCAGGAGACTATGGGAAACAGGAAGAGATGAACCTGACACGCACTTGGTTCTCCACTCACTTATTACATTGGGCACAGCAGGGCACCAAATAAAGTGATTCTATGCATCGCCTCTCAAGGCATCCCTGCCCCCGATGCAGAAATTGAAGGGTGTGTGGGAAAGATCACTGCAACGGACGATTATTGACTCAGAATGGCGAGGAGTACTGGAGTCTCCCAAAAAGATCTCCCTAGTGCCTGTTTCAGATACCTTCAATTCAACAATGTACATATGACATATATGACCCTCCATCGCCTCCAGGCTGTCTTTGAAGGACAGCCAAGAGGCTGACCTAAGGTATGGCCAGTTGGATGCAGACTTTCTCCATATGACCTGGAGCTGTGTGTTGTTGTAAGGATTCTGGGTAACAGTATTAGCTAAGATCAATGACACATTAAATAGTGTGCTTGAGCACTCTGCATAGTTATGTCTTCTTGTCCTATACCCTAGACCATCCAAGCGTAAGGTGGGGAATACATTTATTGATCTGTCCCTGGCACTGGCCAAGAGGTGAATTGCAATAACATGGAAGTCAGCCGTAGGACCACAGAGTAGCACATGGATACAAGAGGTGTCTAGGTGGGCTGCTGCGGAAGTTAGAGCGCTGGGTGGAGAGGAACTGAGGGGACTGCGCCAGCGCACAATTGCTGAAGCACGGAGGGACATATTGTTTAACTGGAACCACCCGAGCCTTCTTAAGAGCAAAAATGATAGAAGTGAGTCTTCCACGGAGTAGGTAGTGTGAACACTGAGGGGATGAGAGAACAAGTCATGGCAAACAACGCAGCAGGGACACTACTAGGGCTGAATCTGGCCTACCCTCCCCCTTAATTTCTCCCCCAACAACACAAATAACAATAATCGTAGTAGTATACAGATATAGCGGTCCAACCGACAGGTATAAAGGTTAAAGTTGTCCTACCAGAAAGAGTGGACTATAACATAACTACCCTTGCTATAAACTCTGCCAGACTTATGAGCACCCACAAGTACTGTTTGAGGCTGTTCTTTTTTTTTTCTTTTTAGTATTTTGTTAATTAGTGATTCCTGTGGCACAATTGTTGTACGGAGTTGATGGTGAATCCCACAATAGTCCCCACCAGTTAGTAGGCCAAGGGGAATAAAGGAAATGACGCAAGCAGGCACATCTCTATCATTAGAAATAGGTGGGCAATAACAGACCAGAGCTCCAATGTGATAGATAGGGGTATACAGTTGATTATCAGGAAATTCTTTAACCACACATGTTACGTGCCATCTACTTGATAAATGGGATGTAATAATAATTTGTAATATACAGTAAACATCTAAGCTGGAGGAATTTATAAAGCTGTGTTCAACTTGTATTATATGTCATTTAATATCTACTGTATGATGTTATGCACAATTAGTAAATGTCAATATAGATAATTAGAAAAAAAAAGAGAAGGGGACCTAGCCACTTCTGCGGCGGGTCATGTTGCTTAAGGCAGACTCTTTGGCGATCCTTTTGTAAAGGAGCTTAGCAAATTTGTGTCAACTTTTTTTTCCCTGGATAAGGCCCAGTCAACTGTGAAGTGCATCCTTGACACACATATTTTCTCCGGGGCTGGCCGTGGTAGGAGGCACTCAGCTGGCCATTCCTCTCTGTCCACCTCTGGCAGAGGCCAACCTCCCCAGAGAGAGCAGTGGCAAGACTCATCATGCTTTGGAGGATTCCACCCTACCAGGGGGAGATCACACCACAGAGGTCAATGCAACGGTTCCCGTGGCGGAGGAGCTGCCACCTCCCATGGTGAGTTCTTTTTGTCTCATGCTATTATTTGGGGAATCAGCTAGCACAGTTCTTAGACAATAGGCGGGCTCTTACAACCGATGCCTGGGTGCTGCATACGGTTCAGGGAGTTCACATGGAATTTATGGGTCTCCCATCCAGGAGGCCACGCTCATTTACTGGGAAGTAGAAGAGCTGTTAGCCAAGGGGGCAATTTGACATTCCACCCCACACCCTTTGGGGTTCATAAGCAATCTGTTCTTGGTGCAAAAGCAAAACGGGGGTCAACGCCCAGTGATTAACCGTAGAGAGTTCAATGGATGGTTGGTTTACTGCCACTTCATAATGAAGGGGATCCACCTGCTCCACGACTTACTTCGCTCCAATGACTGGATGGTCTAGTTGGAATTCAAGGACGCGTATCTCACAGTCCCGATCTTTCCTCCACACAGTTGGTTTCTCCAATTCCAATGGCAGCACCAAACTTTCAAGTTCACTTCGCTTCCTTTTGGTCTGTCATCACCACCTTGGTTTTCACCAAGGTCCTGCAACCTGTAATAGAGTCCTTGCAGGCAGGGGGCATGCAGATGATGTACCTGGATGATATGATATGTGATATGTTGCTCATGGACCAGTGCGCGTGGACCCTCTCTCAACAGCTGCTCTCAGCGGTAGAACTTCTTTAATCCCTGGAGTTCGTCATCAACCAGGCGAAGACCAGCCTAATGCCCATTCGCTAAATCACCTTTTTTGTGTTTTATGATCAACGCAGTGCAGGCCACACTAAGCCTGCCTTCCAGAAAGATAGTGAAGATCAGACATGAGGTATGGCGGATGCCAGTGAAGCCACAGACCTCCCTGTCATTTAGATCCTATAAACCTAATATGGATTGCAAGTTCTTCGAAGATTCAGGACATTGAAGCAGCGCACACTTTTCTAAAAAGGTAGCTGCCAGGCTTTTTCCTTCACTTGATAGCTCGTATCCAAAAAATAGGACATTAAGGTGGGCTATTTTTGATTTTTTAAAGTTGAATTTGTAGCCCTCAGAGGTGAACCCCAAAATGATGTTGCTCATCCTGGTCAAGTGATCCTTTAAATCATCATCCGTCAGATAAATATCATCTACATAGGACAATACCTCTTCATCCAAATTCTGAAGTAACTCTGTTACCCTAGCGGAAAACAACCCAGGGCTATTCTCATACCCTTGGGGTAGTTGACAAAATTGACTCTGGGAACCTAGCGCTGACAATGCTGTCAAATATCTGCTCTGCTCTGCATCTGCTCTCAGGTGATATATTTTGGCAGAAAATCCATTTGAGATGTCTAGTGTTGTTTTGTATTTTTTTCGCACAATGTTATTCATTAATGTTGCACTGTGTGCATTCTGTACTGCAAATGTTTAAGTGCATATATTCAGATGTCTATAGTATAAAACTAGACAGTATAAATTATCGGGTTTCATTATGGGAAATAAAGGATTATTCATTGAAGAGGTGCAAGTTTCATTTACACCCTGATATTCAAGTTGATCTCCCTGACCTGTTTTTATGCTTCTTGTTTTATTGGGTATTGCCTCTGTGGGGTTGGAGTAGTTTTTACTGGGATTATATGGTGCGGTGACTCAGCATCCTACCCAAAATGGTTTGTGATATAAGGCTGGAGCAAGGGCTACCGCTCACTCCGGTGCGTATGTGGGTTTTAGGTATATTGGAACGAGGTCGAAAAAGGCCGGTTAAATAACCGTTTCTCCCTTTGGGCAATCCATAACAATTTCAGACAGCCAATCTTTTTCAGCTAAAAGGATGTCATAGCCATAAGTCAGGTTCTCCCAAAAGAGACCTTTAATTTTTCTGGGTTTGTCCCCCTCCATCTGGAGTGTTATTTCATGTAACCTATGTGGGACACTTACCCTCGTATCAGGTGTTTCCACAGTGATATGCTCATTCAACTCCGCTGTCGCCAGAAATTCCATCAGGTTCTGGCGAGCTATTGTTACTTCTGCTGAGCTGTCTAGCATCGTCAGAGCCCATTCCCGTTCAGAAGTTGAGTCCTCAGAATTCTGGGCAGTCTAACTTTTAGACCTACTACTTTCTTTTTTTACATTGAGGTTTTGATTTTGGCTTTTCTTCTTTTTTCAAAGTATAGTCTGAAGTGCGTTACGTGTCTCTGGACTTTGTACGCTCCTCTTGTCTATGTTCTAACCGTCCTTCCTTCTCAAAGTTTCATTGTGAACTCTGAAAGGAACGAGAGGAATGTGTATCAGTAGCCTGATACCTGTCAGGTTTTTTAATGTTATCTCTATTCCTAAGGTTGTTTCTCCTTTCTGAGGGCTCCTGTTTAGGAGACCCACTTCTGGATTGAGATCTATTCTCTCTATTCTTTTGTTTTTTATTGTTATTATCCCATTTCTTTTTAGGAGAATCAGGTGCTTGCTTGGTGTTCTCTTTTTCAGGACCACCTGCGAGTTGAGGTTTTGTTGCTCTAGCTCTTAAACTATCAGGCTCTAATTAACCATAGGTGTCAACGATAATTTTAGGTAATTCATGTTCCTGTTGTAAAGGAGTGAAATCCCTCAAGGTTTGGCTTATTGCCACTGCTGCTGCATCCCCTTTAATGTTAGCTAATATAATAGCTGATACCTGGGCAAAACTCCCTAACAATTTCATCCCTAAGTTCAGAGCAGGTTCTGCTCCACATTCATTCTGTATTTGTCTTAATACATCTGGTATTACTGCTAATGACGGGATACCATGAGTTCTGGTGTATATTGCAGTGAAAGATGTACCCCAAGTGGAACAATCCTCTATTTTAGGAGCTATCTACATTGGCAAGTAGATTGTTAGCATTCTGTGTTTTTCTTGAGGGCTTGTGTGTGGAAATACTGTCTCTAGCTGTGTTATTTTCTGAGCTATCCAGAATGGCATTTGCTCATGTCTAGTGGGCATTTAACCCATAACTGTGTGTAGCGTTGGTGGTGTAATTTTAGTTATAGATCCCTGAATTTGTCCTGTTTGGGTAGCTCTTGTTGGCTGAGGTGTGAGTGTTCTCAGCACAAACTGTGTCAGGTTTCTGTAAAGGTTTATTATTTCTTTATGAAGTGGACGTAAGTCTTCCACTGGCATTGAGTCAATGTCTGGATGCGGTGTGTTAGCTGGTAAGACTGGCCAAGTGGCTCCATCTCTTCTGAGTGGACCTTTGTCTTTTGTGTGGGGGAGGGCACCTTTAAACCAGTTTATGTGCTCCTGGTAGTTGAGCCAAATTTCAATGTCCTCATATGGACAGTATTTGTTTGGTGGTTCATCCTCAGTGTAAGAATGAAATGTAAGTGATTGTGCATCTGCTTGTGGGAATTTGACCCATGAATAGAATACCTCTGTTCTGTATGATCTGTGAGTCTCAATCACAAATGTGACTGTCCCACCCCTAGCTGAGACTCCATACTCTGCTAGCTTTAGAGTAAGGGCATTTCTGACATTTTCTGAAATGTTGATTTTATTTTCCTCTTCCTCTTCCCTAACTGTAGCTTGTTGTGCTCGCATATCATCATCCTTGTCAGCCATTGATGGCCAAAGTTTTCAAGGGAGAGTTTCAAAGAAACTGAGATATGGTTTTATGCACAAATAGGAACAATTTGTCCTTCAAGTTTGATAAACCTACAGCCAATAGATAGGATATGCCTACTAAGCTGTGGTGGATAGTTTGTTTCCCACTCCAAACGTCTCTGGGGAAATGTGAGTAGGGGTCTCTTAGAACAGCACAACTGAACTACTTAGATTTGACTGTTAAATAAGTACCAAACCAACATTGGCGGCACCATGTTGTGTAGTTCCTATGAACCTATAAAGGATCTGCGCGTTTAGACAACATACACTGTAGGACTGGTGTCCAGACTGATACTAGACACCCCCACCGGGTATGTTAGCCTGTATGCCAGCTAGCTCACAGTGTCACTAGAAAGCCCTCTTACCAAGGAGAGAATAGTTCTTAGCAACTATCGAACATGGCAACCCTGATCCCTCAGGATCGTGGAAGCAGTGCAATACTTTTCACTCAGTCACTCATGCTCATTTTATCTTCAGAGAGATACACAGAATAAACGGGGAGGGCGTTTTTCAATAAGCATTTATTGAACCATCGTTATTCTTGTATAAAATAGGTGTGCTGAAACAACCATTAGACAGAAACAGATATAAATGATTAGAAGCAATAACAGAGTAAAATGATGGTAGATTTCTACCATCATAGTAAAACAATGACTGCAGGCAAGTATATAAAATACATGACAGTAGTAAATGCGTACTCCTACGATGCGACCATAACTAGATCTACCTAAGTGTACCTAGCATGTATATGGGTGTAAATCCAAGAATCCCCCTATGATAAAGTCAACCCCATTACCTGAAGTGACAGACTGCGGGACCTTGTCTCGGTCTTGAGATGGACACCCCGCAAAAGATTTCAGACCACTGTGAGCTGGAGTGTCTGCATGCAGGAACCTCAGCGTCTCACGTCAGTGTGTCAGCTTGGAAGTCCTTTTCTCCTCTCGTGCTTCAGCAAAGATATGGTGTTTATATACCTAATGTGAATCCCCCAGGGGATATACCTTGCTGTGTCATGTCGGACTGGGATGACGGAAGGAATGACCCTTGTACTTACTTATTATGCAGGAGATGGTGTCCTGCTGTGATTCCAAGAATCCTCATGCTTAATGAATGAGACTAGTTTTCAGAGAAAACCCCATGTCATTTAGGCATTACCATAAGTAGTTAAAAGGTCAGTACCAAGAACCGTTATTTAGTGTAATGGCAGGGGAAGTATAGGTGAAAGGTCGGGTTGCTACCTGAGCCTATATTGTGCACCTATATGAAACATAACATCCCTGCGCAGCATTGCCAGGGTGGTGGGCCTCCTATCATCTTTGATCCAAGCCATTTTCCCTGACCCCTCCACTTTCGAGCGCTGAAAAGCCTCAAAGCATCCCGCTCAGTCGCGGCCTGACATATGCCCCGCGGGTGCCCCTGTCCGAAGAGGCCAGGGAGGAGCTCACCTGGTGGCTCTCCCACATTGAGGCGTGGAGCGGGTGTGCCATTTTTGGCTTTCAACCAGATCTCATAATCGAGTCAGATGCCAGTGGTTCAGGCTGAGGGGCCTATTGTGGTGAGTTCACCATCGGCAGCGGATGGTCCATTGCGGAACTGTCGCTCCACATCAATTCCCTAGAGTTGATTGCGTGGTCATTTGCGGTCCGGTGTTCAACCAAGGATCAGGTGCAACTTGCATTCTCCTAAAAATGGGCAATGTGGTGGTGGTTCACTATAACAATCATTTGGGGGGCACACAGTCCAAGGCCCTGGAGGATCTAGCCACGAACTTCTGGGAGTATTGCCTGGAGCATCAAATCTCAGTGACTGTGGGGCATCTCCCGGGGTCAGCCAACCAAGTGGCCAATTGGCAGTCCCATCATCTTTGGGATTCTAGCCTGTGGAGATTGTTTCCTCCAGTGTTCCAGGCTCTTCTCTTCCTTTAGGGCCTTTTCATGATTCACCTATTTGCATCACGCCTCGCTCAGCAAGTTTCCAGGTACTTCAGCTGGAGCCCGGACCCAGGGGCAGTGGCCACCGACTCATTCCTCTAAGAATGGGTGCTGGAAAAGGGCTATGTGTTTCCCCCGTTCGCCATGATCATGAGACTTACTACCCAGGCGCACCGGCAGAAAGCAGATTTGGAAGTAATCACCCCAGTGTGGAAGTCGTAAGTGTGGTTTCAGTTCTGATGCAATTTTACTGGGCTTCTCCAATCCGTCTACCCCTAATGTCTCATCTCCTGAGTGATCCAGCAGGAATTCCTGACCATCTGGTGATGAACAATAGTCTCCTGCTTATGTCGTGGAGGATTAATGGAGTAGATTGAAAGTCCCGGGCCTTTTGAGGAGTGCAGTGGATCTCCTCTCCAGAGCATGGGCAAACGGTACGGTTACGTGATAACGCTCTGCCCGTTCTCACTGGCTGGGTTGGTGTCTGCGACAGAATTTGAATCCTGTGGGGGCAGATGTTGTCCACATCCTCAGCTACTTAGCCTCCCGGGCATCAGAGGGTATGGCTTATCATTCAGTCAATACCTTTCATTTTGCGCTTTCAGCGTGACACGCAGTAGTTGTGGGTCTCCCTGTTGGAGAACACCCGTTGGCCAAGAAGTTGCTCCGCGGGATTCAGCTTTCCTTCTCAACGGAACCTAGGTATTCAATTGTTTGGGACATTAATAAAGCCTTGGTATTATTGTCGGGATGGCAAAGCAACAAGTTTGTCTCTCAAAGCATCTATCAGCCAAATTGTCCATGATCCTGTGTCTGATCTCTTGCAGAAGAGTATCGGAAGCCAGGGCCCCGGATATTACTGGACGCTCCTTCACAACGGATGGGGTCACCTTTCATGAGACTCGTAAGACCAAGAGACAGTCTCGGGTGATTTCTTACCTATCTTTTCTAGGGACGCCCAGGCTCTGCAAAGTGAAGTACATAAAGGCCTACAGGACCATGATGGCAGAGCAGAGGCCGCACTGGGAGAAGCAGATGTTGATTGCTGTGTGAAAGCCCTTTAAGGCAGGCTCTTCCCCGACCATAGCGAGATGGGTTCACTGGATTATGCAGGAGGCTGGCATTCACACCCCATTTTTTGGTGCACATTCAGCCTGAGGCACAATGGTCTCAAAAGAATTTCTTTTAGGAGCTTGCGTTGATGATATCTTGAGTGCAGCAGACTGGTCATCAGACTCAACCTCCAAAAGGTTCTACTTTAAAGCAGTCTCATGTGTCCTGACAAAGAATGAAAAATGTCCTAGCTTTCATAACGGAAAGTTTCAATTCTATGAAGACATGGAGGTGAGGATTAGCCCACCCACGAATAAAGTCATGGCCCGCCCGGGTTCTCGAATGTACGTCTTGGCGCAAGTACATTTTTTTCTGGTTTTTGTAATACCATATTGCATAATTGTGTTGCTCTCTGCTGACTCGCCACAAAATTGTTTCTGGGTTTTCATGATGATTTTCTGGCTTACAGGGTCGGAATCTTCTAAGCAGGAGTAAGAATCTTCCATGGTCGGCTTTGTCGCAGGAAAAAAGAGGAGGTTTGATGAGGGACAACACGGTTACAGAGGTTGGAGGCTCCTGATTGGATGGACTTGTTTTGTTTAGAACTTCATGGTTTCGCTAGGATCACGGTAAATGTAGTCCAATGTATATTGTTGGTTAACAGGGCTGCTGTTATAAATCAAGAAGAAGCAAATGCCTAATCCTCACCTCCATGTCCTTAATAGAATGGAAACTTCCGGGTACGAAAGCTAGGAAATTTGAAATTCTGCAAACGTAAGCATGCGCGTCCAGCCGTTCGCACTGCTTTTTCAGGCCAGCGGCGCTGCACTGAGAAATGACAGCCAACGACAACACGTGGAGCATAAGGGTGTGGCCATTTTGTTTTATCTGCTTCTTTGTGACCGCAACAATGCTTAATACATCTAGCCCAAAGTCTACTAATAGGTATGTTTGACCCACATGGGCAGACAATTTGTGAGAACATGTACATTAGCATTCAACATGTTGAATATTTTCTGAACTCCCTCACATAGGTAGCCAGCGTATATATGCAGACCATAGCTGATGACACTATACAGTCATCCTATGACTGCAAAAGAAGAAACATAAAACACTTCACGTGACAAGCCACACAACATCATAGAGTTTTGCCATCTTGCTCAGCTAGACTCTAAATGAGGCCCACAGCAGCGTTTCCTAAACATATCATTCTTCAAGAATCGTTCTACGTTGGACTTCCCTTTAGGGACATCAGCGTTTAAAATACAAACTCAAATCCCGAATCTCCAATTGCTGTCTACCGAATATCACCCATAAATAGATAAGTAGCCGAACCCGTTAAAAGCTGCACTTTTTGAGGTAAATACACATAAACATTGGTCATTTTTCCATTAAGGTTTTTCTTTTAGTTAATACCCAGGCTACAAAGATATGTGCACAATCTGCAGGTTGAGAGCGCTGAAGTTTCCCAAGCCCATGATTAGTGTATAACCCATCAAGTCCCGTTAGTTTCTTTGCACTCTGGTACATGTGGTCTTGATTTTACAATAGGATAAACAAGAATACAAATCAGAATCATATTAAGAAAACTGGGTGGAACGAGCTACTCACATAAACCTGAGCTCTGCATGTCAAGATGCTTGAAACCCCGCAGAGCTGTCTCAGCATTTCACACTTCATGGTGTATTAACACCTAAGGACATGATGACCGGGCCTGGAGTGTGATGACCGTGTACGAAGCAAAACACAGCTGCACCTCTTAAATATTATGGCTGCTCTCCTTGCTCTTTTGGCACATTGTGGCACCACCTAAGTTACTGAATGGGTATTAAAAAAAAAGTTTTTTTTATATTCTGCAGTACTTTAAAATAAAATCTCTAAGATTGTACTAATAATCGAACGTTTTTTTTTTAAACTGCAGTCAGATCGCTTTTTGGGATGTCATCGGTACCAAAGTTCATGCACCATCACTTTCTTCGAATTCATCAGTAGAAAGACCGTGTCCATCTTCTCGCGTATCTCTTTAAGCAACATGCAAAGGTGTAACTCCAATCCTTCAGGATCCCCCCAATTCAGGCCTGGTCCATGAATATTTATGAGATGTGCAAGACTTTTGGGTCCTCTCATCGGATTCTTCAAGGGGGGGCCTCATTTTGCGTTGCGCCATTGGAAACGTGCATCACTCAGAGTGTCAGTCATATATAAAGTCACAGCTGTCCAAAAAAGGCTTCCCTTTGCAAAGAGTACCACTTGTGAACTGTTCACATCACTAACGGTGTTGCTGCTAGTTATGGACTTTTACAGTGTTGATTTTGCAATAAAAACAGTTCACACATTTCTTTGAGGATTGCATTGAGTGTTTTATTGACGTAACTAGTAACGCAAAATAACATTTATATTAGGTTCACTGTGTGCAACTAAAAACAGGGGGATTCACTGAATAACCTTTATTTGAAGTGATGCTAAGCTTCAAAGCTCGCATGAAAGCTTAATTAATTCAGCATTACAACCGTACAGCCTTGCAAACTACCCCCACCTATAGGATATTTGATACAATTAATTTATTTTGCAGCACATATCACATGCCACATTAAAATGTTAACATACATTCGCCAGCATCATTACACGGTACCAGCAATGACATACTTCAATGACATCCTGTATCATTCTCAGGTTGTTTCCAGAGAATACACCTAGCATAAGAAACCTTTGGTGAAATAGCACTTTATGTGTCATTTACATATCATATGGACGTACTCACTAAGACTAGTGTAGGAGTATGTGTTACTCTTGTGCCTCTACTGTCTTATTCCCGAATTTCAAAAGTTTTAGACATGACATCCTTGGCATGGTACACCCTAAAGTTTTTGCCTTCACACCCTTACTTTCTTAAATTAGATTTGCTTGCATTTGGATTCTGTGCACATTACCCCTGCTAACCAGTGCTAATGTGCATGTGCTCTCTCAGAACATGGTAAACTGGCCTACATCTAATGAGCATATTTTATTAGCTGAAATTCCCTAGTAAATGGGACTCCAGCACCCAGGGCCTGTATATTAAATACTACTTGTGGGCAGTAGCACTCATTATGCTACCTAAAGTTTAAACTGCCATTTCGACCTGGCAAAATGAATCTTTTGAAAAACACAAAAGGTGAGGGGAGGAATGCTTGCAATTTGCCTAACCACTGGCTATCACTCAGGGTAGCATCCCAACCCATCATTCTTCTGCTCAGCATGCCACCTCAGTTTGGACCCAGCCATATGAAAAGCTGTCTTGACCCTGCTCCTCCTGGGACCAGTCCAGCCTGAACTGAATATTTTACCAGGCCTAAATCTTTCTTTTTAAAATGTATAAGACACCACTAAGGGAGGCCCTAACCACCCCTAGGCAGGGGTGCATGGCATGTAAAATGTAGGGCATGTGAATTATGTTTTACATGTTCTGACAGTGAAAAACTCTTAAAATCGTTTTTCATAGTTGGAAGGTTTGTCTTTCACACAGATTAATACGGTGTTACCTTATTACATTTAATATGTGCTACCTTCATATTGGGAGCTGATAGGTAAAATAATGGTCACACTCAAATGAATTGTAATTTAAAATCGTCTTTAATGACGAAGTCGAATTTTATCACTTTAAAATTGCCACTTTTAGAAAGTTCGAAAACATTTTGAAACATCACTTAGTCACAAATCAGGATGCACTGCGTGAAGTGTAAAACATTCACAGAAACTTAAGTTCCAACAGGTTCTTCCATTAGTACTACATATTTATTTCTTGCATTGTAGACCATATTCCATCATGGTACAACTGTTTACAGACTCCAAATAACATCCAATTTTTAACATGTGCCTGTCCAGGCTTTCACTTAAAACATTAGGAGATTCACCATTCCTCATAGCGCAATGTCATGTGTTTTTTTCAAACTCAATGTATTTCGGACATTGACTGCCCTTCCTCAGGGGTAACTACAATAAAACAAAGCACATATTAATCACTCATACTCTTAACAGACCCATATGTTTCATTTACTTTGCGCGACCCTCGTTGGTGCTCTTTAATCTTCACTTGCATGTGTCCAATGGATCAGAAAGGCATAGAAAAGCGCGGGTTTCAGTGTTACACGCGATACCTTTGTGCCTGTGAGCTATATAAATAAACTTGACAATCTAGGAGTTCATGCTACCATCTATGCAACCACTTTTAGAATGTTGCCATTTTTGTGCCCAAACCAAATGTACCTTTCTGCCCGTGTCCTGGGTCACATGACTGTGAAAGGCTCTGCTGATGTGTGTTGTGTATTAATTCCACACAGTGAACCAGGAGGGGAGAGGTGTAGAACCCTTCTCTGATAAAATTTCAAAGGACCCAGCCTGCAGCACACGCAAAGAAATCTGACATCAGGCCTGTCCTGTCTTTTGTCACCCCTAAACAGTTTGGAGCCAAACTCAGGAGAAGGGGAAGAACTGACCAGAACCAGTTTTGGGGGGAGATCAGGGATTTCCCCCCTCCACTCAAAAGCTGGCACTAGGTATAAAAGTTGGACCATCAAAGTCTTTCATCCAAAAACTCTTGGACCTGTGGAAGACTCAGAAGGAAGACCACCCTGCTGCCAGAAAGACTGGCCTTCTGCTTGAAGGACTGCCTTGCTGCCTGAAGAAGGAAGGTTGGGCCTGCTTGCCTTGATCCCAAGTTACCCGGAGTGACTCTAAGGGTAATTTAACTGACCTCTTGTGTGAGTTTCAGGGGCACAACTAGCTTTCAGATGCCTCCCTGCAACTGCCCAGCACCAACTGAACTGGTCTGGACCTGCCAGAGCCCGACTGCTGGACTCTGCCTGAGTGAGTCCTGATACACAGGAAGTGCCCCCCAGGTTCTGGATCCTTGGCTGGTATCGATTCCAACTCTTCCTGAAGAAAAGGTGAAAGTCCTGAAGTTTTGGCTCCTTCCGATTCCAAAGGGGCATCTTTGCATTGAGAATCAAATGCCCACAAAGAGCCCAATTGACCTGCTTTTCATGTCAACAGCAACCATCAACAACGACTGACAATGCAAGACCTGCACTTTGTACTGACAGCAACCATCTGCAACGATCAGCCAACGCAAAGCACCAGCAATGACTGGCTCATCATGCTATAGCAAACAACCATCCGCAACACTCGACCTGCCTCGCAGATCAAAAGCCTCCTCCTCAGTACCCCATCCAATGCAAACAAAACTTTTCATGCCTGACTTAAGAAGGCAAGTCTTCTGCTGCACTAACCTGGGCCCTTTATCCGACCTGGGCTTATCGCTGTCAGACTGATTTTGTGACTTTTCTCTAGTCTAATGGAACCAGATATCCACAATTGTCGCTTTGTGCTCCTTGAGGCTATTTTGACCTAAAACATAAAAAATTAATATTGACAGTGCGGCTAATTGTATTTTGATAATTTTGGTGTCATTTTATTTCTTAACATGATTCTATTTTTCTGAATTTGTTTAGAATTTTTCTTTTGTTGTATGCTGCATAAATACTTTCCACATTGCCTCTAAGTTAAGGGGAAGGAAGTGCAAGCCAGGGGACTGCCTAGAGAAACACAAGAGCACTGATCTCAGAGGGACTCTGTAGTTGTTTGTGAATATACTATTTTTCCTTTAAGTTGTTCGCAGTAAACAGTCTAAATATCAAGTTTTTTATTTCGACCTACAAGAATATCGAGTTGGAAATATCGGAGGGACAGAATATCAAAATCAAGAATATCGACGACCAGAATATCGACCTGAAGGTAAGAAATATTGTTTTAGTTAATATCGAAGTTAGTAATATCGATTGTCAAAATATAGATGTTACTAATATCTATATTAATATTAGTGTTATATATTTTATGATGTATTTTATATGTTTGTTTATATAATTTTTCTTAATTATTGTACTAGTTTTAGAATATATGTATTACATTTTTAGAAGTTAGTAATAATTTTTTTAAGTAAATTATGCATTTTAGTACCGTGGCGGTTTGTGGGTTTATAGGGGAATAGGGTGGGAATTAATTTAATTAGAGTAAATTAATTACATTTTATTAGGAATTAGTAAATATTTTTTTAAACTTTATGCATTTTAGCTCTTCATCGGGTTGTGGGTTTAAAGGGGAATAGGGAGGGAAGTAATTTAATTGTAATTAAGTAATTATTTAATTGTTATTTATTGGTATTGACAATTAATTTTATGTTAAATAATTAATAATTGGTA
This sequence comes from Lissotriton helveticus, assembly GCF_964261635.1. Classification (NCBI taxonomy): domain Eukaryota; kingdom Metazoa; phylum Chordata; class Amphibia; order Caudata; family Salamandridae; genus Lissotriton; species Lissotriton helveticus. The sequence continues at coordinate 440,170,760 of NC_136063.1, forward strand.
TTTAATTTTTATTAATTGGTAATTAATGTTTAATAATTTATTAACTGGTAATTATATTAAGTGTATTAATGTATTATTGAAGTGTGTTGTGAGGTTATAAGGCAATAAGGTGGGAAGTAATTTCATTGTAATTAAGTAATTATTTAATTTTGTGTTTAGTATTGATAATTAATGTATTGTTAATGAATTATTAATTGGTAATACATTTGTATTTATTAATATTTTTGTGGGAAATTAATATATTGTTCATTAATTATTAATTGGTAATCATATGTGATTAATTATAATTTCTTGGTATGTATCAATAATGTATTGTTAATTAATTATTAAATGATTAATATGTTTATAATAATTATTGTTTTTGGTAATGAAAAGTACTTTTTTATTTCATTATTATTTGGTAATAAATGTTTAATAATTATTATATCATTGTATTTGTTATCAATGTAATTGTTAATTAATTATTAATTGGTAATCATACTTAAGTATTTATTTATTGTCATTGTTAATACATTTGTTGTAAATTAATAATTAAATCGATATTATTTTTAGAAAAAATATGTAAATTATTAGTAAGTAATTTTAACCCCTACGCTATCCAACACTTTCCCTACTGTTGCAACCTCTGGAGTTGGAATAGTAATTTTAACTCTTACGGTATCCAACACTTTCCCTACTGTTGCTCTCTCTGGAGTTGGAATAGTAATTTTAACCCCTATGCTATACAACACTTTCCCTACTGTTGCACCCTCTGGAGTTGGAATAGTAATTTTAACCCATGCGCTATCCAATACTTTCCCTACTGTGGCACCCTCTGGAGTTGGAATAGTAATTTTAACACTTACGCTACCCAACACTTTCCCTACTGTTGCACTCTCTGGAGTTGGAATAGTAATTTTAACCCCTTCGCTATCCAACACTTTCCTTACTGTTGCACCCTCTGGAGTTGGAATAGTAATTTTTACCCCTACGCTAGCCAATATTTACTGTTTTAGTTAATGTAGTGTATAATTTATTTAATTCTTTTTTAATAATTATATATATATAGTTACATAGTTTAATAGTTATATATATTTTTGATATTTTTATTTATATTATTGTTGTATGTGTATGTATGTATTTATAATTTATAAAATGTGTTTTAACAATGTATAAGTTATTATAATAATTAATTGTAAATATTATTAAGTAAGTATATATATTACATTTGTGTATATGTTTATTTATTTTTTTACATTATGGGGTCGATTCTGATTTGGTAAAATGCCCTCCGAATAGCCGTACGGATCTGTTTTCCCGTACGAATCGTATGCAGAACCGTACCCGTACGTACGATATAGTACGATGTGTACCCAAAGCAGTTCTCCATACGAATCGTACCGAAGACCGTACAACTCACTAATCCGTACGAATCGCATTCGTAACGCGCAGTACGCAATTTCAGTACGGATCGAAGCTGCATTTTCCGACCCAGCAAGTACGAATCATATCTACAACACTCCGTACAACTCTTTTTCTACAGGAGCTTAAAACGTCCGTAAAAGCAGATTTCGCCTCGAAATGTGCACTAAAAGGACCCCCGGGTACGGTTCATACACCCCATGATTGCAGGGGTATGGTGCATTGGGTTACGGTGCGTACACCTCTGGATTTCAGGGGCACAGTGCGTATGTCCCCGTGCGTACACCCCATGATTGTAGGGGTACGGACCGTAGAGGTATGGTCGTACACCTCAAGGTCGTAGGTGTACGGTGCGTACACCCCGTGCGTACACCCCTTGATTTTAGGGGTACGGTGTGTATATGTTAGTGTTGCCCTCCGTACGAATTGCTCATATGCAATGTTTATCGTACGAATCGTGTACTCATTCCCCGGTCCGGATCGTACTTGGCGGGTCGTACGGCATTTTTACGAATCGTACGGTTCACTGTGTGGGTCGATGTCATACGGATTTACCCTTCATTTTCGTACAGTTCGCAATGATTCAGACTTATTTTCTTGCAACGGATCGTACTACGCGATTTGGACGGATTTGTACGATACGTACGGAAACGGCTAGAAATACGAATCGTCGTACGGATTTGTTTCCTGAATCGGAATCGACCCCTATATGTATTACTTACATTTTAAACATATTTTTAAACATGTTTATTTGAATTATATGTATTGTTTATTTAATTTTACATTATTTTTAAACATTTTCTAAAAAACGATATTAACAACAATATTTTTGACAATGATATATTTTTTCGAAATTTTTGTACTTACCATAATGTAGATAGGACTTCGATATACTTGACATCGAAATTCTGCCTCCGATATTTTTTACATAAATATTTTTGACGTCGATATTATGTCAGACATTCGTTGTTTGCATGAAAAATTAAATACTTCTCTATTTTCATAAAAGTCAGTAATTTGCTGAACAATTATGTATTGCTGCTCTGTGCATTTTGAGTTGCGAGCCTGTGTTCACTCCTCTGTACCAACTTCCTCCCAGAGAAAGCCTTGGACTGCTTGGACCACACTATTCCTTAGAGTCGTGTGCTGAAGGGATACTTCACCCCGTTGCTCAGGATCCACTGTAGGTTGGGCCATGGGATATCAGGAGTAAAAGGCCTCAACCCCCACAGTTGGGCCCAGTAACCCCTGCGTGTCCCGTAAACCTCTGAAAGGGGTTCTGACAGGCACAATTTTATAACTTCCATTTTAATGTTGCTATGGAATACATAGCAGAGAGACCTTGCTCTCATGAAAGGACTGCATGCTGCAAATCCATCCTTGTGTCTAATGCTTCTTTATAGTGAGGTACTATCTAGGGTCGGGGAGCAGGTAATCCTCATTCCAGGCTATCCCTTTAAATCTTGATGAGGAAACCTTTTCTGTCTTTAAGCTATGATGGCAGAGAAGTGACAAAAGGTCTGATAAAATGCTCCAGAAAAGTACAACTTTTCTCAAGAAGACTACCCTTAGAGTAAACAACTGGTCTTCCTGGTGCATTAGAGATAACCGTGTGAATCTCTCGCAAAAGTTAAAGTATATATGCATGTGCGGGAATAACATCTAAGATAGTCATGCTCTTCTTGTTCTCTTAACCGCTGCACTTTCCAATCATTAAAAGTGTCCCAAAATGTCTCAACTGTCCTGTAATACACTTCTTTGTAAATTTTTTCACAGTTTCACAACACTTTCTATCTGTGAGTTGTCTTAAAGCTTTATCTTTGCACATGTTAACAGGCAGAACACAATATTCCCTTCTTTGTGTGCAGACTGAATTATTATATCATTGTCAAGTCAAGAAAATCTTTATATGGCCATATGCCATGAAAGATACTTAAAACAAAGTAAAAGACTAAGCAGTAAAGTAAATATAGTACATAAACATCTAAGTCACAATAAAATATATTTCATCATCGCAGCACGGTTTAAGGAAGTTTTACCTTTATCAAGGTTCATCATATATTCCAATTAAAACTTCCACCATTATTGCGTCAATCACAAGAACATGCATAGTATAACAAGCATTTGCAATGCAATAGGTCTCGCATTTGCGAGAGTTTGAGCAACTGGCATTGAAAATGACATAATATTTTACCTATGTGTTTTGTGTTGGAGTATAGTGGATGTATTTGGTGTGGAGTAGAATTATGTGGGTTGTGTTGGAATTGTTAGTTGCAGAATTGTATGGGCTGGAATTTTGTGGTGTGCAGTGTATTTGTGTAGTGGAATTATGTGGTATGGTGGAGAGATAGTGGTGGGAGCTGCAAAGAATGGAAAGAAATGAAGATAGAGAGGGATATGCAGTTTGTTCAGGACGTGGTGAAATAACTCAAGACAGAGGAGCAGAAAGTGTTTGAGAGAGTAAGAACATACTGAAGTCCTGCCTGTCTCTGAATCAGGCAGTTGGTCCTTCAGTTTGGCAGAGTACTCTGTCCCCTTTGAAACAGAGTAACCTTTCTGCCAAACTGTAAATCGGCTTTTATGTTTGTTAACTTGTGCTGCGAATGCAAAGGAATGACTTCATTTCAGGGACACACAATATTTGTTTTAAAACACATAAACTTAAAAACACATTGTGCCTGGCCTTGTCCACAGTGACAGGCTTCTCACCCTCGAAGCTTTTCATTAAAATTATATGCACCTCATTTAAAGCCAGTCAGATCTATTCACTGATCTCGTAAATTATTGTCCTAGAGCCTGTTCAGCCCAAAGAACAAATGCTGGCTGATTTTTGACTGAGAATATATTGTCCAGTTAACTGAACTTTTCTGAAGCTACAAGTGCGTTTATGCCTCCTTACCATGTCCGCTGCCTTGAAAAGAGCTGTGTGAGGGTGAAGGAGACCCTGCTATGAAGGCTGGGGCACCCAGGACATTGCACCCATGTGCACACTATTAGGTGGACACTAATGGAAATTAGAAGAGTATGTCATAGAGTGCACCATCAGCCACTATTAGTTCTAGATGCCAGAATCAGAAATGCCACCGCCAGCAGGTCTAATGCCTGCAAGCCAGAAAACAAAGCGCCTTGTCCAGCTGATAGAAATCCTTTAGGGAGGTGGTGCTGAGATCAATATTACTTGCACAGGATGCTTAAAATACATTTTGACTCAGCTCTGAAGAGCTTGGTTTTGAGCACACACCGCTGGGGGATGTGTTTGGGAGGTGAGGTGTATTATGTTTGGTGGCACAGGTCAGAACTGGGAGTGGCCGGCCCTGGTGATGATGCAAATAAAAGGCACTGGAACCCAGACCTAGGGGTCCCTGTCCACATGAGAACTAGTGAGCGTGTTTGTCAGTTTACAGGTATTATCTCTGCTCCTTAACTGTGTCACAACAAGACAACAGGCGACGAAGGTGGGATAGCTTCCCTATTTCCTGCTGTGCCTGTGTTCGCGTTCTGCGGTCCTGCTCGAGGAGCCCACAATGAATTGTGTGCGGTGCTGGAACCGGCTGCACTGCCTCCTGTTGCTCCCATACCTGTGTGGTGTACCGACGCAGCATAATGCCGGCCCGCATTTGCTTTGTGCACTACTTCTGGGTCGCGAGGATTGACCACGCCCTGTCTGGTGCGGCCGTGCCGCAGCTCTGCCAAGTATTACGCATCACGTGTGACACTAACGCATTTCAGTGTGGTGATCCGCATCGCCGCACTGAAATGCATTGTCACGCATAATAGGCATAGATAGCGCCTCGGATGTTAAACCGGTAGGGCTGCTATAATGACTAAACTGAAGTGGCCGGTAATGCTGCTCACAGTACTGGCCTTGGGGATGGCTGAGGTTGAAGCTGCGGCTACTAGTGCTACAATTTATCAATAGACTCCCACCTTCCCCCACATTACATTCTGATTGACGTCCTACGACCCACGTGACATTACATCCTGCTGCCACGTCGTCATCGCGGCCGGAGGTTGTAACGATGATTGGATCCCACCCTGGCCATGCAACTCGATCCAAGCTCACTGGGCCGTGGAGCCTGAATCATTAGTAAGTGAGCGGCAGTATTTGTCTTCATACAGTAACACGTGCCATGCTGTAAAGTTTGCCTGGCAATTTGGCGGTGGTAGAAAGCAACAGCCGCAGGGGGTGACTGTGCAGTTCGCACGGCCCTACCTCTGCAGCATCCTCTTTGTGCTGCCGTTCCCTGGCCTTCTCCTTTCCCATGGTCACGTCCTGCTCTTGAGATGGAGTTGCTTGAAAATAAAGTTACCAGTGAGTTCTCTGGAGCCAGGACCCGTTTTTTGACTGCTGGTAGGTGCTGGGTGCGTGAGCAGAGAGGGCCGTGAAACTCGTTAATAATAACCGGCGGCCGCACCACAGACCTGTAGTGTAGTTCCTATATTCCCAATATGCTCTGCGCATTGGAATAACATAAACAGCAGTTTAGACGTAGGACTGAGGTCATCTAGGTCTCTACTGACTATGTTAGACTTAATTAGGTTTGCCAGCTAGCTCAGAGGTCACTAGAAACTTTCTCGAGTAAACAAGGAGGTGTTAACTTCCCTGAATAGACAAGAAGGGATTAGCTTCTGACAACCGCATAAACATGACAACTTTGCTCCCTCAGAATAAAGAGTATATCTCCAGAGTTGTGTGAAAACAATAGACAGCTATTTCACTCAGTCAATTGTGCATGCTTAATTTCACCAGGAGTGCAGAGAAATAGAGAGACGGGCGTTTTCAATAAAAGTTGTTATTTATTGAACGGTCTTCTTTCTCATGCAAGAGAAACAAATTGCCACAATTGCAATACTTATCATGAAGTAAAGTGCGTACAGTAAAAGGAGTATTATGAAATAATACTGTAAAAGCATTGATATGGTTTCTTAGCCATATGATACTTTAAAACGGATAAAATATATACATACATAAAAACATTGACTAACGTACTCAACTGGTGCTTCTAATATACGCCTACCCCGGTGTACCTGACCTAAGCCTAATACGTGGGAAGGAGTAAGTAAGTTGCAGTTTAAGTTAAGTTGGTTTTTTGCCAAGAATCTGAATCAAGAATTCTCTTAAGGTTTTAGTCAGCTCCGTACCTTGGTTTATAGTATGAAGGAGGTCTTGTATCTCTCTCTCAGGACTCGATCTCCCAGCAACCCGCAAGGGTGACTGGAAACACCAGAGCTGGATTTCTCGGCAGGAGAAAAGACAGCGTCTCTCTCAGTGCGTCAAATGGGAGGGTCGGCTTCCTTCAGCACTCGCATCAGCTGGGCGTCGGCAAAGTAGATAGCCGCTCTGCTCCAAACCTGCTGCTTAAGGCAACGTTGGTATATTTATACCTGAAAGGTGCCGTGTTTGACATTATGTTGGATATAAGACGTCAATAAGAACTAACAGTTCTTTCTGGACTCCAGGAGTTCTTGTGCAAATCAAAACAAAAGCAGGGGGAATTCCCGGGCTGCTGGAGGCTTGGTTTGTTTAAAGAACACGTTGTGCTTTCTAGGAGTCTATGGGAGTAGCCTTGCCGTATTTGGACTGCATTGGCTATGGCTAAATATGGACATGATTCTTATGCCTTTATAAGGGTATGTTTTGTTATAACCAAATAAGGGCATGAATCGGGGATATCTAATTAGGGTCCTAGATAGATTCACAACACCCACTCCACGTATTATGTCAATCATTACTAAATACTAAGCAATACTAAACATATAACGATGCGTGTGTTTTCCAACCCACCCCAAAATACATAGATAGCATTTGAAATGGTGTATGGTATATACACGAAAATGAGTATTATACTGTACGTCTTTCAAGAAGTTGTATCATTCAGATAATGCATATATAAATATCGGCTGAATGAATTGCGAAAATTACATTTATGAAATGGCTCTTAATACAGAAAAGAAGGTCGAGACCATTTCATCACATATTTATACAATACTGTACATGTGCTAGAGGCTGAGGTAAAATATTGTCTCTAGAGTCTCTAAAAATAGAAGTTCTGTTCTCTAAGAATAGTTCTACTTTAAGCAGAGTACCATGTGCCAAAAAAGTAAATATTTTGGAAATGGAAAAAATAATTTTGTTTTCAAGGGAAAAATAGTTCCAATTGTTTCCAGTAGTGTTGTTTAACAAAAACTGAAGGCCGAATTCAGAGTTCAGGAAAGCTGTGTGCTCGTTGTTTTAAAAGTTATTCTCGTTGTTAGGAGAGAACATCATATCAGACAGGCTTGCGAAAAATTGGTCTACAACAGTAGGTGAGAGTTCGACCAAGTTCGAAAAAGCTGAAATTGTGCAAATGTGAGAATCATTGCTATCATCGATGACTGGATCAGCAATGCTCACAGAAGGTTGTACCTGTGTGGTGCTGCTTTCATCTCGTACTTCACCGCTACCTAATCGTAATGGTGAAGTCTCACGAATGCCGTCATCAGAATAGGTAGCCGCTGGGGACAACACGTTGCATGAGCCGTTACCGAACCAAGCAAAGTATCGACATCCATGGGTACTGCTGATGGTAGTGTAAGATAGACGTCCAACACGCATTCTTCTCCGCATAGCAGACATCGAAGCACAGGTAAGATGCAATCTTGCCAGATTGGTCTGAATGAAAGAAACCAGGTTGCACTCAGATCTCTTAGCCGGGCCAATCCAAGGACTCTAGTGATTCGGTCTCGGTGGCGTATTGCTAGGATCGTTTCTTCCATTGTAGCTGGAGTTTTGTCTGTGGCTTGGCTTGCCATATCGGAGCAGAAGGAGCAAAAATAAAATTCCTGCTACGAGTCCAAAAGAAGAGGCAGGCCGCCGAATACAGAATGCACAAAATTCGGGAAGATGCCCAGAACTGTTTCAAAGGGTGCTAACAGTCCCGAAAAAATTGTCTTAAATACATGTGTGATGCCACTGGTATCAGACATGTTTAAAATTTCACCTAACATTTCTACGAAATGCACGGGGCAATTTGTTGATAATAGGGAATGTATCTCTGCCGCTGTCCTTGCAAGTTGCAGATCATACATCTCTATGGACGAGGTTAAAGGCACAGTTGTCTGTAAAAGAATAGATTTCATTCTGCTTAAAGTATCAATTCGAATAGAAGAGATATTCAAAGAAGGCCATATTGCCGCCTCCATGTCTGGATTGCCGTTTGGATACAATACTTGCATACAGCAAATGACCCTGGCAGTAACGGTTACGAGATAGGCTTTTCCTGGCACCATGCCACAACAGCTGTGGTCACTTATTAGAACATAGCTGCCGTTGGAAAGCTGTCTGAAAAAAGGCTCTATCTGTGTTGCAGGAGTGCCGTACAGGTGACATGAAAGGTTATTTGATGAACCTTCGCAGGCTCCATGCAAGTTAATACCTTGACACAGAAGTATACCACTTAGTGATTTTTTACAATTGTTACCACTAAGGAATACCTCTTTTTTTCCTTCACTATAACATTTATGTGTATAAGGTAATTTCCAGGTTGATTTGATGTATCCTTTACCCAACCTTTCATAAGGCCTGCTGGTACATACTTTTGGCAATATTTAAACTGGAAAGTTGTTATTGGGATTGTAATCGTTCCATGTATTATCCATTCAATGCCAGGTCTCTCTGACATTGTCAATGGTAATCTTTCAAGTTTTCAATGCTCAGAATCATATAGTCTGCTCCTTTTTGTGCCAAACTGATTTGTTTATCAGTAAGGTTAAAGATAGAAAATAATGACGTTGTGTTGATTAGACGCCATGGCACGTAGCCTGAACGCAGGTTTTGCAACGTCCAGCCTAGCTGTTCAATAGAACGTAATTGGGACTGACCATGTTGTAACATTAGTAAGTCCTGCTCTATTATATCAATAGCAGATGATACAACACTGTTCAGTGAATAAATTCTGGAGGGCAGAGTCCTTAACCCATTGTCCACTACAGAAAGGGATTTTTCCAAATTTATACGATCAATTTCTCGTATTTTTTCTGCAGTTTCAATTTGCATTACTTTCCAAGCTTCGTTGTAAGCTGCGTATGTACCGGCGTATATGAAACGTTTTTGACGCTGTTTGCGAGGTCCCAGTATGAAATCTCGCAAGTCAGCACCTTCTTTAAGTAAAGTCAAGTGTTGCTTAATTTCTGGCAGTGTGGATTTCTGTAGCCACTCAAGGCAGAGTTTTCCTACACTATATTTCGTAACTATCCCTTGATGTTGTCTCTGGGAATATCCTGGGTCTGGCCTGTTCTGTTTGAACCCCTGTGTTTTGTTCAGGAATCTATCGTGACAATTATTTGTGTCTGTGGGCCAGATCAACCATTTTTTCCAATCAGGATTTGTTCTGTTTTGGTGTAAAATATGGGATACGTCTATCTCCACATCTGTAGTGCTATTACTATCAGGTATGGGCTTTGGAATAGATGGTTTGTTTAAGTCTTTTATCTTGGATAAACCAAGACAGGTTGTCTGTTGAATGGTGTCATTCAGGAATATTATCTGTTCTGGGATCATGCAGGCTCTAAATAATGCTTCTCGACCTTGTACCTGCCAGTCTTTTGAACCCCAGATGGTTTTTGTTTCAATGTTGATTTTCCAAAATTCAAAACCAAATGTAGACATTTTATCATAACATTTTTCAGAATAAATCAATTTAGTATTTGTCAACATTGTTTTCATTCCTGTCTTATTTAACATTTTAAAATAAAACGTTTCTGGATCACTGTTGTTAAACCCTGAGAAGTATGTGAATTTCTCATAAAATGTTTTCGAGCTGCCTTTTGGCGGTGTTGGACAATGTTCCCATTGATTATAAGTTAAAACATTTCTAGGTTGAGCAGATGTATGCAAATAGTGATGACCATAGTGGTTAAAACAGTACATTTCTTCATAGTTCGATGAACCCTGTAAATAATCATGTTCTGTAAATTTTGCTGACATTATTAAATCTGACATCATATTATTAATATTTTCAAAGTCCCAATCATCAGAGAAAGTTCTTGGTGTCACAAAGTCACTTAAGGAAACCTTAAATAGATGTGGATATTTCAAGAGCTCAATCGGGCCATAGATTTCATAATCCATTTTGTCCCATGATACCCCACCGGGTATAGGATTGGCTGTGATGTTCACTGATGACAGTTCTCTTTTTTCGATGTGTGAAGATCTGTGAGGCTTTAGGACCAAGTTGATGTTCTGACTTGCTGTGTCCATTGTACTATATTTTCCATCAATAAATCTACCCAAACATAAAACCATGATGAGTCAAAGTAGGAGGAAAAGTACACCTAACACAATCCAAAATTCAATCCATGGTGAAATCAGATATGTTTCTTTGAGTTGATGAATCAGTTCAGTCATTTTTTCTTTGAAAATTTTTGTTGCTGGCGTTTCTCCATGTTCACTTGGATCATCAGAAAAGTCATCGAAATTGATGAAGTAGCCAGATGCAGTTCTGTCAATTGTTAGAATTGCTTCTGGATTCTCATTAGTCTTTGCATTTTTCTTTGTTTCATTAGCATAGTCTGAGGCTACATCGTTGTAGACAGGCATTTCTTGACGAACTGTTGCAATTTGGGTTTCCAGAGGCACAAGTTCCATGGCTTTGTTGCATAGTCCTTTTTTATTCACTGCAGGTTTATCAAATGTGATTAGTCTCTCAGTTTGAACCTCTTGGATTGTAGCAAGATTTGGTCTTCTGCTATTTCTTGGGAGTCCACTGGGCCTACTACTTATTATTGGCCACATGATTGTGGTTTTACCAGGTCGATGGATACAACTCTGTTCTCCTTTTTACCAGCAAGTGGCGGTAGTACTACTGATCTTGTTCCGCTGACAGTTAAGACAGGTACTGCTTTTCTGTAAGAAGGCCCAAATTCCTTCTTCACCGCGATCTTTTCTCTGACTAGATTCCCAATCTTTGGAATCCAGACAGGTCTTGCTGGGACAAGTGGTTTCTCTTCAGTGGCTGTTGGCTTTAACTTTGTGTTACTAAGACTTCTTCTTGTTTCATTTAAGTCCTCTAAAACAGCCAAACAATCTTTGATATCAAAGGCTTTTTCTTTTACCACTGAAGTCTGACAATCTAAGTCCTGGATTTTCATTCTAGTGCCGAACAATAGTTCGTAAGGAGTGATACCTTTTAGAGAATTTCTTGGCAGATTGTTAGGACTACGTTGGACACTTGTTAGATGTTTGACCCACCCATCACCCGAACCTAATACCCTCGCCGTTATAGATTGCTTTATGTCATGGTTTTTTCTTTCCACTACCGCATTTCCCTCAGGATGGAAGGAAGAAGAGTACCGCAATGCAATGCCCATGCTGGTCATGGCCTCTTCGTAAGCTCGAGAGCTAAACGCAGGACCCTGGTCAGAATGTAGCATGCCAATTGCGTAGGTGCCGATAAAGACTCGCAAATCTTTTATAACAGTTCTGGCATCAGCCGAGTGCTGGGGCCTACATTTTTAAGTGAATTTAGTCTTAATAAATATGGGAAAGCATTTCTCCGGCTGGATTTCTGCGTATAGATAGCCTGATGCTTTCTAATAAAGGTGTCCTGGCAGTAGTCTGGTCCGGTTCACAACTGTGATCTCTGTTGCTGTCTTGACAATCCATTGCAAAGTTGTAAATTTGCAGGCTCATCCCCGGCCACCAGTATTCTGATTGTAATTCTTTTAGAGATTTCACGATCTCTTGGTGCCTTAGACCCTGTCCCATGTGTGCTTTTTGAATCAAGTAAGCCCTCCGGTTCGTGTTTGGAATTACTCTGTCCCCCACTCCAGGGATTTGAGCAAAAGGAACGGAGTTTGCATCAATTATGTATGTATTACTGAGTGGATAGTTGAGAGGTAATGCTGCATACTCGCCTTTTAATGAGTCTTTTACTGCCAGCATGGTTTCTCCATCTATGTGTTTTTTAGAACGCTTTTTTGTGGCTATGGAAGCCGGATGAACCGCTGCCGCTGTGGCTCTATTAGCCAATTAATTCCCTGCAACGTGAACACCATCACGTTGATGACTCAGTGTATGTATCACGTGAGTCTTTTGTAGCTCTTTCTGTAAAAGAACTACTTGTTCCCAGAGCTTTTTATGCTTTATTGTGGCACCTGTGTCATCTTTGTAACCGTTTTTTATCCATGTCTGCATGTCATTAGTGTAAGACTGGACGCAGTAATGCGAATCGCACGCTATTAATGTGGGGAATTCGCGATCGGCATTTTCAAGCGCCATCTTTAAAGATCTTATTTCAGCTCGCTGAGCTGTACAGTTTCTGAGTGATTCAGTTTTTGTAATTATCGGTCTGAATTTACCTAAGCGCCAGTGACCTTGAACAATCGTGCACGCTGCATTGTAAGTTTGTTTTCCCACAACGTAGTGTTGTGCAAATCTGTTTGTGTAAATCACACAGGTGTATTGTTCTAGAGGCAGAATCTCGATCGGCAGAGGACATTCATGTTCGTATTCTAGATCTTTTCGTTTTTTAATTTTTGGATCAAAAGCGTGTTTCACGTCTTCTGCAGCAAGAGAATTTTCCCATTGTATCCATTTTGGATCTAATGCCACAGCATTTGGAATGCGTGGTCTTGTTACTGCCTCAAGGGATGATTCTGCTGTCAAAACAGATATGTTTCTCCCTTGGACTAGGGCTCTTTCTTTTGCTACAGCAGTTTGAACCGGGGTTAGTATTTTTTCAGTAGAACTGAATTTCATGTCAGCTTGTGTGTACAAGTGTGATTTATAAACTATTGGTACTGTTTCTCCCTCATTAAAGGTCAGGTACGTGAATCCGCATCTTCCTGGGATGACTCGGATTATAAGGTTGCGTATGTTCTCGCGTGTTTGAAGTTTTGTTTTAGCTAACATGTCTGTTTGTAATGATCTTAAAATCTCTGTGTGTTTCTGAGTCCAATTGATTGGTTTGAAATCAGGTTTTATTAATTCATAGAGAGGTTTAACCCTCTCTGCATAATTTAGAATGTATGTTCTTCCGAAATTCAGGAAACCTAGTATTGATTGTAAGTTCTTCAGCGTTTTTGGAGCTTGGAGTACTGCACATTTCCCTAAGAAATTCTCTGCTAGGCTTTTGCCTTCACTTGATAATTCATATCCTAAAAACAGGACAGTTAGATGGGCAATTCGTGACTTCTTAAAGTTGAATTTATACCCTTCAGATGCGAACCCAAGTATTATGGTGTTCACTTTTTTCAAGTGTGTCTCCAGGTCATCGTCTGTAAGACAGATGTCATCGACATAAGATAATGCCTTATCATCATACATTTGTAGTAACTCTGTTACCCTTGCTGAGAATAATCCTGGGCTATTCTTGAATCCCTGTGGGAGTCGACAGAATTGTTTTTGCACTCCCATTGTTGAGAAAGCGGTCAAATACCTGCTTTCAGGTGCAATGTTTTGACAAAAGAAGCCATTTGAGATATCTAATGTCGCGTTATTCATTAGTGCTGCACTGTGTGAGTTTTGTACTGCAAATGTTTTGCAGCAAGAGTTTAGGTGTCTGTAGTCCAAAACTAGACGATATGAAACGGCTGGCTTGGAGACAGGAAACAAAGGATTGTTCATTTGTGAGGTGAATGTTTCAATCACCCCCTGATATTCAAGTTGATCTTATATCTCCCTGACTTGTTTTTTTAGCTTCTTGCTTTACAGGATACTGCCTTTGTGCAGTGGGTTGATTTTTTAACTGGATTTTATGGTGAGGAGATTCCTCATCCCATCCTACATGATTTTTATATAATGCAGGAGCTTGGGCAACTGCCCATTTTCTAGCAAATGTGTATTTTTTATGAATTGGAATGTGATTTGAGAAGGCAGGCATAATCATTTCTTCGCAATGAGGGCACTCCCTGACAAACTCTGGTGGCCAGTCTTTCTCAGCTAACAGGATGTCATAGCCTTTTGAAAGGTTATCCCAAAAGAGACCCCTTACTTTCATAGTCTTGTCCCCCTCTATACGTAATGTTATTTCATATAATTTATGGGGTTTGCTAACTCTGGTGTCTGCAGTTTCCACTTGAATGTATTCATTCGTGTCCACTGTCTCCAGAAGATTCATCAGGATTTTGCGAGCTATGGTTACTTCTGCTGCACTGTGTTGCATTGTCTGGGCCCACTCTCCGTTTTTCAGTTGTGTCCTCAGAATCCTCTGCATGTTTTATTTTAATACTAGCTACCTTCTTCTTTGGAAATTTTAATTTTTTACTTTGATGAGCAGGTTCCTTGTCTTTGGACTTGACGTGCTCTTCTTTGTGTTCTGACCGTCCTCTTCTTTCCGATTTCTGTGAGGAATTCTGAAAAGATCGAGAGGGACGTGTATCAATATCTTGATATCTGTCAGGTTTCCTCAATTTATCCCTATCTCTAAGGTTGTATCTTTTCTCAGAGGGCTCCCTCTGGGGAGACTTGCCTCCTCGTTCTGGAGATCTATGTCTTCGTTGAGGAGACCTTCCTCTGGATTGAAACCGTTTTTCTCTGGGAGTGGATTGTTTATTACCCTCCCAACTCTTTTTTGAAGTATTGAGATTATTTTTAATAAATGTTTTTTCAGGATTTTCAGTTAGTTGGGGTTTTAGTGTTTTCCCACCCAAACTATCTCTACCTAGTTCTTCATAGGATTTTTCTATGATTCTGGCAAGTTCAAAAGGTTGTTCTGCTATATCTGTCTCTTTAAATATTTGGCGGATCACCACAGATGCTGCTTCTCCTTTTATGTTGGCTAGTAATATAGCAGAGACTTGCTTAAAGTCTTTTAGTAATTTCATACCTAGAGTTAAAGCAGGTTCTGGACCGTATTCATTTTGAATGTGTCTTAGTACGTCTGGTATAACCGCCATGGACGGAACACCATGTGTTTTTGTGTAAATCGAAGCAAAGACTGTGCCCCAAGTGTCACAGTCCTCCACATGTAGTGCAATCCCCATTGGAAGACAGATAGTCAGAATTCTGTGTTTCTCATGAGGTGTAGTATCAGGGAATACCGCCTCTATTTGAGTAATTTTCTGGGCTAACCAGAATGGAATCTGTTCCAGTTTTGCGGGTATTTTGCCAATGGCTGATTGTATATTCTGCGGTGTGATTTTATTTGTGTTCCCCTGGTGAGGGGTGGTCTGTGGAATTGTTATTGCTGGTTGGACTGTTGAAGTCCGCATGACATATTGGACCAATTGTCTGTGTATTTTAATGAACAGTTTTAGCTGAGCTAATAATTCTCGGTCTGACATCTTTTCAATGTCAGGATGTGGTGTGTAGCTGGCTAGAACCGGCCACGTGGCTCCTGGTCTACCTAGTGGACCGAGCCTCGTGATGTGATTTTGATGTTTTAGGGCGCCATTAAACCAGAGCAGGTGCTCTTGGTATGTTAGTGGGATTTCAACGTCCTCGAAAGGAGCGTATTCATCCGGAGGTTCCTCTAGTTTGTAATAGTGGAAATCTTGTGTCGCAGCGTGTGCTGCTGGAAAATATATCCATGAATAGAATACCTCTGTCTGCCGATATTCATGGGCCTCTACCACAAATATGACTGTACCACCTCTTGGTGATAGTCCATTTTCTATAAGTTTAAGAGTTATAGTTCTTCTTACATTTACCGGAATGATTATAGCATTCGGGTCTTCTTCTCGGAGACTTGTGTCATCCATTAGGAGTTGAGCTGCTATTCTAGCTCTCTCCCTTTCATCGTCACTTTCCACCATTTTACTGACAGAAAGTTTTGTTTGCAGAGCAAGTCTCAAGGGAAACAAAGATTAGGTCACAATATTTTGGAACACTGTATCCTTCAACGTTGACTAAACCAAAAACAAATACATAGGAATCTCTTCCTACTAAGTTCCGGCGGATATTAACCTTTTACCCACTCCAGACGTCTTTTGGAGTATTTACTGGAAAAAGGGTCTGTGTGAAAAGCACGACTGAGTTACTCTAGAGTCTTGCGTTAGATTATCGCCTTACCAAATATTGGGCGCCATGTAGTGTAGTTCCTATATTCCCAATAGGCTCTGCGCATTGGAATAACATAAACAGCAGTTTAGACATAGGACTGAGGTCATCTAGGTCTCTACTGACTATGTTAGACTTAATTAGGTTTGCCAGCTAGCTCAGAGGTCACTAGAAACTTTTTCGAGTAAACAAGGAGGTGCTAACTTCCTTGAATAGACAAGAAGGGATTAGCTTCTGACAACCGCATAAACATGCCAACTTTGCTCCCTCAGAATAAAGAGTATATCTCCAGAGTCGTGTGAAAACAGTAGACAGCTATTTCACTCAGTCAATCGTGCATGCTTAATTTCACCAGGAGTGCAGAGAAATAGAGAGACGGGCATTTTCAATAAAAGTTGTTATTTATTGAGCAGTCTTATTTCTCATGCAAGAGAAATGAATTGCCACAATTGCAATACTTATCATGAAGCAAAGTGCATACAGTAAAAGGAGTATTATGAAATAATACTGTAAAAGCATTGATATGGTTTCTTAGTAAGTATGAGCTTCAAATCCGCTCCGCTTGCGGATTTTGCGGATTTTCGGTAAATCCGCAATCCGCGAACTCCCGCGAATTTACCCAAAATCCGCGAATACGCGAGCGGCGGATTCGGGGGCAAAAGTTCAAGCCTTCAAGCTTGAAGTTGTAACTATTTTAGGATGGCGCCGGCAAGCTGCCAGCGCCATCCTAAAATAGTTACTAAGTCAGCTAAGTTAGCTTCAACATTTAGTGCTTCCTGATTGGTCTCTGACCTTTTATACACACAAGAGGCATGGACTCGCATGGAATCCCCGCACGTTTGGTCCCGCTCACACACTCGCGGTGTGCACCGTCTTCCCGCCATTTACCCACTATGATGGACAGTTGAAGCTCAAATTCAGTGACGCATTCATCAGCCCAAACAATCGTGAGGGTTGTCGAGGCTGGGCAGGTGTGCTTTCTTCCCAAATCTACAGTCGAAAATCAGCTGTGATGCTGGATAGAGGCCTT
Source organism: Lissotriton helveticus (assembly GCF_964261635.1). NCBI lineage: Eukaryota > Metazoa > Chordata > Amphibia > Caudata > Salamandridae > Lissotriton > Lissotriton helveticus. The sequence continues at coordinate 440,188,168 of NC_136063.1, forward strand.
TGCATCCTTGACTTTCACGAGCGCAATCCCCTGGCTGTTCCTGTGACCAGGAGCTTCTTTCTCTTCATCTGCTGCTCTGATCGGTCTCTGACCTTTTATACACACCAGAGGCATGTGTGCTCGCATGGAAGCCCCGCCCGTTTGGCCCCGCCCACACACTTGTGGTGTGAACGGTCTTCCCGCCATTTACCCACTATGATGGACAGTTGAAGCTCAAATTCAGTGATGCATAAATCAGCCCAAAAACAATCGTGAGCATTGTCGAGGCTGGGCAGGTGTGCTTTCTTCCCAAATCTACAGTCGAAAATCAGCTGTGATGCTGGATAGAGGCCTTTGCATCCTTGACTTTCACGAGCGCAATCCGCAAATCCGCAAATCCGCAAATCCGCAAATCCGCAAATCCGCGGATTTTGCGGATCAACAATACGCAAATCCACAAAATTTCCGTAGCCATATGATACTTTAAAACGGATAAAATATATACATACATAAAAACATTGACTAACGTCCTCAACTGGTGCTTCTAATATACGCCTACCCCGGTGTACCTGACCTAAGCCTAATATGTGGGAAGGAGTAAGTAAGTTGCAGTTTAAGTTAAGTTGTTTTTTTGCCAAGAATCTGAATCAAGAATTTTCTTAAGGTTTTAGTCAGCTTCGTACCTTGGTTTATAGAATGAAGGAGGTCTTGTATCTCTCTCTCAGGACTCGATCTCCCAGCAACCTGCAAGGGTGACTGGAAACACCGGAGCTGGATTTCTTGGCAGGAGAAAAGACAGCGTCTCTCTCAGTGCGTCAAATGGGAGGGTCGGCTTCCTTCAGTACTCGCATCAGCTGGGCGTCGGGCAAGTAGATAGCCGCTCTGCTCCAAACCACTGTGCGTTTGCTTAAGGCAACGTTGGTATATTTATACCTGAAAGGTGCGGTGTTTGACGTAAGGTTGGACATAAGATGTCACTAAGAACTAACAGTTCTTTCTGGACTCCAGGAGTTCTTGTGCAAATCAAAACAAAAGCAGGGGGAATTCCCGGGCTGCTGGAGGCTTGGTTTGTTTAAAGAACACTTTGTGCTTTCTAGGAGTCTATGGGAGTAGCCTTGCCATATTTGGACTGAATTGGCTATGGCTAAATATGGACATGATTCTTATGCCTTTATAAGGGTATGTTTTGTTATAACCAAATAAGGGCATGAATCGGGGATATCTAATTAGGGTCCTAGATAGATTCACAACAGACCCTGGGGGCAATGCTCAGCTATTGATTTAATCACACTGCTTAATGGTCCCGGTCGGAAAAGTGTGCATCTATTACAAGGGCAGGGGTTCGAACATGTTTTTGATGTATGAGTGGGAACCGGGGATCGGCTTTGATAGTGTAACGGAGATCCCCCTGGATTGTCAGTAGCTACAGTCATAAGATATTCCATCCTCTTTAATTCTGAATTCCGAGATATGTATTGTTATGCGTAGGCAAGGCAGTTATTTCCCAGGTTCAACCTTTCTGACATGCTGAGCTACTGGCTCAACTAAGAGAGGGACTCATATTAGCTTTTGTGTCTGATGCGAAAATATTGATTTTCCAGGCACGCTTGCGACTTCATAATTTTAATTTCAAAGTTTCATTGAAAAGTACAGTTGTTGTTTGCAGCTGGTCACATCCTTCAGTCAGTTAAAGGTAAAGGCCGTTGATTATAACGTTGAGGTCCGAAAAACTTTCCAATACCTTTAAAGTAAACCACAGGCTACATGGATGTGTGGGTGGGAGACACTCCTCATGTTTGTTATTTCTGCTATTTATGCTTCTTTTGTCTTCATTGCTTGAGAGAAAGTGTCACTCATAGTTGTTGAAATGTCACTCATAATTACACTGAAATTATGAAATTGTCACACATAGCAATCTGAAACCTTGGCAGCTATGGTGCCGAGCTCCACAGCAATAGCCTACAGACTATTTTGGTTGTGGCCACGGCGCGGTGGTGTTGTGCTGTCTCTGTTCCTGGGTCCCGCGGAAGTGGACAGGAGTTGGGGTGGATAAGAGACTGGATTGCCGGTGTATCTTGTGGCCCTGTAGCGTCTTGTGGAGGCAACAGGTGAAATTTGTTTATGGCAGCAATTAACCTGTGTGTTTGGTGGAAGACCACACAAGCAGCATCCACTTCTTTGTGCCTTGGATGTAGCACAAGGTAGCACCTGTTTGCATGAAGGTGGCCCATCTTGGTGTCACATGTTACTTGTGGCATTTGAGGAACATTTTAATCATCATTCATCATGTCTGCTGTGCTATCTATTGAACCGTTCTTGCTTGATGGCCCACCATCAGCGCAGGCGGCAAATTGGAGGGACTGGCTGGAGAACTATTTTGCGGCAGTGAGCCTACAAGCTGAACGTCAACGCCCTATGCTGCTACACCTGGGTGGTGCTGCATTGCACTAGTTGGGGAAGTCCGCAGGTGAAGCTGGACCGCCGTATACCTAAGCAACCCTGAAGGCAGCTAGGACTACCCATTTTGGATATCTCACTAATCCTGATTATGAACATTTCCTGTTGCAACACAATTTTTCGAAATATCCAGAGGTGGAAATCCTGGATTCCATAATGGCGAGTAACACTATACCGCAGCTGGAGAAGATAATGACTGCACACAGACTTCTTAAGGAATTGCCAATGGATAATGACCCGGCTTTTACCAGCCATAAGTTTTCAGAGTATCTATTGTCCCGGGTTGTCCATCATCGGAAGATCAACCCTCATTGGCTTCAAGCCAATGGAGAGGTGGAACATTTTATGAGCACACTGAACAAAGTCCTTCGAATTGCGCTAGCCCATGGACATAACATGGAATGTGCGCTGGACATGTTTTTGAGAGAGTATCGACTCAAGCCTCATTCAACAACTCAAGTGAGTATGGTCTCTCTCTGTATTAACAGAGCAGTGAGTGACATCGTACCTTAGTTGGACCACTAACTGCGCAAAGAAGACACACCACCTACAGTAACAACTTTAGGGATAGGCAAATCATGATCACGTCATCTATGTAACGTTTCCAGAAAAACATTTTTGTGACAAAAGGTTTGTGGTCATTTAGTATGAACTGGTTTTCAAAATTACTCACATAGAGCCCTGCTACACTTGGAGCAAATGTACTGCACATTGATATTCCGTGGCATTGTAAGAATGGGGTTCCATCATTTTCGAAAAAGTTCTTGGTGACGGCTAATCTGCATGAATCAACAAGAAGAATTATACTGATATCCCTGCTACAAGATACATCCACACAACTACCATATGCTGCTATGGCACCCAAGGAACCACTAACTGCGCAAAGAAGAAGACACACTACCTACAGTAACAACTTTAGGGAAAAGCTCAATATCCCTGTGTACACTCCTATCAGAAAAACACCAGCTAACTCAATACCATCAGTGCCAAAACATCATTGTGATCTCGAGTTTCATATTATGACAACATCATATACCAAATCTTACAATTAATCAGTCAAGAACTATCTTACTTCTGGTAAGATGAAATCCCGAGCATAGTCTCTCTACTATTTCCACTGTCAAAAAGATTAGATAATAGGAGCTCATCACGGGCCCACGTCACCCGGGGCACCGTGTTCAAACTCAGGGTGAGCACAAGTCAAGGACACAGACAAAAAGTAAGGTTTCTTAATGACACTTTTTCCCACCTAAGCAGATTTGGCGAGTTTTTCGGTCCCCCAAGGAGGCCAGCATTAGGTATTTACAGGTATTTGCCAATGCAACTTAGTCACATAGCTATTTGTTACCGCGAGGTTTACACAGCCAGGAATAAGCACAAAAGCGAGGCAGCGCACATAGTGTCTCCATTTGACCAGCAGAGAGACGTGCCTCAATTCATTTCTTTAAAGTGGAAAACTACACATCACGCGCCACGAGGTTCTTGCGATCGAGCATAAGCACACAGCGAGGCAGCGCACATAGGGGCACATAAGGATTTGTCCGCCCTTATTCTCATGGAAAACGGGACCGCCCGTGATCTGAGCGGCGGTCCCGCCATGCACGTTATGATGCACCCGCCACACGTTTGTAACACAGCGGCGGGCGGTGTTTACACCAGCATCCGCCGCAATGTTAAAACTGCATGTTATGGATTTGCATACACAAAGCGGTAGGCACCGCGCGGTGCCTGCCGCATTGTGTATGCAAATGCAGGGGGGTACCACAGGTACCCCCCATGTGCACCCCCACCTCGTCTTCACCGTGGGGGCCTGCAACGGGCCCCCAAAGTAAAGACCACATGCTTCTCCACGGCGGCAAACCCGCCACCTTGGAAAAGCATCGGACCACCCTCATCATAATATGGTTGGCGGTGTCTCGCAGACACCGCCACCATTGAAAAGCACTTTGCGTCTGGCGGAAATGCGGCGGACGGACTTTCAGTCCGCCGCGGACCCCACAGCCATCCTAATGTGGCAGGGGGTCATTTTGTTGAGGATGGCGGGTGGATTACCCCCGCCGTGCCGGCTTTAGCTACCGCCGGCCCGGCGGGGGCAATCCGCCCGCCATCCTAATGGGCCCCACAGTGTCTCCGCTTTACTAGCAGAGAGAAATTACTCCATTAATTTCCTTAAAGCGCAAAACTACAAATCAGGAGCCCTGATTTCCGTAAGCAATGCACCTTTATTTCCATTACCATTACCATTACAACTGTACTGTCTTCTGGCACCACAACTGCACCTTCATTATTTCTAGGCGTGTAAGAATCACAGAATTTTGATAATATTTTGATAAATGTTTTGATGTCTGAGAATTCTCTTACTTGCTACATGACGTTTGAAGACACCGTAAATATACATAGCGATAACACACCACAGTGTGGAGATTACCGCTTCACAGCACATACCAAATTACCTATGCTGCCTGCTAAAACTTTAACCCCCGATATCCTGCATGCACCATCTTGTCTCGTGTTGGTAGTATTCCCGCCTTTTTAATAGTATGTGTTTTGTAAATAACTTTTTTATCAATACCTCGCAATTGTTAAAATTACAAGCGGCATCACTTGATTTGTAATTTGGGTTTTCACACAGTACGATACCAACAATGCATATTCCTGTACTGTCTACTTTCCTTATCACCAGTTATATGTACTATTGACCTGATAATGACCATAGAAGAGTGGTAAGTCAATTACCCACTTATTTTAGTTGCTAAATTCAGCAACTAGATTCACTCATAGGTCCTGAAGAAAGCCCACAGGCCCGGCTGGGGACATATGGGTCTGAAACATGTCGATTGTTCACATGGACTACTGAGTGCGTAAGATTAGTAACTTGATCTACACACTCACCACCTTGTTTTTACTTTTCCACATCTCCAAACGATTAAAGACTTTCCTTGAGTGGCAATGTAGGGAATTTTAACTCACTTTACTGTAGCATTTTTTCATCTCTGATCACTACTGTATTACCAGTTATTATTATTATTAATATTATTATTATTATTATTATTATTATTATTATTATTATTATTATTATTATTATTATTATGGACTTGTAAAGCGCATGGCTGCCCTAGGGCTCCCCTAGGGCTTCCCAGCACTAAGCAGTCAGGTACTGAGTAACAGGTTATACCTTTAAAATATTGTGTAAACAGCCAGGTTTTGATCTTTTTACGGAACTGTAGTTCTATATCTATCTGTCTGTATTCCAGTGGTAGGGAGTTCCATGGTTTGGGAGCAAGGTGGGAGAAAGATCTTCCTCTCCATTTTCCCTTCTGACCTTAGTCTGTTTTAGCTGTTCTTCTGTGCTAGATCGCAACTGCCTCTATGGAATATAGGCCGAGATTAAACTCCTTACTTTTTTTGGCCCTTTATTGTGCTGTGCTCTATGTATAACAACCAATACCTTAAATTTTAATAAATGCTTAATTACTGATTCCCGAGCTGGGATGTCACACAATAAACTTGCAGCAGCATTCAGGGCTATCTGCAATTTCTGGGTGGCCTATTTAGGTGCCCCCAGGAACAGTGAATTTTCATAGTCCATTCGCGAGGTT